>NW_026622985.1:50655930-51280930 GCF_023065955.2 Ursus arctos | reverse complement strand
CCAATGTGCATTTCTACCAAGTTCTCAGATGATGCTGGTGCTGTGACCCAGGGGACTGCACTGGAGGACCAAGAACCACACTCAGGATACAGTGGCCTTTCTCTCTTGGAGCACAGAACTAGGACTGCGGAGAGGCGATCTGAACAGACTCGTTTTTGAATAAGTCAACAAAGAACAAACACACAAACCAACACGGTTTTGTTTGATTATCAGCAGTCGAGGTTTTTTTTGCTGCAAAGGACAGTTTTTCCGCTCTCGTCAAGGTTAAATAGGTCCCAGAGGGTTGGCCCCCACACCAACAACCACTTGTAGTAACCACACTGTTTTCCTACGTTAAACTCCCCTCTGAGTTCTTTCAGGTTGATAACACCCAGTCTGTTTGGGACTCAACCTCTTTGGAGAGTGAACGTTTCCTGAGTTTTCACAGTCAGCCTGGGCTTCCATTGGAAACTCATTCATGGGTGAGCTGCCGTAGTGCTGCCTGCAGGCGTTGCGGGGGGGGGGGGGGGGGGGGCAGCTCCAGCTGCCAGGGTGTGAGGCCCGGGGCCGGGAATGCTGTTCCAAGGCCAGGAGGTCAAAACTTCTTCCCCTGAGCCTGCCATGTTCTGCTTCTCTGCTTTCCATTTTTTCCCCTCATTCTTTTCACAGTTACTCACATCCTCCAGCTAGCCTGTCCAGGAGAAACAGATTATGAACCACCTATGTGATTTAAATTTTCTGGTAGTCACATTAAAAATCATTTATCTCCATTTTTTTTTTCCTTAAGTTTTTGAAATCTGGTGTTAACACTGACGGCACATCTCAGTTCAGACCATCTGTATTTTGTGTGCTCCAAGGCCACGTGTGGCTCGTGGCTACCATACTGGACAGCGTAGCTGTTCTGCATGTGGAACCTTTGTGATGTCTGAACCGAGGAGGAACCACTCTGTGCAAGGTGGAAATATCCAAATATTCATACCTAAGCAGTGGTTTATGTGTATTAAGTGTACAGATGCAAGTACCAAAACATGGCTGCGCCTCAGAATTGACTGGGACACCCATTAAAAATATGACAGCCAGTGCCTAGCCCCAGACCTGCTTCATTAGAATGGGGGGTGGACGGAGAGGGATCTGTATTTTTAATGAGCTCCTTGGGTAATTTTGCAGCATCCAGCCCAGGACTTTCCACAGAGGGACATTTCCAAATGATCAGACAGAGAAGTTTGAAACCCCATCCAGGGGCATCAGGCCAGAGGCCAGAGGCCACAGAGCATTCAGCTCCTTATTCTCTCAAATGGTGGTGTTGTTTTAGTCGTATCTGAAGCCTGATTTGCATGGGTATGTATTCCTAACAGATAGACATTTTGGTCATTTGTCAGAATTAGGTTATCACCCAATTTGTAGACAAAGGCTGTTCCTGTAGCTTTCTTACCTTGCTTTGGGGATTACTTTTTTTTTTTTAATTTTGTATGTAGGGATTTGTAGGCAGGTGCTGCCACCTAGTGATGGAAGATGCTATTGCTACAAGTTGGAATAAGTGTGGGCTTGCCCTCTGCTGGTGAGACGGTGTAGTTACTACACAGGGTTCTGCTGGCGGGGTCCTCTGGAGCGTGGCCACGGCTGACATCATAAAGCGGTGGTTCTCAGATGCTGTTCCTAGATCCGCAGCGAAAGCATCCCCTGGATGCTTGTTAGAAATGCACAGCCTTGGGCCCTATTCCAGATATGATGAATTTTAGAAACTCTGAGGGTGGGGCCAATAATCTGCGGTTTAACAAGCCCCAAAGGTGATGCTAATGCATGCTCAAGTGTGAGAACTAGGGTCGCAGTCTAAAATCATAGTTCTTGATCTTTTAGAGGGAGGGACAGTGGTCCCAGGGGAAAAGGCACAAGTGCACATGCACGCAGACTTTTGAAACCACTTTAGGAGAGTTCATAGGCCACGTGAAATTGTTCCAAATCCTATGGAGGTGGGGATATGAGGGAGGGAATGGGCTAGAGGTCCATCCTTCTCACATATGGTGTCAGGGAAGACAGACTCTGGGTTTTGTGATTAGGAAAAGGTGCCTTTGCTCAAGTAAAATCATGGTTTTTAAATTAGCATATTTTAAACTTTTCAACAATAAAAATGATTTCAACAATATTATAATAAATGTAAAGTTTATATCACTTCTGTATAAATTACACAAATTAAATTATAGATGATCCAATAATAGAATGCCTGAAATTTTCATGAGAACAGTTTAGGAATTCAATATCACCAAATAGTTATTTGTCTTGCTTTCACCAAAATAGCATCTTTTGGCAGTTTCAATGCTTACTCGCTCCAGTATCTCATTTTCTCTAGAGATAATTGCTGTATTTGACAGTCTTCCTCTAATATTATAATCCTCAGATATAACATAAACTTAGGTTGTTTTTTAAAATAAAAATTGAATTTTGAGGGGTGCCTGGGTGGCTCAGTCGGTTAAGTGTCCAACTCTCAGGATTGTGGGATTGAGCCCACGTCGGGCTCAGTGCTGGGCATGAGATTCTCTCTCTCCTCCCTCTGACCCTCCCCCTACCTCACCCTCTCAAAAAAAAATTTTTTTTAGAAGCTATATTCCCCATTGCCTATATTCCCCACTGGCCAAGTTAACTATATCCTAAAAGTTACAAAAGTATTTGGAAATTCCTGGTGAATTATTGCTGTAAATATACTCTACTGTCAGAAGAGACATGTATTAGAATTTAGAAAGCAATTTCAAGTTTTCAGTTCCTCATACATGGTGACCCATCAACATCACATCTCTTACTCTGTTTATAAGTTAATTTCAATAGCAAATTTGATGTTCTAAAGCAGTGGCACATAATTAAAATCGTTTATCTCTATCTTAATCTTTCCAGTTACATGTCATCTAGAAAACTGGGATGTCTGTGATATTCTTTCAGTATTGTAAACCTTTCTTTCTTTTTTTTTTTTTTAAGATTTATTTATTTATTTTGGAGGGGGGAGGGACAGAGGGAAAGAGAGAGAGAGTCTTAAGTAGACTCCACACTGAGCAAGGAGCCCAACACGGGGCTTGATCCCATGCATCTGAGATCATGACCTGAACTGAAACCAAGAGTCTGATGCTTAACTGACTGCACCACCCAGGAGCCCCTGTAAACCTTTCTTTTAATAATGCTATTACTGGAGGCTCCTGGGTGGCTCTGTCAGTTAAGTGTCTGCCCATGGCTCAATTCATGATCTCAGGGTCCTGGGATTGAGCCCTGTGTCGGGCTCCCTGCTCAGCGGGGAGCCTGCTTCTCCCTGTCCCACTCTATGCTCTCTCTCTTGCTTGCTCTCACTCACTCTCTCTCACCCTCTCTGAAGTATAAGTTTTTAAAAAATAGTGAAATTACTGTATCTAATGTAGAAAAAAGAAACTGACTTTAAAATCCAGTTGGGGGTCATGGAAGGCCGGATCATGAGACTTTCAAAGAGCTTCCTCCTTTCTATCTATCTATCTATCTATCTATCTATCTATCCATTTATTTATTTATGGTGGAGAAGTTGGTGTCAAAATCAAGAAATTCTGCAATTTATTTAGCATCAGTAACAGATGATTGATAAACATAATCACTGGTTGTATTCAAAGAGTTTCTTAATTTCTTTGATGCTGCCAAGGTCATTATGCACGTTGAATTGGCTCCTGCATCATTTGGCTTGTGTCATTAATTTTACCTCATCTAACATCTGAAATGATTATCAAGTAAAGCTTCAAGTTGACAATTTTTTCAGAAGTGTACCTTTGGCTTGCATTTAAGGTCTTTATCAATAAAATCATCAATTTTTAAGTGATTATTGCATACTGCTCTTTTAACTCAATCTTTCCATTTGGCCTTTGAAATTGGCCTCAAATTTACATTGTTAAACATGTTTTTTCATGCAACTCTGTATGTCATGTAGCTGTGAAGGTCTTAGACAATATTTTAAAGACTCAAGGGTCAAAAGAGATTTTTTGCTGTATTATTCACTAGTGTACACAGAATAAGAAATATAGAATGTCCTACAAGTATTTTAGATGGTTTTCTGTTGTGATTCATTATGTTTCCTACATATATTTGCAGCATTATATATTCTTGGATTTTCAAATTATGTTTTGTTTAGATGCAGTTTTTTAAATAAGTGGTCTACTGAATCCATGCACTATTTTTTTGTCTGTTAGACAACATTTGAAAGGTCAAATGTGCAAAGAGGGGAATAGTTGCATTTGAGAAATGAGGAGCCTAATGATAATTATTAACTGTTCCACAGGGTTTGTATCGGGACTTGTATCCAATATAACTGAATGTTTTTTAAACATTTCTTCTCTTATTCGAAATGATTTAATTCATCACATCTGTTATTTTTTTCATTCTTCAGCTCTGTTTTGTCCCCTAAATGAAGTGAAGTATTATTCAGAGTTGATGTTTACATTCTGCATAAATGTGCTACCATAATATTACCAATAATTGCTTCATTTCTGCCAAATGAAGACAACGCACATTACCACAGTTACACGTACTGTGGGCGATTCCCTGACTGTTAGATATTGCTTCAAGTGGGGTCATGCCCATTATGTGTTCAACAGAAGCTCACGGATATATTTTCTTATTTTTCTGCATTACCGTTCTGCAACATTGACAGTTATGTATTATCAAGTAAGGTTCCACTTTTAAATACGCAGTCCTACCACAGGTGTGCGTCTGCTTCTCATTGTGCTTACGGAGAATCTTTGCTGCCTTCTGCCAGGCTTTCATGCATCTTCATGCTTCAGTTTTTTCCTTTATCCACAAAGAGTTTGTAATACGGATAAAACAGACTCTTTCGAGGTAGAATAAAAGGACAAGACTCTAGCGATTATTTTCATCACTTGGAGAAATTTGAGTGAAATAATAACTTCCTACCTCTATCGTCCTTAGAAAGGGGAGATTACTTTTCAGAGGTGAATAATCTTCAGTAGGAGTGTCCTGTTGCATAAAACGCAAATGACATGGTCACGGACCCGGATTAAAGAAAGTATATTCAGGAAAATGGTTTCATAGGGGTGTCGGGTCTTCCCGCCTTTCTCATTTTTCTTCAGTATGACTGACACTGAGGCAGAGGCTGCCTGTGCGTGACTTACACCTGCCACACTCCGTTAAATCAAGAGCCTCTGTGGTTCCTTTTCTTCCCCTATGGAATTTCTTATATTTTCTCCAAAACATACTCAAGTATCCATACAATTTTCCTTCTTTTTCTTCCTTGATCGTTTGCATTTTTGTTTTCCAAATCCTAAATCTGAAAACTTTAAAAACATCTAGGGAAAAACAATGTACATAACAGCTTAGTGTTTTATCTTGGTATTTGTAGTATCTGAATATATCTATGTATTAATAAAAGTTAATATTTGTACTGATGAAAGTTCTGTAATGAAAAATTGCCGTGACATAACTTGCAGATCATTATATAATGATTCCTAGAAAATATCTTTGGGACACAGTGAATTATTCATGGAGAATTATTATCCTGTGATTTATCCCACAGTGACAGTACTATACATTTTAGCTGAAAGCTCATTAATACGACTTCAGTAGTAACAAATATCAGGTGACACTAGTGGTAAGATGGAGAGTAAACTTAGCAGGGCTCTACAATTAAAGAGCTTTCAAAAAACACAAAAAATTAACATGCAACCAATCACCTATTATCCTTCAGCTCCTTGTTTGGAAGCACAAGTGCAATAAAGTGCAATGGAAATAATGCGATTTTTTTTAAAAGATTTTATTTGTTTATTTGACAGAGAGAGCCAGCAAGAGAGGGAACACAAGCAGGGGGAGTGGGAGAGGAAGAAGCAGGCTCCCAGCAGAGCAAGGAGCCCGATGCTGGGCTCCATCCCAGGACCCTGGGATCAGGCCCTGAGCCAAAGGCAGACGCTTAATGACTGAACCACCCAGGCGCCCCAAGAAATGATGTGATGTTGAAGCAGCAAGGTCCTTCAGTGATGAAGCCCATAGTGTGTGCGCGGAAGCAGAATATGGGGCGATGCCGGCAGAACAAGAAGCAGGTCAGGCCCCCACTTCCAAGCAAACCATCTTGGGCATCGCCTGGCTTCTCAGGAGTGCCTTGGCTCTGGTGGTCAGGGTTTTTGAGGGAAACTGGCCACATGGTTAACAAAGCTTCCAGAATTGTTCACCTGCCTGCCGAGCCTCTGGGAAAGGTGAGGTCTATGGTACGGGGGAGGGGGGGCAGAGGAGGAGCACGAGGTGTAGATGGGACAGGATACTGATTTCACCCCATTTCCTGACTGTCCGAGGCTCCTCGCTCATGACTGATGGCCACAGGAGCCCGGAGTGGCAGGGCTGATGAAGCCCACGGGGCAAGCCCTTGACCTACACGTGAATGAGGAGACCAGACCTGGATCAGAGGGAAGTATGTTCTGACGATTCCTTGGAGCTTCTCAGAACTAATTTGAGGTTCTAACCATGAGACAAACATTGTGAGGGAATACTTTTTAAAAATCAAAAGAAAAAGGATGCTTCTGAAAAATATCTTTTATTTTTCTCTTCCTGAACAAGCGAAGTCCACATCCAGCTTCTCCTGACTTCCTGGAATCCAGTCCACCATGCTCTGAGGTTCGGTCTCAGGCCTCCTAAGGGTCGTGACTCAGCACAAGCAGTAACTCAGGCCGGAGACTGCAAGCTTCTCCCCCTGCCCCCTACCTGTCTTCAGGTGAGACTCGTCCTGCCCCAGTCAGGTCTTCAGCCCTTTGCCTTGGCCATCAGGGACTTCCGATATTCTGTTCATAGATAATAACTAAGAGCGGGGGGGGGGGGTTTCCTACTAAGTCTGATTGAGTGTGCCTACCTGAAATCCTGAAATAACTGAATAAAGCATATACATGTATTGCTGTGACCAAAGAACTTGATCACTCTCCCTTTCTTATTGCCTGTAGCCCTCTGTGTGAGAAAAGGGGAAAGGGAGGGGAAAGTGGGCATACATTCATGCATTGATATGTTTGCAACTTGGACAAGGAAGCCATGTGAGGATTATGGAGAGTATCACCTAAAATAAGGTGTGGGAGGTCATTTATGGATTTCAGTTTGCTGTGAGCGCTGCTTGTACAGAATCAAAGACTTACAGGTACGATTTCTCACTTTCCCTCATCTCAGAAGGCTCAGAATTGCTGCTGTTGTTCCAGCTACAAAACAGATTAGGACCTGAAGCAATGGTGGGGGAAGAGAGGAGGGGCTCATAGTCCATCTGGACAAAGGAGAGGCTTGCCCTCCGGACATCCTCTTTTCCAGGACTCTGATTTTCCCACCATCAAATGAGGTCTTAGCAACATGGTCAAGTTGCTCTTCTGTGGACATTGGAAGAATGGGGAATCAGTTAAGTATTTGAGTTAGGCTAGACTATGCTGTAGTAACCAAAAAATCCTCAGATCTCAGTTACTTAACACAGAAATGATATATCTCTAATTAACCTAAAATCTAGAGGACTCAGACAGCCCTCTTCCATCTTGAAAGCTCGTTTTCTGGGGCACATGTCCTATAAAGTCACCGTGACAGGGGAATTAAGTGAGAGAGAGGATCCCATGGAATAATTCTAAGGGTCTGGCCTGGAACTTCTTTCATCTTCTGTAATGTAATCTCCTGGCCCCAATCTAACTGCAAGAGAGGCTGGGAGACATAGAGGAAAAGTCATATAAGCCCTACTTTTACAAAATTGTGCATTTGGGTTGATAAGTAATTTCTGAGGTTTATCAATTCCAAGTAAGACACTTCCATACAGGTCTCTGCAAGGCCAAGGCCATTGTCAGCTGACAACCCTCCTCTGACCCTAAAAATATGCAGTACATTCAGAGGCTTTTGGGGGTATTGCTGGTGTTCACTCCCCAGTTCCTGCATGAAGACAATCCCATCTAATCTGTGTATTGGAATTTTGTTTTACAGTAGCTGCCAATGATCAGAAGCCTCGAGAGGCCTGAAACAAAGGTTACAAGCCACAGAATCTTGCTTTCTTGGGCTCGCAGACTCGTCAGCAGCCCTTCATGCTGCCAAAGCAATGTGGTAGGAGCATCTGCTGTGTGCTCGGGTACCCAGGACCTAACAGGGTAAACATAAAAACTGGTGGCCAGACAGAGCCCCAAGAATGGCTAGAGTTAAAAAGACTGACAATACCGTGTTAATAAGGATGTGGGGAACTCGAGCCGTTATACATCACTGCTGGGAATGTAAAAAGGTGCAGCCCTTTTTAAAAACAGTCTGGCAGGGGCGCCTGGGTGGCTCAGTCTGTTGGGTAACCAACTCTTGATTTTGGCTCAGGTCATGATCTCAGGGTTGTGAGATCTGAGTCGGCCCCCTCTGGGCAGAGTCCGCTTGGGATTCTCTATAAACAAACAAATGAAATCTTTAAAAACAGTCTGCCAGCACTCATAAAATTAACCAGACGTTTACCATTTACCCCAGCAAATCCACTACTTAGGTATTTACCAAGGAGAAATACAAAGCTATGTTCATAAAAATGTGTACAATATCGTTCACAGCAGTTTTATTCATATAACCTCAAACCTGGAAACAACTCAAATGTCCACCAAGTGGTGAATGGATAAGCAAATCGCGGTGTCCCCATACCATGGACAACTACCCAGTCATAGAAAGGAGTGAGGTATGAAAACACACAACGACGTGGCCGAAATTTCAAAACTTAAAAAGTCTGGTTCCATAGTTCCATTTATACGACATTCTGGAAAAGGAAAGATTAGTAACAGAAAGCCCCTGAAGGGTTCCCCGGGCTGGAGGGGCGGGGAGGGAGGAGGCGGGGAGATGAAGGGCAGAGCTGTACAAGGGAGCGTTTAGTACGTGGGAACTGTTCTACGTCCTGATTGTGAGGGTGATTTAACGACTCTATATAATTGCCAAATTTATCACACTGTACACTTAAAACTGATGAATTTTATTCTGTATAAGTAACACCGTAAACAACAAGAAAAGCAGGTTGGAGGATATGCTGACAGCTTGCAAGAATTCCGACCAAAATCAAACTAACAAACCAAGTCGCCTCCACAGTCGGGGGCGCGAATTCCTACCAGCCCAGCGGCTGGATCCCACGCTGCTCCAGTCCCGGCCTCTGCGGAGGGTGGGCGCGCTCAGCCCCCCGCCACGCGCTCGCCTTTTGCAAAAGCGGCTGGGCGGCTGCGCCCTCCTCTGGCCGAAGCTGCTACTTCCATTCGCGGCAAAGCGTGGGGCTGCCTGCGGCTCTGAAGGCAGCTGCCGCCCGCGTCACTGCGGTTTCCCCAGAGCCGCAGACCCCGGCCGCGCCTCCCAGAAAACAGGTGCGCAAGTCAAGCCGCGGGAGAGAGGGCGCTTCTGCCGGATTATTTTCGGCGGGGCGGTGTTTGGGGGAGAGGAGGCCCCCCTCCTCCGGCCTCCCACTTAAGTTCCTTGCTGGGTGCTGCGCCTACACTCAGATGCCAGGTACCGCTGCCCGTTGGCGCGGGTGCATCTCAGAGGTGCTCCCTCCTGGTCCCCTCCGGAGGGGCCGAGCCTGCAAGTAAAGTGAGCGGCAGCCGGAGTCTTCTGCTCAAGCTTTGTCCTCCCCCAACTACCTCCCTCCCCGCACTCGCCACGGTCCCCGTCCCGCAGCCGCTACGCTTCCCCGTGGTCCATTCCTTCCCTGCTCTGAGGCCAGCGGCGGTTTCTTTCACTTCCCTCGCTCAGGAAAGGACGGGACGCTTCTGTCCCGCTCTCCAGGGACGGCTCGCAGATTCCCGTCCCCACCGAGGCAGGCGAGTCAGTTCCGCGGGCCCGGCCCCTTTGGCCTGCTTACTACAGCCCTGCAGGATGAGAAAGGAACCCGCTTACCGCCGTGCCTATTTTCCTGGGGGTTCACCCCACGTCCCACCAGTGCACCATCTGGGAAAAACCTGACGGTGGAGGTGGTTTGAGCTCTCGAGCCCGGAATGCCCTGCTGGGCCCTCGTCGCCGCCAGGGGATGTATTCCGTAGAGACGCTCGGCCAGTGCCCAACCTCAGCAGTCTCTTGCTAATTTTGGTTTCAAAAAGTAATGTTGGGGTGTCTGGGTGGCTCACTTGGTTAAGCTGGGACTCTTGGTTTCCGCTCAGGTCATGATCTCCTGGGTCCTGAGCTGGAGCCCCGCAGCCCCCCCCCCCCCCGCCCATGCTCAGGGGGGAGTCGGGTTGAAGATTCTCTCCTTCTGCCCCCACCCTATTCAAGTCCAACGCAGTCAGAAACACCTGCTTGTTGGCGAGCCTTTGAACAAGCCCTTTTTTCTCGACCTTGAGAACCACTGGGAGTAGGGGGTGGTGTGGAGGATTTGCTTTATTCCTTATTCCATTGTCTTGGTGTGCCATAATTTATTTAGCTAATTGAAAAAGAAAATATTTTGAATTGTGTTTTAAATAATAGATCGGATATTAACAGCACTCAAAGATTATTTTACTTCCATAAACCAGTGAAAAGAGAAAGCCAAAATAAAGATACATTCTTAACTCCAAAAGAAACTTCACAGTTTTCATACGGGTTTGTTTATTATTACAAGACCCATGAGGTCACACTTAGTGGTTCAGTGTCTCAGGTTGATAAGTAGTTAAATCTGTTATGCAAACATGGCAAGAAAACAAACACGATCCTCTAGAACAAGCACTTATGGTCAGTCTCCAATAACACATACATGGTTTTAAAGTTACAGGTCAGCAGTCCTGATAGATAACTATGAAAACAAACTAAATTTATTAGGAAAGATTGTTGCTCTTTTTAGTAAACTGACAGAAACTCCCCTTCAATGGCGTGAGATACAGGATACACATAGACTTATTTGAATGTTACAGTAATTAGTTGGTAAATATTCTCTAACTTTTCCTTCTTACATTTTCAAGCAACTGATCACAACTAACCAGGGGCCTCACTTATCGAAAGCACTTACATCAACCACATCTTCACTTAAAGTTTTCAAACCATTGAAATTTGTGGGCCATAGTTTCAAATGATAATTTTAACCAAGAGTGAATCAAAGTATTTGGACTATCAATTTTCTACTTCACTCGAACTAAGGGGCACTTGGACGGCTTGCAGTTGTTAGCCTAGCCAGTCCTTGCTTCAGTGACAACTCTCCACACGTGTGAACTATTGTGAAGGCTAGATCCTTCCAGCTGGAACTGTGGAAAGAGTATGTGTATTTTACATTTGATTGAGTATTGCCAAATTATAATTTAAAGAGGCTGTTGCAATTTGCGTGATATATTAAAGTGTCCATTTTCTACATCCTTGCTAACATCTTGTATTTTAAAATGTTTTTTAATTTTTCTTTTAAGATTTTATTTATTTATTTGACAGAGAGCATGAGAGAGAGCACAAGCAGGGGGAGAGGCAGGCAGAGGCAGAGGCAGAGGGAGAAGCAGGCTTCGTCCTGAACAAGGAGCCCTACGTGGGGCTCGATCCCAGGACCCTGGGATCATAACCTGAGCTAAAGGCAGATGCTTGACTGACTGAGCCACCCAGGTGCCCCTAAAAAATGTTTTTAAACTTTAAAAATATTCTGCCCATGTGCAAGACAAGAAAGAATGGTTTCTCATTGTCTTAATTCCATTTATATGATTATGATCCACTTGGATTTCTTCTTCTTTTTAAGCTTCTTTCCTAATTTTCTATCGTATTGTAGGTTTTCCTTACTAACCTGCAAGTGTTCTTTATATGTTAAGTAAATGAATCCTTTGTTATGTGTGTTGCAAGTATCTTTTTGTTACCATTTCACTTAATTCTAATTCACTTAATTCACTTAATTTCAGTAATGCAGAAAGTTTTAACCTTTACATAATGGAATTGATTGATCTTTGTGTTTAGGATTTGGGTTTTAGGCCTTCCTTTGAAAAATTTTTCTTTCCCTGAGATACAGAATGAAAAATGCATATCAAAAATCCAGAAGTACCTAATTTGTGAAAAGACGGTTATTCTCCATGAGCCGTCTGGAATTTGCACCCACCAAATAGAATGAGGGCACAGTAGAAATCACCACCCCTGCATCTGTCGGGTCATTGATCTCAACGCTAATCTTGGCAGTTCCCAGGGACGCAGAGGGGTCAGTTCCAAGGGACCCCATTTGGCCCTTCCAACCACAATGTTCTTTACTTCGTAGGTCAGGGAGACCATGTGAATGTTCTGCCAGTTGCCAAGTTTGTCTATTGCTTCTATGCACCTGGGATGGAGGAGATAACTGCAGTGGGTGTCCGTGTTGGACGTACTGTGAGAGGGACTTGTGCCAGGACACAAGCCATCATGTGACCTCCACGAGCTCGCATTCTGAGTGGTGGTCTGTGGTGATATTTCAGGTCTCTGGGGATTCATGTCAGGTCAGAGCCATATCTAGTAACTCATAGGAGGTTTGTGTATTTCCTTCTCCAGTCCCAGTTATGAGGGTAAATGGCCACAGTTCACTCTGGGAAAGCTTTGGAAGAAAATTCTAACTACACTCTTTGGCTGCATTATACTCAGTGCTTGGACATTCATTCTGGGGCTCTGGGTCTGTGAGCTGAGAAAGAGGTCATGCATCCTTGCTGTAGGATTATTTGACTTAGGTTTCTGCGAGTAAATCCACATTTGTCCTTATACAACTCAAGCCGCATCTTAGTAGGCTATCTACTGATTTCATTCCTAAGGACGCCGTGATCAATTAGTCATTGCCACGAATCCCTGCTGGACTGTTCTGTTCTTGTGTCAATTATGCCCACCTTGTTGATTGAATCAGTGGTCCCACCTGGGCTTCTGCCTACAGAGAACAGCCACCACAGAGCTATTCAAAGAGTTGTGCAATTGTCCCGTCCCCGATCCACTTGTCTGTGTGTGTGGACAGAGTTCCAGGGTCTGGCAGTGGGGTAGGACCGGAGCAAACGGGTGCCAAGCAGGGTGCATGGAGAGGATTCATTCTGGTCTTCCTATCTCTCTGAGCCTTTGCAGGAAGGTTCTGGTGACTCGCTATGACTGCAGGCTACTGGGGAAGGCAGAACAGTTGCTGATCGAATTAAGGTGCTAATTGGCTGACCTTAAGGAGAGGATCCTGGATCATCCAGGTGGTCCCCATATAATCACAGGAGTCTTTAAATGGAGAAAAGGGAAGCAGAAAAGTCAGGGTGAGAAGGCCGGCGGCAGGAGAGGGGTTCGGTGGCCGCTGTTGGCTTTGAAGACAAAGTAAGGAGTCTCCCACCAAGAGCTGCCAGGCAGCTGGAAGCAATAAGAAAGCAGATTCTCCCGTAGGGTCCCCAGAAAGGAGCGCAGTGCTGTCAACACCTTGATTTTAGCCTGCGGAGGCCCATTTTGGACTTCTGACCTCCCAAACTTCAGGTAATTCTTTACGTTTGTTTATGTTTTAAGCCCCGAATGTGTGGTAACTTGTCCCAGCAGCAACAGGGATTGACCACAGCTGCCACTGAATCCAAGCTCCAATGTAATGTCACTCCAGGGTTCTAGAGTCAACGTGTTCAAGCCCGAATCGGAGATGATAAATTTAGGCTTATCGAGCCTGAGAGTCAGTGGCGTCCTGGGAAAGGCTTACTAATCCGCAATCGGGGCAGGGGAAAGCCTGGCTTCTAGTGTTGGCTCATCTCTGAATTGTAAATATTCTCACCACTGCTCTCTTCAAGCTATAAACGTCTCCGTTCTGAAGATGAACTTGGGGAGAGATGCGGAGTGGGCCACGAGGTAGTGTTCCCACTATGCGGAGGCGGTAGAGGCAAATAACCTCAAAAGCATTGATAATAGTAAAATGTAGTGGAGAGAAGTAGGAGTGATGAGTTTTGAGTATTAACTTTATTTTTAATACACCTAATTGTAAGTTTTTGCGATTCTAGTTTTAATAAGGTCTGTTTCCCAAGTACCCCAAGCCCTGAAAAATGACCATTTGTCTCCCACCAGCCCATTCTAGTAAAGTTTCCCACAGCCTCCCCCACCCCACCCCAGCTCCTCCTCTGCCGTCTGCCCCCTTAGTACTCACTCTTCCATATGCTCCCTGGACTTCTGTCACACAAATGGGTCAGATCAGAGCAGGCCTAGTGTTGATCTGGGTGAGGCTGGGATCTCATTCTTCTTAGGGTCCTGGAGGCACCCCCGGAGTCAGTGAAAGGTTTTAGGCAGGTGCAGGTAGTTTCCGGAATGGAAGAGGGATGGCCTGTGAGGACAAAGCAGATGTAATTGGAATTGGGTGAATGGGAGTCAGAATTCTCAGCTCCATTTGTGTCTGCCCAGATGTCCCCGTCTCTGAGCCCCACTCCTTGTCCACCAGCGCCTTACTTCTGTGCAGGGGTTCTCAGATGGCGTCCTGCCTCCAAATCACTGGGGAGACTTTATAAAACCGAGGTGCGAGGCCCCATCCCCAGGGTCTGATCCACTAGGCCTTTGGTGAAGCCCGAGGATTGGCATTTCTCCTGAGTACACAGCTGATGCTGTTGCTGCTGGAATGAGAACTACATTTTGAAACCGTCTTAGTTGGAGAGACCTGGAGGGTTTGAGAGTTTGTTGCAGTTTTGCAAACCTGACAACCAGGTGCTGGCTTGGCCCGCAGCCCCATCTGTCTGGGATTACAGGCGATGCAGGACTTCTTCACGGCTGCCTGCGAGGCTGCTGACGGGCCAGTTCTGTGCTCTGCTGGATAGTCGTGGTCTTTCATTTCTTCTGATCCTCTGCTCTCATTCTAGTTCCATTAGAAATTCAGTGGACCCTACAACCTCTATAATTACTAGTTCAGTTACCCTTGGAAGTGTACCAAACCACCCCAAAAGAGAATGGCTTAAGGAGACCATAATTTTATTTTCTCACACTTCTGTGGGGCAGCTGGTACCTTTTCTCTGGTCAAAGCAGCTTGGCTGGTGCCGGATGGTCTAGACTAGGGTCCTCAGCTGGGATGGGGAGATGGCTGGGACCTCTCTTCACGTTGTCTCTCCTTCCAGGAAGCCCGCCTAGGTGTCGCTGAATGGTGGCCTAAGGCTGCCAAGGAGCTGCAAGGGAAGGAGGAGCCATGAACGCAAGATCACCTCAGCTTCTGCTTCTGTCACGTTCGTGAATATCCCAACAGCCAAAGGAGAAGACGGCTAAGGTCAGTATCAGGGTGGACAGATAAACCCTACCTTTTCATAGGACAAACTGCAAATTGTGTTTATTTCTCAGTTTTAGTGACACATAATTGGCATGTAACGTATCAATTCAAGGTGTACAGGGTGATGATTGGATATTATAAAACTTCTTTCTAATGTGTAATTACTGAATCGGAGTCTTGGTGTGCCAGGATGGCACACTCCAGATAGTTTGAGGAGCCTTTACTGAAGGGATTATTTGCCAAGATGTATGCAGAATTAAAGCAAAGTCGTCATGTGCAGTACAACGTCGTGGAGTTAGCCGTTGTGGGGGTCTCTTGCTTCCTAAGCCCAAAGGGACAAGGAGAAGGCAGAATTTTTGGAACCCTGAGAGAGTAGCTGTGCAGGGGTATTTTTCTGATGGTAGCTGAAGCCTTCTATAGATGATAGGGTTAACCCCTGACAACCCGATAGGGAGGGTGCCAGGTGGATGAAAGTCTTGACGCTCTGCTTTCATGCCCTCCGATCATCCGTTGGTGTTTCCCCTTGGCCACTCCTGACTAACAGCAAAAGAGAAGGGAGCCATTGACATTTTCCCTACAGGTCAGCCTCCCAAGACCTAGAACAAGGTGGTTGTGAGGGGCACATGAAGAGCCTTCTGTTGCTTAGGGCTGGCCAATCTGTTCATGTCTGGGTCAGCTGAAGGAACAGCCATAGTCCTGTCATAACTGTAGCTATCACCCTTTCCAATTTAATCAGCCATGAATTCATCAAGGGTGCATGTGAGCTCTGAGGAGGTGAGTGGCAACAGGGTTCCATTTTTTTTAGACAAGGCAACTGGGTAAGTACCTGGGCCTCTTTGAGCTTTAAAGTCCTACAGCTGCTAAGTGGGATTAGAGCCCACCTGAGTTCTTTGATTCTATCACACATGCTTCTATCCAGTTGAGGCTACCATGTAAGCAGACTCTTGAATTCTAATTAATGCCTATATCAGTTTGCTAGAACTACTGTAACGGAGTCCCTCAAACCAGATGATAGCACAACCAGAATTTCTCTCTCAGTTCTACAGAGGAGAAGCCTAAGACCAAAGGGGCAGCAGGGTTGGTTTGTCGTCAGAATATGTTCCCTGCCTCCCTCTTGGTTTGTGATGATTTGTTGGCAATTTGGCATTTCTTGCCTTGAAAACACACCCTCCCCACCACACCCCCCCTTCTCCATTTTCATCTCCTTGTGATGGTCTTTTTGTGTGCATGTCTGCCTGTGTGCAAATTTCCCCTTCTTATAAGGACAACAGTCCTATTGGATCAGGGCCCATATGAATGACCTCATTGACCTGATTATCTCCAAAGACCCTATTTCCTGTTAAGGTCACAGTCACGGGTACTGAGGCGTAAGGTTCTGGTTTCTCTCTACCTGGTTGGAATCTGTTCTGAAAGGCAGGTGTCGCTGTTGCCCACTCTGTGATTGTTCTCAACAAAAGCCTGGGGTGGAAAAACCGGGCAATAGAGTCACTGAATGAGAAACAGGATCCCAGTCTTTGCAACTGCTAGACATTTTCTCATTCACCGAATTCTGTAATCCGTGTGCGGGCTTGTCCGTGGCACAATGTGAAAGCTTCCTGGCTTTTCTCCTGGATCCCGCTCAGCTTCTCCCTTTGCATGTGCTGGCTCAGGGGACAACAGGCTACAACCAGGTGCTGGGGAAGTTAGAGCTAAGGCCAAGGCAGTTTAGATCTTCCTATGTCCCGTTCCCGCTCGGGGGGCTGCTGGGATTATCATCTGTCATGAGGGTGCTATGCAGCAGGGGGGGCCTCCATGAACCCTAGTTCCCATCTACTCCTTTCATTAGAGCTAAGGGGTTTATTTAAAATTCTCCACTGAGGCTCAGTCAGTTAAGCGTCTGACTCCTGATTTGGGCTCAGGTCATGGTCTCAGGATTGTGAGACCGAGCCCTGTGTAGGGCTCCATGCTGGGTGTGGAGCCTGCTTTAGAGTCCCTCTCTCCCTCTCCCCTGCCACCCCCTCCCTCTCTTAAAAACAAAAATTCTCCACTGGGTTTCTATTTCAAGATTGAATTTAATATTTTGAAAGAAGGCCTTAGTGCCACGCAGTAGGAGTGAGGAGGAGAGTGGGGTGGGGTCCTCTTATTCAAACACCCTGATTCCCACTGTCTGAGGCACGGAGTCCATTCAGTGACCAGGGCATTTCGGGGCCTCTCCTTTGCTCTCCCTTGTAGGATAATAGATGGCAGGGAGGTGCATTTATAAAGGTCAGGGCTCAAAAAACACAGCTCTTCCTTTATTTTCTCCCCGTCAAACACAAACACAAAAAATGCGTGGCTCTGCAGGAAACCGCTGGAAGGACTCCTGTTCTGTGGGAAGGATAGGTGGGGCAGGGGAAGATGAGGAAATGCATCTGCTCGGGTGAGCTGCAGGGTCTGGAGGTCACGTGGGGGGGGGGGTTGAGGAAGAGGGCCAGGAGGGAGAGGAAGCAGAGGTCAGGGACAGTGTGCGGCCACCTGTTTCAAAGGCGGCCAGAGGGTTCGGCAGCAGCTGTGTCTCTGTGGCCTGTGGGAATGGAGGAGTCTCTTCCTGCATTTCCAATCTCAAGGATGGGTTGGGACAACTGTAGGTATAGATAACCATTCATGGGGGTGGCGGGGCACTTTTGCTGTAATTTGCTCAGTTTTATATTCCTTTACCTGTGTTACCTTTCCTGCTTTGGTTAGGCAATATGTTCAGCATACAACAAAATGTGCTTTAATTTTTATCCCTTTTGTGAGGGTTTCTGGACAAATAGTCCTATAACTGAAGGAAATCTCTTATCCAACTCTTAGTCCTGATTTTTAGTTAGGGCTAGACCCGTAACCATGGTGACATTTTAGGAGGCTCTCTGATCAATTCTATGTAAATTCTTTGAAGCAGGAGCCCTTTTTCTCATTTTTGTATCTGCACAGCTGAAAAACAAAATCATGGGCCCTTGGTAAATGGTGGTTCTTGTTATCAGTGCAGATTCTCTCTCTTCCCCCTTCTAGTTGGAGAGACAAACCAGTAATTATGATGACTCTTAACATTTATAGTAATAGCCTTTATGATATCTCAGCTCTTAGGAAGGGGAGCACAACGTCAGGGACATCTTGCTGGGTTGGGGCCAAGTTAGCAGGAGTCAGAGGGTGTGAGAGTGTCTTCGTCCCTGAGCAGCCTGTGGGGGGGCCTGGAGAGGAAGGTCCTAAGGGACAGACGGTCAGTGTGGCTGGAAAGCAAGGGTGGAGCTGCTGGACAGGTTGGCCCGGCGAAGAGTGAGAGCGCTTGGCTCCGTGGGTCAGCAGGAGCACTCCCTGCTGGAGGGGAGGGTGGACAGGCATGGGGGTGAGGAGGACTTGAGGCAGGGGGCCCAGCGTAGGAGACCTCATAGATGTTAGAGGCGGACTGGTCAGGACTGAACACGGTGGTGCTTTGGGATCAAAGAGGTCAACTGACACCCAAGCTGTCAAGGAGGGAGGGAAGACCAGGCACGGCATATGGGTTTGTCTCTAAGCTGCCATTGGATGCAGTGCTCTGAACCCTGGCTGCACACAGGAATGACCTGAGACCTCAAAAAGTCATGATGTCTGGGACCCCTCCACCCCCAGGGATTCTGATGGAACTGGTCAGGGATGTGGACTGAGCACTGGGATTATGACACCTCCCTAGGAGATTCTAATGGGTAGCCAAGTTTGAGAACCACTGAGCATGGCAGGCTTATACATGCCAGGCATGATATGAATAGCTAGAGACATGCGTTATCTCATTCAGGCCTTTTAACTAGTAGTTCTCAAAGTAGGGTCCCTGAGCCAACAGTATCAGCATTTTCTGAGAACTTGTTAGACATGTAATTCTCTGGTTCTTAATGAGTCAAACTCTGGGAGTGGGGCCTAGCAATCTATTTTAACAAATGGAGAGAATCATAAGGGTTCTCTAGTTGAGAACCATTGACTCAAAGGAATGAATCTCTAATGGTGAAATTACAGGTATCTGTAAATTATGTTAAGAAATATACGGGGACAGAGAGACCTTCTCCCTGCCTCCCAAATAATACCCACAGGCAACTTTCCTGTGTTTCATATTCTTTTATTTGGGGGAAGAATGAGCATATTTTGTACGTACCCCTTATCTTTCCATAGAATAAAAACCTGTCAAACACAGCAAAGCAGCATACTGGTGATTATTTCCTTCTAAGAGGACTTTTCTCCCAAGTGTCTGAACGGGCAGGATTTATTTTGTCATTTTACCCCAGTGTGAGGCATAGGCTTTTTATCTTTGTCTCTCAACAGTCTTTTCTTTAAAAAACGCGGATGAACAAATGCTCTTCCAATTCCTGAGCCTGCAGGACCCTCTGACAAGCTTCTCCTGTTACTAAGAGCTCCCCCGTGTGGTGGCTTCTGAGAAAACCCAGACTCTGCTGTCCTGAATTTATTCTAGGTGGTGAGGAATGGTGTGCGTCGTCTATGGGGTGACAGGCCTGACAGTAGCAAAGTCTTACCCCTCCTGATTCCAGCTAGCCCTTTAACTGCCTTTAATTTCTTATCCAGAAGAAACGAGCCACGGGGGTGACGACCGGAACTGACGCAGACTCTCTGGTGTAAATATTGGAGAGGGACACCCTACCTCCTCCCCCTCAGGAACTGCCTTTTGCTCCCTTGCCCTCTTCCCCTTGTATTGTGGGCATTGTTCAGGTGGTACGTACGCTACAGAACTCCTGGTGTTCTGCAAAAAAAGTACATTAGCAAACAGCTGGGTTTCTGTACTACAGGACTTCTCAAGGGCCTTTAAAACACAAATAGGCATTGGGAAGCTCCTAAGAAATAGCTGCAGTATGCAGAGTTGTCCAGCTCTGAAACATACAGCCTCACTTACCTGGGAGGCTTCTGTGGACCACATTCTGGCGAGACCAATCTAGTTGTAGCTGGCAAGGAGCTAGCGGTAACCAGCTGTATCCGTGAAGAACGCTCGCATCTGAAGTTTAGGAATATAGTTCCTGTAGTCACCTTGCTGAATAAATGGGCACGATATTCCCCTCCTTCCTACCAGCTAGAATTTGGAAGTCTTTGGTCCTGAATACTTTTCACCTCTAGTTTTCTGCTGGGTTTTAAATGGACAAATGCGTGTGAAACACAGGAATCTCTCCAGCTGCTCATGTACGATTCGTGCTCTGGCCATAAACCATCATACCATTTGGTGTTCTGAAAGTGACACCGGCCAGCCAGCCTCCAGCAGAGACTGCCAAGTCCTTACTGCCTGGAAGGCGGGAACCGGGCAGGAAGCTTTTCTCCCTCCCCCATTTCCCATTCTAGTGAAACAATAACTCTATTCTAGAAGTACCATAGAAAGAAAATGCTCAGCCCAGCTCTTGGAAATGCCCACAGTTGACCTGATAATGTGCTGATGATGCAGATCTGGCAGCTAGTGAATAAAGCATGCTCCTGTTCTATTTTTTGAAAGCCCTACATACGTATCTATCCCCAGTGAAATGAGGAGAAAAGCTCCAGGGATGCTCCCCCAGTGAAACACCATCCATAAGATGTTGACTTCTTAAGGGCTTGAGGATTGCCAAGGAGTGTATATATTGGGGGGAGGGGCACGGAGGGTATCGTGGGTGCTGTTGTACCCCACCTTGATTGAGTACTGGCTGTAGCAAATCCCAGCCACCCTTGGTCTCTGGAGAATTGCCCTTGGCCGATGGGATCCACCTCCCCCTTTGCCCGTGACCAGCACCTCCCCACCCACGGGGCCAGGGGCAGACCATGCCATTGACTGAGTTGCACCAGTGCAGAATGCCAGCCCCGTTACCCCAAGGTAGGACTATTATGTACACTCTGGGCTCCCTGTGGGCTCAGGCAAAAGCCAGGATCCAGCTCCGTCTACCTGCTTGCTTAGCCCCTTTCCCTGCCTGTCCTGCTTCCATTGCGGTCAGTATTACCAGACCTAGCAATGAACAACACCCCGTTCAATTTACATTTCAGATAATGAGTAACTTTTTAGTTGAAGTATGTCCCATGAAATATTTGGGTCATCCTTGCATTGAAGTTATTTGTTGGTTATCTGAAATTAAAATTGAAGGAGGCATCCTCTATTAGCCCCCCTATTGTATCCCTTCTCCTGAGAGCATGCCCCCAATAAATCATTTGAACAAGTTCCTGTGTCCAGCTCTGTTCTCGGGAACCTCCTAAGAAAGTGGGGGGGGGGGGTGGAAGGAAGGACTAGACACAGTTAGAGCCAGTCAGGATCCTTTATTCAAAATGACCCACTCAGTGGCCTGCAAGCAGCTTCCCTCGCAAGCAGAATTCTAGGAATCGGGGGACCAGAGCTGGCGACAGTTCGGCCTGGCTCCTGTGAGGAGCAGTCCATTCCCAGAGAGACCACAGCGGCCTCCCAGTCTCCCCGGAGCAGGATCCCGCTTTCCCAGGTCGGACCTAGTTAGGCCTGCAATCTTGGTGGGGACAGATGCCGACAGGTTACATCCCACTTAAATGCAGCCTCCTTCGCCGCCCTCGTGGGTTACCGCATCCGAACATGGCTGTGGGTTACCGCATCCGAACATGGCTGTCGTTACCTCGTTGACTTGAGTCCTAACAGCAACACCTAAGCTTCATCACCACACCTTTCAGCAGAATAAGGTCTGGTCTCATATGGCCGTGTTCAAAGGAGCACCAGAGCTACACCCGTGAGACGGGTCCGGCCTCACAACGCACTCACACGGGTGTCTCATGGCTCCAGCTGAATGATTCATCGCAGTGCACGGTTTTCTGGTAGAGCATGGTGATGTCAAATAACGTGTGAGTACGTCTGGGGATCTTGTTAAAATGCAGGTATGACTCTGTCTATGGGAGGGCCCAAAGTTGTGCATTTCTCCTAGCTCTCAGGTGATGCCAGCCAGCCATAGCTTCCTCCTCTTCTAGATGAAAAACCAGCCAGCCCCGATGAGCGCACAGGTGCCAGCTATGGAGCTGGATTGGAACCCAGTGATCGGGCCCCAGAGCCCATGTGCTTTACCACTAAATCAGGTGAACAGGGAAGCTGATTAAAAGTCCGGGGGGGGGGGGGCACCTGGGTAGTGCAGTCGTTGGGCGGCTGCCTTCGGCTCAGGGCATGATCCTGGTGTTCTGGGATCAAGTCCCACATCGGGCTCCCTGCTCCACTGGGAGCCTGCTTCTTCCTCTCCCACTCCCCCTGCTTGTGTTCCCTCTCTCACTGGCTGTCACATAAATAAATAAAATCTTTAAAAAAAATAAAAATAAAAATAAAAATCCAGGGGGGCTGGATGGGTATGCGGAGGAATTGACAGGGTGCTGGGCCAGGAGACTCCCAGAAACTCGTAGAAGTGGCCAGATCCCCTTGGTGGACGTTCAGCTAAGCCTCTCACTGCATGAGCTAGGATGCCCCTTCACTGGTTGAAGGCACTGCAAGGTACGGTCCTCGCAGTGACCCCTGACAGCACGATTTGAGGGTTCTATTGTGTAAGGCGTGTTAAGTGCTTAGTACTGAGCCTGACGGAGTCAACATCTAATAACTGGTAGCTGTTGTTATTACTGTGACCTCACACCATTGTCCTTGTGCAAACAAGGTCGTGCACCGTGAAGGACTTGTGGGGGTCATACGGGCAGAGCTAGGCTTGGGCCAGGCATGGGCTGGATGCTGTCCTTCTCTTTCACTGTCTGCTTTTACTTGTTGTCCTGCAACAGCTTTGGTTCTTTAGCATGGAACTGAAATGATGACGTTCAGGTCCTGCTGCTTCTCGAAGCCCACAGACATGCTGCAGCTAACACCTATTAAAAACAGATAAAGGTTTCTCACGGGAGGCAGCATTATTCTCCGACACTCAAATGTAGCAGCCACACTGTCTGTGCCACCTAGAGACATGTCATCACCAGGAAGATGAAGGGGAATATCAAACCACTGTGGGAATAGTCAGTCAGTGTAGATGGCAGACCCAGACAATTCAGCCCCAAGCCTTATTTGCCTCCATGGAGTTGATAGCTTAATGCCTTCACTACCTTCGTCCTTGGTGGCAACTCCCTCCCAACATCTGTCACTTGGCTTTTCTAGTGGAGTCTCCCTGGGGCGAGCTGTAAATTGCCATAAATGTAATCCGTCCTGGCAGCAGGGTATTACCTGTATTCACCCTGAGCGCAGGTCCCCATGTTCTTGTCACCTTCATGGAATAACTAGGTTTCAGTACACAGAAGACACGGCCACTCTCAGACGCTGACTAGACTGTTAGATGATCACTGGTCCCCAGGAAGCAAACACCGCTTCCAAAAGAAGGAAAAGGGCTGTGTGTTGGGGAAGACTTAGCTCTTTATTTTTAGCTGTGAATGATATGTAAAATTATGACTCTAGGTTGTAATTCCTCAGGATTTGGAACAGGGTAGGGTTTATTTTCATTTTTTAAGTATAAAATAAGTTATTACAACAACTAAGAAAGTGGTTATTTAAAATGCTTTTCTAGATACGCAATCAATAGTCCTTTATAGAATGGCATTCTAGGGTGGAACTTGCCGCAGTGATGGGAATGTTCTCTATCTGCTCCATGCAGCAGCGTGAGCAGTAGTCCCGTGTGGCTCTTGAGCACTTGAAATATGGCTTGTGTGACGAGGATAGAATTTATTTTATTTTAAAGATTTTATTTATTTATTTATTTGAGAGTAAGAACAAGTGAGGACAGAGGGAGAGGGAGAAGCAGACTCCCCGCTGAGCAGGGAGCTCGACCTGGGGCTCAATCCCAGGACCCTGGGATCATGACCTGAGCCAAAGGGAGACACTTAACTGACTGAGCCACCCAGGCGCCCCAATAGAATTAATTTTAATTCCAAGGTGGTTTTTTTTAAGTCTTTATTTAATTGAGATAGAGAGCGAGAGAGCAGGAGCAGGAGAGGAGAGGGAGAGGGAGAGGGAGAAGCAGCCTCCTGCTGAGCAGGTTGCCCAATGTGGGGCTCAATCCCAGGACCCTGGGATCATGACCTGAGCCGAAGGCACATGCTTAACCAAGTGAGCCACCCAGGTGCCCTGAGTTTTTAAAAAATAAATTTTAATAGCCACACATGGCTACTGGCTACTGTCCTGCACAGTGCAATTCTAGAGAGAAAAAGAACTTCATGCATCAAAGTCTTGAGACAGTTACAATTAACATGTGGCTATCAGGAGAGTCTGAAGGCAGCATGCTAAATGGAAAATACTGGCCAGCTACCACGTGGTCTCCCCTACTTGCCTTACCTGCCACGGGAGGTTACTCTTCCAGGATGATAATGTACTGAACAAAATGTCTCTTGCTTGCCCTACAGAATTAGTTGTAGTTCAGAGGCTGCAAATTGTAAAACCCTATGCACTGTAATGTGACTGTTAAGGGAAGGCCCGGAGAGTTCTTGGCGTGGGCAGTTAGACCACCTCCATCCAGCATAGGTGTCCTGTTTTGCCCTCTCTTTGTCTTTCCTCCGCTTACCTTCTCCCTGTTCCCCACCCCAGTCTATGATTTAGTTGGACCTAAGGAAACTCCAGGAACTGCTTATTTCCTGGTAGAAATGATAATACTGTAGCATGGATGACTCTTTGTCCCCTTGGGTGTGATCTTTCAACAAAATCGCCAAGCCAGGCCGGAGTTAGATCTCCGGTATTGGGGCAGACAGGCTGAGAGGAAGCCTCGTGGGAGCCGCACTCGGTTCTCTGAGCCCTGCTGCTCCCGGCGTGTAGCCAGGGGGCTGGGCGGGAATCCTGCAGCTGCGAAGTGGTCTCCACTCCACCACGGTTTCCCTTTTATGCCCGGGGTGACCCATCAGCGCAGGTTTACTGGACCCACAGAGTCACAGTGTTCTTTGTGCCCCTGAGGCAAGAGAACATAATGACCTCCCTCTTAGAATAGAGGAGGGAAAAAATGATAGAGCAAAACTGAAACTAGCCACGTTTTAAGTGCTCAGCAGCCATCCGTGGCGAGTGTCACTGTATCAGAGAGCATAGCTACAGAGTATCTCCTTCCTCGCCGTGGGTTCTGTTGAGACCGAGCTCTGGTCAGCCCCTCCATGCATTAACCCATTGACCAATGAGGTAGGTAGTAGTGGTGTTCTCACTTCAGAGAGAAGGAATGAAGGCCCAGAGGGGCTTATGATGAACCAGACACCCAATGGCCCAGTTCGAGTTTGCAATCCAGGTGTCTCTGACTTTCGATCACACATTACCTCCAAGCTTAAGAGATGACTCACCTCTGCAACGGTGTGTGGCTACCTTAAGACCGTGTTACAGATGAATGTTCAGCATACCCTGTGAGAACTTGGCAATTAGAGCAGAGTAGTAACTGGGAGAGTGGAGTGGTGGGCCATATGCAGGAGCAGGTGGTTTTTGCCTTGTGAGCCCTAAGTCTCAGCACCAGAGCCATGTGGGAATCTCTGTGATCTGTCCTCATTGCCTTAAATCACCGAAGATAGAGCCCAGACTTCTCACACAATGGTGTGATTGTTTGGTGCTCTGCTTTTGAGACCAGCTTCCGTTATCCAGCAGATGGAGGCGTACTCGTGACCAGATTCAGGTGTCCCCTGTCTGATGTGGTTGCAGGAGGCCTGTCTGGGCCTGAGCCTCAGTGTCCTTCCTCAGGCCCCCATCTGAGGCCCTGCCAGCTGCCTCAGCTCCATGGGTTTGCTGACTGAGGTTAGAGCTCGGGGCAGTGCAGGACCCAAGCAGAGGGCAAAGGTTACCTCTGTACATGTTCCCTGTATTTGTAGAAATCAAGGGGTCTGGACAGACAGCCTGCTTCTCCCAAGATTGGTGGCTCCTTCATGGAAATCATGGGTCTAAATAGGAAGTCTGCTAAGAGAGAGTAGAAAAGAACAAAGGAGGGCTAAAAAGGGGAGATTAAAGATTTTTTTCTTTGCTACAAAGCATAGTGGGGGGAAATTAATCACACACTGGATTTATACTGGAAGCATTTAAAAAGATTTAACTCTTGTTAATATGCCACAAAGCTATGTAAACAAAACTTTGTCTTAGATGTGGGGTTTTCAAAGGGCAAATGCAAGTGAGGATCTATTTTGTTAAAAAGCCAAAAATGCATAATTTTAATGAATGAAATTCTTAATAAATATTTGCATGGTACTCTTCAATTTACAAAGTCCTGTTCCATGCATTATTTAATTATTGGTCCTGGTAGATGGGTAGGATTGTTATTCTTACCACATAGACTAAGCAGTCTACAAGGTTATGGGATTTGGAATCAAACAGATCCAGGTTTGGATTCCATCTGTTCTATAATCTGTGTGACCTTGGACAAGACCACTTAACCTGTCTAAGTTTCCTCAGAGGTTGGATGGCACCTACTTGTCTAGGATGATTGCCACCCACACATTCAACTGCAATCCGAGAGCATGTATAGGGAGAAAGAGTTGGGGGAAATAGTGGAAGCAGCCAGGGACCAGTGACAAAAATGGAGGTCAAGTTCTGGCCTGGCTGGAAGGATCAAAGAGGAAATCTAATCCTGCAGTCTGTGTCTAATACAAAAACAAGTGGCTGAGTGTGGCAGACACACCCTGACCCCCAGTGAGTCATACACTTGTGTCCCGCGTCCTCTTGAGTGCAAGTGGAACTGTGCTCAGTATAGTGGTTGACTGCTGTAGTGATGGGGTAACTCAGCAAATGGGAGGAGACTGTCTGTAGCTGTGAAGAAGGGCGCCACCATGTTGTAAGATGACCGCACAGCAGGGGACTGCGGGTGAGCTCTCGTTGCTGAGAGTGCCCCCCAGCAAAGTGCCAGAGCCCAGAGTCCTACGGCCACAAGGAGAAAGCTGCTAACGACTTGAGTAAGCTCAGAAGCAGGTTCTTCTCTAGTCAAGCCTCCCAATGAGAACCCAGCCCCTGTGACAGCTTGGCGGCAGCCTCAGAGACCCCGAGCAGAAGGCCCAGCCAGGCTGTGCCCAGACTCCTGACCATCGGAATCTATGATGATAGATGGGTGTTGCTTAAGCCGCTAAGTTTGTTAGGTAATTGTAATTGTAATTTGTTGGGTAGCAACAGAGAACTAAGACACTGAGTTTTGGAAGAGACTCCTACCAGCTGCCTGAAGGAGGAACAAAAAGATTCAGCCACACAAGATGCTGTGTGGAAAGTGGCCCAGGAGCCTGGCCTGACCACGCACAGATGCTCGCTGTGGGGGCACAGGCTGCCTTTGCGAGAGGTGGCTGGAGCCTCCATCCTCCACTCCGGGAAGACAGGACTCTTTACTCCATGCTGTTTAAAAGGCAGTTGCTGCTGGCCACATGGTCCTGACCAACACTACCCACTGGCTGACAGAGATGGCCGGCAGCCCATTAGGACAACAGCATGAAGGCCAGGAGAGCAAGCCACTTCTTAGGGCAGTGGGGGGATGAAATGAGTTGATGTCTATACAGCCCCGCTTTCAAGCCTGGAGGGGCTCAGGCCTCCATTCCTCTTCTCCCATGAGAGATGAGGATACTAAGAGGTGTGTTGGATGATCAGAGAGACAAAGATACCAGGGAGTCGATCTTACTTGCAAATATGACCGTCAATTGACTAGTTGTTGGCAATCCGGAGAGATTTCTAACTTGGATTCAAATCCATAATTAGAAGATCTCTGTTCTGTCCTAGGACAGAAGTCCACACAGCCCCCTGTCTGGGCTTTGGCTCTCCACAGAGGCTGTGAGTGACCAAAGCTCTACTGTCTGACTCTATCATCTTGTTTGAGCTCGTGGCTACGTACCTTTGAAGCCTGCTCCAGCATCTTACCCAGACAGAAGCCCATCGACGCCGTGAGAGAGAGCCAGCTTGTCTTTGATAAGTACCAGAGCCGTGTACTATCAGTGCATGACCATCTTCTTTCAAGAGCTGTCCACAGAACGTGCTTAATCTCCACCGTTGCCCTTGCCAGCCACACAGGAAGCTGGCTTTGACTGCTTTCCATGGAAATCAATGCTGTTGGAATTGGGGTCTTGAGACTCGAAATAAAGCTGAGATCCTCCACCTTAGACACACGTTGGAATGTCCAGGCCATACTTCAGAACCCCTGGGGATGGGAGCCAGGCATCAATATTTGGTGCAGCCAAGGGTGAGAGCCACTGAAATACAGTCTTTTCATGTCTAACATGTAGGCTTGAAATTGGCCGATCCCTGGACATAATATGTGTTTAAATATGTAAATATATCTGTGGCTATGTATGTATATATACACACACACATACTTTTTGAAGGGAGACATGTATATGTAGATCTCCCTTAAAGTAATAGGCTATGAATTTAGCATCCCATAATTATCCATATTACCCTTTTGAGCTTTGACAATAGAACCTTCATTGGTGACCAGTAGGTTCATACACTTACCCCCTGCCTTTCATGTTGATTCTTGATGCACGGCCATAGGTATGAGTTCTTTCTAGTAGATCGTGGCTGTTTTCAGCAGTGGAGCAGAACTATACTTCTTCGTTGCTCTTGGTGTGTGTGCCATCAGTCACCACTGCAACCTTGGACTTGCACTCACGGCCTGGCCTGGGCCTCCAGAACAGCTAGCTGGCACCGAGAGCCTGAGCTGCCCCAGAGTCCACAGGACCTCTATCCTGGGGATGTGGAGATGAACACTGAGGGTCCCAGCCCTCACTTGGCACCACAATCCTCTGTAGAGTCAAACTGCCATCTTAAACCAGAAAAGTCTAGTTCCTCCCTCTCCCCCCACCCCCACCACCCCAAAAAAACCCTACTGAGTTGTTATCCTTGGGGTTTGGAGACCAGGAAGTAGAATGAATATCAAACTTTGGAAAAACTCAGAAACCTATCTCCTGTACATATGTCTTAGAATTATATTGTTGTAGCACTATCCTTGGGCTCAAGACACAGGTTCCATGCTGTCTCATTTTCCTTTGCTGGTTTTTATAAGAAGGTTGAATGGTGGAAATGGCCTGGGAAATTGTGATATTTAACAAAAATCCTGCGTAGCTTTTTACATTATCTTGACTGTTTCTTTTTGGTCTGGAATCTCACTCATCCTAAGTTGCCTTCTACATCTAGACTGAGATGAAATGCAACAATTTGGAGCATGGACTGTGGTTTCCTGACAGACCAACAAGGAGTTGGAAGATATAACAATTGATCAACTGGAAACAGGAGATAAAGCTCCTGTCCTTGCCCCTCCAAGGATTGTTCTGCGCTGCAGTTTCTCCTTGCAGACTTCCCGGAAAAATCCCAGTGTGCCCCGTGAACATGCCAGCTTACTAATTTGCTATGATCAAGCTGTGGCAATCCCAACTACCATGAACATAGGTGTGTCCTCCTGAGGCTTTAAGAAGCTGGCCTCATGCCTGGAGAAAGGAACAATGGTGCTAGTTCTCCCGTCCTGGAAGTTCCGAGAATCTCTGAGCCTCAAAAGATAAATAGTTCCAGTGTGTCTTGAACCTGTTAAAGATATTTCCACCTAGGTGTTACCTTCCTAACACACAGCCATAGGTATGGGTGGCTTTTGGTGGTGGATTTTTGGTAGGTAGCCCATTTTTCCATTAGGCAGAAACATCTCCTTTTAAAGTAATTATTGCTAATGATTCATATAATCAATATGCAAACATTTTATATTAATCAAAATTGGCCTTTACCTTGTGAGCTAACTGAAAAGTCAGAGACGAGTCTGTTTCTCATACAATATCGAGCACTTTAAGGGCGTCTGGGTGGTGCAGTTGGTTGAGTGTCCAGTAATTAGTTTTGGCTCAGGTCATGATCTCAGGGTTGTGAGATCGAGCCCCACGTCAGGGTCCACACTTAGCACAGAGTCTGCTTGAGAGTCTCTCTCCCTGTCCCTCCATCCCCCCTCCCCCCTTTGTGCTCTTTCTCTCTCTAAAATAAATAAATAAAAAGCTTTTAAAAATACATATCAAACACTTTAATGAGGTGAAATAGCTGCTTTTAGGTTAAAAAAATTAACTTTGTGGAAAGATGGAAGATGTAGACAGCCCTATGAAATGTCACAGGTTGGCAGCGTCTTCAGATGACAGCAGATGGTTTTTACTTTGTTACCCACTAATAGTTTATTTATACGTTCAGAGATGGGAGTTCTTTCCCACAAAAAAGTGAGGCAATGGGATACTTAAGACCAGGCATTGCGACTCCTGCTTTGGGTAAGATTCCTCTGCACTGCTTTTCTCCCCCAAATTCTAGAAGAGTCTGCAGACACTTTAACAGAATGTGGCACCCCCGTGAACCCTTTTTCCCAGGACCGCACTTAGAAAGCTCAAGTACAGCAGAGGCTGGGAGGGGTCACAGCCCACCAAGTGGGCCTTGTCACTCCTGCAGGCTTCGAGCTGTGTGGGAGCAGGACAGCGCCAGCTGCAGTCAGTAGGAAATCCTGATTTAGAAGTTTGAAAAAGGAAAGAAGGGAGAAAATAGACTCTTTAGGATTCCTGACCTGATTTAAAGATGAAGAGAGGACCAGGAAAATAATTGAATAGTCAAAAATCTGGTAGCCTGACTCTATTCTTACAGCCAAAATTGGCTCTTTAATTTTTTTTTAAATTTATTTTTGTTTTTATTTTTTATTTTTTTATTTTTATTTTTTGCCGAGTAAGGCATTGTGTGAAAGAAATGAGAGTTTTACATTTCGGAGAGGTAATATTTCTATTTTTTAGATGATTTTAGACTTGGAAGAGTTGTAAAAATAGTAAAGAGAGTTACTATGTATACTTTACTCATTCCCTCCCACCCCGTGTTAACATCTTACATAACTGTAGATTATTTATGTAAACTAAGAAATCAACCTTGGGACAATATATGAAGCTATAGACTAATTGGATCTCACCACTTTTTCCATTACTATTCTTCTTTTTCTATCCCAGGATCCCACCTGGCCTTTAGTTGTTGGGTCTCGTTAGTCCTCCCGCATCTCTGACAGCTGGTCAGTCCTGTCTTTAACACCCTTGATGCTTTGGAAGAGCACTGGTCAGTTACCGTAGCGAATGTTCCTCAATTTGGGTATCTGATGTTTCCTCATGATGAGATTAAGATGATGTAGTTTGGGGAAGGATAGAACAGAAGGTTCTCCATGTGTTGGACAGGAGCACATAATTTTGATGTGTGTTACTGGTGGTGTGAACCTTGGTCGCTTGGCTGAGGTGGTATTTGTCAGGATTCACCACCATAAATTTACTATTTTCCTCTTGCCATTATTAAACATTTGAAGAGAGATACTTTGAATCTATGCAACTATCCTGCTTCTGTTGGAACTCTTACTGCCTGACATTAGAATTCTTTGTGCATCTCGCTTTCAGCAGTGATTACTGTGATGGTCTAATGGTGATTTCCTCCTTCCCTCATTCCTTCTGCATGTGTTAATTGGGATTCTGTGAAGAAGACTTGTCAATTATCCTTCATGTATTTACTTAGAGCAGTGTGGATTCATAGATACTTATCTCATTCTTTGGGTTCTGATCTAATCCCTTCATTTATTTTATGGCTCAACTGGTTCCAGCTTTGGCCTTTGCAAGCTCTTTCTGGTGGCTCTTATGCCCCTTTATATGCTCCTATCTTGTTTTTTAGCTCTTCCTTACTTTCTGGCATCACAAGAGACTCCAGGTTCATCTTATATTATTTTCTGCCCCAACCCCAGAATTAACCAGTTCTCCAAGGATTCTTGGTTCCTTTTCTTGGAGAACCGTGTTAAAAACCAAGATCTGAGGGCAGTGGATGTACTCACTTGCTCCTGGGTGTTGCTGCTTCTAGCCTGTCTGGGTAGACAGAAGTAGGTAATTACATGGATGTATACCACCTCATGCGTGTGCAAACCTTCTTGTTACCTCTGTGTCTATTTATCTGTGTATCTTTCAAAGATATTGATTAAAGTCAATATTGATACGTCTGACTCCAATCCAGTACCTGAGGGTTTATTCTAGCGTTCTTCCTTTCTTATTTCTAACTTCTTTTTCCAATAGTGAGAGATTGGCTGTAATCATTTGTAATATATGTGCTTATTTTTTTCCTCTCTAGTATACAAATAGTTTCAGAATTTCTAATCCTTGCCCCTGAGAGACACAGATTTACCAACCAGAGTACAGTTTAGTACATGTACAGTTATTTTTTTACTTTAGCTTCACAGGATCCAATCCAAACCTTTCCAAAGGGCTTTGGTGGGTGATATTGTAGCTAGGGTCCTGTGATAGTGTGTGTTAACTTTTAAGAAACTACCAAATGATTTTCCTAAGTGACTATACTATTTTGCATTTCTACCTGCAGTATGACAGTTCCAAATGTTCTCTATTTTTACCAGCATTTGATACTGCAGATTTTTTTTAGACAAACTGCTAAGCCTGTTTTTCTCAGTTTCCTCATCTGTAAAATGGAGGTAATAATAGTACCTCCCCCATTCATTGTATGAGAGTTAAATGAATTGATATGTATAAAGCACTCAGAATAGGGTTGTCAGATAAAATACAGGACTTCCAGTTGAAGTTGAATTTCAGACGAATATTTTTTTAGTATAAATCCTTCTACATAATATTGAGATATGCTAAAAAAAAAAAAACCAGTTTATCCAAAATTTGGCTTTAGCAAACAAAATAGAGAATGGCCAGTTAAATTTGAATTTCAGGTAAATAAGTATTTTTTAGTATAAATATGTCCCAAATATTACATGGGATTTATTTATTTATTTATTTATTTATTTATTTAAAGATTTTATTTATTTGATAGACACAGTGAGAGAGGGAACACAGGCAGGGGGAGTGGGAGAGGGAGAAGCAGATTCCCCACTGAGCAGGGAGCCTGACGTGGGGCTCCATCCCAGGACCCTGGGATCATGACCTGAGCCGAAGGCAGATGTTTAACAACTGAGCCACCCAGGCACCCCTACATGGGACATATTTATACTAAAAAACTAATGTTTTAGGGGCCCCATTTAGAAGCTACCTAATTCTCAGGCCTCAGTATAGATGCAAAAGATTCGGAGCTCTTCACCAAAAAAATTTTCAAACATCCGTGAGGAAAATGTAGAAGAGACTCAAAAGGTTCTTGGGTGAGCTTGAACTGTATATATCTCCTGGTAGGGTATTTGTTTTAAGTAAAATTTATGTTGAAGTTAAATATACATACAAAAATGTGAACAAAGCACGAATGCATGGCTGGGTTCATTTCCACCCAGTAAACACACTCAAGGACCCAGCATCAGACCAAGAAACAACCACATTACTAACCCACTATCCTGACTTGTAACACAGTAGACTAGTTTGGGGCTGGCTGGCTTTTAAGCAGATTTAAGATACTGATATTTCTCCCCCAACAGATTACTAGGGAATTTCCTGAGAAATTTCCTCTCAAAGTGACTTCCTAGGGGCTTTCTACTTAAAAGTAGGTCATTATCCTTTTGAATTAAATTGGCAAAGGGAGACAAGTCTGAGCCAAAGAAAGGGATCTTATAAATAAGGGGTCTTCTGGAATGCTGGCAGGTGCTTAATTGATTGGAAGAACCTGTAATTATATTTGCTCTTAAGGCTTTTTCAAAGACCAGGTAATAACAGCAAATACTTCCATAGCATTAGCCATGTGTCAGATGTTTGAAGCCCTTCACATTCATTAACTCAAAAATCCCTATAACAGCCAAGTCAGGCAGGTACTGTTATCATCCCTAGTTTTCAGATGAGGCAATCATGGCATGGTGAGGTAAAGAAACCCACTCAAGACCTCACAGCCAGCAAGGGGCAGGGCTAAGATCTGAACCCCAGCCCGTTGGCTACAGATGTCATGCTTTGAATAACCCCACCATACAGCCTCACAGATTTGGTGGGATTCCCAGGGACAGCCTATCTTCTAAGTTGGAAATGTAGTTCTCAATCATTTTCCTTTCCTGGCATCCATTTTACATTGTCTTTAATAATTGAACAAGTGAGTTTTGCCTTTTCTTCTATTGTTACAGGGCCTCACTTTGGCATCTTGGTGGATGCAAGTGTCTGAGGTGCAAAGCGAATCAGTATAACAAACTCTCAGTAAACCCAAGAACAGTGGTCCACACAGCATCAGGGGACAAAGAGAGAGAGAGAGAGAGAGGTGCTGGGTAATGATCTGAGCCCGAGGTCTCCAAACTTACTGGAGAGGGGATGGTAGCTAATGGAGCACTGATTTCTCATTGCAGGTGATAAATCTTCCTAATGGCATTTCAAACACATTGTTCTAAATTTAAATATTTTAATATTAATTTATTCTAATGTCACCTCAAGTGGATAATGAGCAACATTATCAGCTGAATTAAAAAGAGAAAAGAAAAATCAAAGACAAAACCTGTGAATTCTCTACTCTGGGAGAATCCAGGGGAGAGTAAGAAACATTTCATCAAAACTCATTACTCTTAAAAAAAAAAAAAAACTCATTTCTTTTTCAGTTGGGTAATAGTGATACCCATAATCATAGTAAGGGGCGCCTGGATGGTTCAATCGGTTAATCGTCTGCCTTTGGCTCAGGTCATGATCTCAGGGTCCTGGGATTGAGTCCCGCATCAGGCTCCCTGCTCAGCAGAGAGCCTGCTTCTCCCCCTCCCCCTGCCCCACCGCTCCGCTCATTCTCTCTCTCTCTCAAATAAAATAAAATCTTTTTTAAAAATCATAGTAAGTATAAAAGACTGTTACATTTTTAGCATTTTGAGGAAGGCAAAGCATAGCCGGCTAGTTCTCAGGGTGTCTGACTTTGGGCCATCGGCAAAGCAGAGTAATGGTAACTACTGCCAAGCATTTACTGTGCTGCTGGTACTTTCTATGTACTTGATGCGGATTATCTCATTTAATGTTTCTAACAATCACCTGAACAGGTGCTCTTTATCCCCATTTTCTAGATGAGAAAACTAAGGTTTCAAGACTTTACACACAACTAAAAACTGGGACTGAGGCATGTCTGATTCTGGAACCTGAGCTCTTAACCATGATCTCTCATGACAGGAGCTTTGGTCATCAGGACAATTAAGCAACTACAGATTTTTCCCCCAAAGAGAGACCACGAAAGGTGGAGCATGTAGTGTAACCCCATGGTCTGGATTTGCGGGAAACATGTGTGTCCCAGAACAATGACGTGGGAGTGAGCTGGGGAAGGTCAGTAAGACGCTGGAGTAGAACGCCAGAGAGAGAGTGAGTGCACTTAGTGGCTGGAAGGAATAATGACAGAGCACATGGGAATCACAGCAGAAACTGAGCTTACCCTCTTGAGAGCTGCAATTAGCCAAATTCCCCAAGTTGACACCCAGAATGAGTGGTAAGCAATTCCTCACAGCCTAGGGATGATGTAAGAAGTGCAGCGTAGCCCGAGTCAGTCTTGTGAGCTAAACAGCCAGGAGAATGACCACATTTTTCAGTTCCCACTTAGAATGTTTGACCTCCTCCGTCAGCTCTCAGCTCCAAATACACCCTCTACGATGCTCTGTAATAAACAATGGGATTCCTTTAAGTATTTCTCCTTTAAAGTGAGCAATAAAATAAGTAAAATTATATTTTTATTATATATGTGTGTTTATATACATATTAGCACACACACACATAAACAATAAAAAAAATTTTTTTAAGTAAGTGAGCTTAAAATGTTAAGCTTTTTCAGTAGAGGGCACTGGAGGGACCCCAGGGAACCATACAGAGTTTCCTTATATCTTAGTTTTTTTTCATAGTTAATAATTCTTTATACTAAACTTCCTCATTTAACCCACTGTCTGTCTGAAATTTTTTTTTGGTGGGATTAAAACTGCCACATCTTCTACACACTACCTTTCTGAAGCCAGTTATGCTGTCGTGGTGGGAAATCCCGGCACCAAAACTAATTTAAAAAAATTTTAAAAACTTTCTGTATTTTTAAAAATGGATTTATTTTTAGTTGTATTGATACACAACATTACATCCATTTCAGGTGTACAACACAGTGATCCGACAGCCCAAGTGTTATGCTCATCACAGCTACTATCTGTCACCATATAATGCTTACAAATTTGTTTTTAAATTTTTTGCTTTATTTATTTTTGACTTTGAGGATGGGTTTAGGAGCAAAATTTCTCCAAACTAATCAGTTCAGGTTGCATAAGATGATCCTCATCAAGGATGTAAATAGGAGGTTTCTAAAATATTTAGAATATAACACCTTAATTTAAAACTTCTTTGCCTACCCATCCCCTACTGGATAGAGTGGGAACTCCTTAGGGTGACTTACAATGCCCTCTGTAATTTAGCCCTGGCCTTCCCCTCTGTTTTATCTCCTGCTATTACAGCTGTGCACTTCACACTCTAGAAAAATTAAAGTCTTATAGTCCCCACCCCCATGCTTTTTCTGGCTTCTCTGCTTTTGCCGATGGTGCATACGTTGCCTATACTGCCCTTCCCTCCTGCATGACTACATCCCCCCGAGGGGTGTGCTGGGAAATGTTTAACTGTTTCTCCACGAGGAAAAATCTTGGTTTATAGGGTTTGCTGATTTCTAAGGTGGGAATACTCATGCCATTGCTGATTTCAAGTTACCAGTCTGGTCCCTAAAGGCAAAATTGGGGAGAAATTTAGGTAATTGTCTTTTGCAAGCCACAGTGAGTGGCTTCAGCCCACTCTTGACTCCATCTATCTGCTCAAATAGCATCTCCTCCAGGATGTCTTCCCTGATTACAGCCTACTGCCTGCTTTCATGAAATCCTGTGCATTTCTCTCGCATTGCACTTTTGCAGTAAACCAACTTAGGCTTTTCTGTTTCTACATCTGTTTCTTCCACAGACTCAGCACCATGAAGACAGGGATCACATTTTTTTCCTCTGGGTTTTTGGTGCCCCTAGCGCAATGCCTGGCACATAGTTGTCACCCAATGCATGTTTATTGAATGAGTAAGTAGAGCTCCCCCTGCCAAAACAATGTAATTTTTCCTCCTTCAGCCAGACTGTACTATCTAGTATCCTTAGGAATCAGCCTTATTCTAACAACCTTTTGGAACGGCTTATCTGGACTCGTTAGACGTGAGCCGCGAAGGTTAGGCAGTGTGAGAGTAGGGTCAGGATGGCAAATGGCTGGAGAGCTGGTTTCTCCAGCTGGTTCTTTGTGGCACAGAAACCCCCAGATTTCTGTGTCGGGCAACAGTGATAATTACAATGGCTTCTAAGTTCACGCACTTTCTTTTCCTAATACTGTGTCATTACGTAGGCGAGTGGGGATCTTGCAGCTGACTTTGCACTTTCTTTCTAAACCACGGATTTGCAAGGCTTAAAACTTTCCCACTGGTTTGCTAGTTCTCTGTACTTGACCTAAGCCCTGCCAGCTACGGCTGGTTGTACTCAGGTGGAAAATGTGAGTTACTAATGCAAGTTGGCATTAGCAAGATAGATGTGAGAAAAACTCAGGTTCAAAAATAGCTGTTAGTTCCTTTGCATCTTGTCAATAACGCCTATGATAGAGTTGGAGGCTTCCAGGGTTGAGACTGACTGACCAGTGAGGGCACCTACCCCAGGAATGAGTTCCCTAGTCTGCAGAGCTATGCCCACTGGCTGCCATCCACTCTCCTTACCTTGGTATCCAAGGCTCTCCATGCTCTGGTCTCAACCTTTAATCACTTAAATAACTACCACAGCATGGGCACTGTCAGGGTATGAAAAAACTACAATGGCTCATTGTAGCAATTGTAGTAAAATGGGATACAATTAGCTCATTGGCTTTTCACTTCCCATGGTCACCGTTTCTGCTGCATAATTCACCCTCTGTTTTCTACCCCAAGTTCAAAGTCAGAACTCTGTTTTATTGCTTTTTCTGTCGGCAGTGAAGGAAAGTGAAGTCCTCATTACCAAAGGCCTAAGTCTACCCCTCAGATCGGGGGTAAAGCTGCTCGCCTAGCAGGACCCAGATCTCTAATTGCTGAATCCTCTGGATCTTCTAAGGGAGTAGGTATGAATCAGCCTTTTCTTAATGCAGAACTCAGGGTCAAAGTAAGAGGAAAGCCCTCCAGCCTAAACTTCACCAAACCTCAGTATCACCTGGGATGCTTAAATATATATATATCTATCTATATATATATCTCTATATCTATATCTATATATATGTGTATATATATATATATATATATATATATATATATATGTATATGTATATAGTTGAGTGCTCCACCCCACCACCCCCCCGCCCCCTGGGTTCCCCTGGTCTGCTGGCAGGGCCGGTGCTGGCGCTGCTTAGGTCTCCCGGGCAGTGGGCATCGGCAAGCCCTGCTGAGGGGCTCCTGCTTGGCCCCTTCCCTTCTCTCTGTTGTCTCTTCCAGCCAAGCCTCCCTCTGGCACTAGGTCATCAACGTCCCTTCCGACCCCTTCTTGGTCTAAAGTAGACTGTTGTCCCCTCTCTCATCAGTTCCCATCTCTAGAGGAGTGTTCTGCGGCTTCCAAATCCCCATTTTTCATGCCTCAGGGAGTCAGACCTTTCTTCCAGGCTCCTGTCTTTCCCCTTCTTAGCCACTATCAGCCCCAACATCAGTTAAAAATGGATATAACCAAAAGCTCAGTTTGTGTCTTATCCCACATCTGGAATAGATTATTGCTATGACTCAGTCAAAACCCTCAAGGAATGTTCCTTGAGTGCCTAGGGCACACCAGGTCCTGGGCTAGCCCTCGGCTTATACAGATGAATGTTTGGTTCCTGTTTTCAAGGAACTTACCCTTGAGAAGGAAAACAGAGAGCCAGACACATAATTGTAAAGTAGTGTGACAGGGAAGGGTAGGTGCCACAGGACTGCTTAGAAGTGGCATTGTTGTAAATTGAGAAAGATAATCTGATTCAATCTCATAGAAGCTCTCTATAATGTAATAAATTCAAACAGTGGACCTTCACCTAAGCTTCAGAAATCTCTGACTTCAGTTGAACTGGCAGAGGGCAAGGAGAACAGTTATTGTAAATGGACTAGGATGATTTTACAGTAAATGTCTTTTGGGACGCCTGGGTGGCTCAGTCTGCCTTTGACTCAGGTCATGATCCCAAGTTCCTGGGATTGAGTCCCAAGTCAGGCTCCTTGTTCAGTGGGGTGCCTACTTCTCCCTCTGCCTGCTGCTCCCCGTTTGTGCTCTCTCTGACAAATAAATAAATAAAGTCTTAAAAAAAAGAAAGGAAGAAATGACAGTTTAGCTTCCTGGTTGCGGTGGGCTACTCGTCAGTCTCCTGCAATGTGCCCCTCCAGCGGCCAGCTCCCGCGGCACCAGCAGCTTCCTTGCAGTGCACGCCCCCCCCCCCCAGTCTAGCGCCTGCAGCACGGGTGGCTCCCCACTTCTAAGCCTGCCGTGTGTGGTGGCCAGCAGTACATAGTGGCTTGCAGCTTCCGTGGGCAACCACTTCAGTCAGCTTTGTAGTAGAGCGCCTCAGGTATAACACTGCCCAAAGAATGGCTTTCCTTGGTGTCCCAGAATATGGCTTTCCCACAACTTCCTGAGGGTGGATTTCTGGAAGATTCCACCAGTGCAAGAATACAATGACTTCTCTGCTATTCAGTGAGCCATGGCAAGGGCTTCTAATAAGGTCTGTATCTCAGACCATGCCCTGAGGGCAGGGGTGGGGGAGTGGTTCTTCCCCTGAGTACTTTATCTCAACTCTATATCTGCTTTTTCTGTATTTTTTATAATCTTTACTTCTTAGTAGCCAACCTCTTGTTACTCCTGTTAAGATATTCTTCATATTAAACCTTTTTTTTCTTCAAATGATCATATGGCTTTGCTCTTCCTATTTTTTTTTAAGATTGAATTATTTATTAGACTGCACTCGAGTAGGGGGAGGGGCAGAGGGAGAGACTCTCAAGCAGACTCCCCATTGAGCGTAGAGCCGGATGTACTCGGGGCTAGATCTCACCACTCTGAGACCATGACCTGAACCGAAATCAAAAGTCAGCCGCTTAACCAACTGAACCACCCAGGCACACCGTGGTTTTGCCCTTCTGATCAGACTGATAAAGCACAGAAGGAAAAAAAAAATATCCACCAAAAGACATGTACAAGTATGTTCACAGAAGTTTTATTCATAATAGCCCAAGACTGGAAACCACCCAAACACCCATCAACAGCAGAATGGATAAGTGGTGGTGTATTCACACAATGGAATACTCCTCTGCAAGAAAGAGGAGGGAGCTGGGGATGGAGCTCACAGTCTTGATGGGGGAGGCCGGATGCAAAAGAGTGCAAGTGTAAGATCTCATGAATACAAAGTCAAGAGGAGACAAAGCCCATCAATGGCGACAGAAGTCAGAACAGTAGTTACTTCTTGGGGCAGAGGTGAGTATTGACTAAGAAAGGACGCAGGGATTTGGGGGAATATTTGAGATACCTATGTCTTGATCAAAAGGTAGTTACATAGATGTATGTTTATGTCAGAACTTCTCAATTTGTGCACTATACTGTAGGTCTATTATACCTTAATTTTTAAAAAGCTATTAAAACTAAAAAGAGAACATAATATAACGTCATAAAGAAGGGCTGTGGGTGTAGAGCTGTGTAGACAAGATCTCCCCTAGCTAATTCCCTTTGCCCCATCCATTTCAACAACGCTCAAACATGAGTGTGGTATTTTCCAATCATCCCCTGAGGCCGATGACTACAAATACTGTCCAGAACTCTGTAGTGTTCAGGGGGTGAGGCTGAGGGGGGGATGAGAAACCAAGTGATTCCGTCATGTACACAGCCAGTTAGAGGTGAAAATGGGAACACCCGAGCCTTCTGTTCCCAACCAGAGCACCCTCTGCCCATCACGTGGCCTTTCAGGGGATTTCTTTCTAAAGATGTTTGAGATGAGTAATGTGCCTTACAGAATATGGCAGAGTTTCATACAAGGAAAGCCAACAGAATAATTTTGAAATAAAATTCTGTCACAGTTGGTTGGCATGGACACAATTTTTTTTTTCTGCAACGTCTCCTTGACTGCAGTGATAAAGACTGCAGGGGACTTGGTGGAAGGGAGAGCTTGGTGCCCATTTGGTGGCTGTATGAAATCATTTCATTTCAAAACACAGAGCAGAAATAGGAGAAGTCGAAATAGATGACCCTCACCTCCCCGCCTTCCCGCTCTGCTTGGGCAGGAATCACAGGAGAAGCAGCTCGGCGGTAAGCGCGGTCTCCGCGGACTGGTGTTGGGGTGAGCAACTGCCACAGAGACAGATACGTAATTCGCCCCTCGAGAGTCCTGGCTGTGCTTCCTGAGCACGGGAGAAAACCGGCTCGCTTGGCATGCACGCAGAAGCAAAGCCAAGAAAATGGGAGCGTGGGGTGCGATTCTCAGCCCTAGACATCACTGCTAGGGAGTTACTGTGGGCGCAGTTACTCTCCATGAGAAACTGCAGGAGTGACTGAGACCTAAGGAGTCCGCTCGGGATCCAGGGTAGAGTCCATCCATCTTCTGATTTGGGGAGAGGGGAGATTCAAAGTCCTTTCTCCTCTCTCTGGATTCATGCGATCCTTTAACTGTAATGCTCTCTCCATGCTTGCTCCAGGTGTTGGCGTATTGCTTTTCACCTCCAGCCCCCGTCCTTTTTTTTTTTTTTTGGTCCTGCTTTGTCCTCCTGGAGCGGGACTCTGTGCCTCGCGTTTCTCCTTTGAACGGTTGGCTCCATAGAACACTCTACCCATAGAGGGCGCTGTGAAGCGGGAGGGGAGCGCGCTTGTTCCCGGCTCCGGGCTCCGAGGGGGTGCTGCCAATCAGGGTGCAGAGGGTCCCCGCAGTTTTCTCTGCAGTGGTGGTCGCTCTCAGGGTCCTGGGCGGAGCACCTCCGGCAGCCCGTTTCTTCGCTGCTGCAGCAGCCACTTCACCTTCTCAAGGGCCTGCATCTCCACCTTGCAGGATCCTCCTCTGAATTTCTAAGTTCTCTCCCTTTTACTTTGCCCTCAGCCTGAGCGATGGTAGCTAGCTGCCCTCTACGTTTCTATGTCTGTTACACCCTCCAGTTCTTTTTATTCCTTTTAGTAATCATCTTCTGCCTAGTTCACTGTTCTTTACACAAGATGTCCCCTGTTCAGACGGCTTCATGACGTTTGTCTCTTGACTGCCCGTGATGGCTCCAACCTCGACCCATCTGACTTGTGCATTGGTTGTCTGGTATGTGTCCCAGGGTCCCCTGTGGGGCCTCTGTGCCTTTGGCTCCTGGGAAGCAGCCTTCCAGCTGGGGTATGTTCAACTGCATATATGGCAGGGAATTAATTTCCAGATCCTAGACTTGGATGTGTGCTCTTTCCAGTGAGCTTGGCCTGAGAGCCTGCCTGTAGGGGAGAGCCCATGGGAAGGTTCTTCTTTCCCAGCTCACCATCCATGTTCAAAAAGAAAACTCTACCTCTCATTCTCCTGAGTTTATAGTACAGTGACTAAAACTGTAATATTTGTTGTTTTGATTAAATTTTGTTCTCATGATTTTAACAGTAACTCAATCCAAAAGAAAATTTTAACATTTTAAGGGTTCAAGATTACAGGAAATTAAAAGATCATGTTGATGTATATTATTGTTACATGGGATATGTTAGGATGATTAATAAGAGATTTCCAAACATGAAATATAATCAGGTAAAATTGGGGAAACGGAATGGAATAGGAATTCAAAGAAGAAAAGGAACACTAAATTTTCTTTCTTTCTTTTTTTTTTTTTTTAAGATTTTATTTATTTGTCAGAGAACACAAGCAGGGGGAGCAGCAGAGGGAGAGGGAGAAGCAGGATCCCCGCGGAGCAGGGAGCCCGATGCAGGGCTCAATCCCAGGACCCTGGGATCATGACCTGAGCCAAAAGGGACGCTTAACTGACTGAGCCACCCAGGTGCCCAGGAACACTAAATGTTCTTACTGTTAAAAGATCAACTGTTTTAAATTTTTGGATGATGGTAAATATAAAATTGCTAAGGTGTCTGTAGCCCCTTGGATATATAAAATATGCAATAACACTTGTTTTAATTGTCAATATTGACTGCATGCCAGAATGACTTTTGCAACTACTTAAATAGAGGGAGAGACAGGTTAGATTTCATCTTTAAGAAGTTCAAGAGGATAAGGGCACCTGGGAGGCTCAGGCGGTTAAGCATCTCTTGATCTCGGCTCAGGTCTTGATCTCAGAGTTGTGAGTTCAAGTCCTACATTGGGCTCCACACTGCGTGAAGAGCCTACCTGAAAAAAAAAAAAAGTTCAAGGGGATATGTAATTTTCTCAATTGTTTTAGGAGATAAGTGAATAAATGAAGTTGTGATAAAACGTGAATGAGTGCAGACCGATTACATGAATGGATGAATAAGTGAATGAATAAGAGAATCAGCAGTGAGGAGCCAGAAATCCTCTTTCCGGAACAAAATGCTTCCCTGCTCATGTTCCGTTTCTCACCTTCTCCCCCTGCAGAAATGTGCATATGGCAAATGACAAGAGCACATCATGCTCTCGACACTGGGGCCCCAGTTAGGAGCCAAGTCAGTCTGAGTCTTCCCCCCGTCTTTATCTGAGAGTAATCTATGGCTGGGTGAACAGTTTACAATAATGCATTTTCTTAAGCCTTGTGTCTTGTCTTTATTTTCTCATCTGTAAAATGGATTCAGAAATTCCAAGTCAGTGGCAGCTGGAATATTCATTTTACCCTTTGGGGGGGGGAACAGCTATGGAGTAGTAGACCAACACTACCCTGCAGATGGAAGACCCCGCTTGGTGTATTGGTTTTGCCAATCACTGGTTGCTTGACGTTTATCAAATGCCATTCTATCTCTGCACCTCAATTTCCTGGTCTGTAAAAAGCTGGTGTGGTAACGGTGAGCCTTAGCTGGGACTGTGTGTGTAAATGTGCTTTGTACATGGCAGCCCCTCCGTAAATGTTTGTCGAAGCTAGAGCTGAAGTACTAGACGGCAGTGAACTTTGGCTATGTCCACCTTTCCCTGCCCTAAGGGCCTCTAGCTACCCTCCCGTAAACTAAGCTAGTTGGCCATCGAGGGTTCCACAGAGCCGCAGGTCTTGGTCACATATGGGACCTTCCATCCTAATGCAAGTACGTGGAACATTTGATTGTTGCATGCGGACGGCTCCTCCTTCACTCCCACAAATGCAGTCTGTGTAAGCTTCAGGCTCCAAACAGCGCACGCATCTGTCATTGCGTGGAAGAGACACTTGCAGCCCCTTCAACTTTAGAAGAATCGACTGATGTCATGTCAAGGATTTATTTGGGGTCCATAAAACCATTATGTATTCTAGAAAATACAAAACACAGGTGGCATTGCTTCAAGCCAGAGTGGTTACTGAATCTGCTCTCTTGTGTTTAGTACTAGCTGATGTTCACACCAACAGAATCACACACACACACACACACACACACACACACACACAAAGTGATTTCTTTACACCAGTCAATGGCAGATCTCTGTCACTAAACTGGTGGTAGTTCATGGGGCATCTTATAAACAGTGGGGATCAACTGACAAAGTGAAGAGCTTGTGCAAAGAATGTAATAATAAAAACGGAAGGTTCTGCCCATTACCCATCTGTCTCTGAATAAAGGACAGTGACTGTGGTTGCCGTTGAATCAGGTTGGGCAGCATTCGAGCTGCCTCTACGCTCACACCACCAGTCTTTAAAATCCGATTGCTCACGGAGCTCTCCGTGCATTGAGCTAATAAAAAGGAGGATTTTAAAATGAGGTTTTTGATGCTCTCTGGGGAATATACCCTCAAGCCATATTTCTATAAAGATTAAGAATCTCATTCCAGACCCCAATTAAACGAAGGGAAATAACGATTGCAGAGAGGCACAGAGGAAAATCAAGTGCCTCCAGTGTGCTGGATGCTGGCTAAGTGCTCTCCTGGGTGATGTCTTTCCCCCCTTCGTGGGGAAGGTGGCGTCCCTTCCATGTCCCAGGTGCAAACACCGACAGGGAGGTTAAATTTGGGACCAAGACTTGAGTCCTTGCCTCTCTGGAGCAAGGTCCACACTCTTCCGCCTTCACATCCTTGACTCTAACCCTGGGTCAAAAAAGTAGATGCGCAGAACACGAGGGCTGTGAAGGTGATAGAAACATCTCTATCGCAGACCCAGAGCAGTGGTTCTCAGTCTGGCTGCATGTCCGGATCCCCACTGCGCCAGGCTTCACGCTCCTGCCTTATAAGAACTCTGTGGGAGCGGGGGTTTCTCCACCTTCACATCACCTGGGGATGTGTTGAAAGCCATGCCTGGGCCCTGCGCCCAGCGTTTCTGATTCCGTAAGTCTGGGGTTGGCCGGAGAATATGCATCACCAGCAAATATCCTGGTGCTGTTGATGCTTCTGGCCAGGGCCCTCACTCTGTGAACTACTGTCTTTGGACGGTGTTTCTCAAAATCAGGATTACTTATGGACTCAAATGCAGATTTTTGGACCCAGACCCAGACATAGAGGATTTAGTCTCAGGCGGCGGGCACCAGGGTCTATCTTTTAGACAGGTGTTCCAGGTGATTCTTCAGTTCACTGAAGTGTGAAAACTGTCATCCAATGAATTTTTAAACACTTTCTCATCTCTTATACAGCCTGGCTTTTAAATTCTGTCTCATTTTGAATGACAGTTGCACAGAATTCCATGTATAACCAACCATTAGCTGCTGTTGTGACTTGCTTCTGGTAATTTTTAAAGATTTATTTATTAGTATGTTGTGAGTGGGGGAAGGGGCAGAGGGAGAGGGAGAGAGAGAGAGAGAAAATCTCAAGTAGACTCCCCCACCGCAAGCACGGAGCCCAACGTGGGGCTCGATCTCACCATCCTGAGATCATGACCTGAGCCAAAATGAAGAGCTCAACTGACCGAGCCACCCAGGTGCCCCACTTCTGGTTATTTAAAATGCCCATAAGGAAAACCAAAAAATGGAAATATTCACTAGTTTTTAATGTTGTTCGGTTTCTGCTTCATGGGGGGAAAGCGGCCTGATTTGTGGTTGTTTTGTGCTTCCTCACACAAGTGAAATCAGGAGGAGAAAAGCATTCTGTGAAGAGGCTCCTTTCCTTTCTTCCTGTCCCTCCCTCCCCATTTTACCCTCAGCTATTCAGTTCCATCAACCCCAATGGAAATGAGGCTCAGACTCTTGAGTTGAAAGGCGGTTGGCTGCTTGGAGCCTGGCTTCAGCGGGGAAGCTGGGTTACCACCCGGCTTCCTCAGAGCTGGAAAATGCTGGCGGAAAGTGCCCCTCGGAGGCTGAGGGCGGTGAGGAAGCCTGGCCCGGGAGGGGGGGGTGGCGGATGTGCCCTGAGGACATGCAGGTGCTTCCCCGGGCCCTGCCCCTCAGCTGCAGGCTCCCCAGGGAAGCCAGCCACCAAGACGAGTATTTATAGCCACCTTTGCTGGCTGGTTCCTGTCTGGCTCTCGAGCGAGCACCTGAGAGTCCCAGTGCCACTGGCTGACAAGGCCAGGGAAGGATTGGAAGGCTGAGGTGGAGATGGCCCCGCTGTCCTCCCTGAAGAGTTGAGAAATGAGTCCCCCTCTTCTGAAGTTACAGATACAATGGAATTTAACCGGCCTCGTGCCTCGGGGAGGTCTGTGCGGCCATCTGCAGAAGGGTGTGTTGTCGGTCTTGCTCACAAGAGCTCAGGAGGGCCCAGGGAGCGCCCTCAGCCCCTGCTCTGAACGCCAGCCCTGCTCAGAGGCCCTCGAACTCAGACCAGCTTTGCTTTCTAGATTCTTAAAGCAAACGTGTCAGCAGAAACAATTGCCCTTTTTTCTTTCGTGTTCTGTCAGGCCTTTGGGTTACAAAAGACAGATGTAACATAGGTCTCAGGGTCGCCGCCTCACCCTGAGTGGACAGCCCAGAATTCACTCAGGTGACAGAAAATGCACACTTTGGGGGGGGGGGGTCCAGTCATCAGTTTAGGGGGAAGGACCATGGGCTCCCCACTCATGCTGAAGAGGACTAGGGAGCCCATGAAATATCAGGTCTTACAGGGTACCCTCGGTACAGCACGCAGCTCGTCAGTGAAGTTTCTAAGTGAAATCGGTTAGGTCTCCAGGGGAAAACCAACAAAACAGCAACTGTTTGGAAACGGTTTCACTTCCTAACTTTCAGTGAGCCTGAGATCAAGACCTGTCACTCAGAGCCACAGGTGGAATCCTTGTCAGAGGCACAATCCCTCCCATTGTCCTGGAGGAGACCCTTGCTTCTCCCAGGGTGGCCGTGAGGGGCCGAAGCAGAGAGCCCTTAGTGGTGGTCTCTGGGGCTTATGGGCCATTTTCTCCATGAGCTTGACTAGTGTGTCTACAGTAGGAGTGGCCCCTGTGATCTTCTTGATGGCTGTTGATTTCAGACACCGCTTCCTGAAAGTGGAAGGGCATTTATATTTTAGTTTTTCATTTTATGAGGAAATAGATGAGAGTGGAATGACACATAGTCAGAGGCCACTGAGGTCAGTGTGGAGACCAGAGCCAGGCATACGAGAATACTGATGACTAGGGGTGGTCCTACACTTTCGAGTTGCCTTGCAGAGTGCAAAGGGCTTTCTAGACATTATCTCATGTAATTCTCACAACAACCCAGTGAGGTAGATGCAGCTACTCTCTCTCCTTTAGAGCAGAGGAAACTGAGTCCTGGAGAAGTGAAAGGACTTGATCCTTGTCATGGGCCAAGGATGGCAGAGCTGGGATTCAAACACCTACCTCCCCCAGAGTCCCGGCCCTACACCCTGGTCCTAAGAGCAGTCCTGCGTCATCAGGCGGGACCCACGGGCTCTGTGGCTGTTCTTCCCCAGGAGCTCCTCAGGCGGCAGGGCCTTCCGGCTTCCCTGCATCACGCAGGTGTCGGGGGCCCGGGGAAGTGGGACTCAGCCTGCATCCCTCTGAGAGCCAGTTTACAGGGCTGGCCTTGTGGGCTGGCCCAGGGCCCTGTGAAGCCTCCTTTGCCACATTCCTGCAGGCTTCCACGTGACCGTCCCCCTTCTACCTGGCTCCCACTGCTGGGCGGCAGCTTCTCGGGCCTAGCGCTTGTTCAGCTGCGGTGAAATTTGGGACACTGTCTAGAAACCAAATTCATGGTGGCACCAGTCAAATGGAGCGTTTTGCCTGACTCTTGGTTGGGGGGTGGGGTGGGGGAGGGAGACGGAGCCGAAAGCAGACAAGGCGGCTGGTGATGCCAACCCTAGACCATGCCGGGAGTTACCACGGGTGTGCTGTCGCCCTCCTCTGCTGGCTGCGGGTAGCGGGGACTTTACCACGTGGGGCGCAGCCGCAGCAGAAGGGACAGTGCGTGGAACTGAGGATCTCTTCCTTCTATTGGGACGATCGTTTAGTGTGTTTTCGCATCAGGTGGAAGATACTGCTTTAAGTCTCTGCCACAGCCAGAGAGAGCTTTTCCTCCATGGGCTCCTGATGGCCTTCCATTTTCCACGTTTGCCCGAAAAAGATTGTCACTTGTGTCTTCTTTATTCACATGCTATGCCCGGGATCCAGCACAGTTCCTGGCACATAGTGGGCGCTTAACCAAAACCTATCAGAACAGTAGATCCAATGAATAAGGCATTGAACAAGTGAGTACATGAACATTAGTGGTGGGCCCTAGGTCCCTGACGATAACCAGAGAACCGACACTAGGATCTTCTCTGGGTCTTATAAAAGGAGTGTCACTTGCAGAGATCTGGGGGAGTGTGTTCAGCTCCTCCAAGAAGCAGACGCCAGAATAGAATTGAGTCCAGGTGTATTGGGGAACCACCTGGGGAAAAAGGAAGAAGCAGGATCAGGTGAGGAAGGCCCTCCCCCCCCCCCCCCCCGTGCAGATTTGCCGCTGCTGAAAGAATGGGGGGCATGAGCAGGATTTCAGAGCGCACTGGCTTCCACTGGGGAGTGCCCGAGGTGTAGGCAGCCTGTCAGCTAACCGCAAGTTCCTTCTTCAAGTGAAATCTGGGTGCTGCCAGGCCACGGCTGAGAGGGGCTTCGAGTGGCAGGGTTATTTGGTGTTCCCGTGGTCTCTGCTTTTCCTTCTCCAAGCACTGTCTTCTCATCTTGTGTTTCTTCCATCTGAGCCCAGCTCTGTGCCTCCTTCATCTCTATACCTTCTTTCTTTCCGACAGCACCTCTGAGAGGCGAGGTGACCCAGGGCACCCTGGTCCTTTCTCAGCCTTCCACACTCTCTCTCCAACCAATTCCCAAATGTCTCAAACTCACCAACCCCATACCACACCGAACCATGCTCCCTTCCGTCAAAGTTTTCTTTCCCGAGGTTCCAGCTGTCAAAGTCACCACCGGGTTCCAGCCCTCAAAGAGGCCCATCAGTCTAGCCTTCCTCTCTTGCCCTCACCCTCAGTACCTTTCCTGATGCCTCAGACACTCTACCATCCACCACTTCCAATCCCAGACGCTTGAGGAAGAGCTCCTCAAGACTTCCCCCCCTTGCCCCGCAGGCTCCAGCTGCAGGCCAGGCCACCTCTAGGGCGGGGTGGGGGGGGGGTGCTGGATCCGAAATCCAGGGCTGACAGGACGGGGCCCACAGCATCCTGGTTTGAGCCAGGGAGGGCGTCTGGTTATCAGAGTCTGAGCAAACAACCAAAATCGAGAGGTCTCTGTTATCAGCAGGGGGGAAAGCATGTTTGTTTTCTTGACTCCTTGCATCCTGGCAGTTGGCGTGCTGAGTAAACAGTCCTGTTTACTTACAGTCATTCCTTTTCCCTTGAAAATTGCTGGTTATAACTCCAAACTTTCCAGCTGTGTTGTGAATATGGAGTTGTATGTTAGACACTTCCTCTTACAGTGATGTTTGTGCCCATCATGGTTACAATGATTGCCATTGCTTTGTTCCTGTTCATTTGTTCGTTCGTTCGTTCGTTCATTCATTCATTCATTCGTTCGTCCATTCATTCATTTGGTTTTTATTCCACAGACATTTCCTGAGAGAAATGTTGTTAGTGACATGGGCTCTGCAGGAGGACTGCCTGGGCTCTGATCCCAGCTCTGTCACTGTGTAGGAGGTGGGGCCATAGAAGAATTACTTAACCTCCCCACCTCAGTTTTCTTGTCTGTAAATGGGGATAATTAGAATGCCCATCTCAGAGGCTAACAAGGATTAAATTAAACAGTGCCTGACACATGGTAAAGCAACTGAAGGGATTCCAAGTCAGTGACATCAAATGCTTGCTGTTCACATCAAACCAAGGCAGTTCCAGTGGAATGGGAAGGAATGATATGTAGTCATGAAGAAGACAGGTGTGAGCTACAGCTGGGGCAAGCTTAGGACTTAGCCAACCCGGCACACCTATGCCACGGGGGTGGTTAGAAGAATGGAAATTACATAGCTGTTGAAATTATTTATTGACTAACAAATTAGTTTCAGCCTAGTGGTAGAACTATAGATAATTTTCTTCAAAAATGAATATAGGGGCGCCTGGGTGGGTTACCCGGTTAAGCATCTGCCTTCAGCTCAGGTCATGATCTCAGGGTCCTGGGATTGAGCCCCGCATCAGACTCAGTGGGGAGTCTGCTTCTCCCTCTGTCTTTCCCCTCCCGACCCCACCCCCGCCCCCACCGCTCATGCTCTCTCTCTCAAATAGTTAAATAAATAAATAAAATCTTTTTTAAAAAAGAATCTAAAAACGAAATTCTTTTTAAAAAATAAAAAATAGTTATTCATATACATGATGCAAGATTTTTAATAAACTATTTTATATTAAGAAAATCAAGCAAATGTAATAATATTGTACATACATAAATCCACATACTTTAATCAGTTATTCAGTCGTATTTGTCTCTTCAGTAAAGTCCTTGGCATTTTTGAAGAAAGTATTCATGCCAATGTCTTTTTAATTTTAATTTTTAAAATAAAATTGCCACATCATTTACAGTTGCATTTTATGATTAATAATTTGAAATTGACCCTTCTCTGTGGACCAAAATGTTTTTAATTGAGAGGATACTCTACAGGTGGTGAATTTTTTTTTAAACATTTCATTTATTTACTTGAGAGAGAGCAAGAAAGGGAGAGAGAGAGAGAGAGCATGAGCAGAGGGGGGCTCCATCCCAGGACCTTGGGATCATGACCTGAGCAGAAGGCAGATGCTTAACTGACTGAGCCACCCAGCCCTGAGATGCTGAATTATTTAGAAAGCGCAGAGCAAGTGCAGATAAATAGAGGACAGTCTTCATTCTAAGGTTTCAAATCAGAATATGTTAATATTTCAGCCCAAATAACTTCCCCATGTATGTCTTTTGCTGCCATTCAGAGCATCTTTATTCAACAAATATTTTTACAAGGCATCAATTGCGAAATAATTCCTCACTATTTATGATTCTTTTGAATGCTTCACTGAAGTTAGATGTTGTTAAATTGCAGGCCTTTTCAGTTTCATTTTAGTACAGAATATAAATTGATCCTAATTAAAAATAGGAGCTTCATCAACAGATTTTTCTCACAAATCAGGATAGTTTATACTTCTGAGCTCCTAAGATTTAATTTCTTCATTTCCTTCATTCCTTGGGTAGAGACAATTTCAATCTGTCCCTGTTGTAAGCTTGTTTTAGATAATTACGATTCATAAAAAGTTTTGCAACCTGAATTTTTTTGTGCTCCATCTATTGGATAATTTATTAAAATATTCCAATTGATTTTCATCACAATGCAACCAACATTTAAGGAATTATTTCAAAAGAATTCAGTAGTATTCCAGGACACGTAGGGTGATTTACAAAATAGTTATTATTCAAAGGCTCAAACATTTCTAAAACCAGATTGCTGATGGGCAACAGAGAAAGAAAAACATGTACTGCCAAGCTGAAGTTTTTGTTGTTATTGTTGATGCATGGGGTTTTTTGAGAGGGGTGATCAGAAACTTAATACAAGCTCTGTCACAAGAATTTTGTACTTTTGTTACTTCATTCATATATAGAAACATTTGTAATTTTTGACAATGACGGTTTCTGTTTCCTTTGGTGGAATATCACAGTTGTTTGGATACAATCATGAATTATGTGCTCCACAACAATTTCCAAGTACATCCTGCTCTCTGGCTTTCTTAATTTGGTAAGAACATTATTTTTCCATGAGCCTAAGTTCCCCCCAAAAATTGTGTTCCTATTATTACCGTAGAAACATGTTTTATCTTCGGATATTGAACTTTTGAGCTGAATTTTTAACAGTATTCCCAACGATGTCAGATGTTTTCCCTGAGAATAGACTTCCAACATTTTACTTTGATTTCATGAATTGTAAGGAGAAGAAAACTCACACATCATTAGATTTAATTGATTATCTGAGGACCCTAATATAAAAAAGACTTTGAATCTCACCAGCACACTTTTTGTACGTACAGATTTGGAATAAACAGGGGCAAAATTAATTGAGAAGAATAGTCATTTGATCAGAATGAAAAGTCATCCTTCCCAGAGTGATACGTCAACCCCCTCCTACAGCTGCATATGTGAAATTGTCATCCAGGAACACAGTCTTTTTAAAGTAGTTCTAACTTTTGAAATAGAGGCTGGAACTTTTTCAATAGATTTGTGTCAGGTTTTAATGTGGTCAGGAATGACACCAGAACCCAACAGTGGATGATAAATGTTATCCAAGATGGTATGCCCATTACATAGGCAGCAACTTTCTTAATACATGGAAACTCGGTCGTTTTTCATTTAACATGTACATTCTTTGTTCAGTTGCTGCTGAAAACATTGCTAAACCAAAAAAAAAAAAGTATTAACAAAATAGTAAAATAAATGTAATTTTTAAAAAAGATTTTATTTATTTGACAGAGGGAGAGCGAGAGAGCACAAGCAGGGTGGAGGGGGGCATGGGCAGCAGAGGCCGAGGGAGAAGCAGACTCCCCGCTGAGCAGGGAGCCCGATACGGGACTTGATCCCAGGACCGCGGGATCATGACCTGAGCCGAAGGAAGACACTTAACTGACTGAGCCATCCAGGTGCCCCAAAATAGATGTAATTTTATGCCATATTACAAATGAAAAACCTCTATAGCAAGAGCATTCAGATTACTCATTATACGTTATTGCAGGAGCTCTGAGTCTCCAGCTCCTGCATATTTTACACAAGCACCTCATGTCTAATTTCCCTTATTTTCCAGACTATGCTGACCAGAGTTTGGTGGCTTAGCGTATCTTCCAGGCCCCCGCACCGGCCAAGACACACCTGGCCGGCACACCGAAGGGCAGGCAGGAGCAGTGGTGCTGAATACATCTCCCCCGCCTTCCGAGACCAGGGCTTGCGGAAACAAATTTCACTGTGTCAGCAGCAAGTGCACTACCCACTGTCCCTGAAAGGGAGAGGTTAGTTATCACCTGTTCCAGGTTTCATCTAGAAAAACTCGGGAAAAGAAACAGGTTGTTGCCGGTCGTCTTCAGATTTAAGCACCATTTAAAGGCAGGACCCTGTTTCCTGCCGGTGCATCTTACATATCTGCAGACCAGACCATGGTAGAAGCTAGAAGCACAAGGTGGACCTCTACCAAACTCACCCCAGCGTATGTTAGTGCAATCATCACGGACAGTATTTTACAGAAATAAACATGTAGGACAAATGCTAGAAACTGCGTGGGATGCCAGGCATAAACTGGGACTGTTCCAGGGGAAGTAGGATGTATTATCATGCTGGCTATGAGTGAGGTAAGCAGGGAAAGGCATCCAACAGCAAGGGGGGGTCAGGGGAGCTTTCTTGGGACAGGGAGTATAAATCTTAAAAGATGGATTGGAAATTGCCAGGTAAAGTATGAAAAACAGTTAAAGAAAATTTAGCTCTAGGGGTACCTGGGGGTCTCAGTCATTTAAGCATCCAACTCTTGATTCTGGCTCAGGTCATGATCTCAGATTGGGGGGTCAAACCCCTCAAGCGAGCCTCCGCGCTCAACGGGAGTCTGCTTATCCCTCTCCCTCTGCTCCACCCCCTGCCCTGCACCCTCTCTCTCTCTCTCTCAAATGAATAAAATCTTTTTAAAAAATTAGCTGTGTAAGCCTTTTATTTGTCTCATTTAATCATCACAAAAACCCTATGGATGGCTATATTAGTCTGATTTCACATATGAAGAAATCAAGGCTTAGGAAGGTTAAAGAATTTTCTGGAAGTCCCCCACCTAGGACTTGACAAAGCTGGGATGTAAGCTGAGGTCTGTGACTCCAGCGCTGGTCATCCCTGGCAGGGCCACCAACGGTTCTGCCTGAACTACAGCTCAACACGAGAGACGGCAGGCACATTGCGAAACTGCCGGTCGTGTTGGCAAAAACCGGGGTGCGGCAGGTCTGACGAAGGCTGCTGCTGGAGGTGGGGGGAGCCAGGCTGGCTTGAACTCTTCCTGAGCATTGCAGAGAGCTGGTGTCAAAGCTTTTCTCAGTGCAGACTCCCTGGTGACCGCAGCCTTCACGTGTCCGCGCCCTTCCTCTGCAGCCCCGGTGCTTGAGCTAGGCTCGGTTAGACGCATTCAGGGCTTTACTGAACACTGTCTTGCGTGGGGTCTCACTGCTCTGCCTGTGTGCATTTGTCTCCAGCGAAAACCTCAGCCTTTTCAAGGTGGAGGTTGATGTGACCGTAGATTTCTTAACCACCCCCAAGTGCCGAGCACACGGGAAGCATTTAGAAAAACATTTGTTGATGGAAGGAGGGTTGTCAATAGACAGTTTTGGGATTGCATTGAATTGATATCCCTAATATCTCAAATTTTAAGAAATTTTACTAAAGTTTGAAGGCGCTTTAATTTTGCTTTTTGACCCTCCCCAGCTTTGTGTTGCCTGTCCCCCCCCCCCTCCCCCTCCCCGGCCCAGACTGGCTCTGGTTTGTTCATGCCTGCCCCTTCCATTTTAGCCATCTCTCACTGCATTATGGTTGCACTTCCTACGCCCTTTCCTGCCCCATCTCAGTAACAGGCTCATTTTCTTCCCGACTTTCAAGGCCCAGTGGGTCCAGGTGGGCAGGCAGTTGACTCATTAATGCTTCATTGGCCATTCTCACTGGTGTGTTACTCGATTTTAATCTCAGTGGATTAACCTTCATGGGTTTTGGCACGCCTGGCCAGATCTAGAGAACCTGTGTTAGGTAACCTTGTAACCACCAGCCACAGGTGACTATTTAAATTTATATTAATTAAATTTCAAAATGCAGTTCCGCAGTCATATGTCAAGTATTCCACAGCCGCATGTGGCTCATGGCCATGCCATTGGACAGTGCAGATTTAGAGCCTTCCCGTCACTGCGGAAGGTTCTACTGGAACAAGGCAGTTGACTTGAGGTGGGAGTGTTGAATACGTTAACAAATTCTGGGGCCAAACTGAACAATATGGAACAAAGTTTTGATACATGAGTCTTCTGGTTTATTTATTATTTAATATAATACTAGTAGGACTTCTAGGGATAGAATTACTCTGCAACGCTTCTATAACCATTTAAGCCTCTGTGACTTCTAATGAATCCGTGAGCTCTGTCAGAAGAGGGCATGTGTTTTATCTTTCTCCCAGGCTTGAATTTGTGTCTGGCAGAGAAAGTGCTCCAGGAATGATGAGAAGATGAATCAATAAATGCTTAAAAACATCATTTCATTTTCTCTATTGTTAACTATTGCCGTTAGGTGCACAAATCATATTCTGAAACGTACTGTTTTGTAACCGAGTCTTACTATTTTTGATGCTGTATATTCCGATAATATGAAAGAAGAAGTTCAAGAATGAACTTCTTTTGAATAAAATTCATTTGAATAAAAATATGAGAAATGTATATGGTTGGGGACACAGAAGGAAAAACTCCCTAGGGGACCCTCATGGGTTCAGTGGAGTCCTTCCACCGGGGGTGATGGGACCATCATTTGTCTTCCTTGTGGAATTGGCGGGAGCTGGCATGAGGCGTCATGGCTTTGGCCACAGGTGCTCTGCCTCTCAGGCAAGGAAGTCAGAACAGACCATGGCAAGTCAGCTTCCTGCCCTTGTCTTTCCCTGGAGGGGCCCTCTGCCAGAGCCCTGTGATGCTTATCTGGGCTCTGCAGATCTTTGGAATGAGGTCATCCAGGAAGTTGAATCCCTTTGATACAATTATCTCTGCATCCTTGGCCCTTTGTTCTCATGGAGAATGGCCGGTTACCCCGTGCTTCTTACGTGGTTGGAACAGCTGTGGTGAGGCGGGGTGCCAGGTGCTCGCCCCTGTGCAATGTGCATGTCCTTCCCCGGCTGTCAGGATGGGGTCCGATGGAGGTAGGTGGGCTCGCCCAGTAAAGCACAGTCATGAAATTACAAAGAAGTGAGAGGGTAAAAGAGAACCTTGTCTGTGGTGGGGAACCTCACACAAACCTACACACACACACACACACACACACACACACACACGTATACACACATGTATATTTATCATGACAAAGCCCAGCAGTTTTCCTCTTCAGTCCATCTTAGCTGACAACCAGTTAGACCAGTTGCAAGGGCTCATTCTTTCCTGAAGGTGTAGGGGTGGGTTACTTTCTGGAATAAGATTTCTCTGCAGTCCTGAGCCCATCTCTTCTCATTATTTAGTATACATTTTTCTATTCAGTGTGGGCAACTTGCAACATTTTCTACCCAGTAGGAATTCTCCTGTGTAGCAGACTCCCAACCCCATAATTGTACCCCCTTTCCTGTACAAAGCCTCCCTCCCCAAAACTAGTTTGGCCTGACCTCCCCAGTGCTGCTGTGAGCACATGATTCCCTCCCCAGGGTCACAGTGAGCCCGGATGTGGAGGTGGCAGAAGGGTTGGCAATAATGAGGAGACACATGCCACTGTCCCTGAGGCCTGGGTCAAATAACCAGGAGGCTTGTGCATGTGCACTTCTCGTGGGATAACTCACTGATTTAGGCCCTGCTCCATTCTGAGAGTCCTTGTCCACTCACTCTCTCTCCCTGTTTTCCTGTCTTCTGTTTTCCAGTTGATGATTGAAATGCGCTATGAGCAGTCAGGCACCATTTTTGGCAGAAAGACCAGGTCTGAAGATCTTAGCATTGTTCTGCCTGAAGTGAGGCTCATGAAGCAACTGGAAGTCCTTTGCTTTCAGGGAACGACGAGAACATTTCTCTAGAAAGAAATAGGACTCCTATTGTGTGTGTATCTATTTTAAAATATTATTGATATTGTATGTAATTCATAGCAGAATAAAAGCTAGAATGGTAAACAGTCTGTTAGATACCAATGAGGGGCAGTTTTCTAGTTTCCCATCAGTGTGTGAGAGGGGGTGGTGACAAGGGCAGGAGCAGTGGGTAACAGAGGACATTTGCTGTGATCCATTCTTCCTTCCTCTTGGTAACGTTTTCCCAATCTTCACTCAGATATTGTACTAGTCAAGGTCCGAGAAGGAAACAGAAGTCAACCACAGCATTAATGAAGGGGCTAGTTACAGAGATGTAAGTGGGGTGCTGAGGGACTGGCAACAGCAGAGAGCTGGAGAGCCGTTCCACCTCGTGGCCTGAGGGAATGAAGGAGGGAACGGGCCCAGAGCCTGGCTAGAGCTGCAGCTGGAAGAGTGGGGGCCACCCAGCAGGAGTTGTCCCCAGAGAGGAACACAGCCTCTGCTGGAGACGCAGCAAGACAAGGAGCAGCTGGGAAAATAGTTACCTCCACCCTGTTCTCCTCCCACCTTCTCATCTCCTGTTGCTGTTCCCAGGATCAAATGCAACTAGAAACTAGAGAGCAAGACAGCTGGTGTAATGCATTCTGACAAGTTGGCCCCTGAGGGTGTAGAACAGAGCAGAGAATGGATCTGGGGGCGAGGGTGAAACGGCAGAGGAACTGTGCCTCTTCTGCTAGCCTTGCATGCTCTGGGAGAGGAGACCATTCCAAAAACAGAGCCTAGACCCTCATTAGCTAATCCCCAACCAGAAAATTCCATCCCCCTAGCCATAGTGCTTAGTTCAGGACACACAACCCAATTCAGGCATATGAACCAAAAGAAAGATATTCTAGAGACTTTTGGGGAAAAAAAGATGTCTCATTTCCCAGAGAGCTACTAGGAGAGAGATTTCTTCCCCTTCCTGCTAGACATAAGTGAAGAAACACATAGCCCCTAAAGCTGCTTCCAGCCAATTTGCAAACATGCAGGGAGTTAGCTTTAGGATGAAGCCACAACCACAGTAGAGAAGATGAAAAGAAACCATATCTTTGGTGCCACCACTGGGCCACTGACATTCACCCTATTACTGTGGTTTTTAGTTACTGAACCAATACTGTCTTTATTATTTATGTCAACTTAGGTTGGAGTTTCTGTTACTTGTAACCAAAAGCATTTTATGAAAGCTGGCAGTATTGTGCCTGGAACCAGAAAACGCTTTCCTATTTGGTGCCTCCCAGAAGATGGAGCCCCAGAGGGTAACACAAGCTTTGATGGGGTGAACTCTACTGTTTAAGTGATAGGGAGACTAAGAAGCGGACCAAGTCCAAAATGCCTCAGGAGAGGCAGAAGCTGGAATCAAGGAGTCAAGGGTTCCGTGTCCAATAAGACAAGACTGGGGAAAATGCAGGCCAAGAGCAAACGAGGAAGGCCGAGTCATGGTGGTGAGTGGATCTGTCTGACAGGCTGGAAAGGCCTGGGGCAGGTTGGACAGACAGTTTTGAATGAGGTCATCACATTGTTTACACGGAAGGACACGGCTTTCTCGAAGCTCCTTGAGAATGTTTGGCTGTTGAGGAAAACTGTGGTGCTGTGTTCTCAGCATTCTTCATCATGACTCTTTGTAAGCCTTTGGGCTCAGCCTGTGGTTTCAGTCAAAACCAAGCCAGCCATGGGGCAGAGGGAGGAGGACGAAGTTGTCCCCTGGCTGGCACTCACTTTGCTATAAGCAACAATACAAAATATTCTTTGACAACTTCTTCCTTGGTTAGAGATTTTAATAATTCCTGTCCTCGATCATACTTAAAGGTGTGCTCTCCAGGCAGTGCTGGTGGTGAATAAGAAGATAATGGTAATGGTACTAGTTACATTTATTGAGCACTTAATATATGCCTGGCTCTAAGCCAAGCACTTGATGTGCACTAATCAATTTCATCTTCACCACATTCTATGAGAAAATTACTATTATTTTTCCCAATGGGCATGTGAGGGAAATAAGTTACACAGGTTGAATTGTAAGTGATAGAAAAGATTCTAGTCATTTGGTTCACTCTCTTTAACAAACTTTGAAATAGCGCATATACATAGATGAATATAAATATATATGTATATGTGTATATATATATGCATATATTATAAAGAATAATGCAACAAACACCCATATGTCCACAACCACTTGGAGACATCCTGCTGTTGAAGGCGCGGTGTATCTGTTCTGTAACCGAGCCCCTCATATCCTCCGTCCTTCAGGCAAACCCTTGGCTGAATTTTGTTTTTAGCGTTCTTTTGTTTTTCTGAATGGTTTCACTACCTGTAGATCTGCCCAACCTATGTCAGGCCTTTTAAGCCCATCAGACACACTTGTGACCCTGAACAATATGCTGTTTAGATTTATGAGTTTTTGAACTTTGTAGAAAATGTATTATTCTGTATGTATTCTTCAGAAATACGCAACATGATGGGAGATTTGTCCGTGTTGACACAGGTAGCTCTGTTTATTCATTTTTCACGGAAACGTGGTATTCCTTTTTACGAATACACCATGTTTTACTTTTGTCATTGTGATTGTTGGACATTTGGGTCGGGGGTTCTTACTATTCAAATGTTGTCATTATGAACACTCCCATACTGTCTCTTGGCGCCCACAGGCAAGCGTTTCTCCAGGGTCTGAAGCTAGAGGGGGAGCATCTACTGTGGAGGTCTATGCAGCACTGAGTCCCCTGGATATTGACTAGTTATTGACCGAAGTGACTGCGTCAGGTGGCATGCCCACAAGCAGTACGGGAGGGTTCCGTGTGCGGCACAGTCTTGCTTACCTTTGGTACTCCACCTCTAATTACGTTCTGCAGTTTTCCTTGTTGAAGAAACCAGGTCATTTATTCCATATGCTTTCCCACAGTCTAGATTTTGCAATTACATCCCAGTATGTCAACCAACATGTTCCACTGAACCCTCTGTTTTCTGTAAATTGGTGGTAAGATCTACAGAACTGATCACATTTAGCTTTAATTTTCGGACAAGAATACTTCAGATAATGCGGTGGACTTCCATCTATCAGGAAGCATATAATATGGTTAACTCTTTCTTATGATGTTAACAACAGCCATTAATGATAACTGTCTAGATTCATTATTTAATTCTGGCATTAAAATATAAAAATTCTATCATCCCCACTTCATTTATTAGCTGGGATACTTCTATAAAGAGATCCTTTTCTAAGTGCCTGGGTGGCTCAGTTGGTTAAATGCCTGACTTTTGGTTTTAGCTCAGGTCATGATCTCAGGGGTCATGGGATTGAGCCCCAAGTCAGGCTTGCACTCAGAATGGAGTCTGCTTGAGATTCTTTCCCTCTGCCCCTCACCCCACTCTCTCTCTCTAAAAGATAAATAAATAAATCTTAAAAAAAAAAAACAAAACATAAAGAGGGGCACCTGGTGGCTCAGTTGGTTAAGAGTCTGATTCTTGATTTCGGCTCAGGTCATGATCTCATGGTTGTGAGCTTAAGCCCCACGCTCTGTACTCAGCATGGAGTCTGCTTAAGATTCTCTCTCTCTCTCTCTCTCTGCCTCCCCTTGTGCTCTCTCTGTCTCAAAATAAATACATAAAATCTTAAAAAAATAAAAGTAATCCTTTTCCTCGTCAACCATTTGGTATCCTAAGATACAGTTTGTAAACAGATTCAGTTGTCCTGTTGCTTTCCCCTTATTTACTAGTTTTCAAAATAACAAATTGGTTTCCAAAAACTTCTAGATATGACCAGTGAATTTTTAAAATTATTATCTACCACATTTGAAATATATTTAATATTTCAGTCCCTTGCAGCTCTTAAACTTATTGGCACTCAACTGTCCCATCTCTGGCCAGGGCGAGTCTCTCTGTAAGTTGGTCTGTATGTCTTTTTGTACTGTATGTCATCGGTACCACTCTTCAGCAGCTTCCTAATTTTCTGGTATGACAAGAAATGCCAGATTCATTTCATACATTTTATGTTATGCACCTGGAATCAACAGTCTTTCCAGAATCCTGGAAAAAGGTATTAGAAGTGACAATCTAGGGGCACCTGGGTGGCACAGTGGTTAAGCGTCTGCCTTCGGCTCAGGGCGTGATCCCGGCGTTATGGGATCGAGCCCCACGTCAGGCTCCTCCGCTATGAGCCTGCTTCTTCCTCTCCCACTCCCCCTGCTTGTGTTCCCTCTCTTGCTGGCTGTCTCTATCTCTGTCAAATAAATAAATAAAATCTTTAAAAAAAAAAAAAAGAACTGACAATCTAGGTGCTAGGGGTTGTTATTTGCTTATTGTTAAAGATTATTTATTGTTCTTGGGTTGGTCATTGCCTACCCTTGGTATCATTGGATTAAAAAAATTTTTTTGTCAGATTAATATGTTTAAAATGGTATTTCTCCAATTTACTAATGAGTTTGAACATCTCCCACATATTTATGGACTCACCATCCCACTCACCATTTGTAATTCCTTTGTGGTGAAAGGCCTACTCATAACCTTTAATTTGAGGTAAGTTAAAGTAAAAGTTTCTCTAGTATTAAACTAACCTTGATCATATGTATTTTACTTTCCTTGTTTAAAAAGATTTTATTTATTTATTTGAGAGAGAGAGTGAGAGAGAGCGAGCACGAGTGGGCTAAGGGCAGAGGGAGAAACATGCTTCCCACTGAGAGGGGAGCCCGATGCAGGACTAGATTCTGGGATTCCAGGATCATGACCTGAGCTGAAGGCAGACGCTTAACCAACTGAGCCACCCAGGCTCCCTGTATTTTACTTTTCATACCCTCACAGATTTGGTTTGCTAATATGTGATTTAGAATTGTTGCATTTATGTTCACAGATGAGATTGTGGTATAATTTTTCTTGTATGATTCTCAATTTGACACATTAGCTTTATGACATTAATTGGGATGTTCCTTCTTTCCTCCTCCCTCATCTTCCTGCCCCTCTTCCTGTCCTTCTCTTTCCCTTTCTTCTCTTAAAAGGTTGTATAACAAGAATGAAAATGTCCTGATCCTTGAATGTTGGTTAGAATTTACTTATGTTTTCTTTGTGGGAAGACAAAACCCACAACCCCTGATTAAATTTATTTCAAGCTTATAAGAATAGCCAGGTTTCCTGTTCTTAAATCAGAGTTGGAAGGTTAGATTTTTTTTTTTTTTGAAACTTGTCTATTTTGTCAAAACTTACTGGCGTAACAACTGTATCTGGAATCATGGGTCTCATGTGATGTCAAGTGGAGTACGCCCACACCTGGCCTGGCAACCTCCACCAGTCCTCTACCTGTCCCTCCCCGGCCCTTCCCCATCTCAGGAAAGCCAACCCTCTTCTTCCAGTGAATCAGGCCACAAGTCCTAAAGTCACGTTTGATCCTCTCTCTCTTGCAAATCACTTGTAGTCCATCAGGACATCCTGGTGGCTGTTTTTGCCATCTCCATTATGCCAAGTGTTTTAGTCTGCTTCAGTGGTTATAGCAGACTTCCATAGACCAGGTGGTTTAGAAAGAATGGAAATTTCTTTCTCAGTAGTTCTGAAGGTTGGAAGTCCAAAATCAAGCACCAGAAAGGTTACTTTCTGCAAACCAGCCCTCCTCCTGGTTCATGGCTAGTATCTTCTGGCTGTGCGTTCACATGGGGAAAGGGGCTTAGGAAGCTCTGTGGAGTCACTTTTATAAGAATACTGAGTCCATTCATGAGGGCTATGCCCTTATGAACTAAATACCTCCCAAAGGCCCCACCCTTCCAGTACCATCATCTTTGGGGGTTAGGATTTCAACATGTGCATTTGGGGGCGATATGAACATTCAGACCATAGCACCAAGTTGTCTAGGCCATCATCACTTCTTGCAGGGCCTGTTCTATTAACTGGTTCTCTGGCTTCCACTCTTGCTTCTCTATGGTCTGTTCCCCACACAACACTCCAAGTAAGCCTTCTGAATGTTAACTCAACCTTCAGTGTCTTCTTGGCTCTTTAGAACCAATTCCAAGTTACCATATGGCCCACAAGATGCTCTGTGGTCTGGTCCCCCGCTGTCTCTTGAACTCTATCTTCTGTACTCTTCTTTTGCTTAGACAGACCTGGTTTAGGGGCTCTTACATTTTTGGTTCCCTCTTCTTAGCATTTCCCTTTGATCACTGCCTGGACCACTCCCTTGCTTCTTTCAAGTCTTGCTTAGATGTTATGTCATCAGAGTCCTTCCTTCACCAAACTATAGAAAATTTTACTTCTAGGCAGTCACTTATTATCCTCACCCTTATTTATTTTTCTCCTTAACATTCATCATCAGCTGATTTAAATACATATATATATATATATATATATATATATATATATATATATATATATTTGTTACTATCCGTCTTCCACGGTTAGAATATAATCTCCTTCAAGGCGGGGCAGACATGTTTTGTCCATCGCTGTATTTTCAACGTCTAGCTCACAGCCTGGCACACAGTAGGTGTTCAATAAATATGTAATGAATGAAAGAATGCATACAGGTTGGCCTGAAGTTACAAATTCTCAGGGGATACTACTTCCCCTTTTACCTGGAGCCATGCCTTTGACTTCATACAACAGTTTTGTTCTTGCTTTCGCTGTCACTCCCTCTTTTCCTGAAGGTGTAGATGATAGCCCTTTGGAGATTTAACTTAATTTGTGGAGTTAGGATGGCAGAAGAGAGCATCTGCTTTTTGACTTGATACCTTTTAAGGGCCCAAGGCCTCATTTCTATCTTCCTGAGCAGTGAATATCAGCAAACATCCCCTGGCAACCTTGGCTTCACCACTTTTTAAAAATTCTGATTTTTTGCTCTCACTTCACTTTTTTGTCTTTTAAGAATTCCCCTTACTTTCTTGTGAGCTTAACTATCTATTTCAGCTAAATGATGTTTCTTTATTTTATTTTGCATTTTAGGGCAGGATTTCAGAGAATCTGGTTTACCATATTCTTGGACATGACACTTTCCAAACTTCCATTTTTTGTGCAGTGCACAGCTGTGCAGCAGAGTGGCTTACACAAGGTCTCGCTGTCAGTGAAATCCCTGAGACCAGACCTGGGGCTCCTTCCTCTGAGGCAGTACTTTCCCTCCATGTTGGGGTGGTGGGGTGTCTTCTTTCCTTTGCAGGGGTTAGTAGAACAGGTATTTCTAGCCTGATGAGTATCTGTACATAGAGAGGACAAACAAGAGGGAAGACGATAATAACACAGCAGTCTCCAGTTCCAAGGAACCTGTCGTAGCCACGGAGGCTGTAAAAGCCATTTGTAAACATGAAATGGGAAGTAGCTCTGGGAATTAGGGCTGATTTCAGCAGTGTAGCTCTTGTAAGAAGATGCTCCTTCTGCTTTTTCTTTAGAGGTTAGATATGAAGGACTCGCTTTCCTCGGGATTTCTGCTCTGGCCTAAGGCTGGAGGCCAGGTCCCTCCCCGCTGCTGCAGTTCATGTGCCTCGGGAGGTTGCCCGTCAAGACGGAAACAGTGGTACCTTGATGAACCGTATCGCAGATTTTACAAAATTTATTTATTTATTTATTTATTTTTAAGATTTTTTATTTATTCGACAGAGATAGAGACAGCCAGCGAGAGAGGGAACACAAGCAGGGGGAGTGGGAGAGGAATAAGCAGGCTCATAGCGGAGGAGCCTGATGTGGGGCTCGATCCCACAACGCCGGGATCACGCCCTGAGCCGAAGGCAGACGCTTAACCGCTATGCCACCCAGGTGCCCCAACAAAATTTATTATTGGCTCTAGTGAGATAGTGTAGCTAGAAATAGCTGCAGATTAGACTGCTCAGAATACTATGTAAATCATTGAAAAGTGAGAAGTTCCGTTAATCAATCAGTTTTGCTTCATGTGATGCCAACTGACTTTTTTTTTTTAACCTTATTCGTCTCATTGAATTCACTGACTTTGGGCCCAAACTGACGTCATTGCGTGGCTCCTTTTGACGTATTGTAGACAGTGATGGCTCTGTTGGGCCATCATCAAATGCAGTGCAGAATGCCATGAGTGCTCATGGACAGCCCCAGCTGGTAGATGGCTTGCTGACTTTTTCCTTGCAAAACAACCTCATGCTGCCAACCTAGCAGTGAGTGGGCTTAAAGAGCATGTGAGTAACGGCATCTGTGCAGTGAATTCAAGTTTAATGTATGACGCTAAGTCATTGAGTCGGTTAATCCAGTACGAGTTTTTGACAAGGTTATGACGACCTTCCAACCACAGGCAATGAACTATTCTGGGATACCTGCCTTTGGTCTTTTGCTTTGAGGATTTCCTTCTAATAAACAGCATTAAATTATGTTTTCTAAAAACTATAAAAGTATTGTTATGATACATATTTGAAAATCCCACTTACCCAGACATGGTGAGAGTTCATACTTTAGTATATTTCCTTCTAGTCTTTTTTCCATATATTTTTTACTAATTAAGACGATACTATATCCTGATGTGATTTTTCCCCCCATTAACAATTTGTATACTGATAGGTTCCCCCCCCCCCGGAACATGATGACTCAAATATGTCCCCTGTTATCAATTCTTCAAAAATATTTTTAATGGTGACATAGTATTTCATTGTATGAATATAGAATAATTTACTTAAACATTCTCCTATTTCAGGTTGTTTTTTGTTATTATTATAAATAGTACTTAATTGGACATCTTTGTACATGAAGGGTTTTTTTTTGTATCTTAAATTAGTTTCTTGAGCTAGCACCCTATAATTATAGTAGAATTATTTAGTCAAAAGTTACAGATTTTTTATCAGGCTTCTGAGACAACCAAATTGTTTTCCTGAAAAGATGTCCTTATTTATATTTACTCCAACAGAGCACACAAGAATTTGTCTCACCATACCTAGGCCAGTATGGAATAGTTTATCCAAAACGATTTGCTACTTTAATTGGTGAAAATTATAGTTTTTAAATTTATATTCTTTTGATTATTCTTAGAGTTGAATATATTTTTCTTACATTTATTAGTCATTTTTCAAAGAGGGGGTGAACTAGTCTGTTGGTATCCTTTACCTACTTATAATTGGGATCTCATTACTTTGTTCTCATAGATTTGTATGCAATCTTAATATACTAATTACATTAGGTTTTTGTCTTATATATGGTAAATATTGTCAATTTATTCTTTGTATTTTATTTCTATTTTGTGTTTTGATGTGTAAAACCTCTACATTTTTATGTAATCTTATCTATCATCCCTCTGTAATTTTTACATTAAATTTAAGTTTGGGAACCAGAAATAGATAGAAGGTAAAGTCATTAATTACAGTGTTTATTTTTAACAGTGTCATTGAGGTGTGACTGACAACCCATCAATTCATTTAAATGGTACACAATTCAATGACTTTTTAGTAAATTTACGGAGTGTTGCAAACCTCACTCCAGTCTAGATTTGGAACATTTTCATCACCACAAAAGACATGTCCAGCTCATGTGCAGTCACTCTTCATTTCTACTCCTAGTCCTGGGCAAACACTAATTTACTTTCTGCCTCTATGGGCATGGGCATTTGGATTGTTCTACCTTTTGCCTATTACGAATAAAGCTGCTACGAGCATTCACATACAAGTCTTTGTGTAGATACATATTTTATTTCTCTGGAGTAGATACCTAGGAGGGGAGTGGCTGGGTATATGGTAAATTTATGCTTCACTTTTTTTTTTAAGATTTATTTATTTATTTGAGAGAGAGAGAAAGAAACAGAGCAGGGGAGGGGCAGAGGGAGAGGGAGAATCTGAAGCAGACTCCCCACGGAGCACAGAGCCGGATGTAGGGCTCGATCTCACAACCCTGAGACCATGACCAGAGCTGAAATCAAGACACCCACCAACTGAGCCACCTAGGTGTCCCAAATTTATGCTTAACTTTCTAAGAAGCAGCCAAGTATTTTCCAAAGTGTCTGTGCATTTCACATTCTCCTCAGCAGTGTTCCGGTTTCTCCACGTCCTCGCCGACACTTGTCCTCGTCCCTGCAGTCTATACTGCACTCCTTCACTTGTCTCTATTTTATTCCACTATATAACATAAGGATTTAAAATAATTTCACCTTATCCCAGTTGTTTGTCATATCTTACTATGTTAAATCCACATTTAAATACAGAATTTTTATTATCTTTTTCTCCCAAGATCTCCTTTTCACATCTTTCAATATAAAACTTCATCTTCTTCCTTCTTGTGCAAACAAAACAAGTATTTCCCTGAAACTTGGTCTTATGAAACCTTAGGATAAACTGATGTGACAATTTAAGTGGTCAAGGAGTGCTTTAAATCTTTTTGAAAGTAGTAAGCCTAAAAACCCTTTTTAAAAAATCCTACCACTGGGGTGCCTGGGTGGCTCAGTTGGTTAAGCATCTGCCTTTTGCTCAGGTCATGATCCCAGCATCCTGGGATTAAGCCCCGCATCAGACTCCTTGCTCAGTGGGGGGTCTTCTCCTTTGCCCTCTGTGCTTTCTCTCAAGTAAATAAAAAAACTTAAAAAAATTAAAAATAAGCAAAAATCCTACCACTATGTTTAAGCTAAAATGAGAATGTTCATCCTCAAAGTATTCAGCTTGAATATTTTTTTTTAAAGATTTTATTTATTTATTTATTTGACAGAGATAGAGACAGCCAGCGAGAGAGGGAACACAAGCAGGGGGAGTGGGAGAGAAGAAGCAGGCTCATAGTGGAGGAGCCTGATGTGGGGCTCGATCCCATAAAGCTGGGATCACGCCCTGAGCCGAAGGCAGATGCTTAACCGCTGTGCCACCCAGGCGCCCCTCAGATTGAATATTTAATGAAGTTATCCCTCAAGTCATTTTGGGGACTATTCTTTTGAAATTGCCCTGCAAAGCCCGGGGCATTTTCTTTTGGCCTTCCCTTAAAGGTTACAATGTCTATGGCAGGTGAAGTTTATTTTTAGAAAGAGCATAAAGCCATTTGGAGCCAAACATAGTCAGTAAGGTGAGTTATTGGAGAGAACCGGAAATACGGACTGCATAGTAACACACACACACACACACGCACTCATGCACACACAGGATTGCATTTTCTGTGTGTTTCCTAGATTAAACCAGAAAACAACTCTAAAAAATAGGGCTATCGATATTTTTAAGTGATAAACACTATTAGTTAAACAAAAGAATAACCTTTGATGGTGGTATCTTTAAAGATAAAAACATTGAAATAGGTGTTCAGGTTCTAGCATATTTGTTTAAACGTTTACCCCACTCTTTGATAGTGACATGGCATTTCGTAGTTCACTTTGATAACTCCAAGTTCAAAGTTTTGTTCATACTGACAATGTTCCCATAGGAGGTTCTAATTACAAAGTTGGGTGTATACGGGAAGAAGAGGTCCATGCTTTGGTTTTCAGCTCCCTACTGAACGCGTCATGAGTGTCTGGTCTCAGTGGCACGTGTTGAACTTGGTGAATAGCGTGCTCACCCATGCTTGTTCCAGGCTTCTTTGGAACACCAGTGATCCATGTTTCTTACAAACTGCTTGGAAAAATCTTTTTTCTTTGGTTTACTGGACTTTCTGTCACTATATTTATATTCAAGATGTTGGACTGACAGCGTCTCCTGAAGGTCGAAAAGGAAACTTTCAGAATTGCGTGGGAACAGAGACGGAAGTGCCTGGCTGCGGTGTGAAGGCGCTGGAGGGAAACCACAGAGTCTAACCCTACTGCCTGCTAGACAGAGAATGTAGGAGCAGCCTGGACTGGGAGCTCTTTGATGTGGTCTGTGGCTTCCGACACCTACCTGGGCCTCAGTTTCTTCACCTGTAAAATGGGCACAAAATGAAAAATATTTGTCTAACAAGTGTGGCAAGATTGAAATGTAATGACACTCAGCATGGTGTGTCGCACATCCAGCATTCAGGTGATGTAACTTTTACTGCTGTCATCTTATCAGTCATCATTGTCATCGTTAGCCCCTCAGCACCTGCCACAGAGCCTGTTTCATAAATGGTACCTTCTATTACTGTCATCCTTATATTCTTGTCATCACTTAGCACAGAGCCTAGCAGACAGCCAGTGTCCAATGAATGAATATTAAATGAAAAAATCCACTTGACCTTGCCAGGCCTAATTTTTATTGTATATTCAGGAAAATGGTGTTTAACGTTATTTTTTTAATGAATCAAAATCTTCCTAGTCTTCTCTTATGTGCTCTGAGAGAGAGACAGTAGCATGTGGTTGTTGTAAGTACAGATGGTTGAACTGGACCGCCTGGGTTCAAATCCTGGTTGTGTGACCCGGGAAAGTTACCTACCCTCTCTGTGCCTCTGTTTGTTCATCTGTAAAATCATAGCGTCTTCCTCACAGGGATTAGAGGCTTTATACATGTGAGTAATTAGAATGATGACTGGCAAATAGTACAGGCCATATATGCGCAGACAAGGGAAGAATTTTAGAAAGGGATAAGGCAGCGTCTCTCCTCAGAGAAGCTCTCCAGTCTTCCATGCATGCCCATTTGGTGGGCAAGAGGATGAAGGAAAAGCCAGTTGTGGTGTAAATATTCCTACCAATTTCAAGCCACCATTGTGGTATTCCTAAACGTGGCACTGGGAAAAGATGCGCGCGGTTGGTTCTTGGTGGCTGATACGAGCAGGCTCTAGGACACTACTGTGTAGAAGCTTCAAGACTACAGAGGAGGACAGCACATATTGGCCGTATGGACTGAGTGCTTTACAATTCCACTGGTTGGAGAGTTCTGCCCGGTTCTGGGGACAAGGTGGTAGGTTAGAGGGAGGGGCCACTTTCTTTACACAATCTACTGCTTTAGAAAAAAAATCCCCTCATCACCTGATCCCTAAATTCTTCCAGTGATTAGTTTCTTTGATCTTTTAGTCCTTGACCTTGAGATTGACAGTGGGTAAGACCATTACAAAGACAATTCAGGTTTGTTGAATTTCAGAGAGATAGGAGAGAAATGAGACCCTGGTTGCCTCCTAATATAGTCTTCCTCAGGCATCTCAAGGAGAAGGAACCACACCAGAGCCACAATCTCTGGGGGACTTCAAGAAAGCAGTGAAACTCACCATTTCTCATATTTACCATAATACAACAGGTAAACTAATATGGTGGTTGTCCCCACGTCTATTCAACAACAATTTCTTGTTGCCTGCCTTCCAGGCGCCTGATAGGATCAACCACGTGACCAGATCCTGCCAGTGAATTGCGAGTGGAAATGAGAGTGTTGCTTTGGAGCACAACATTGACTTGCTAGAGTGGAACACTCCCAAATGCTCTCTTCCTCTGGCACAATGAGCAGCCATGTTCCATGATGGCCACTCTGTGTAGATCCTACAGAGATGATGGGGGTAGATCCCCCAGCTGACTCAAGAGAGAGCAAGCAAGAAATACATATTTGTTGTGTTAATCCACTGAGAATGTGGGAGTTCATTAGGGAGGACAACCTATCCTATCCTGACGGAAAGGTGGGATGTGAGAATCAAATGCAATTATAAACGTTGGATGGCAATGTTCTGACATTAAAGCGCTCTACCCAAAGAAGGAGCTAGCATCTCTAAATTAGCAAGTGGGTAGAACAATGTGACAAAACTCATTCTCGGAAAATTACTTGCAATTATTTCTTTGAAGTAGAACTTGAACTCTGAGGAACTACATCAGGTCTTTACACTAGGTCAAATTTGCTGTTAGCTTTCCTAGCCCTAGGCTGGAGAGCAGTCAGCTTTAAGCCTTTGGGGTTAGAGTTTCCAGAAGTGTTAATGAGGAGGGAAAAGATGTTTTATAGTTGTTTAGGAAGAGAAACAGTGGGGCGCCTGGGTGGCTCAGTCAGTCTCAGGTCATGATCTCAGGGTCCTGGGACGGGGCCCCGTGTTGGGCTCCCTGATCAGTGAGGAGTCTGATTCTCCCTCTCCCTCTCCCTCTGCCTCTCCACCCTGCTCATGTTCTGTTACTCTCTCTCACTCTCTCTCAAATATATGAATAAAATCTTAAAAAAAAAAAAAAAGGAATAGAAACAGTGACCACAGAACAATAGTACCTCCTTCAGTAAAGAGTAACAGAAAGAATGGCCATTTCTTAAAGGCTTGTGTACCAGAACTTTACATATAATGTCTAAGCCCTGCATCAGCTTGCCCCTTTTCCAGAGAGTGAAAGCTTTTCAGAGATCATATAGAAAGAAAGCACTGGAGCTGGAATTCACACGAGGTGTAGTTTAGAGTCTGCTTTAGTTAGGTTTTCCGAAGAGGAGACCCTGAGACAAAAATTCAAGTCCAAATAGTGTATTGGGCTGTGGAAAGTAATCCAGGGAAGGGAAGGCAGCCAGAAAAGGATGCATTATTATATCAGCTAGTACAATGGCAATTATGGTTTAATCTAAAAAAAAAAAAATATGCACAAAACTCATGAACCCAAATTAGCCCACTCAAGAGCTGAGGGAGTTGGGGTATTTGTACACCAATACCTGGGAGTCATTGGTTGAGTGCCCGGATTGGAACAAACAGCCTCAGGTGCAGAGACGCAAACCAGACGATTAGAAGTCATCTGGACTGCGTGATTGTCCAAAGGTTGGGGGTGGAAATATGGCAGCATTTGCTCTAGGCTATAAAGCCTGAGGTCCGCCCAGCACTCTACCTTGCTCAGCTACCTTGGTCCCTGAGTCATGGTAGGCTCCTGGGCTCGTCTCCCCTACCCCCAGCCCCCTGGCTTCTCTAAGGGCAGGGAAACCCTTCTGTGGTTCCAATGGGCGGTATCTAGAGGACGTCTGGTGCCCAGCAAGTAGAGGGGAGAGCTCTTAGATAAAACTACTTTAAATGGCACTAACGGAATCCACTTCCTAGGGTATGTGTGAGAATGAGTACTTGCAGCATTCTTGGAACAGTGTCTGACGCACAGTAAATACACAATAAATGTTGGCAACAATGGTGTGGAGGACAATGGACTAGGCAGGACAATGGATTGGGAGGGAAAGGATGAAGGAAGAAACAACAGAAAGAGGAGGGAGGGAGGGGGAGAGAGAAGGGATGAAAAGAAGAGAGGTGGCAGGCCGCCTGGGTGACGCAATCGGTTAAGGTTAAGCGTCTGCCTTTGTCTCAGGTCATGACCCCAGGATGCTGGGATCAGTCCCACATCAGGGTCCCTGCTCAGCAGGGAGCCTGCTTTTCTCTCTGCCACTCTCCCTGCTTGTGTTAGTACTCTGTCTCTCTGATAAATAAATAAAATCTTTTAAAAAAAGAGAGAGATGGAAAAGCTCTTGTCACAATGTATCATTCATACTGGCTGTCCATATCAGCAAACTGTTCTCTTTCCTTTTCTCAGGGTTTGACGGTGATACACTCCTTTATCAACTGAAACAGTCCGAGATCACTTCCTGCAACATCTCCAGTTCCTAGTCCTGCTCAAGGTTATGATCCCGATGGTGCCACCGCTGAAAGACAAGACAAACCACCTGGGGCTGAAATTCTGTGCTTCAGAGCAGCCAAGGATGGGGTGGGCCTTCCAAATGGCTTCTTGCATTGAGCCGAAGGTGCGGAATGTCATGTTTGCTTATGTGTAATGCTGGCTTAGACTGCCCTGAGTGTGTGTGTGTGTGTGTGTGTGTGTGTGTGAGAGAGAGAGAGAGAGGGGGTATATGCGTGTGTTTCACTTGCAGAATGTATATAATTGTAGACTTTCTGGAAAATAATTGCTCTAGATAAGGATAGACACAGTCACCGTTTCCTATTTTCACTGCAAGCTAAAGGAGGGAAGCAATGGCTTGAGTCACAGAGCAGGGGTTTCAGATTAGATATAAGGGGAAATTTCTTTTTCGGATGAATTTGATAAACCCTGGAATGGGTTGTCAAGGGGGAATTTTGAAGCCTCTTTCTCTGGGAGCTTTTAAAAATAGGAGAGACACTCATCTGTGTGAGCCAGTTGAAAGGTGATGCTGTCTGGAGATGCCATGATGGATTGGCGTCCGGCTGGGAGCAGAGGAGAGAGGAATCTCATTTCTACTGAGGTCTACTGACCCAGCATTTCACCTCACTTTTCAGAGCATTTCAGCATCACTGACTTTCTCTGACTGAAAAAATCACAAATGTTCATTATTTAAAATTCAGAGAATACATTAAAAAAGGAAAAACTAAAAATCCAATAAAATTCTATAATCCGAAAGTAACCCAAAATGGTTTCTATATATATATACTATATATTTCTAATATATATACTATATATTTCTAATATATACTATATATTTCTAATATATAATATATGTTTTACAGATTAATATATATTGATATATTATATTAATTATATCAATATATATTATGTGTATATGTATATATGCATATATATTATGTATACATAATATATAAATCTGTATAATATATATTATATATTAGAAATATATAGTATATATTAGAAATATATATAGTATATATAAATTTATAAATAGATATATTTTATGTATTTATTTTATTATTTATTTTTTGATTATTTACTTATTTTATTATTATATAAATATATATTAATATAATAATATATAATACTAGTTATATATTAATATATATTAATATATTATATAGCATAAATACTATATACTATATATTATATTAGTATATATATTAATATATTAATATACACTAATATAATACTAATATATATTAATATATATTAATCTGTATAATATAATTCTATAATCTGGCTTTTCATACGTAGTATATTGTGGATTCCTTTTCATTTCAGTAAATCCCACTTACATCACTTTTGGTCGGTCAAGACTGGTCCACACTGTGCATGTCGCGTGACTTATTTAACCAGCTCCCTCTGTGGAGGCTTAGGTTGTTATCCCTGGAAATCCTCGCACATATATCCTTGTGGAATTGTCCAGTTATTTCTTCAAAATAAATACTTGGAAGTAAAAGAGCCAAGGTAAGGGTTTGCCTGTTTAAAATTTTCCTACCTGTTGCTAGATTTCCCTCCAGAAAGGTCCTACCACTTTATGTTTCCATCAGTGATGCTGGAGAGAGTGTATCCCCCCCCCCCTAACACTGGCTACTCTCAGTATTTTAATAGACCTTTCTTTGAGTCTTAGACTCAGAGGTTGAGGTTTTCAATGTTTTCAAGCATTAATATTTCTTTTGTTACGTGCCGTTTGTGTCTTTTATTCATTTTTTATGGGGCAGTTTGATAGACACATACAAGTATGCATACACACATGTAATACAGATTATTTCTGTATCTTTATACCTGTATGTCATTTTCTAAGTTGTCTTTTAACTGTACTGATTGTAGATGTGCTGTACAGAAGTCTGCTACCTGGATTATTCTTTGGGCTACGTTAGTGATGACTAGAGTACAATAAATTTCTGGAATCCTGGCCATAACTGTGTCACCTGCTTCTGGACCAGATGTCTCAAGTCACCAAGGAGTACGAGGCAGAGAGTGTGGCTAGGTAGGTAAGGATGTACATACATGGCCCATGTATATTTTGGAGAGTCAAGTCAAGGGTTCCCTGTCATTGAATGAAGTCAGAATCCTTGGTCTTGACAGAGGAACATGAACCAAGCCTTCAGCACATGGAGCACGTGGTGGTGGGCAGAGCAGGAGATGAGGGACAGAGGGAAGGAAGGGATGATGGTCCGTCAGGGCCAGTCCCTCTGTTTCCTCCATCTGAAAGTAGCAGCATCTTCTCCTTCTCACTAGCCTGCCTCCTCCTTCCCATCCCCACGAAGTACACGAGCTAAGAAGCTTACCTAACCGGGGCTGTTGTTGATTCCTCTCTCTTCCTCTGGGCCAAGAGGGGGGGCACGAACACTTCATACTTGTGATGTAGGGCAAGGAAGGCCTAACTACACATGGACAAGGGAGACAGGGGAGGGAACAGGGCAGTCTCCCTGGGAGGGGCTGCTTCTGGGGAGAAGGACCCAGCACCAGGTGTAGTGGAATAGAACTTGTCATCATGCTTTCTCACAGAAGATGGAGCTAGAATGAGGACTGCATCCTAGTTTTTTTTTTACTTCAGCTCATCTTTGCTCATTCCTTGTTATTTTAGCTGTCTCAGGTTGCAAGTTGTGTGAGTTTTTGACAAGAGTATCTTGTTCATTTCGCTCAGAGTAAAATCCAGATTCCTAACCCTTTACTTATTATGTTTGCCACCTCTTCTACCACATTTCTTACCCCATCCCCAAATCATTCAAGTCCACTTCCTCCTGGAACAAGCCAAGGGCGTCCGTGCCCCAGGACTATTGCACTTGCGTTTGCTTTGCTTGTAAATGCCCTTTCCCCATACATCCACGTAGCTTACCCCTTCCTTCCTTCAGGTCTCTGCTCCAATGTCACCCTATCTTAGTGGCATGTGGAGGTCTTTGGCAGCATCTCTTCTGTCTGGGAAGTCTGTCTCAGACAGCAGGGCCCAGACATTGGGGAGGGTTCTTGAGGTGGACTCCAGGCTGGGGCAGGGCTGACTGACAGGATGGAGGCAAAGCCAATTTTAGCCGGGTCCAGGCCCAAGCAGCTCACCGGGACAGGGAGGTGACACAAGGAACCCAGGTGAGGATTCAGTCACTGGGACTGGATTCCCTTTAGTCCTCTAAGCCTACCTGTCCACTGCTAAGCCAGTCCCACCCACAAGCAGCAGCTCTTGTCCCCAGCCTCCTTCTGGGTTCATGCTCAGAACCCCACTACCCCCACTTCCCTATCTGCTTCTGTGCCCCTCATTCCTTGTGCCTCCCTACTCTGCCCCCTTCTGTACTGATACTCATAGCCCTCCTCATCCCATTCTGGAAAATCTCCTTTCCCCTCCAGGTGTATTGTGGGTCCAGAACCCACATTAGGGGGTGGGCATTGTCAGCTGCTGCTGTTTTAGGAGGTCCACTGGCTCGATTTTTCCAGAACATATTTCCATCAAGCCTTGGCCATGCTCATGTGAGCCTGTGTCTTCCACTTGGGAGCTCACTAGTCGACCCAGGAAGGATTTTTCAGAGAGCTGCAAATCTCTAAGTACTAAAGCCCCCCAGATGGGACAAGTCTGTTGAGGAGATTAGGGAGGGAAGGTAGGGAGAGGGAGGCTTAGGCATTTTCCTTCTGCCAGGCTGACAGGCAGCTCCTCAACTAGGAAAAAAGAGAGTGATAGCAGAGAAAGGTCGAGGCAGGGCTGAGCTGCATACACTGCACTTTGGTCCTCTTTGCTAAAAACTTGTCCATTATCTAAAGAGCTGCATGGTTAGCCCCACACCAAACATTTCTGCTCATTTAGTCTAGGGTGGAGCCTGGTTTGTTTGCTGTTTTAAAGATTCTCAGGTAACTACTGGTCTCACTTTGCTACTTGATTGTCGTGTGTGTGCCAGGCGTTGCGGCGACATGGGGGATACAAGATGAGGACCTGTGGGCAGTGATTGGCATGAACCAGTCAATGTAATCGAAATGCCCAAACTAATAGCGTGTGACAGCCCTTTCCATAGGATAGCAAGACAGTTGCTTGAAAAGAGGAAAATTTAACCCATCAATAGGATGTTATGTCTACACGATGCTCAAGCACCAGATTGATTTGCTTTTCCAACTAAATTCATATTGTTGTTTTCGTACCATATACAGACAGCCAAGCACATTGTCTCTTTAAGCAGAATCCAGGTATTTCCTGTTTTGGGAAGGCTGTTTCAAGTTCAATTCCTGAATCCCCACCCAGACCTCCTGGAGCAGAATCTCTGGTAAGGTTTTCCTTAGGCAGCATTTCCCACCCTGTCTGCACATTAGAATTGCCTGGGGAACTTTCTTTTTAATTTTATTTATTTATTTGTCAGAGAGAGAGAAAGAGCACAAGCAGGGGTGGCCGAGGTGTGGGGCCGAGAGAGAGCCGGCTCCCCGCTGAGCAGGGAGCCCAAGTGGGACTCGATTCCAGGACCCTGGGATCATGACCTGAGCTGAAGGCAACCGCTTAACCGACTGAGCCACCCAGGCGTCCTTACTTGAGGAACTTATAAACAGCCCAGGCTGCCCACGCAATGACGTTAGGAGCTCCAGGTGGAAGTAGCAGGAAGTGAACCCAAGCCTCCATGTTTAACGCCTGCCGGGTGACTCCATTGTGCAGTCAAGGTTAAGAAGTGGAGTTCAGTAGCGTGGGAGGAGACAGGCGTCAGGATCTTTCAGAAGCTTGCTGTGGGATTCTAAGCTGGGATTGCTCTTAGAACCCACAGAGCATGCCCTCCGGGCAGATGTCTTCCACACGAGGAGCCCGTGAGCCTTCTTCCTGACATCCGGGAGCTGTCGGTGGCAGTCCGGCTCGCGGTGAGTTCTGGCCCGGGAACGAGGGCTACCAGTCCTGTGTCTCTGTTTCTAACGCAACAGTCACAAGGTCCCCGCTGCCCCAGTCCTCAGGCCCTCACATTTTTCTCGGTTGTGTTCTTGGTCTTCTTGTGGTCGCGCTGGGCTTGGCTCCCAACCCTCGCACACCCGGGAGTTTGCCTCCTGCCTCTTCCTGTCCCATCTGCTTTCCTCGGGCCAGTCCCCGTGGGCGTCTGTGGCGTGCAACCCAAGCCGGCCAACTAGAACCGGAGGCAACCACAGCTCTGGCTGTCGTGGGTAACGAAACCCAGAACCCTATTCTTTTCGGGCCCCCTCCCCCCAGATGGATTAAACGCCGCAGGCGAGCTGCTCAGTACCACGACTTAAGGGGGAAATACGCGCTGCCAGCCACACAGCCAAGTCAGCACAACCCAGGCTCGGCATTTTTCTTTGTGGCTTGAATGCCACCGTCCTGGGGCTGGGAAAGGGTATCAGCTCACAGGAAATCCCACATCTGGTTACTCACCAGGTTTGAGAAACTTTTAGTTTTTTACTCTTGGCTGCCAGGTGCGGTCGGGTTGGTTCTGAACCCTGGCTGCCCATGTTAGAGGCGCCCGAGGTGTAGGCAAACTCTCCGTGCTGGGTCCCACTCAGGCCCATGAAATCGGAAGATCTGTGAGTGTAGCCCAGGCTTGTTGGTGGGCAGCCCGGTTGAAGATCGCTGATCCAGGAGAGGGAGAAGATGGGCAGCCAGAAAACTGGTATTTTCCGAGGATCTCCTATGTGCTAAGCAATTTACCTAGTAGTAGCTGATACCTACTGAGTGCTTACTGTGTGTCAGGTGCTGTTTTAAATCTATTGACTGGTGTTCATAACAGTCTCCCGAGGCATTACCTCCATGTCTCAATGCAGAAACTGAGGTGCAGAGCAATCACAGAGCTCATGGGTGATAAAGCTCAGGGTGGTTCCAGAACTCACGCTCTTGTCTGCTACATTTGGCTACCTCACAGTGACCCTGGCCATTAGGAATCGAGGCCGTAACTCAGAAATCCCTGAACACAACGCAGATGATTTCTTATTCATGCTATCTATTCAGTGAGGGGGCATGAGGAGAAGGGAGTAGGGGGAGAGGGCAGGGAGCGCTCAGCTCCAGAGAGTCACTCAGGGACCCAGCCTGAAGAGGTTTCACCATCTTCTAAACTGCAACACGTGGGCTTTTCAGCTCAGCCAGAAGTAATACACGTCATTTCCGCTCACTTCATTGGCTACGACTGGTCACATGACCCACCTAGCTGCAAAGTGGTTGGACACCTAGGCGAGCAAATGCAAAACCTGATGGCACTAATTTCTGTGCCACATTCCGTGAAGTGGCTATTGCTCCTGGTTCCAGAAGCAAACTTGGAGAGATGAAGAAATGTGCTCAAGAGAGACAAAACTTGGAGTTGGGCCTCACACTCAGGTGGTCTCCCTAGAATTCTTGTGCTTTTTTTACCCCGTCAGTGACTAGCTGTATACAACCGGAGGGACATCTCTACACCATTTAGCATGTATTTATCCTTGAGGGCATCTAGTAAATGCTGAACACCGCCACCAAATGTAAGGTAACGCTAGAAATTTCTTGGCTGTAAATATAGACAAGTGTGCTATTTTTATGAGGTAAGCTCATTAAATCATCAGGTGAAGTACCTAATGCCATCCCGGGAGCAGAAAGGATCGTGTTGGGTGCTAAAAATAAGGGACTGATTCACTGTGGGTTGCTAATGTATGTAGCTTCAAGAACAGCTGCCAGCCAGTAGCAGGGCTCCCGTCTGTGGAGAGACTGCCTTACACCGTTAGTGGCAGCTTTTTGCAGCCTCTGGATCTCTGCCATCCCCAACTGCTCCAGGTAGAGAGCTGACGAGCTAGAGAAGTGTTCTCTCGCTCGCTCTGGGGTACGCCGTGGCTATGGCTGTTGATTAACCCGCAGCGCGCACAGGGGGAAGCAGTCCACTCAACTCAAGACCCCCCAGTTGCAACCTGAAACTTGGCGACTGACGGACTCTCTCACCTCCTCCAATTGCTTGCGGTCTATTGTTGTGATAATTATATCTTAAAATGTTGGACATTCTCCAAATGGCCAGATACACCGAGGGGGGGAAAGGAGCATGTCCTGGGGTGGGAACCCGTCCTGTGTGTGCCTTCACATGGAGCTGCTGTGTCCCCGGGCACCAGCAGGTAGCCCCCTCTGCTGGCACCCGGAGCCCCAGGTGCCCCGTGCCTCTGGGAAGGAGACGAAGGCAGGAAAGCCTGTGGCAGCATGCTGAACCCAAGTGCGGGTGTGTATGTGGAGGCAGGCGGCAGTTCGGCTTCTTAACCGATAAAGGAAAGAGAAAGAAAAAAAGGCTTTGAAGGGAATAAGCATTATTGATGAGAGCTAACGGATAGATCCCTTCCCCCTTTTATAAGGCCCAGCCTGAGATGGGGATTACCTTCCCAGCAAGATCAGGCCCAGACTCTGGCTGGGGCTCCATAGGGCTCTGGGCCCCAAACTGAGCTGGCCGCTGGAAACACCTGGGGAACTTGAAAAGGCATTATCCAAGCCGTGCTCCGGAGCCCCTAAAACCATCTGGGCCCCCAGAAATACTTTACATCAGACGGCCTTGGGTGTTTCTAATGGCCAGGCAGGTTTTAGAGTCCATGCCAGCCCCACAGTGGAACATTTTGGACAGAATCAAAATGTTCCCAAGCACAGGGATAGGCCAGAGCAGGCCTGGGTTGGAGGAGAGGGGCTCAAGACAAATCACCTGTTACATGCAGGTAAATGAACTCAAGAACAGGCATCAAGGCTAGATCCGAAGGGGAAAAGAAGTGGTCGGGGTTCAGAGTAGGAAATGTGCAGCTGGGGCGCGTCTGATCATAGTCTGCCCCAGTCATCCCTTCGTGATGGGACCGAGGTCCTTTGAGCAACAGCTTTTATCGTCTCTTTTTCTTTTTCCACTCTGCACCATTGTAAAAATGTACATTAGTAAAAAGAAGAAAACTGGGATGCCTGGGTGGCTCAGTCAGTTAAGCATCTGTTTTTGGCTCAGGTCATGATCCCAGGGTCCTGGAATCAAGTCTCACATCGGGCTCCCTGCTCAGCAGGGAGCCTGCTTCTCCCTCTGCCTGCTACTCCCCTTGCATGTGCTCTCTCTCTCTCTCGCTCTATCTCAAATAAATTAATAAAATTGTTAAAAAAAAAAAACAGAAGAAGAAAATTAAAAGCAGCAGCATCCCTACCACCTAGAGTTACACTGCTAACCTTATGTGTACAGAGCCACGTCCTGCTGGATTTCCTGTCTCTGGTTTGGACAGGCTGGTGGCACCATTTTGCCATCCTCCCGCCTTACTGCCAGCAGGTGCCTCGCTCCTTCAGTAATGTGGGTTTGCAGCCCAAGGCCCAGCTGAAAAGCTGAGCTGGGGTCAGCAGGCTGATGGGATTAAAGAAAGTCTGTGCAACACGGATTTACTGTTGGGGAGCTGCACGCGAGCGGCCAGCATGCCGGCCACAGCCACTGGCTGGCACTGGCTCAGAATCACAGGGTCCAGCCTGGCGGAGACCACCTGGTGGCCATTTCATAAACCAGGACACCAAAGTTCAGGAAGGTAACCGTCAAGCCCAGCTATCTACCTTCCCTGGCTATGAGTTCTCCTATCCCTGAAATGTAACTGTGGTTCTGGCAGAGGAATCTGGTGACTCCTAAGGAACATGATTAATGAATGGGCTACCAGAAACAGTGGAGCAAAGTTCGCTGGAGCTTAACTTTGTGGGAATCCTTGATTACCACTGGCTTACGTATTTGCATAACCTAACCGTGGCTTAGTGGGGGAAATCCATCCAAAAGACCCAACAAGGGTCTTGCATTCCTACATTTTGTGTGTGTGACAATACCCCCAGCTACCCCTTCCTCCCTTTCTTACTATCTCCCCCTGCAGTGTGGTTACGTTTGGTGGAGCCAGCCTTTGTAATTTTTGAGTATCTTAATAATGGCCTTTTAAATAGATTTACTTGTAAAACATTTGTAGAGGTTGGAAAACTTTTTCTTAAGGTCAGATACTAAATATTTTAGGTTTTATGAGCAATAGGGTCTCTATTGCAACTTCTCAACTTTGTTGTTGTCACATAAAAGCAGCCATAGACAATGAATGCGTGTGACTGTGTTCCAATAAAACTTTATTTACAAAAATAGGGGGCCAGCCTGCCAAACTCCTGTTCTTGTGTATAATTACAGCCTATCTGAAAAGTCTTAATTATTTGATGAGATGCCAGAAGAGAAATCACTGAATCTTTAGAGCGTGTGTCCAGATCTATTCATCAAAAAAAGTTCGCTTTGTTCTGAAAACTCTGCTTTCCCCATTTTGTAATGACTGCCAGAGCAATGATCTTGCCAAACGTGTGTGTCAGGGACTCCATGTGAATCTATTCCTAGCGTAGAATTATTGAAGCTCAGGCTAGACACAGTTCATGGGTCTGTCCATGACATTAAAGCAGGTGAGGGATGGGATATCCACCACCTGTGCAAAAATTTCAGTTGTTTAAGCAGAAAATGCTGTCAAGGTAGTTAATTTTTTGTTATGATTGATTTCTGTGTCAGTTGTGAAAACAAACCACCCTAAAACTTAATGCCTTAAAACAATAATTATTTATTTAGCCTACGAGTCTAGTCACCTGGGTGGTCCTTGTGGTCAAGGCCAGGTTCACATGATAAAGACCGCGCTTGCTCACGGCACTGGTGGGTTGGCTTGGAGCTGGGCTGGCGCAGCATGGCCTTCCTCACAGTCGGATGGCTGCCAGCTAAGGCAGTGGTGGGCGGGGCAGGGGCTCCTGGATCCCAGGTCTCTCCTCCAGCAGGCTGGCTTAGGATTGTTGACATTGCAGTCCCAGGGGCCAAGATTGTGAATGGAAGCCTGAACGGTCGGTCTCCTGAGACCCAGGCATTCCGTGGGCTTAAGCAGTCACAAGAGCAGTTCATACTCAAGAATCTAGGAATCTAGACTCTGCCTCTTAATGAAAGGAGTGCAGAGCAATAGTGCGGAAGAAATAGTGCGGAAGTTCCCAGATCCAGGGAGATGTGGACAATTTGGCCATTACTGCAATGAATCTAACAGAGTTTCTAAGAAAATAGACAGAATAATTGTCTTGTAAAGATAGGACAGGAGGGGCGCCTGGCTGGCTCAGTTGGTTAAGCGGCTGAGTATTGATTTTGGTGCAGGTCATGATCTCAGGGTTGTGAGATCCAGCCCTGTGTCAGACTTGGCTGGGCATGGGACCTGCTTAAGATTCTCTCTCCCTCTGCCCCTCCACAATCTCCTCTCTCAGAAAAAAGAAAAAAAAAATGTTAGGACGGGAAACTCTATTGATGGTATCATTCACATGGTTGAGATGGAAACAGAACCAGCAGGATTGACATGTATTTTCACAGCGTTTGAAGCCTTTCTTATTGTTGAATGAATCCAGACTAGGTCTTAGATTTAATTCCTGTCCACCTCACAAGCCTTTCCAAATCCCAACATTTTCCTAGTGTGCATAATTGTGCTTTACCTGAAGAAAGCCCTGGGTATGACCGTTCAAGCTGTCAAAAGAGAAATTAGAATGTATTCTTTGATTGACAAGAATTTTTTAAATTTTTAACCAAAGTTTTTTTTATAGAGTTCCTTGAAATACTGAGTGCTCTATTTGCCATATAATTTACTTCCCACAAATTTGGCATGGAGATTTTCTGGGCACTCTTATCACATGAAATGTAACCTATCCGTATTTTTCTCAGGACTCCTTATATATTGAGACGATCCTCTTAGTTTTGTTTTCACCATGCTTGAATATACGAAAAGGCCAGATCTGCAACAATAGTACCTCTGGTTTTTTTTGTTTTTTGTTTTTTCCTTTTTAGGGGTCAGTCCACACCAGGGCTGGGGCAAAAAGCATTGGACAAAGGTTGAGCAGATGTGAGGTATAGTCGCCATTCAGTGAGATGGCTCAGGTGGCAGGCTTGGAGCCAGGAGATCCAGGTTTGGGTCTCACCTACAAAGGTTTTCTTTTTTATAACCCATGGTTTAAGTCCTCTTGCCTTCATTTCATTAGTGTGGGAACCTCCAGGATCTATCCCTGCGTGATTCTACTTATTAACTGTGTGACTTCTCTGGGCCTCAGCTGTCTTCTCTGTAACATGGGGCTGATGGTACTTACCTTAGTAATTTCACGGGAGGGTAAGGATCAATGAAGAAATGAGAAGTGGTTTGCCATCAAGCTCCTGAGGATTGAACTTTCGAGTACCTCACTTGCATGGCTTTCTTCTAGATCAATATGCTTTTATGCCTCATTTTGTATTTATAGTTTTGACTCTATCAGAGTTTCTCAAGAAAAAACAAAGAATAAGGAGTGTTGTAAAGATTAAAGAAAATAATAACAGTATACTTATGTTTGTTAATTTATAAATAAATATAAATAATAAAAGAATAAGGCTGGCTTTTCAGGATGTCAAAACCTGAACATGCCTCTGGAGAAAACATTAAAGAAGTGTTTTATCAGGGCTCTATAGCTTAGAATTGGGGACGTAGTTCTTTCATTTAAAGCTTTCACCTCTAATTAAATGCAAGTACTGCTGAAATGGGTTGTACAGAGTCTTAGCTGCCATTTATACTCCCGAGTGTGTGAGTTATAGTTCCTGAGAGCAGATTTAATAGGGAAAGAAGAGAAAGTAGATAGCATGAGAACCTAAAATGAGTGGGGGAGAACCCAGAAAGAGAAAGTAGGGTGACGTCTAAGGTAAGAGCTGCGCAATGACCAAACAGAAGGGACGCCAGCCACGGTCCCGGGAGAGGGCTCTGCGCACCTTTATTACTGGGTCCTAAGTGAGGTCCAGAGACACTGGGAGAAAGTTTGAAAGTCCTACACCAAATGTTGATAAAGCATTTATCTCTGGGTGGCACGAATATTACTCTTTCTCTGTGTGTATGCATACTTTTATTTTCCCTCAATTATAAAATGGACATGAATCTGCTGTGTCAGAATTTTTTTTAACATTTGAGAAAGAGTCTACATTTCAAAGCAAAGAGTACAGAGAAGAAATCTGATGCTATTGGACTAAAAATGGACTGCATTGCTTAGGGCTTAGACAGTGTTTCAGACGAAGGCCCTTTTTACTGGCTGGTTTTATATTTCCAGACAAGCATACCTATTTCAAAGAAGCATTTTCCTCCGTGAAGCTGATTCAGGCTAAATAAGATTTTTTAAAGCTATATAAAAGCGAATCTAATTTTCTTATGGAAACGCGATTAGGATAGAAACCTTTACTAGGGCTCATTTAATTTAATTCAATTTTATGACCATTACTTACTGAGTGCCAATAGGTGGAAGGTTCGCGATGAGTAAGGCTTGAACCCTGCCCTCGAGATGTTCAGAGCCAAGTGAATGAGTCAGGTGCAGAGGCCAGAGCTGTCCTGCCATCTGTGATAAGTACTCTAGCCCTCTTAACTCTTGCCACCTCAATGTTTTGGTCTTGATCCCAGAGACACAGGATTTTGGACAGCACTGCCTATGGAAGGCATCTTCTATCACAGCTGTTCAGCAAGCATCCCCACCAACACAGGTGCAGATTTCAGCCCTGTTCCATACGTTGGATTTTAAAACCTTGGCCCCATTCTCTGGCTCCCCCATGGAGACCTCATCCCCAGATCTGCTGGAATATTCTAGAACACTTTGCAAACTCCCCAGCCTTGCCTATGTCACTCCTGTTAGGTCTCATTTACACAAGCATGGCACCCCCCTCTCCTAACAAAAAGGGAAGTGAAATTCAAAATGCCTGTATGTGATTTGACCTAGTTTCTTCTAATTACCCCAAACATCTGCACTACCCTCCTATACCCATATTTCTTGTAAGGACCATGAAATAGAGGCACAGTATGTGGAGGGAGAAAATGAATTCCACTAATCTGAGAAGGCTTCCTGGAGGAGATGCATTTAATTTAAGCCTAGAAAGGTGGGTGGGATCTCTATAAGGAAAGGGCCAGATTTGGGCAAATGGAAGGTGGGTTTTGGGTGGCAGCTACGGAGTCTGCTCTGGGATAGCTTCACTGCTTGTGGACAAGTGCTGCTCAGGGGAGGGAATTAAAGGTAGAGAAATGATTGGCAGTGATTTTGCAAAGAATTTTGGATACAGGTCTAAGGAGTTTTGCATTTGTTCTTTGTGCAAAAGAGATAAGCCTAAAATATGGTGGAGTGGGGAGCATCCCCAGAGTCATGTGTGCTGAAAGTGAGCACAGAATCCCTCTCTGAAGACCTCTCTACACAGCCTTTATCCTTAGTTTCTCTCCGTAAGCCAGCTTGCCTAGCATTGGCTGATACTCCTATAACAGAACTTCATAATCAGCCCCCAGAGGCCTGCAAAAGTAGATGCTCTCTGAGCAGAGAGTTATTTCCTCCTCTTCTTCTCTACAAAGAAATATTTATTGAGTCTAGGCCAGAACCACAGGAGTGCCCTGGTAAGCCTCAAGGCATCGAAACTTCACGAACAATCATTCCTCGTCCAATTCAAACACCTGAATCCAGGAACCTGCACCAAGTAAAGGGAACATGTTGTGAGAAGTAGGTTCCCTATTATTTTGTGAAAAAGACCAGGTATTCCCTCTTGCCAACCTCTATCATGGGCGAAGGAAGTACATTCAGCACATAAGGAGGCAAACAGATCTCCGGGAAAAAACACATTAGAGAAATAATCCCTCCAGAGTCATTCTGAAAATTGCCTCTGCTGATCCACGATGGGGAAAACAAAGTGCATTTGATGAATTCAGCTGAATAAAATCCTGGAAAGTTATCTGAGTTAAAAAATTTCAAAGCAGAGCTTAAAAGCATTAGCTGGCTTTTGCGAGTGGGGTAGGAGCACGCGTGCACACGCATGCACAAGCAGAGGCAATTCATGCCTTAATGGTGTCGCTTTTCGTCAGCTAGTGCCCATAACTTCAAGTAGTGCCATTTATTGTTCATTTCCTACAGGGAGAGGGAGGTGGAGGGCCAGCGAGAGGTGTGCCTTTTAAAACCGACTCCAGGAGTAAATGAAATCATACAGTCTTTTTCACTGGGAGGAACGGGATTCTCTCACGTTATTGTTGAAAAAGTTGAAGCGTTGGGTCTCATGGGTAGGACTTCATCTTGAAATTTTATGGCTACATCTAAAACCTACTACAAAGACATCTGAAATACATTTGGGGGCACGCGTCCAGGGAAGCAAGCAGAATTCTTACTATATTAACCTTTATCCGCTAGGAGTTCTTTATTCTTGGAACAGGCCATGAGAGGGAGGAACCTGGAATTACCTGCTCCCTCCCTCCAGTCCCTGAACTTGCCTTTGTAACACCTGGCTGGGGTGTGATACAGATCTGGTGTCCCATGGCACAGGGCTTTGTGGAATCCGGCAATGGTAGAGGCTCTGGGCGCCTGTCCCACGGCGGCCCACTGCCTGCACAGAACCCCTCTCCGTGGTGGCTGCCAGGGCAGAGAAGCAGCCAGAGCTCTGACACACAGGTAAGGCAGAGAGCATCTGCGGAGGTGTGGAAGATGTGTCCGAGAGGGAGAGGACCAGGATAATCCATCGTTACCCTGGATTGTTATAATGATTCTAGAACAATCGTAAAAGTAAGCATTTTCGAAAACTTTACAATATGCTCTTAGCTGACTGGGTTTGAGGACCATCGTCCCACTTGTGCCCTTAGGCAGCAACAGAAATCCAGGAGTATGAAGCTAGGAAGTTGTTTTTAAGGTCTCGCTCGGTGTCCTCTCTTGTTGTAACTGTGGCTAGTGATTTATCTGGATTCAGAGTTCTACCAGGGACTTGTTGAGCCCAGGAAAGCAGCCCTAAAGAGCAAGCCTGAGAGGCTGTTCCAGAGTGTGCCTCATCATTAGGTTGTAACTGAATACTTACTAAGCCCCAGGCCATCTAAGAGCAGGACATACAAGGAGAAGAGCGCACAGAGCCCACTTTCTAGGTCCTCGCTTTGCAGAGGGGGACCTTTTGCAGCAGCCATTGCTGGCCTCACTGGCTCACGTTGAGGGGGGTCCAGGGTCTATGCTCAGGATCCTCAACATCTATTTGAGTGGATCTCACTCCCTTCAAGGCCTTGCTCGGATGTCCCCTTCTCAAAGACCTACCCGGAGCACCCTGTTTTTAGATTGCCATACCTCTTGATCCCCTCGCGCTACTGTTTTGTTTTTCTTTCCATACATACATCATCATCTTCTTCTTTTTTTTTGAAAGATTTTATTTATTTATTTGTCAGAGAGAGCGCACAAGCAGGGGGAACAGCAGGCAGAGGGAAAAGCAGGCTTCCTGCTGAGCAAGGAGCCCAATGCAGGACTCGATCCCAGGACCCTGGGATCATGACCTGAGCCGAAGGCAGACGCTTAACTGACTGAGGCACACAGGCATCCCTACATACATCTTCTAACACATAAAATTTAATTCATGTTATGACTATTATTTATGAACAGTTTCTTCTTACCAAGAAGGTAACCACCCCCCCCCCCCAAGGAAAATATTTTTGCCTGTTTCATTCACTGTTTTGTTCACTGACGTATCCGAGGTGCCTACTTGTAACCGACTGCTAGCGTAACCATCAGCACAGCCCTGGATGCCCTGGGTCCCCTGGTTGTGCTTGACTGGGATTGGGCTGTGCTCTCATCTGAGCAGGCTTCTGGACTGTGCCTGAGCCAGGCTCTCTGTTCCACAGCTCAGACCACTGCTTGCTTCTCCTTCCTGACAGAACAGTGACGACTACAGGGATCTGAGGTTACATCTTACACAGCTGTGTGCCAACAACTGGGAGCAGAGACGGTTTCTCTCTCATTTCTATCTTATCTCTGATCACAGTGCCTGGGATTTCATAGGAGCTCAATGAATGTTTATGGAAATGAAACTCCATTGGCAATGGCATTTAGTCCCTCCTTTCCCAAACACAGGATGAGCCTGATTGTGCACTGTTTCTGTCACCCAGGAGCTGGCTCTATCGAACTGCCTGTCTCTAGACGCAGCCATGTGCAGTGAAAGGAACGGTTGGATGTGGGGATGGGGACGTGGTTCTTGTGTCTCAGCACCAGTCCTCACCACAGCTTTTCCCTCTTCTATTCCTCCAATTCCTCCCCAGTGAGTTGCTCTAGTCCCTGCAGATAGATGCCCACTGTCCTTGCTGGCCTTCCTGCCATCCCTGAGTCAGCCTGGAGTTCATCAAACCCCTCCTTGCCGACTGGGCCCCAGATCTCCACTATCAGAAATATTATTTACATCTCTCAGCTCCTTTCTGGGTTACCCAAGATAAGCAAGGGGAGGAACTAGAAAACAGGGCACGAGGGCCAAGAGATGTCTGAAAGAACTCGAATGGGTCATCAGATCTTTCTGGGCCAAGAGTCACGTCTTTGACTCGTGCTCGATGGTGAGTTCCATTTCTAAGAGTCAGCAGTCTACACCTGGGTCAGGTGATGGGTTGCAGCAGAATTCCTTCATGGTCTCTTCAGTTCTAGAAGGCTGACTGCAGGTGTTTCCAGCCACTTCTTCCCTCTCGCCAGGGGCTTCTAGGAAGTGTGCAGCAAGCTGGAGATACTGCAGAGTCCCCTGTGGCTGTAAGGTGAGAGCTTGTGTGAGGGGAAGAAGCCCTTCTCACCAAGCTAGATCCATTCTCTATAGTCCAGACAGGCTTTAGAGAGGATTGCTGGTATTAGACAGTCCTCAGTCCATTGTTACAACCAAGAGAGGGAGGCCAAAAGTCTTGAAGGGGATCACCATTCCCTCATGCTGCTACTTCTCCAGGGAGGTATCTTTATAGTCAGAGCCAGATCACATGGGGCTGAGAAGGGAATCTAGTTCCTTTCAATGTGAGTACAATCCTCTGACAACTTGATTTCCTTGCTTCAAGACTTTGACTGCTGTGGTCATCAATGCCCATTGGCCATTTGGAGAGGGGACAGCTGTGGGGACCCAGATCCCTATATTAGCTACTAACAAGTCGTTGATGTCCTTTAAGAGAATGAGGAGAAGAAAGCTTGGGGGTAAGGAAACAGTGTACCTAGTCCAAACTGTCAGTCCTCTGTCTTTTTCTCAAGGTTGCTACCTTGTCAGGACATTTCCCATGCTTCTGCCATACAGCACGTCCCCTACCCCACACCTATCCACTCCTCCCATACCTGCTTTCTCTAACCTCAACAAAATAGGATAGGAAGTGGTCAGAAACTCCAGTTGGGGTCCCAGCAGAAACATGTGAGGTTGTCATCACCTTCAAGTTTTGAGTCATCAGAAGATGAGGGAAGTCCCCTCCCCATCGTTCCATCAGAGCTGCCCAGCTTCTCTATCCCCAAGTATAGGTATTGCAGGGCTGACCCACTGGTAGCCTGAGGCTGGGATTCCTTGGAGAATCCCACCATCAGAAGGAAGCTCTGTGTAGTCACCCTTTCCCTCAGCTAAGGCCCAATCATCCTGATGGGGAGGAGACAATGGGTAGGTTGGTATGGCCAGTTTAATACTTGCCAGGTCCTTGGTTCGATTTAGCATGCCCATTGTGAAAACAAAGGACTGGTTAAAAATGAGAAGAAAGCTATATAGGGAAATAAATCCTGGATATTTCTATTGATGTTTGAATTTCCATCGTATCTGGAACTGGGATATTCAACCCTTTGTCATGCAGGATATTGGCCTGTGATTTGGTCTGGTCCATTTGGGTTGATATTAATTTTTAAAATGTGTGATAGCACTAACAGAGACTCCCACCTACGGACATAATTGTAATTTACAAGTGCCTGCTGTATCTGGGAAATCAATAAAGGCAGCGCTCACCCAGGCTTTGCTGTCGGGTAATATTGTTGCCTATCTATGTATCATGATCGTTTCTAAATATTTGTTGTGGCTCCTGTGAACCGTATAAAGGGCCCACAATGGGTAGAAATCATGATTATAACAATACTTCCCTTTCTTGTTGTTGCCCTGAACTGATTTCAGTTCTTGGCCAAGAGGTGTGTTCAATGTCATCTGCTATTTGCTTCTTACTAGCTCTTTCTAAAAGAATTGATTCTCAGTGAGTGGTGTTTGGTGATATCGTCTCTTTGGAAATGTATGCTCACCAACTTCAGGTACAAAGTATTCCTCCATAGAAAATAAAAATACATAAAGGCTGATTGAAAATTCAGGAACCAACTAACTAGTAATTATAGCATCATTCCGAAATGGCCAGCTGTATACCAGGGAGTTCCCTGGATAGCCTGAGAAGGATTCAGGAGAAGAAGTCCTAGTTCATGTGTTTGCTTCTCTTTTGATGGATGCCCCCATGACACTGTGATCCCTTAGACTGACGTCTGGGAGAAGAAACACTGAGGGATGAATGAAATGCCAGTTAATTCCATCATGGCACTTACTGACATCCTGGGGAGGCTCAATTTATCCCTAGGGGACTCTTTACAGGGGAGCACATCTGGTGAGAAGTGTAGATTTTTGTCCTAATTAGCCAAAAAGGCAATTACAAGTCCTGGAGTTGGCAGTGGAGGATGTCACTCTGCGACCCAGCAGAACTGGGCAGATTCCCATCCCTCCTCTGTGTGCTGTGCTCGGTGAGCTTGGGAGCGTTCACAAAGACTGGGTTCATGTTCTGTAACTGGAGCATGAGCTACACACGGCAAATTACAAACAGGTGAAGATCTGAGTTCAGACCCTGGTTTCTCTAGTTATCAATTTGTGGCTCTCTCAGCTCATACAATGGTGATTACCATAGCCACTTGCTGAGAACATTCGGAAAACTTTGAGGCAACATCCAAATGTAAGCCACATTGTCACCATTACAGTACACGCCCTTATGCTCACTTTCTTTCCTTTACTTTATCTTATTGTAAATAGTGAGCAGTGTCTTTAAAAAGAGCTAATAATTCCTTGAGTTATATCTTCACGCTTCCCCTTCACATTGCCCGTTAGAGATCTTCTGACAAGCCCTGGGAAATCACCCATCCCGGCCCCCTCTTTCAGAGATAAAGAGCCAAGGTGGCAACTGGTCTTCCTGAGAGGAGTTGAGGAATTTTTCAGTTGTAAGAATCTAGGGGTGGTTTTGTTTTGTTTTGTTTTGTTTACCTGCCTAATAACCCCCTCAAGGTGAAACCCTGCTGGGGTAATTAAGGTAAAAATCAGCAGTAACATCCTTCATTGATTTTCCAGTACAATATGGAATTTTGTGTACTTTTAAAAACATCTTAACCAAGGTTTGCATTCATTAATTAATAATGTAAATTGAAATAGTATGCTCCTTTATTATTGTTTAGTCTGGGGAACTAACCATTCCATTCCAGCCTGAGTGTTGGCACCCTTATGAAATCAAAGCTTCTTCGATTCATCGTATTGGATTGGATAAGTGATAAGGAGTTTCACTGGTCTCTGCCCTAAAATGCATAGGTGTTACAGTAGGAGGTAGCTGATGTGAGTCAGAGACCTTGACGTGTGAGTCTTGGATAACCAGAAGGAAGCACGGGTTGGGTATTGTAGGAAGATCACCTGCATCTTGGTGATCACAGATATTTAGGTGATAAAGATTATATCAAGGACTTGCAGTTCAAGTCGTAGTAAACCTAGAATACAGAGTCATAGATTTAGAGTTGGAAGGCACTTCAGAGATCATTTAAACTCCTGCTACTCAGGAGGGTGGTCCAGACGGCCAGCGGCATCAGCATCACCTGGGAGCTGGTTAGAAGTGTAGAACCTTGGCCCCCACCCCAGCCCATTGAATCAGAGTCTGCATGTTACAAAATTCCCAGGACCAAAAGGCACATTAAATCTTTAGATGCACCAGTCTAACCCATCCCTCTTGTATTATAGATAAACGAATTCACAGCAAGTCTAAATGACCAATCCGAGAGCCTACAGCAGGTCACTGGCAGACAGGAGCCATCCCATCTCATAATGTGGTTTTTAGATCTGTGAATTTGAGCAGCAGTGAGTCATGGGCCTGGTCTCAAAATCAAAGGTTGGTTTTCCCAGTGAAGTGTGCAATAGGAACACCAAGCAATATTGATTCAAGAAGTCCGTTCTTATGCTTAAACTAAAATTTCTCCACCATCTGTAAAAGCGTGCTAGTCTCTAAAGTACCGCACTTCTCCTGGGGGCAGGTTATTCTGATTGCACATTGGGTATTTAGATGCCTTGGGAATTGGTTAACATGACCGCAGAGAGGAACATGGCTTTGCGTCCACGGCCTGTGGTAATGCAGTACCATGTCGTTAACTTCAAGGCCTTTGCTCTTGCTGCTTCTTCCACTTGTGTTGCCCCACCTCCAAACCTCCCACTAGCAGACTCCGTCTTCTCATCCAAGTTTCATCCTTGGAGAAGTTTTTCTTCTTCACTCTAGGTCAACCTCCCTCCTCATCCCGTTCTCTTTAGTCACTCTCTATCCCACGGTCTTGTTTTATTTTACCCATGGCAACTATTAATTTAAATTATTTAGTTTAATAATTTATTGTCTGACTTCCCTCGCACAACCTGTATGTTTGATGAGCAGGGACCCGGCCCCGCATATGCACCAGGGCATCTCTGTTCAGCTACAACAGTGCTTCACATATGGTGGGGGCTCAATGATTGTTTGCTAACTGAATGAATAAGTAATTTAGAACAAGGTTTGCCATGTTTATAGCAAGGATAATCATCAGTAAGAGCTAACATTTACTGACTTTAGCCATGTGTTGGGCAGTGTGCTGTGGGCTTCATACACAAATGGTCTCATTTCATTTAATATTATTAAAGTTTCAAAAAGTGGGCACTAGCATTGACTGCTTGGAGGTTGTGGCATTAAATGAGACTTCTTAAAACTGGGGAAACTGACTGAAACCCAACTTGACTTCAGGACATTTCCCTAAAGGAAAGCCCCGAGGGCCTTCTGCATAAAGTGGTTGACACTGGAGGAGGATCTCAAGGATCCAGACTAAACTTGGACCAGGGAAATCATTATACCCAAAATTGTATCTCAATACCCTTGTCAGTTTTCCTTTGAGTACATGAATAGGGACAACCAGACATAGAGAAATGGATGGGAAAGAAGTGTCGTGATAAGCCTTCTAAGTGATGATGGAAAAATGAACTCTTGGCTTTTCCCCCTTGCATGACCTACAAAACCACTGGTAAGAATAAGTTGTGCATGGAGGAGCATGATACCAACCAGAGGACAATCCTTGATCTTCTCAGTTTTCACCAAGGAAACAAAATGAAGAGGCCAATTTTGGCCTCAACCATCAGTACATTTCATGCACCTACAAGAAGATAAAGGGCAATCAACTTGCCCTCATGATGGCAACTCAGCAATCCTGCCCAATTTTTTTTCCCCCAATTTAAAATGTCCCAGAGCGCTCAGTCCCCATCCCACTTCCCATCTTGGCTTCCACCAGCTCCACACATCCATACCAACAGCAGCAACTGGCTGACTCAGTAGGACTGGGCCCACCAACTGATCGGGAAGTCAGCCGGAAAGGCACATCTATAATGAGAAGCAGGAGGATGGAGGGAGGATGGAGGGAAAAACAACTTGAGTAAATGCATTTCGTTCCAGAGAAGAGCTTTTTAAAAAACTGCTTAACATTTAAAGTTCTATTATTATTTTTGGCAGCATGTTGAGTCCATGTCTCTTTTTGGCTACTTTTCTAGTACTTTATGTATCTGGAAGCAAAATTTGCAACTGATTTCAGTAACACTGGGAAAGAAATTTTTTTTCAGTGTAATTATAGGAGGTATTTAAATGTTATCTAAATGTTATTTTGTGTACTCACCAAACAAGAGGCACAACTTAAAATCACCACATAAAATTACCTATAATATAATTTGTTTATATATCATTGACATAGAAAATGCCTTAAGTACTAGTCATTACAGAATTAATTGTATAACTAAAAAAATATCCAATAACATATAACCCATAAATTCCAAATCCATTACCCAATGAAAAAAACAGATGGGTTTATAAAGCCGTGGGTTGTACCTTCCTTCACATGGTCAGTGGGGGGGCTTTATTTTATTTTTATAAACTTTTTATTAGGGAAAATTTCAGATATACATGAAAACAGAGGGACTATGCACCCACCATCCAGCTTCAACAATTACCCATTTATTGACCCTGTGCATCGATGGTGGGGGTGGGGAGGATGATGGTACGTCCTTACAATAGTTGGAAAGGCAAAAGGATTGTCTATCATGGCAGGAATGTGTCTATAACTGGTTGTCCATAGTAACTGTTGGAAGCTGTAGGTAAAATAGGTGGTTCACAAGCTTCGTCCTGACTTCTGCTTTAAGGTACCAGGCAAAAAAAAATGTCAAGTTTGTAAGCATTAATTATCTACCATGAGCCCATCATTGTCCTAGATAGTGTGTTGGATTTAAGTAGCTATTAAGATATTGGAATGGTAGATCGTTTCCATTTGCCTTTCCACATGTGGTTTCCCCATTACCCCACCCGGCTCTGCATCTCAGTATAGAGGTTGATCTGTACTATACCAAAAGTCCCCCCGTCTTCTGGCTTCTGGTGGTCGGTGGGTTTAAGCTCATTTTACAAATGATAAAGTGAAGATATGGAGAAACCCTGACTTTTCAAAGATCATCGTTTACTTGTGGCTGAAAGGGGGCTATATGCCAGGACCCTCATCTTTAGGCTGCTGATTGTCATGACAATGAAGAAGTAGCTCTATAATGGTCCTTAGATACGTTCAGGTGGTGGAATGTAGGTGGCATACTGACTTAAGCCAAGCACCACAAAGGAAAAAACTAAGCCACTGAATGCTAGTATCTTACATACACAACTTGTAGTTGGTAAGAACAGTTTTTAAGAAAAAGTTTGTGAAGAAAAACTCACAGTTGGACATGCACTATTCACTAACTTTATTTTCTGCAAGTTGGGAAAAGCCCGCGGTTAATTGAATTTTAGAATTAGAGAAGTTCAGACATGCAGATTAAAATGTTTCTGCTTTTGCTTCTATAATCTCTCCTTTGCCAGCCAACAGTTCTGTGAGTCAGTTGCACTTAAAAGGAAACTCTAACCCTTTTGGAAAGTAAACCCTGTCAAACCCTGTCATCGCTATTAATATCTATAAGGAGCCAATGGCATCTCTTTGCACAGTCAATTCTAACTTTCATTATCTCCCCTTTTGAAATATAGACTCCTAAAACACCCAGCTGAGCTCTATCTTTTAACTTCATTCAATCAACAAAAATTTATTGAGCGTAAATTGTGCACAAACTCTTCTGATCTCTCAGGACAGGTTACTGACCAAACAGATAAGAATCCCTGCCCTCCAGAAGCTTACATTCTAGCAACTTTGAAAGTAACTTACTCTTCAGATACTAATGGCATTTAAAATGTTGCTTTCTAAAGAAAGTAGAATCCATTACATTATTCTGATGTAGAGCTTGTTTCTAACCATAGCCTTTGTATTACCATATCTGCAGTCAAATAATCTGAGTAAGGAACATCAAAAGGAAATATTCTTATCAATTCAATATGGGTTCTGAATTCTCCTGCCATTTGGGCCCTACCTCAGCTGGGAGTCTGATAGAAGTTACCAGCTAATACCCCTTAAGAGTTAAGGTTAAATCAGAGTCAAGACGTATTTCCTTTAGGGGCGCCTGGGTGGCACAGCAGTTAAGTGTCTGCCTTCGGCTCAGGGCGTGATCCCGGCGTTATGGGATCGAGCCCCACATCAGGCTCCTCCGCTATGAGCCTGCTTCTTCCTCTCCCACTCTCCCTGCTTGTGTTCTCTCTCTCTCTCGCTGGCTGTCTCTATCTCTGTCAAATAAATAAAAATAAAAAAATCTTAAAAAAAAAAAGTATTTCCTTTGAAGCAGTCAATGCTAAAGAAACTTTTCCTCCAAACCGTACTCCAAGCATTATCCTAACCATCTTCTGACCATGAACTTCAGACGTAGATTTTATTTTTCTGCACAGAGTTCCATAATGACAGGAAAACCTAGGGCTCAGGGTGTAAACAAGGCAGAATGTGGAGGGATAAAGAAAGACAACAGGACAGCCTAGTGGCTTATATCCTGAGCAGTGTCAATGGGCACAAACAGAAATGTTTTATTCTCTCTCATATGGCTTCCCAATCGAGCCCAATCTTATGGAATATAATACAGTCTTGAAAATTTTAGAGACTCTTTGCAGCTCAAAATCTAAAAGTGTCAGATAATGGGGAAGTAGTGTGGCTTATTATTTCCTTTAGAAAACCTGTTAATGTATAGATATCATGAATTCAGTAAATACATTTTTAAAAGCAGATGTGAAAAATGTTGAGCTTATATATTCATATCTTTAACTTCATGAAAGTTCTGACTCATACGTTAGGACTTTAAAGTTGTTATTTTGAGATAATTATAGTTCTGTGTATTTTTTAATTATAAAATTTAGCATATTCTATGTGTAGTTTGTTCATAAATGCTACTTGGTATTTCCCTTGTGCCCATCATTTACGTTTTAAAAAATTTGTTGTTCATTAGGCCCAGATGACAGGAGAAGTTATAATTTTTTTTTGGTTTTCTTAACAAAAGAAGTGACAGTTGACATTTTGTGTCTTCTGAATGTGGGTGGGAAGATGACAAATAGTGGAACGAAGATCGTTAGGCACTGTCACAGAAGTTTAAGCTGTGTTGGGGATAGAGGCAGAAAAAAGGAAGCCTTCTTAGCAGAGAAACAGCTGAGCAGAAGCACTGATAACTGACTGCTGAAGTGTTTAAAAAGTGCTTGGATGCTACATGGGATTGAACCAGCCTCTTCAATCTCAAGGTTAAAAAGGAGAAGAAAAAAGATACCTAGTTAGGATTAATAAGATAGTCATCTCCTGTGTGAAAATCTTCATTGTTGTAACTATTTATCCTAAAAAATACTTTTAAAATAATTTTATTTTTTACATTTTCCTCATTGATGCATTCTAGACTTTTCCTTTCATGGAATTTCTTCCTTTAATTCTGATGGGCACTTCAGTTTAATGTGTATAATCTCCTTGGCTATAAACTAGAAGTAGAGCTCTTCCCAGATTAAACCTCAGAGAGGTTTTTTTTGACCTTTGTTAATTGCAGTTGGGAAAGATTATTTATCGATCTGCAATGCTGAGGTGTGTATAGATAGAATCAGATCCATAAAGAAATAGAAAGGCAGAGACTTGGCCTGAGTTATTTTATTCTGAAAAGCCTGATGTGTGTGTGTGTGTGGGTGTGTGTGTGTGTGCATGTGTGTACACTTTTTAGTGGGGGAACATTGTTCAGATAAAAAAAAATCAACCATGAGCTGAGCTACAGATCCTCCATTCCATTTACAAGTTTAGGAAATTGAGTTGAAGGAGGTATTGATTGGGTACACAAGCAGTGAGTTATGGTCAATCAAGAACCCTTCTTTAATTACCAGAATTGCCGTTGGCGTGGTCAGGACCCCATTGGGACAAGTTAGGAGATGGTCGTGTTTGTGCTGCATCCCTTGCCACCATCCTCCATAGAGACTCCCCTCTCTCGGCCAGTGAAACAGATCACTTCTTCACGTCCTGCAGTAGATCCGTCCCTATTTTAATTCACCATTGCTGCTTCTCAAGATACTGCCCTAAATGCAAAGTAGGGATGTCCTAAAATTGGGAGGTGGGCAAATAGTAGTAATTTGAATGGTCCATTAGGTATTCCACAAAAGCTTTCTGGAACTCTATTAGGAGCCTGATAACATTAACATCATTATAATTCAAACATTACTATAAATGTACATGCAAATTCCTAGTTTTAGTCTCCCTTTTCTTGCCTACTCTCAAATTGGAAAAGTATCAAATGTCAAAAGACATAGTTCTTTTTTTTTTTTTTTGACAATGTCAAAAGCAACATAAAAGTATGAATGCACATGATACCTGAGATTAAAAGCTTTGGCAAAGAAACTATTTACAATATTTTGTGGGAATAATGATAGGTTCAAGTTGAATACTCCTCCCTTGAGTCTAATGGAAAACATTGAATAGCATTTACCTGGCAAATTGCAGAGATTCTCTGCTCCTCAATCCCCTACCTGCTGGGAGGCTGGGGAGCCTGAGGGTTGGGAAGGCTTGTGAGCCAGACATACTCTCCTGACAGTACATGATGGGGGAATGCAAGCACGAACTAAGGTCCTGGTAGGTTTTTCTAACAGTTGGGGTGTAGTGGAGCTGATCAAGCAGCTGTCAGGGGACTAACATGTTCTAGCTCTTTCTCGCCTCTTCAGGGATAGGTCTACCTGAATTTCTGTCTTCTGAGAAAACCCAAACCTTGGTTGCCTTCATTCAGAACCCAATACAGACAATGTATATTTGGAAATAAGTGGCCATAAATTAGCTTATATGGATATGGGGGGGGGAGTGATTAGTAGAGAATATGCTGAATGCTTATCAGAAATACTACCTTAAAACTACATTTGACACCAAGGTTTTTAAAGAATTCAGGGATCCTACTGATTAATACCAATCCTATTGTGTTGTATGTGTGGCAAGCTTCTTGTAAAAATTGTATCTTCTCTGGGGAGCTACTATGTCTCAACTTTTATGAAGAACTCATACACCGTGGTTCCCTACGTTTGAGAAAAGAACCTATTGTCCTTTTCCCCCAAAAGCTTTGAGACGTAATTAGAAACATTACTAGATGTATGTAAGAGCCATAGATGAATCTTAAATACATGGTGTTGAATGAAAATGGTTTTCAGTGAAAAAGAATGAAGTGAAACAAGATTTACAGAATGCTATCATTCACATGCATTAAAAACACAAACACGCAAACAATGACATTACGCATTTTATAAGGGTACACGCATATCAAACACTTCAGAGTGACATACCTCGGGAAGAAAGAATGGGGGGTTGAAGAGGAAGGGGTTAAATGAAATAAAAGAAAAAAAGCAAGGACCTGGCATAGACCAAGGATGTTCCATAGACTAAAGAATTCATTGACCTCTGTAAACCTGAGGGTCAAAGATAACAAGAAAAAACCTCATGATTCCTGTAGCAGGATTGAGGAGATATGTGAAAAGGGAGGTCTCCGGGCACAGGGAGGGGGAAGGGGACCTTAGGTCATGCTTCCTCCTCCATCTTGCCCTATACCAAGCATGCCAGTGAGGTCTGGAAAAGGGGCCATACCGCAGGGCAGGAGTCAGCAAACTTCTTCTATAGAGACCCGAACGGAAAATCCTGTAGGCTGTGCAGGCCACGCGGTCTCTGCTGCAAGTACTCAACTTCCTTGTTGTCGTGTGAAAACAGCCCTAGATGATCCGTAATGAATGAGCACGGCTGAGTTCTGGTAAAACCTGATTAAAAAACAAAGAGGCGGGCTGGATGTGGTCCATGGGCTGTGGTTTGCTGACCCTTGGTTTAGGGAGCTGGACCTCCTCACTTGGTATCACCTCCCCTCTGACAGAGGGCCCAGAGTAGAGCCTCCAAGATAATTCTGTCATTTGAAAATATGACCTGTGAGGACAAATGCAAAGGCACCAGGCTTATTTAAATTCAGAGAAGAAGAGCCTGAGGTCTACTGGGGCATCCATGATAATAGAATCTCAGCCTCTCTGAGCTTCGCTGTTGGGATAAATAACCCCTGGGCACGGTTCACATCGTTTTTCATTTGATCAAGTCAAGACCATGTTTCATAAGCAAATGCAAATGCTCGAGAGCTTTGAGTTTGCAGCAAGTGGCATGAATTTACGGTCTATGTCTCCCGGTAGAACTGTAAAAAGGGCTTTCCTCCACCTTTCTCAGACATCCTGGCTTAAGTCCTAGGGCTACCCCCTCCATGAGCCCCCATGCTGGGCAAGAGGCACGCTAGGCGATAGCGAAGCCCGTGCCTGCGTCTCATGTTAAGGCAACGTAGGACACAAGTTATAAAGCCCTCAAAATGATCACTTCCAGATGAATAGGCCAATTAAGCGCTGTTAATTCAGGCACGATAATCTTCCGTGCTATTTCAGATATGGGCAGGAAAAGGCAAACAAAATCAGGCTGGCCTGCTCTTCACCTCCACCCTGGCCCACTTGCTTCTAGCTGCCAATTATTGTCTCCTGAGGCCCCTACACTGTCTTGTCCAGCAAGCATCTGAAGTTCTCTTTCATGACTGTGTCCCCAGCTGTGTCCCAGGCACTGGAAGGACAGCCCGTACACCGATGCGCTGACATCTTAATTCAGCCCGGTGACAGTGCGCTTGACCACGACAATCCATTTGTTCCAAGTTAGATTTCCCCAGGCGCCCCTCCCCTACATTTTACTCAAGTCTTTACTCTCTTGCTACAGCTCCTATGCTTTACTCTCCCGAGGAGAGGCTGGAAGGCAGCAAAGGCCCCCTTTAAGCCTGTATAAATTAGTGTCAGTCATAAAATTCACCCGCAGATTTGCCCAAGAGTCCATGGGTCAGGAGAGAGGTGAGGAGCTTCATCAGCTAAGAATGCTGGTCTGCTGGGGGCCTGTCAGGATTTCACTCCAGGGCCGTACATCCTGCCTGTGACAGGGAGGGAGCTCTCCAAGCTGACTTAGGAGGGGGGAATTAATAGTCAAAGTCTCCATGGGCCTGTTATTCCCGTGCCTGGTATAAATCCAGAACATTGAAATATTGAAGTTGTTTGTGAAGGCAAAACATCATGTTAATTTTTCTCTGAGTCCTGGGAAAATGCCCTCCACGCGGTTAGCGCAGCTGATTGGAAAGTGTACTGTTGGATGAGTGTGGAAACGCTCATCTCATCGCATACTTCCCTATAAATAAGTCTTACCTCAATCATTCAAAACGAGGCAAAAAATGTTCATCTTCGCTCACCCCCTCGGAGCCCTGGGTGCCCAAGAACAACTATTTCTGCATTTCCAGTGTCGTGCTGGGATAGAGGGAGAACGAACACAGTCACTGAGCGTCCTGTCTTCCTGGCACCCTCTGCCCAAATCACCCATTGTTGGCCATTGCTTCAACTCTGCCATTCCTTTTTTTTTTTTTCCACTGTTTTTCCTGCATCTGGACCCACTAAACCCACAATCTATGTAACCTCTTCACCTTCACAAATCTGTACTTCCTTGGAGGAGGAAAAACTAGTGTGTCTTCTCCTTTCTAGGCACAAAGGTGACAGTGAACTCAACAGAGAAACAATGCCTTCCATTTCTGGTGAACATGAACACTCTGGACATTTTGTTTAAAGGGGTGATAGACCTTTAGTTTATAATTGGCTAACATGATTGAGCGGTTGCATATGTCATATGCCTGTATCCTTTGTGTATATTTATGCTCATAACAGCCCCATGTGAGAGACATTAATTGAATACGTTTCTTAGTCGGGAAACTGAGGTTTGATTAAGTGACTTGCTCTTGGGTAGAGTTTGAAATCAGGGAGTCTGGCCCCTGTTTCAGCCTCTACACCACAGTAGAGAAAGGAATAGAGGAAGTACCTTCCTGGGCCTGGCCGCTTTTCGGTGATGCAACTTCTCAGGGGAGACCAGTCTCCATCATCTCATGCAGGATTTATCCAGTGCAAACCGGAAATGCCTTGTGAGTTCATTTGGCACCTTGTACCTTATCACCCTCCTCCCCTTATCACACAATCAATCCCTGTCTATTCAAGGAATGTAAACTCGGGTTATTATTAGCTGAGGAATAATTATGAATTTATATGTAATTCATGTATGTAAATTGTAGAAGTGTTATACCTTTTTCCTGTCTTTAATCTTGTCTAAAGTGTTATCATGAAGGGGCATTTTGATGTCTATAACCTAATCTCTTAGAGTTTTGTTTGTTGACTATGGGTATGGCATAAATCCTTAGTACAATCACAATTGATTTTTTTCTTTTTTTAAAGAAAAATGTTTGTGCCTGATCTACTAGAAAGATGTCACTGATCCTTTGGCAAATGTAGCATTTTTCTAGACTATTTTCCTGGTGCCTTTTTTGAACAATGACACCCGTTCAAAAAATGGCCAGGCTGAGGGAACTGCTTTTGGAACAGTGCAAAAATAATCATCCGACGTATGCCCCAGACATTAGCGTTTTACTCTATGGAGGTAGTTATCCGAAGACAAACTCACACACTGACAAAACCCTGCAACCACAGTGGCAATAAGAGCTGACCTCTATCTCGAGCTTTCTAAGGGTCAGGTGCTGTGCTAAGCGCACTACGCACAGTAAGTGGTTGCTGTCCACTCGAGCACGCTGTTACAGCAGTGCAGCCGATGAAGAAGCTGATGTATAGAGACGCAGATCACACACTAGTAAAACAGCAGCACCAAGATTCAAACACGAATCCCGTGGACTTGCTTGGTCCTCTGAATCACCATGATACTCAGCCAAGTGGCGGCCGCAGCTGCTACAGGGGCCTGGCAGGCAGGCAACGGAGAGGAATGCGGTCAGCCGGAGCAAAACCACAGGGAGTGACAGGGCTGCGGACAGAGGGAGAGAGCGCAAGCTGGGGAAAGAGAGGCCGCTCTCGGGCACGTGTGCAGGCCAGGGTGCCCAGGTCTTTTGATTTGTCCAGAGCAGCCAAAAAGCTGGGGTTCAATAGAAATCTCCCATTTTTAAAAAGTTGGCCCTTAATTTTATAAAGGTGCTCTGCCTGCCAGCAGCAGACACCTGCCGCTCAAGCTGAGGTCGCGGGCTGCCATCCTCCCCCTCGGCCACAAGGCCTCCCGCCACACAGAATGTCGCGTGAACGTGCTTGTGCTCCAGTCTTGACCTTCTGTGTGGACGTGCACCTGGATTCTGGCTCTAGTTTTCTGCTCAACTCTCTGAGCTCCTGCTGCAGAAGAATGGAGAAAGAGTAGGTGAGCCCGCCCATTTCAGGGCTCCGTACTGCAATTTCTTCGGCTCAGTTTCAGCTGTGCCCTTAGGCGTTCCTGTGTCCTCTTGGCCTGAGCTCTCATGAGGCTGTGCCCTGCACTGCACTGGGTGCCCACTCTCTCTGCTCGCTCTCTCTCACCTAGAACGTTTCTCCCATCTTTCTGTTGCTCGTCCTCTTGGGGCTGGCACACAGGCTGACTGATTCCCCCACCCCTTCTCACCTTCCGCCAGGCCTGAGCTCAGTGATTAAAGGTTTACCTTTCAAATATTTACTGAAGTAAATATAAAAATTGCAGCAGGTGAAGCTTGTCTTTGTATTCTTAGCTAGGAGGTAGGTTCTGTTGCTTTAATAAAGAAAAAAAATATATAGTGAGTTTGCCTCCTTAAGCCTGTTTTCTCATTTGCTAAATGGCAATCATTACCTATCCCCACAGGAATCAAGAAAGAGGTGTAGATGGCTTAACAGAGCCCCTGCTGCAAAGAGGCACTCAATAGAGGTCCGTTCTCGTTGTTTTCCGAAGTTTCACAGATTGCTCGTGGGATTTAATATAATAAAGCCAGGATTTATTAAACATCAGGGGGACCATTGCAAATGGTCTACACCTCATGGGTGGAGATCTAGACGAACTTGTAAAAGGTCTCTTCCAACTTAAGACAGAACTTCGAGTCCCACATATACTTCTGTCAACTGTAATTGTTTGCTTGAACGTAGTTAATGCTGTTTTCCTTCTTAACAGAAATATACACAGATCTCAATGAAAAATGTGTCAGTTACTCTCTGTTCCGGGCTGAGGTTTTCCCCCCTAAAATTCCTGACATCAAGCCTAGCCTCCAAGACTTCAGAATGTGATTGTGTCTGGAGATAGAGCCTTTGAAAAAATAATTAAGGTTAAGTGAGATCACATGGGTGGGCCCTGATCCAATCTGCCTGTAAGAAGAGGAAATTTGGACATGCAAAGGGACACCGGGGATGCACTTACACAGGGAAAGGATCGTCTGAAGACACAGGGAGAAAATGGCCATCTACAAGCCAAGGAGAGAGGCCTCAGGAGGAGCCAAGCCAGCTGATGCCTTGATCTTGGACTTCTAGCCTCCAGGTCTGTGAGAAAATAAATTTCTGTTGTGTTAGCCACTCAGTCTGTGACACTTTGTTATGACAACCTTAGCAAACTATTACACGCTTCCTTCTTTGGACCTTTGCCTCTTTCCAGCTATGCAACTTCAGAATATAGGAAATGGGCATCTGCTTGAAATATGTGTCGGGGGGGGTGTACTTTGGGAAGAAGAGCATGTTTGCCTAAAAACTGTCTGCTGGCCTAATACGGAGGGATTTTCTGAGCAAGACCTCTGTGGCAGATCCTATCCATCCCCTACCTATGTTCCCTCAGGCTTGCTCCCTGCAACACACACCAGCCAGACTTTAACGTGCCTGCATCACATCTCTGTGTGTGGAGGATTTATTTTGGTGCCTGAAACCTGCTCTGTCAGTGTTCAGGGGACTAGAAGTGCCAGAGAATTGATGCCCAGTGACTGATGGGAATTGGAGTATAAATACCCCAGCTCCCTCACCCTTAAATGGGATAAGTCCAGTAACTGCATTGGCTGCCCGGGTTCTCCAGTAGGATTAACTCCCTTAATCTTTCTTAATAATGTACCTTTCCTTGACTCCCTTCCTCTCCCTGTTGAAGTTCTCCATTCTTTTACTTCATTCTTCACTTGAAAGCATCTCCCAAGTAAGTTACATGCCCTAGAATTCTTATTCCAGGGTGTGATTCTGGGGGAACCAAAACTAAGATAACCTGCTTTCTGGCCAGCTGTGTGTGCATATGAAACGTCCACATTCGAAGATGCTGCTGTGGTTTCTAATGTAATGAGCTGACACACTGCATTGGGTTCTTTACAGGGTAAGTAGCCCAACCACTGGTGATGTCTCAGAGCCTCTCCTTGCGGCAAGGGGAGCTCGGCAGTCCTGCCTGGTGTAAATGCCTTTGCCTGAAATCAACCACTCTGCGTTTTTTCTTCCATAAACACAAAGCCCAATCCTTTCAATGCTTATTGGCTTTTATTGGCTTGTGCTCTTGCATCATATCTGTGTGTTTGGTAGGTATACTTGCATTAGCGTTGTGTGATTTTAATAGGTTGTCTTGTAACTGAGCTGCGTATTTCCTTCTGGGTGGCTGCAGTGACTGCTGTGAAGTTTGGTTTGCCCGCGGTGGGGGGGGGGGGTGATTCTAAACAGAAGTCCTGGAGACTATGACAGAAGCAAACTTCTTATGAACAATACAAGCTGCCCTGGGTGGGCAGTGCAGCTTCCAATAGGGACCACCAACCCTAAGGTTGTTCTCTTGTACTTGCAGAGGCTCAGGTCTTTGCAGCAACTGCTCTGGACAATCCTAAGAAAACTGCACGTTAAGTAACGCGTGGGATGCTGGGCTCCCTTAACCTTCTGCAAAGTGTTTGTACCCAAACCCCATCGTTTTGGACTAAGGATGGCTCTGAGGTAAGGCTGCTTGTGAGTGCCTTTGCGAAGCCTTACCCGATTATGCGCTTAACCTTCTCAGGTGTTCCACGGTGAGATCACTCGTCTTTGCCACTTTGGGAAATGTTTCGTCACTGAAGCTGTTTTTATGTTGCATCTTTGGTGCATTTTCTGTACTCGTGCATAAATCCTAGGAAGCACTTCTGGCTTTAGGGACTTATCAGAACATTCAGGTCCACCGTCTCAGTGCTGAGGCAGCCGTCAGGGCTACGTGGTCTCTGGCACAGGACTGCAGGCCAGAACCACGGTTTAAAGGGCTGTGATTGACTCACTCCACGCATCTCAGCCAACTTATTCACCTTCTGCTCCTCCACCAGTAAAAAGGAAATAATAAAAGTGTGGGGTACTCTATTATTTTCCTTCTAATTATCTAGAAAAGCCTCCCCTATGAGTTGATGGAAGTATTAAATAAAGAGAAGATTTCAAATAGGCTCTGGGTAAACCTACTAACTTGTATAAATCCACCCATTTCATTTAAATGGACTTCCTTTGAAGTAGGTCATTCTGTAAAATGACGAGAGCCTTAATCCTGTCTTTAGTTTAAACATGTTCTGTAAGATAATTTCTCCTAGCAACCTGTTGGGGTATTAGCTTGGCCCTGATGCAAACAGCGTTAGCAATGAACTACGATGCGCAAAATCCCTTGTTTCGTTTCCCAGAATGTACTTCCTGGAAGATAAAAATATTTTGTTTTTGTTTCTTGTTTTATTTTAGTAATGGGAAGTGAGTTTATTAGATTGAAGAGTTGACATTATCTGATTCTAGAGAAGGACACTGGGCACCAAAACAGCATTTGGCAGCTCATCAAAAGCAGGTGTCCTCTTGGCCCGAAGCTTCGCTCTCACCTCCCATCCCCCACATCAGTCTTGTTCGGTTTTCTTTCAATATGTCCAACTCCTTTCCTCTGCCTTCCTGCTAGACTGTTGGTCTCACCCAGTGTCCCTGTGACGCCTCTAAGCTGACCTATCTGATCCTAATTCTCTATATTCCAGGCAACTCTGCCTCCTGTTTCTTGGTTAACTGTCCCAAAACATGCTTCTAGAACATCCCTCCCCAACTCAGAAACCTGCCATGCTCCCTATGGCTTGCCAGGCATCATCCAGTGTCCTCTGCCTGAGTCCCTACCCTTCGTAATTCAGCCCGTCCCACACATCCCAGCATACGCTCATGTTTCACTACTCAACATGCTTTGCTTTATCCACTTACCGTGAACAAGCCGTGATCATTTCAGGGCCAATGGGTCTGGTTGTACAAGTCGGACACTTTCATGCCCAAGGGCATTGTTCACATTGATTGTGACCTGAATGACAGCCCCTGGCACAGTGCATCATGCAGCGCTTGTCATTTCTATGTCCCTCATTCACTCCTTCCCATTACTTGTCCGTCTAAATCCTTCTCCCTCACAGTGTACCTTAGCTGTGACGTCTTCACCAAGCCAACTCTCATTTGTGTCCTCCTCCTTTGAAGTTCTGGAAGTCATATAAGCTCTTACCCCCAAAACAATTCCTAGTAAGAATTCCCCTGCTCCAGAGGGCGTGAACCCTTTCTGATTCATCCTTCCATCTCTAAGGCAGAACACAGTGAGGCTTGGTGACTATCGAGTAATTTTCTCTTTTTTCAAATGGGATTGTTTGAACTTTCCCAGTTAGTTTCTGAGCTCTTTAAGGAAATGGATGCCACCAGCGATATGTGTTGCTAGCATGGTGCTGAGCACAGGATTGGCATTTTATAAATATTGATGATCTGATTCCTGGACGTGGAAAATACCTCAAGTGTTGATATATTTCTTAAGGCAAAACCAGCATCATCTCTATTTTGTTTCTAGAAATATCTAAATGAACCAAAGATGTGATCTTGAAGCAGTAAGACCCTTTCCAGGAAGTTGTCAAAATTTTCCAGAGAGAAGAAAGAATTCATCATTTTAAAACCAACAATAATAAAGTAGATTTCAAGCAAGGCAGCTTCAATTATTTAGAATACCGAGTAGCTCTTCAAGGTTATTAATATGCAAACCGAAAGGCAGAAAAGCTAGGAAAGCAACATCCCTGCCCTCTTGTTGGAGATTGAAATTTTATGAGGATTACCTGTTGTCATGGCAGAAAATTATTCTAAATACATATCTAACAGTAACTATGAGGAGTCGTAAATTCTCCAGTAAATGCTCCAGAAAACACAGCCACAAAATTCTGTCATCCCATCTGTCTTTTTCTTCTCATGGAGGATCTGTGCTGCCTTAGCAAGACAAATGCAAAACCGGAACAGAAAATAAAGTTGCCTCCTGCAAATGCCTTCTCTTGGCATTTTCTCCTCTCACATTTACCTCTCATATCTGATCCTGTGATGATTGTCACTTCAGTGTATTTTTAGGATTCTAGCATCAACAGATGTGATGGATTTCCATTTGTTTTGCCCCTTCCCAAACTGCCTCCAATCCCTCCAAAAATCTCTGTGCCAGCAGCTAATGGTCCACGTCACACACGCCCGCATGGAGTGTTAACCTTTGTTCATTTTCAGGTTTGTATGTTTGGGGGGGTGGGGGTGGGGAGCGTCGATTTGTACTACTTAGGTGTTCACTAAGAGAAGGAGCACTCCTTTTGATTGTAGTTGAATTCATAGTTAACGCCTTGGTGTATACGGGCAGCTTACATCTATCTTTGTTTCTGGCCTGTCTGTACACACTCACGTCTAAGAAGGTAGACCCCAGTCCAAATGCTGTAGGTTTTAGAGATGCCGTTATTAGATTACCTTCTTGGAAAATCTGATGAAGCCTTTGTCTCTTCATCAGAAAGGTGCACAGACATTTTTCATGTAATTTCAGGAGGTTCCCAGCTGTTGTAAAGCCCACGGACCCCTGATGGAAAAGAATAATACGGATAATCTCCAATACATCTGTCCTCCTGACTGCCCCATCTCCAGTCTAAGTACTTGACACAAAATAACTCACTTATTTCCCCACACAAATCTAATGAGGCAGGTCCTATGAGTATCTTCATTTTACAAAAGGGAAAACTAGGGCCAAAGATGTGGCCTGTGGAACTTCTTTGGACTGGTAAAGGCAGTGGGAGGATTTGAATCCAGCCAGCCTCCCCACAGAGACCCTCATACTACAGTGGTGCTCATCTAGGATTCCTGAATTAGACACTATAAGGAAAGCTGAGAAGAAGTGAGTTATTAAGATAGAACACCCAGTGCTTCCAAATCTTTCCTATGATTTCATGGACTCTTGACTTCATTTCATCATCTCTTCTAATGTCTACATCATAAATAGAGATCTAAAAAATCACCTTTTTAAAAAAAATATATTTTATTTATTTGTTTATTTGACAGAGAGAGAGAGAACAAGCAGGGGGAGCGGCAGAGGGAGAGGGAGAAGCTGGGAGCCCCATGCAAGACTCAATCCTAGGACCCTGGGATCATGACCTGAGCCAGAGGCAGCTGCTTAACCAACTGAGCCACCCAGGCACCCCTAAAAATCACCTTGTTCATATAGCCTGGGATAAACTATGAAAACTCTCCAAACATGAAGGCTTACCAATTCTTTGATTGTCCCCTGTAAGTAAATATGAAATTTTGTTGTTACCATTGTGAATGGTATCTAAGAGAATGTTTCAAATCTACCTATTTGTAAAGTGAAACATTATCAGTTTTAATCTGGAATTGTAAAATTACAGTTCCAGGTAATGCCCACTGTGCAGAGAACAAGACAATAAGGAATGGGAAATTTACACGATATTCACAAGGACTGACATCAATCCTTAGGAACTGCACAGCTAAAGAGGAGTCAAGAGTAACAAATATGCAGATACCCCAGTGGACTGTGACCAAAACTGGCTGGTCTTGATTGGACTGGAAAATGGAATCAGTTCTCTCAGCCCTGAAACTCAGGTTTTAACATTTCACCAGGAGTAAACAGAAACTTTATGACTAACAGCTTTTCCTACTTATAAATCAATAGACATAAAAGAGCACCTGTTCAGATGTAGTCAGCAGCTCGGCTAATAGCAGTTACGAATTATCACCTCTTCAGTGTCTCAGAGCTGTCCTTTCCTTCCCAAAGGATCAGGTCATAAGGAGAGAATCAGATGAGTGCCACATTTTTAACTTTTTAAGAAAGTTCTTTGTTGCTGCTCTTATCAATATTACCTCTTTTAAATAGGTTTATTTAGAAATAAAGATTGATGTGCCTTAGAGTTTCTCTTTATCTGGGTTTGACATAAAGCTTTAGACTAGAAAAACGAATTTGGGGGATTGCCCAGAACACATTCACAGCATTTGTGTGCTTGTAAAAATTAGTGCAAATTTCATGTTAACATCCAATAAATGTATGTGTGTGGAGATAATTTTGATTAAATATTCATTGTGGAATTTTTTAGGCTAGACCAATATTTTGAACATAGAGTAGATGGGATTTATTAATGACAACAAATACATTTTTACAATTTGTGAGGTGTTTTCATAAGCATTGTTTACTTTAGCCTTTATAACCACCCCACAGATTGTTATAATTATATACGTTATAATTGGTTTTATTATCCCTTTTTATAGGCGAGGAAACAGGCTCAAAGAGGTGAAGTGCTTACCTAAGTTCACAGAGCTAGCCAATCAGTCAGTCCATCCATCCATCCATCAATCAATCAATGTGGAACATGACCTGGGTTTTTTAAGTCCACGTTCAGTGCTTATTCTGCTATCCCACCCCTGTATTCAGAGGATGAGGAAGTTACATTTTGATGTTTGGCAGTGAAGAAGGTGCTTCAGGAATGACTTGTTTCAAGCTGTGGAGTTTTCCTCGACAGGAACTATGTGGGGAAAGTTAGGGAAAATCCTACCTAGACCTTCGTTTGTTTATCAGGTCATGCAGTCTCCCTGGGGTTCCCTGGGGACTGAGTAATGGCAGCTCTGGCCACACAGAGAGCTACAGTTTAAGGGGCATTGCATTGGGTTAGATTCTGCACATGTGTCTTGTCTAATCTTCTCAACAACCTGGGACTTTTAAGTATTACACAGCACAGAACATAGACACTCAGAGAGGCCAAGTAATTTAAGGCCACATGACTAGGAGATAGAAAAATCCAGGTTTGAATTCAGGCCCATCCAGTTCCATAGCATGGGTCTTCTCATTTCAGCATCTGTGTCCCTACAGTAGCTACCTTTGAGGAAATTACTAGCTCTGTGTCAGGATAAAAGTGGTGTTAGCTCAAGTGGTGTTAGTACTTGGGAAGTGGGCCAAGAAGAAAACCTTCTAACCTGTTCGCATCTTCCTCCTTTCTTAATATTAAAGATAAATCCTCTTCTGACCATGCTCCATAATAGCAGCCCTCAAGGTTTTTGGTCTTAGGATCGCATTATATTCTTAAATTATTGAGGACCCCCCTAAGAGCTTTTGTTTATATGGGTTATATCTATAGATACTTACTACACTAAAACTTACAACAGCAAAATTTTAAAAATATTAATTCATTTAATAATAAGCTGATTATACATTAATATAAGTGATAGGTTTTATGAAAAAGAACTGTTTTCCAGAACAAACAGAATTTTGTGAAAAGAGTGGCATTGCTTACATCTTTGTGAATTTCTTTAATGTCTGGCTTACTAGAAGCAGCTAGATTCTCATATCTGCTCCTGTATTCTCTCGGTTGCCTCATCATGTCTGTAGGCTCTGGAAAATACCAATGTACACTCATGATAGAATAACAACAAGAAGGGTAAATAACGTTTTAGAATTATTAAGAGAATACGTTCAGCCTGGTGGAATCCCTGAACGTGTCTTGAGGGTTCCCAGAAGTCTCCAGACCACACTTTGAGAACCTCTGCCCTATAATTGCTTCTGTACGCGCACCAGCCAGTGAAATTACTGAATCTTTGGGTTGGAAGGAACATTCCAGGTGATTGAGTCCAGTCATCTGGCTGATCACATGAAATCCCATGAAGTCCAGTCTCCCCTGCCCATTTTGCAAGGATAAGGACCATGTTCAAAAAGACTTAAAATGGATAGAAAAGCCTTTACTATGAGAAGAAACTTTTTTTTTTCCTCTGTGGTTTCCTTGTTTGGTCTTAGCCATGTGTAGAACGAATCCAATTCCTCTTCTACCTATTCAAAATATTTGAAAACAGCTAACTTGTTGCCCCTTGAGTGCTGTCATCATCTTCAAACTAAGGACCTTCTTTGGGTTTAAGAACTTCGGAGACCTTCTTGCTCCTGCAGGAAGCCCTAGCTCGTCCTGGTTTTTAGCCCCATCTACATCTTCTCTCCAAGGTCTTCAAAAGTCTGTTTGGGCTCATACAATGTTGCCAGACCCTCTAAGGCAGATTTTTCATGGCCTATCCTGCGGCTGGCTTGGATCAATGCTACAAATGCTTACTATTCACAAACAGGAAGCAACATATTCTTAGCGGCCTTTGTCTTGTGGCTGAGCTTCATCTTCCACACCGTTTCCTTTCCCGCTCCTTTCTGTCATCCCAGTCCAGGCTCTGCTTCCTCCAAGGCGTCATTTCATCTGCCCCCCCTTCTACCCCCACAGAAAGGTCGTGTTTTTTGTGTAGTGCCTTAAAATATCCAAACAACTTTACAAACATCAGCTCATTTAATTAGCACAGACACTTTGTACACAGAACACACCCGTGCAAATGGTATAAGGAAAACACACACATTTCCATCAGCCCAAGTTTATGGATTACCATTTTCATACTTCACGCCTGGGATCCTGTAACCTGCTTTGCTGGCTGCCCAGCTTTCCGCATCTCCCTATTCTGAAGCACTTCACATACTGCTGCTAAAATCATCTTCCTTCTCGGCTGATCTGAACACGCCACCATCTGGAGTCCATTTATAGCCTCCCCTCACCCTTGGGATAATGTATTTTCCTGCGACCTCCGAGATTCTGCATCTGCTAAGACCTCTGTCTTGCTTTTTTCTACTTATGATGGTGGTATTTAGCTAATCATGATTTTGTTTATTCATTTTTGTTTATTCATCCATCTGGCATTCATTAACTTAGCATCTACTATGTGCTAGGCACGGCCATAGACACTAGAGGGGAATGCAAAGATGAATAATTTCTGCCCTCAAGGACTTTTAACTTCACATAGGTCTTCCTTTTTTTTTTTTTTTTTTTAAGATTTTATTTATTTATTTGACAGAGCACAAGCAGAGCAGTAGAAGGAGAGGGAGAAGCAGGCTCCCCGCCGAGCAGGGAGCCCCATGCGAGGCTCGATCCGAGACCCTGGAGTCATGACCTGAGCCGAAGGTAGATACTTAACGATCTGAGCCACCCAGGTGCCCCTTCACAAAGGTCTTCTGCGTAAACGTTTAATTCAAATATACGACAGATATTCAGACAGAATGTTATAAGGGAGGCAGTAAAAGTAGATTCATAGTTGTAGGTAAACCCTTAAATTTACCTGACGAAGAATTCTTTCCAGATGGGAAAAGCAGAAAAGGCTTCTAGGAGGTTTTGTTTGTCTGTGTAAGGGTGAGTAGGTTTGCATCAGCAAGGCAGGGATGCTGGGATAAGGTTGGCTTGACTTTCTAGCTGTCTGCTGGTCAAGTTAGTTCTCTTACTGCCCTCTTCCTCTGTCTTCTTGAGCATTTAACCAAAGAATTTTTTTTTTTTTTTTTTGCAAACTGTCCTAAATACCCAGAGGCTTGGTAATCTTGTACACTTGACTTACAGAAAGAAATTTCCACGATGACAATAGTAAATAACATATGAAAAGTGTAAATAGATTTTGTTTTAAGATTATGAGTAATGAATAGAAGAAGAACTTACCATGGCACCCATCTTTATCAGCCAGTCTCTGGCTGGAGTCACCAATGCAAATAGTGTAAGGAAAATGTCTCATCCACAAGGGGAATACTTGTGTGTGCTGCATTACAAAAATAATAGCACGGCATCACAAAGGTTTGTCATGAACAGTCTGACAGCATATAGTTCTATTTATGATTCTTGAAAACTAAAATAAAATGAGTAAGCCTTAATATTTTTAGTTTTGAAACAGGTTTCATCATTTTGCTACAGTTCTCCCAATTGCATATTCATTCCCTAAGAAAACATAAAAATAGCGTTAATGTCAAGTACACCAACAGTTATATCTGGACTTCTCCATAGAGGCAGTATGGGCAGCACCGGATTACCTGCGCAAGGTCTGCCTTCTGAGCTCCCACTGCTCAATGCTGGCTTTTGGGAAGGTCAGGTTCAGTCCATTTTGATCATTACATACTAAAGTGTTGGCAGGCTTTAATAGGGAGACACAATTGTATTGAGGTTTGTTTGTTTTTTTAAGAGCTGGTAAGCAATGCAAAATATCTTAAGTGGAGGAAAAATTGAAAAATGAGATGCTGGGAAGGGGTGAATTCCAAGAAGACTTATCAAAGTCCTCTAATAGCAATGCGTGTTAGGAGACTTATTAGCATGACCCGTCTTTTTACATTTATCGGAAGACAAGCGGGGGCACGAGGTGTGGAAGAACACAAGGGAAAGCGCAGCCAGTAGATACTGCGGTAACCCTGGTGATCACACGGGACTACAAGAATTAAAGGAGGAAAAGCCACAAGAGTCCTTATCCCAAATTTCATACAAATGGAAATGGAAAGTCGTCCGCTGTGTGTTCTCCAAGGGCCCAGCTTAGGAAGGGGAAGACGGTCTCTGCTCCTCCTCTGTCCTCTGAGCAACTTGGTTTAGTTCTGCTCTTTACTGTCAGACTTGTTAGTGCACTGACACTGGCCTACCTATTGCTTTTGTCCTGTCTGTCTCTCGAGCTCCAGCTCACTCTCTGCCTGCTGGCTGCATTTTCCCTGGGGCGCCTTCTAGTTTAGCCAAGTTGAACTTCTGTGAAAAATGAAATCCTCCAAACCAGCTTCTTCCACCTTCCTGACTCGTCTAAATCCAGAGACGTTTTTTAAATGTAATTGTTTAGGGACACCTTGGTGGCTCAGTTGGTTAAGCATCTGCCTTCAGCTCAGATCATGATCCCAGCGTCCTGGGATCAAGCCCTGCATTCGGCTCCCTGCTCAGTGGAGAGCCTGCTTCTCCCTCTCCCTCTGCCTGTCACCCCGCTGCTTGTGCTCTCTCTCTCTGACAAAGAAATAAATAAAATCTTTTTTAAAAATTTAATTATTTTAAATAGGTAATACAGTTACATGTTTTAAAAAAACAAAGATCATAGAAAGTTACACATGAAAAATCTTCCTTCTTTCCTTTCCCCATGTAGCCAGTTCTGACCACTTGCAAGAAAGTTCAAGTTTCTTTGTGCATACAAATATGAATATAAATTTCCTTCCTCTTTACTCACAGGGGAGTATGTTCTTCATACTTTTCGGAACTATGTGTCTGGTCACCTATTGTATAACAGATACCTCTAAACTTAGTGGCTTTAAACAATTTATTATTTCTCATAGTTTGGTGGGTTGATTGGGCTCAGCTGGGTAGTTCTTGCTTTGGTTTCTTACCTCCATGTGGCTGTAGTCAGTTGTTGGCTCGTGCAAAGGTGGTGTGAAGACTCAGCTGGACCGCGTGTCCAAAATGGCATACAAATGGCCAGCAAATGGTTGGATCAGAGCTCTGCTGCCAAAGCACCTCCACGTGGTCTCTCCAGGTGTCTTGGCTTCTCACAGCAAGGACGCTGGGCTCTGAGAGGGAGCATCCCTGGAGTGAGCATTCCAGGTCAATTAAGGGCTACTTACAGACTGGCACTGTTACTTCTGTATTCCATTGGCCACAGTAGTCCCAGGGCTGGCCCAGGGGAAAGGCAATGGAGGAAGAAACCCTGTCTTGTCATGGGGGAGTAGAAAGATCATATTGCAGAAGAGGACTATGGGGGATACAAGGTCCCGAGTTGGTCATCTCTGTAAGATACAATGAGTAACACCACCTGAAGTACTTTTCTTCTCCTCCTAACACATGTTAGGCCTGAGGATCTTTCTTTGCAATATCTGACATCTCACCTCCCCCAGTTTCCACTGACCCCACTAATTCTGACCCTCATCTCTTTGTAGCTAGTTAAATGTCAGCAGTATCTTCCCAGTCTCCAATTTCCCCTCACTGCAAATAGCCAATAAAACTTGCATTTTCTTACCATAAGTATTTCCATAAACTTTAGCCTTGACTATTGTCATTCTCCTAAGTAAAAATAGGCCCTGGTACCCAAGTGGCTCTGTTTGACTTGGGTGATGTTGGCACGTATAGGATTTGCATGTTTTTTTAAGAACTTCCAAAATTGCAAAATTGGGAGATTTCCTGTAAAAATCCAGATTAAGCTCCTTTTGAAAAACTGAGTCCTCATGTGGAAAAATTCTTCAACTACTATGTTCTTGATACTGAACAAAAGGAACAAAAATCAGGTCCTTGGAACATTTACATTCTTATGGAAAAGCAGATAATAGATGAAATGAATAAGTAAAATATATGGAATCCTGGATGGCAGTAAGCTCTGTGGAAGGTCAGAAGGAGATAGAAAAAGGAGCAGATGGGAAGGGCTACAATTTTAAATCACATGGTCATGGAAGGCCTCACTGAAATGGAGACATTTTAGTTAAAAAAAAATTAAGGAATACAGGAAGGGAAACATGGATTTAGAACCTTGCTTTCCAGTAGGGTAGCCCAGAGCCATCTGTGGCTAACTAAATTTATAATACTTAAATTAAAATTAAAAATTCAGTTTTTTAAGCACACTAGCCACATTTCAAGTGCTGAAAAGCCACATGTGGCTACTGGCTACAAAACAGAGAACATTACCACCATTGTAGGAGTTCTGTTGGTTAGCATTGCAGAGGAAGAGTATTCCAGACAGAGGGTATAGCAACTGCAAAGGTCCCACGTTGGGACATGGCTTGATTTGAGCTATACAGTGACATAGCTCTTCTGTTTACACATTTCTACATTCCCTATTGTTTGCTTTACACTCTGGCTGTGTGGCAATTGACCTTTATCACCTTAACCCAAGCCAACTTTCCAAAGGCCCTTACAGGTATTGTGTTTTAGACTCTTGATCAGTGCCATAGAATCCATGGGATAAAGTCTCAGCTCCTTGGTCTTACATTGAGAAGCTATGTGAAAGAATATGAAGACCAAGAAACTGGGATTCAGAACACCCGTGTTCTATTTTGGAGCAGAGTAGGTTCATGGTGTGATTCGAAAGGTATTACCAGGGGTGATCTGGCACAAGCCATAACAGAGTTATGTTGACCCAAAGTGTCCTGGAGGACCTCTACTGGACCAGGACTAAACTAAACGTCTAGTGGACCTCTAGTTGATGTTTCCGGAAGAAGTCTGGAGTATGGGGTGGCATTCTAGGGCTCAAGATGATGGCTGATTACCAACTGGAGTGGAAGTACTTAAGCATTATGTAAACTGGTATAGTCTTAGATGATAACACAAGGGGAATTTCAGCCTGGAATAATTGTGATAGGTATTTGGAAACTGGAATGGATGATAGAGTTCACTGCAGAGCTCTTTCCAGTAAACACACATGACTGAAGGTGACAGGATTTAAGGCCTTCTCCAGTGTCTGACCAGCATCCATTCTGATATTTTTTCCTGCTTCTCCATTATGCTATCCCTCTCTCTCAGCAGTATGACATATTCAGTGTCCAATAAGTTTGGTGTCATACCACCTTGGTGTTTTTCTCATGTTTTTCCTCCTTACCTGAAGGATCCTCACCTTCCTTTCTGCATGATTGAATCTTCTACTCTCAACCTTACGGTCTGGTTCAAACTCCCTTCATTGATTTTTTTCCCCCCATCCCAGGGCAGAAACATTTCTCACTTTTGTGGCCTGGAATGCTCATTATCCATACTCACTTGGCAATTACTAAGAGTACAAGGCAATATCTTTGTTTTTCTATGTGTTTTTCTACTGGGCGAAAATCTTAAGTTCCTCAAGGGCAGAGATCACAGGTCGTTCTTTTTTCTGACTGTGGCCATATTTCCCCATATGGTGGCCAAGCATCTATAACGTGAGGGGCTGAGGGTACAATAGTTAAACCAACTGAGAGCTCTGACCTGTAATCCTTACTTGTCCATTCTTTTTTTTTTTTTAACATGAATAAACTTACCCAATTTTAACAAGTCTTGGGCAAAGATGGAACCCCAGCGTCCTACCAGTGAAGACTAAAAGGCCTAGCTGCCCCTTGTTGAAGACAGACTGCGTGGGGATGTGAAGATATGCGGCTATCGGGATTGTAAGGCCCTGCCGCAACAGGTTCACTCCAGATGCTCCACTCTTCCTAGCTCCTGGAAGGGTGTAAACAATGATTCACACCATGGTCGGCCTGCGCAGTTTACCAAGCACATTCATCACATGCATCAGGCTTTCAGGGAAGGTCAGGTTCCAACACGTAGCCGAGATTCACCTTCAGGTCAGCAGACTTACATCTGTTTTGCTAAACACCTATCATAGCCAAGGAAAGTTTTCTCCCCTTATTCTTGAGCGATGGATGTGCCAAAGAGGGGACAGTGTGGGGGCAGTTCTGTCTCAGTGGTGTTTGACTTGTACCAGAATATGGAGCCGATTTTGAAGTTCTTTGGCAAAAACCGTTTTGAGGAATAGCGATTACGGTTTGGGTCTGGATTGTGGCAAAAGCAAGGAGGGGCTGGAAGAGGGAGGAGTGCCCCAGACTTCCCAGTTCACACGGTCGAAGTCCAACTCAACCCAGGCTGTTAGGTAAAGGGAAGTGAAGGGAGACTTTTCAGCCTCAAGGGAATTTGGGGGTGGGGTGGGGTGGGATGGGCAGTAGAGTGGCTTTGGTGGAGGATTCTGGGAATCCCGCACCTGTGGATGAGCCGGTGCCCAAGGTGTTCCACCCTCTTCCTCTTGGGTTCCGGGAGTGGCTGAGGGGGGCCCGGCCGCGGGCGGAGGTGAGCCGCCGGAGGGGCGGGGCGGGGCGGGGCCCGGCGCACCTGGGCGGGGAGGGGGAGGTGCGCGGGGCCGAGCCTGCCGGGGGCCGCGGCGCGCGCCAATGGGCAGCTGCTGGCAGCGCGCCCCGCGCCCGAGCCGCAGTCGCGCCCTCTCGCTGCCTGGCGAAGGCGCGGACTGCGCGCGGAGGCGAGCGCGGGGGAGAAGAGCTGCCGGCGCCGCAGCCGCCGTCAGGGCATGAGGATGGCCGTGGGCTCCGTCAAGATGCAGCCGCCGTGCGAGAGCCCGGCCCTGGCCGCGGCGGCGGCGGTGGCGGCGGCGGACGGCGCCCTGCGCCGCAGCCCCAGCGCCCGCGAGCAGGAGCGCGAACAGCCGCCGGCGCCGCCGCGGCCGCGGCTGAGGGACCTGCCGGCGTTGCTGCGGAGCGGGCTTACGCTGCGGAGGAAGCGGAGCGCCGCCGGGGCCCGGGTGAGTGGCCCCGACCGGCCCGGCCCGAGTGGGCACGGGCGGCGCGCACGTGGAGCCCGCGCCCACCCTCCCGGGCCGCAGAGGGGGCGTCTGGAAGTTGGGGAGGTAGCGGAAGGGGTGCCCTCGTGCGGGGTCCCGGGACGGCGGGGTCGTGGGGTACCCCCCCTCCAGTGAGCGACGGCTTCCCCTTCCCCCAGATGCACCTGACTTAACCCAGGGGCGTCTGGATTTGGAGAGGCGGACCATGGGCATCGCCGGAAGAAGGGCCGTTGCCTCTCCCCAGAGGGGGAGCTGCAGGTGTCGGCCAGCCCTGTTCCGACAGCAAGCCTCAGGCCCCAGAAATGGGAGCCCAGGCTGCAGGAGGCGTGAGACGTGAGCTTGTTTGGGACGCCCCGTGGCAAGCTTTGGGCATCGGCTCTGGTTCTGGCCGCCGCTGCCACCACCGCCACTGCCGAGGTGGAGACAAGGGAGTTGGAAGTTCCCGGGCGAGCTTGTAGCTCCTGGGTTCTGGAGTCTCCAGCGCTTAGTACTTGGTGACGCCCCTTTGAGCGGGAGGGTGCACGCCCCACCCCGCCAAATCTTAAATACTGACTTCCTGATGGTGTGTTCAGATACGATTTCCTGGTGAGGGAGTGTCCTTGCTTGTGCATCTAAGTGCATTTAATGGCCCGAGCAGGTCGGACATGTTTTGTTTGTTAAGAAAAGGGGGATGGCCTGCTGATTTTCTCTTGGGACCTTTCACAAGCCTCTTAGGAGGGGTCTCAGGCCAAGGGGCTGACTTACTCGGGTTTCCCTGCCCACCAGGGCTTTGGGGCAACTTTGGTGGGTTCTACTTAGTTCTTTAGAATTTGTCACCATTAAACAGGCTTTACTGAGAAGCTGCAACAATGTAGATTTGGGGGGGGGGGTGTAAGAAATTGAAGTCTTGGTTGCCTGCTTTAAAAGAAGACCTTACTGGAGGACCTGTAGCTCTTACAAAGATAGGTTTGTGGAAACGTGAGAACTGGGGAGGAACATTTGTTTTGGTGTGGCTTCTTTGGGCAAGATGGGTAGGAATTGGTGTAGGTCTTCAGCCTCTCCAGGTTGTGTTTCTCCTTTCTTACCTACTTTCCTTCCAGTGTAGGGATGCCCGTAGATGATCTACCTCAGAAGGATGTTCTGAGGATTAGCTGGGTGTAGGACGGCTTAAAGTCCACGACCAGTGGAGTTTAGGAATTGCCCACAAGTGACCTTAACGTGGGGCATGCCAGATTGGCTGCAAAGAAAGCGAGGCAATGTGTCCCAAAGATGTGATAGCTAGATAAACATGAGAACCAGAGTTATAGACTTTGCGAGAATCTAGGGAAAAGTAGGTCAAATCGTGTTCCTATTATCCTTGACAGTTACTTTTTCATGGCACAGAATACTGAAGCCATGAGGGCAGCCAGGCAATCTGTGAGGGGAATTGCTGAAGGTTTCTGTATAAATAGATCTGTGTGTTCATCTGCATAAAGGCTTGTGTTTCTTGCTGCCTGGGATGATGTTGTGTGCCTTGCCAATATACATATTGCTCTTCTTAATTATTCTGAATGTGGTTACTTCAAATAATATGTACTTCGTTAACCCTTCTTTGATCCTAATACTGTAATACTTTGGGACATTCCAAACACATTTCATATATGCATGGCCAGTTTTTTATTGGGGAAAGATTGTCAAGTTTTCCAATGTTGGAAACCCATGCTTTTTCAACTATTTCCCCTTCCTTTGGCCTTGGAACCACCTTTGTGATTTTGGAAACTTCCCTAACACATATAGGAAGGAGTTTGAAAGAAAGAAAGAAAAAAAAAGCAGGTGAAATATGTACCTGTATTAGTCTGTTCAGGCTGCTGTAACAACATACCATAGACTGGGTGGCTTAAACACTAGAAGTTGATTTTCTCATAGTTCCTGGAGGCTTGACAGTCCAAGATCAAGGTGCCAGCAGACGGGGCCATTCCTCGGTGCACATGGATGCAAAGAGAGATCTCCCTCTCTTCCTGGAAGTCCCCTAATTCCATCATGGAAGCTCCACCCTCATGACTGAGTCTACCTCTGAATACCTCCCAAAGGCTCCATCTCCTAATACCGCCACAGTAGGGGGTAGGGCTGCAACAGACATTCAGTCCAGAAGGGTTATGTAGGAAAGAGAAAAACAGGTGAAATGTGTACCAAACCAGCGGGTGACTTGTGAGCATCTGGGGTCACCTGGTTAGCCCTTTAATTAGATCAGTGATGCTCAGGCAAACAAATCATGGCTTAGATCCTTCTGGCGACTTCAGTTTTATATTTTATGGGCTGCACCTCCAGATTATAGCTGAGTGATTGTAGGGACAAATAAACACAAATTTATTACCACTGGTTATGAAAAAAAAAAAAGGGCAGCTCTAGGTATTACACAAGTTGGTAAGAAGGTTTGCAATTTCTGTATTGACCAAGATTTGGTTTAGGAATACTTGTGGCACTTGTCCATGCTGCCTTGGGCTCTCACAAATCTGGACAATCTGACATCAACTGTCATCAAGTAAGCGCTTTGTAGGTTGTGTTGCCCAACCCAGGTGCCTTGTAGGCTGTCTCTTACTGGGAAAAATTAAGCTGACATTTGGTTAATACTGCAGAACTCCTGCGTGCCTTGGTGTAGTCCCTTCTAATCATATGGAATTCAAAATGCAAACTATTAAGACTTTGCACTCTTTGGGCTAAGTGCGGAATAACTACATTTCGCTTTGTGGGAGGACCCTAGCTATCTCCTAAAATAGTGGCAAGATAAGGCACAGCTTGAATTCCCACCAAAACCCTTCAGTCATTTTTTAAAAACTGTGTTATGGAGATTATAAGTTATGAGAAGTAGTACGATAAACACCCAGCCTTCAACACTTACTAACATTTTGCCAGTCTTTTTTCATTTATTTCTCTTCCCCACTTTTTTTGTGAGGGCTGGTGTATTTTAAAGCAAAATCCTAAACTTCCTATCATCTTACTCATAAATGCATCAGTTTACATCTCTGGTAAGGAGTTTTTTTCTTTAAAAACAAAAACAAAAAACAAACCCAAAGACTTCTATGTGTTTTTCATGCCTAAAAATACTAACAATGATTTTTTAGAAGATTTTATTTATTTGAGAGAGGGAGAGAAAACGAGCAGGGGGAGGGGCAAAGGGAGAGGGAGAAACAGACTCCGCACTGAGCAGGGAGTCCCAGACATGGGGCTCAATCTCAGGACTCCTGGATCATGACCCGAGCCAAAGGCAGATGCTTAATTGACTGAGCCACCCAGGTGCCCCTTAACAACGATTTCTTAATATGATTCCCGTATTCTCAGAGATCTCTTTTTACTTATGATTTGTTGGAATCAGGAACTAAGGTCCACACATTTTATTCGGTTGTTAGGTTTTTAAATCTATTTTATTTTGTTATAGTCCCCCTTCCCTTCTTTTTTCATGCCATTGATTTGATAGAGAAAGTGGGTACAGGTCATTTGTCTGGTAGAATGATCCATTTGCTGGGTCAGTTTCTCACTTGTGTCATTTAACTTGTTTCTCTATTCCCCATGTCTCCTAGAATATGGCAATTAGATGTGGAGGCCTGATTAGATTTAGGTTCAAAGGCAAACATCCTTTGTAGGTGGTGCTGTTCAAATCTGTTGTATCACAACCACAAGACACATGATGTCTGCATGTGTCTCTTTTTGAGATGTTAAAATTGATTAGTGGGTTCTTACCTTTCTACCTCTCACCTAATGATTGTAACATCCATAGATGTTTGTAGCCTAGATCCATTGTGTTAGGGATTGCAAAATGGTGATTATCGAAATCTATCATTTCTCTTGCATTTATTGTTTGGTATTCTGACTATAAAGAAGTTACTCTCCTGAGCTGTTGGGATCTCCTGAAATTCATACGGTATAGGAAAGACAGGAAAAGGCTTAATTTTTTTTCTTTTATCAGTTTTCTGAGTGATGATTTGGTACCCCTAACAGTCTCCCATGATAATCTTGAAGTATTATAAGAACTTGTGGATCTCCGTTTATTTGTTTCAGTCCATTGCAGTCAATATTCTTTTTGACCCACAAGTTGTCCTTATCTGCTGTATACCTTTTAGAAGGCCCTAGTAGTCTCTGATAACCTTTCTTTCTTTCTGGCACAATATACTCAGCTTATCTTGTCCATTTCCTGCTCCAGACATGAAATCAGCCATTTCCCCAAAGAGCACTAATTCTTTTTACTGAAACTGTTCATTTCCCCCCAGCCTTTGCCTCTCTTAGTGGTTGTGTTATTTTTTTTTTAAGATTTTATTTATTTATTTGACAGAGATAGAGACAGCCAGCGAGAGAGGGAACACAAGCAGGGGGAGTGGGAGAGGAAGAAGCAGGCTCATAGCGGAAGAGCCTGATGTGGGGCTCGATCCTATAACACCGGGATCACGCCCTGAGCCGAAGGCAGACGTTTAACCGCCGTGCCACCCAGGCGCCCGGGTTGTGTTATTTTTTACCCTGGTCTTATGCCTTCCATCTTAAGTTTTTTGTTTCTTCTTAAATTCTTCTCATCAGGCTGCTTCTAAGACTGTCATTTTCTCCCTCTAATAAAATAGCTGGTAACTACCATTCCCTCTTTCTATATATACTGTCAAATTGCTGGGGCTGACTTATTTTGGGCTTTGGCGGCTGTGATCTTTTCTGCAGTGTTCTACCACTTCATCTCTTCAAAGTCTGTTTCATTTACAGCAGACAGAATGATTCACCAATTGTGCCAAATTGACTGTTCACCAAACAGTGAGAGTCCGCTTTTGGATTAGTGTTCTCTCCCCTGATTTCTTCTCGCTCAGGCAGGGTCCCCGAGGCATGGCAGGTGCTCTTCAAACTTGAGCAATTGGAAGAACAGCTAGTGGCTCTCTGCATGAGGTTCTCTCTTTTTCATTTATAGTCTCTACCCAGATGATTCCTTCTCAAAAAAGAACAAGGTAGCCCATTTCCTTTGTCCAAGCTAGAGTGTTTTAGGTGTAACTTAACACCCTCCTCTGCTGGAAATAAGACCTTATTGATTGAGAAACACATACTGCTTCAAGTTGTACCAGTGTGCCTGATTTATAGTCACTTCGTAAACATATCTTACAGGCAAAGCATGTAATTTTAATTCATTCTTTGTATGTAAATTCAAACCAATGGCTAACACCTCATGGCACTTAATTATGTACCATGTGTGTTCTGATCCAGTCTTCATTTAGCCCTCACAACAAGCCCGTGAGTCCGATGCTATTATTTGCATTCTACAGATGAGGAGACTGGAACAGAGGTGGAACTCGCCCAAGATCACAGAGGCAGAGGGAGGTTTGAATCTAGCCAGTCTGGTTCTATAGTCCGGGCTCTGAATTGACTTTCTGGTTGTCCTCAAATGCACTGAGGACAAAGGGTCTATTTTAGTCTAAACTAATTAGCCTTCTAGTACCCGAGAGTACTATATTACCTTACTACTCTGAGAGTAAGTGGTCAATAATGCCAGATGCTAATCTTTCTTTCATTTGAGCACTCTGAGGCTTGTGATAGACCTACTGGGTGTGGGGCAGGGAGAAGGGGGAAATATTGTGGTTACAGGCGAATGGTAACTAATATTGACTAAAATTAAAAATAGCATTCAGTGTGTCATAAGCGAAAATCACCCAGGCCCACCTCGATCAAGGCCAATACAAAAAGGTTGTGAATTCACCCGCTTACTTTTTTCTTATCTGCTTCTGGTAGCCTGTCAGAGATCAGGGCCATTAAGGGAGGCAGGCATCTTCCAGGGAAGGTGAGTCAGATCAGGTATGAGGGACACGTGATGATCTTCTTTGAGAAACCCTGACTTTGCACCAGCTCAAACCTTGATATTATGAACCTGTGTTGACCATGGCTACAAAGTGAAACTCCATGAATGCTACCTCTAAAAATATTTATTTGACAAGAAAGAAAAGAAATGATAGATTCATTTATTCTACTTTAATTTCATGTGAATTCTGGTAAAGGACCTCAATGACAAGTTAATGGCGTATTTACTTTCTCTGTCCCTCCTCTGACCCCTGGCGTAGGCTTTGTTTGCCTAATTAGATCCAAGGAAAAGAGCATGCGCTATGGCTTCAGAAACTGGGTTTTGATTGCAGTACTGTGATTCTGTATCCTTGCGTGAGTTTTTCTTGGAGTTCTCCGAGTCTCCGTTCTTCCTCTAGAATGACATATATCATGGGTCAAGTTTTTCCGAGAAGAGAGACAATATATGGAAAGGTTGGGGTACATTGGAGTTTGTATTTTTCCTTCCCCAGCTGGATGCTTATTCTGCACAAATTGAAATTTATAGACATACTTATAGGAATCTAGTAACAAAAAAATTTTGCTTTCATATGCAATGTCAGATAACGTGTTTTTAAAAAACAGAATATCCTAACATATAGTGACTATCTTAGGTGTTATCTAAATACTGGTACCATAACAAAATATTCTGTTTCACATTTGCACTGTTTCTTAAATTGACTTGGCAGTAATTGGTAACTTGTGTAGCTGAAAATAGATGGAAAGGTGGGAGATAAGTCACTGGTGATGACTTTGAGTACTTGTGATTTTTTTTTTCCCTCAGTGTTGCATAACAACCTTTGTTAGGAATACTGATAATCCCAGTAATGCTGTGGGATCTAGAAGTAGTTCGTGAGAAGTTAGAGAATTTCATGTGAAGGCAAAATAGTTAAAATCAGTGACTTAATTTTTTGTGGTCAATTGTGATAAATAATTCATAAATGGATGTGGAAAAGGCATGGTCGGCAGACACCACTGTGGATACTGGCACATCTTTGTCAGATTTAGCCTCCTAAAGACACGACGTATGTTCACCTATGAGGAAACTACAGTCTAGAGAGGTTAAGTAACTTTCCCCTGGTCACCCAGCTAGAAAGTTGTAGAGGCAGAATGGAGCCCACGACTGTCTGATTCCAAAATCTATGGCTTTTCCTCAACACCATGTTGTCTAAGACTTTGACATAATTATAGCCAGTGGTATATTGAAACAGTAGATGCACGAGACATTTCAAGTCAGTGCAAAACGTAGCTCATTTTCTTCCTGGTGTCTTCAGTAATGGCTTCTAGGATCAGTCTTTCATTACTCACAGGTTTGACAATGGCTTGGGCAGCAGCTGTCCCTCATCTTCCAGCAATACCAGCCATTGTACAAGAAAGAAGGCTTGGCATGACTCATCCTGGAGGCCCTTGTTTTCCCAGGAGGTTTGGAAGCTGACTAGCTTCCCAGTACAAATGCGCTTGGAAATTTATAAAGCAAGCAGGCCCCTTTTCTGGCATGTCTAGAAGATGAAGAAAAAAAGGAGGAGTTTCTTAGAACCCAAAATACCCCAGGATTTGGGTTCCCAATGGCAACTTGTTTGCTGTTTAAGAAACTTCAAGAATTAAGAAGTATGTGTACCTGTCAAAGTAACTGAATCCATTTACAATTGAATAAAAGCATCAAGAATATACAAATATATTAATAAAATTAAACTTTGGTATGGTTACCTTTTAAGGTGGTATTACTACCTGAGGCAAATGGCTCTTATTTGTTTTTTATCTCCGGCCTTTTTAAGAATCAAAAGCTAGCACCCCAGAAAAATGCACGTGTAGATATACTTTCTGCATCTCATTTCAGAGGGCTGTGAATATCCTGAAGCCTGGTTGCCCTCTAATTTAAAAGCCTTTCCCTGCTCTGTCTTCCAGAAAGTACCACCATGGTTCTGTAATTATTTTACTTTGTAACCTTACTTCTAAACATTTAGCATAGTATTAAGCACTCATTCAGTTGTCAGTAAATATTTTCTTGAATTAACATATTTTATCAGTGTGTTGAATTAGAAATTATTTGCCTCTGAATGTAGCAAATGTTTCCATGGACCCTGGTGGTGGTGGTGATAATTGTTATTGTTTAACAAATCCTTATATCACACTTGTGGTGTTGAGGTTCTTTGGAGTACTAGTAAACAACCTCGTGTGGCAGTTACCCTCATTGTCTTCTTTTTCCCCAAAGAGGGGAACAGAGAGGTACAGAAGTACAGATTTTGGTATCTCCCAAAATGAGGTACAGAGAGGCTTAGGAAGATGCCTGAGGTCACCCAGTAAGTGGAGGAGCCAAGAATCGAACCCAGGAAAATAGGCTCCATATTATGAGGTCTATCTGTTCTGCTGTAGCCTCTCTCTAAATAAAATAATTAATGTATTTCTTTAATTACAGTCTCTCTTTTTTTTTATTTTAATGCTTTTGAAATAGGGATGTGTATTAAAATTCATGTGAACATTTAGTGGGATACTTTTCCCCCCTGTAAACCTATTATTAAATTGGTGGTATGTCTTAAAATTTTGATATGTTAGAATAAAGGTACTATAGTAAGTCATGTTTTAGTTTTTAAATGTAGCTGCATGGTTTACTTGTAGAAATATCTAAGTAAATCACAGCTTTAAAACAGTGCATGTAAACACAACCATGTCTGTTTATAAAGTGTGGAAAATTTGGGTTAAGATTATATTAACAATTTATATGAACACTGATATTGCTTGGGTAATAATATAAATGTCAAAGGAGAGTAAATTTAATATTTTCCTACAAAAAGCATGAGTAGCCTCAGAGTAATGTTGAAGATTGAAGAAACTGAAATTCTTTTAAGTGAAATGTTGTATATATATATTTTATATTTCTATATTTTGTATATGACTTCTTATATATAATATAATAAACAAATTTATATTATGTATGATTACATATAAATTATAATTTATTTTTAAAATTATATTTAAATTTAATCTATAATTTGTATATAATGAATATTATATAACTATATAATTTATTATACAATTGGTTATATAATTTATTGGTTTCCCAGGCTTTTTTAAAGTAAAATTTAAAAGTTAAACTTCTTATATAAATTTATTTTTTTAAACGAAGAACTATGAATATACTGAAATGATAATAGATTTAGACTTGTCTTTGAGTCACCACTTTGTGTGGTGAGTTGGCAGATCTTACCTTCTGTGACTCAGTTAAACTTCTAAAATTTTGTCTGCTTTGTTCATGAGGCATTGGCTTCTCCCTTTTAAAATGCTTTTCATTTTGCACTATTTGTGTTATCCTAGAAAAAATCTTTACTAAAGTTAAAGAGTTCTGAAAACCAGGGCTTCTTCAGTCTACCTGGTTGTCTTCCCATATTTTTTTTCTAACTGGTCTAGCAACTTAAACTCCAGCCCCATTGGTGGTTTTGTTGTTCAGTTGAATTTGACCTTGTCAAATCATTTACCTGCAGCTGTTCTGAGGTATACATGCAAATACTTGTGATTGCCCAATGCTTACACCTTTGGTGCTGACTGTAAATTTGTTTTACTCTCTCCTGTTACTGTTGCGGGAAGTGAACAGCTTATCACTTCTGTTTGGTCTAACACTCTAAATGTTGACTATAATGAACAAACACTACAAACGGTTTGCTCCATCATTTTGTGCTGTGAATTTATATATAGGTATGAAATCTTCTTTGGTAGAAAAAAAAGGAGGAAAGATGTGTGATGATACCTTCTAGAAATAGAGCAAGTATTATGCCTATTCAATCTATTAAAATAGAATTTGATTGTGACATAGTAAACAGTTTTCTGTATGTTTGTCACTTAACAACTGTGTGACCTGGAATAAGTTAAATAACCTTTCTGAGTTTGTCCCTAAAGTGGAATACCATTGCTCTATCATGAGAATCCATAGTGTACGGATAGGGGACCAGTTTTCATTTCTTACTTCTTGTCTGACTAAGGTCAGAGAAATGGTCTTTCTCCATTGAGATGCCAGTTGAACCCCAGAACACTTCGGGTCATATCTTAGACAAATGGAAAGATGATCATTAATATTCACCAGATCTCTTGAGTTGGAGAGAGAGAAGATAATGCATTAGTAGAACAAGCATTTGAAGATGCAGGGCGAATCTGATTAAATCAAGAATCTGTCGTATGAAAAGAGTAAAAAGAACACATCTATAAATCTGTTTCCGCCAGATTAAATTATTTGGCCATAAACAGAATTCTCAGAGAGGTATCAGAAGAGAACGTATGGCAGCCAACCCTTTGTGTCCAGGGAGATCTTACCAGTAAGTTTTATCTTCTTTCAGGTAAGAGGTTTGTTGCTATTTCTTGTCATCACTGAAAGCTGTTTCTTCACCTCAAATTGGCATCAATATTTGTTTTCCTCTACTATTTTAAATTTATCACAAGTCTTCAAATAGCACCCATTGAAGCATTCAGATTTCCTATTCTTCTTGGCACATAACTCCTTAAAAAAAACAAAAGCAATCTAGTTATATTCTAATCTACCTTGACCATCTCATGAATTTTGAGCTTAAAAAAACAGCAAATTCAATTTATTAGTAGTAGGCCGCTCACTCTGCCCTCTTATATAATGATTTACATTTACAAAGTGCTTTCACATACATTCTTATTTTACTGTTTTCAAACTCTGGAATAAAGTATTCCTTTCTTATAAGGATTCAAAGGCAAGTTACTGAGTTTTCTTATATGTCACAACCTCAGCATCTGTGAAGCAAAGACAGGATGGTGAGACTAAGTAAATTAATATGTGGAGGCTATTTAGACAGAGGTAGTTATGCAGAGAAAACCTAGTGTGAGCTGTCACTGTCGTCATTGCCATCATCATCATCACCTCATTGTCTGAAATGACAGATCTGAGGGAGTCCAAGGTCAATCTCTTTGAAAAACTGAAAGAGCTCTTACTGGTTGTATTGATAGCAATTAACTGAGAAAACTGAGGCTCAAATATTGCTGAATACTGAAGAGCACAGTGAGGAAGTTAAAGGAGTGAGGGCCTCTGTAGCCTGAACTCCTGGTTTGTCCGAGGGTCTCTGTAAGGTTATCTGTGGACTCCCTACGCTATCTTTAGTCTCTAAAGCTAAAAGAAGACCTCTCAAATTTTAGCATACTTGAGGATCCCTGGAGGACTTGTGAAAACAGATTCCAGGAGTCCCACGCTTAGAGACTTTGAGTCAGTCTCTAGCATGGGTAGGGCCCAAGAATCTGCATTTCCGTCAAGTTCCAGGTGATGCTGCTGATCCGTGGGCCACACTTAGTAGCACTGGTCTAAAGGGCTTCAAGAGTTTGGTGATCCTCATAATCAGAAAATTACTGAGGCCCAGAGTCTACCTGGTTTTCTGTTTGCCACTTCCATGGTGGGAAGCCAAATCAATGGAGGACCATGACCATGAGAATTTTATTCAATTAATGATATTGGAAACTACCCCTTATTGGTTTCTACAGAGTGACCGGTAGTTAAAAAATAAGTGATAAACATTTGAAACCTAAAGAGCTTATGGCACCTGGGCTCGTTCTTCTGTTTGTCCATCCCATGTACTCTCTACCCTTTTTTGTTCTGCTCCGTACCTTGGAGGCTGCTTCTGGGTGTTCATCACTGCGGACTTTGGTTTGGGTTCAGTCAATGGAAGGCCAGGAGAGAGAAGTCAGCAGTATCTGGCCCGTGTGCTCCCTGTCCTTCCCAGTGGTGATGGCGACGGCCGTCTAGAACTAGCTACCACTGGGCGGTCACTCCTCAGTCGCTTGGGCACTCTCCAGCCTCCAGTGAAACTGTCTTTTCCTAGTCCCTCCCACTTGTGGCTTTTGAAGGCGTGTTGTTACTAGCTCCTGGGTGCTGCAACATCTCCTGTGAGGTCTCTGAACCTTGCCTGCACATCTTCGATAGGCTCTTTGCTGAGAGGACCCTTGCCTGATGTAGGAGCCAAGGAAGAGCAGTGTTGGGAAGAGTGACAGTAGAAGGTATAGCCTTGGGGAGAAGAGTTTCATGAGTGGAGTGGACATTGGCAGTGACTGAGGCAAGGAATCCAGCCTCTAGCCCCTGAAGTTTAGGTAGAAGATGAGGGCGAGGAATGCAGGGAAGGGGCCTGGCCTCTAAGGTGACGCTGGACTTAACAGAAGGCCCTGAGAGGTCCCTGGTAAGAATCTAGAACTTGTGCTAGAATGTGACTGACTGCCATTCCTGCCTCATTCCTGTTCACGCACCTGGGTTGCTGGGGTTCACAGTCAGAGAAGCTTTTACGTGAGGAATTTGCGTCCTTTCTCTATGATTGCCTTAGTTTTGTTTTTTTTTTTCCCTGCCCCTGCCGTTTTCCCAGACACCCTTAGCATTGCTAGTCTATACATAGGCGCTGTAAGACCTTTATGTGGTACTTTGATCTTGGTTAATTTTGTTGCAGTATATTGAACATGTTCTGAAATGCCTGGGAACACGACATTCACAAAGTAACAAACAGTTGAATAGAATAATTACACCTTCAGTTCCTTTGCCCGTGGGTTCCAGTGGTGGGCGTGTCAATAAGATAAAAACCATTTTTCATGGTTTTGGTGCTCAGCCAAGTCATCTGCAGTAACCTCACCATGAAGCAAGGCAACAACACAAACTCATAGCAGTTCTGTGTGTTTATTATATTGGATTGTTATGCTCAGGGTGAAACTATTTCACACCCTTTATAGATCATTTTGGGGTAGTACAGGTCGAATGCTACCAACACCTAAATACTTTGTGTTAATCAATGAAACATTTAAAGACAAAACAGGCTCTCAATTTCAAATTTTCCATTGTTAAAGTTTTTTAGGAAGAAAAAAATTTCTCTATGAGGGAAAATTAACTCTAGGATTTTTTCCCTCTTTCTGGGTTTTCACATGTTTACATGTTGGAAAACATGGGTGTTTTCCAACATGGGAGTCAGGGCTACGACCTCATATAACTGAGGCAAATCATATCGAATCACCTCATGTTACGTGCTGTGGCACAGACTGAAGGCATATGAGCCCTTCGTGTTTACTCCATTTCCCCTCCTTTCTGGTCATTGATGCATTGAGGCTTGGTGGCCGGGCACAGAGGAGAGGAGCCCTACTGTGCCAGGAAGGGGATGGAACCCTAGGTGAGGGTTGCCCAGAAGTAGTGGTGCATGAGCAGCTCCTGTTCACCTGCTAGCGGAACCTGACCAGTGGAAGTAAGAGGGATTCCAGTGCAAATGACCCCAGTGAGGGAGTCCAGAGCCTGTTCAGTGAGCAGAGAGGAGCTCAGTGTGGGGGAATGGGCTGGCTGTGCCCCAGTCAGACAGGCTTTCTAGTCTCCAGTGCTTGTTTCCACTTCTAGTCTAGAGCCCAGGTCCTTCCAATCCCCCCCACTGGGGAAGGAGCTCTAACTTTTTTAGTATGTCCTTCCCTGGGTTGGCCCCAAGAAATCTCTGGTTAGCCTTTCTCCTGGTGTTTTGAAGACTCATCTCCTTACTCACTTCCCTTGGAATGAGCTATCCGTCTTCCTTTGGGTCTAGTTTCCGTTGGCTGTATCACCCCTGTTTTCTTCTCCTCCTCCCCTCCCAGCTTTTGTTCCTCTAAGGCTTCGCGGGTGGGCTGTTTGCCCAGAACGTCTTCTGTGAACCAGCTCATCCTATTGTTTGGTTTCCCTGCTTCAGTAAAGAGCCCTCCTATTTCTTCATCCTTTACTGGTTACCTGGCCCCCGCTGAGGGCTGTTTCATATGGAAGAGGGTGCCAGATGCTCTTCTTAGGAGTTGGGGCGATTCAGCCCATTTTGCGTGTTAAAGAGAATTATGTTAAGATCCTTGGGAATGTCCTCATCCAACCTCCCTTCAGTTTTTTTTTAGATGACTGACAGAATTTATATCATTCTCTCCTCCTCCTGCCTTCACTTCCTCTCCCCTACCCCCAACCTGCCACCCCAAAAGAAGAGGAACTTTTGCAAGGGTAACCACTATCTAACTGGTCTGCATTATGAGATGGAAAATTTATAATTGTATTGATTGCTGATTAGCATTGCATTTTCAAAACTACATCCTTTAAATAGGGACTTCTGTTTTGGTCAAAGGATGCATACAAGAAGGTATTGCTCTCGTAAGAAGTAGGATTGTGAAATTCAAAATCCATTTCATTTCTTAATGACTGTCATAAATGTAGAAGCTTCTGTGTAAGCAATTAGCTTTGGGAGTACAAGGCTAAACAGAGGACCAAGTATTGTGGATTAATGATTTTGTTCATTGTTCCCTCACGGCAGGCAGTCTCTTGTAACATAGCCCCTGCCCTTCCCATCCCAGACTGCCCCCCAGCACAGTCATCCCCACTTTGGCGTTTCCTGGTATCTTTCCTTCCTTCTAAAAATCTGTTATACAGAACTATCTGATTTGTCAGTCAGGATAGTCTAGGTTTTGCTGCAGTAACAGAAATACACCAAAATCTGTGAGGCTTAACACAACAACGTTTATTTCTTGCTTACAAAAAGATCTTTTTTGTGTCTGGGTGCTTTCCAGGGTAGCTGTCCTCTGGTGGCTCCGTTTCCATCTGATGACATTTCCATGTCATGACCCTCCACAGTGACTACAGCATGTGAAAAAAAGAAGGGGGAATTTCACACAGGCATTTCAGTGCTTCTGCTCATATCTCATTGGCCAGAGCAAGTCCTATTACCTCACTGATTTCAAAGCACCAGGGAAGTCTCCTCTTTCTAGGAGCTTTGACGAAGAAGAGAAGAACCAGTATTAGTAACATCTGGAAGCTCAGACTACAGAAATGAATAAAGCCATGATCCCAGTCTTAAGTCCAGCAAAGGAGAGAAACATGTTAATAGTATTACCATCTAGTTTTAAAGAACTATATGAATTACAAAATGCATAGCCGGATAACTGCTGTGAGAGAACAGAAAGTATGCTGGGGCACAAAGGGAGAGGGTCCACCTCCCTGAGCCTGGAAATGAGAGGAAGACTTCAGAGTAGAGGTGACATAGGGCTGGGGCTTGTCGTTTGCCAGCTTCAGATCTATGTTACCTTGGTCAGGGTGGTGTCCGATTTTATTTTGTGTGCTGTAACACATCTAAACTAATAATGTGGGATACAGTCTGGGAAATAGGCTTTCTTCTCTGAGACCTCAGAAAAGAAATGAGAGCCGTCAGCAATGGAACACATTGGCTAATTCATATGAAATGCAACACAAAGGTATCCTTTTAATGAAGACTTACAAAAACTACTTTTACCGAGCAATTATGCCCCTGACAGTTCTTCGATCTCAGAAGTTGACCTCGCTGTTACAGTATGAAAGGAATAAAGGCAAGTGTAAAATAACAACCAAGGTTAGCTCTTAGTCAACAAAGGTTGCATATGCAGTACTTTGATTTGCCCAGAGACTCTGACATATTTTACATTAGACAGAAATATGAGTGGTGTGGTAACGGTGCAAAGAATTTGTTTTATAGACAAAAGAAGAGTTTCACCCTGAGATCTAATAAAGCCGTATTCTTATTTTCCTTCACTACTTTGGCCCCACTGGCCTTCTTGTGGGTCCTTCATCATGCTGGGCATGCTCTCACCCCAAGGCCTTTGCAGGTCTGAACCCGTTTTTCTTCAGATAACCATTCACTTGCTTCAAGTCTTTGCTCAAAGACCATTGCCTTGATGAAGCCCCTTGGCCACCCTCTTTAGGATTGTAACATCTGTCTCCTTCCCATATCCTATTCCTAAAATAGTTGATAATTTGCTTATTTGTTTTATCTATGATCTGTCTTTCACCACTACTATGTAAGCTACCCAAGGACAAGGATTATTGTCGGTTTCATACATGGTTGTATTTTCAATCAGTTAGACCACTGCCTAGAGCATAATAGATTCTCAGTAATACTTGTTGAACACATGGGTGGGGTTCCATTAGAGTTCCTGTAAACTGTACACAAAGTTGTATATTTACATGCATTTCCTCCTATAAACCATGACCACTTTTTGATTCAGTATTATAATGTGCCAGCTACCATCCCTAGGGGAGCAGGAGTGAGGATCATTTCAGGAGCTCATAGTCTGGTGGAGAAACTTGTTTGCTTCTGCCTGTAATACTTAATTAAATGTAGCAAGTATTGGAGTGCATAATGCATGTAGATATTGAATAGTATTCCTGAATTCTAGAAGCTTACTGTTTTTAAGTGTGACATGCCAGGACTTGAGATTTGTCTCTTTGTGTCATGAACTTTGATAAGATAGCTGTGCCATGATGTTTCTTGGTCAATCCAGTGGCTCTCGGCTTCTTCCTCTGTCATGAGACACGTGAAGTGTAGCGGTCATGCTCACATGCCTGACCATTCCAGCGGTATGTCGAATTCTTGGTCAACAACTGGTGGATTATTTTTCTCATAAGAATTCCACCAAGTTGTACATGAAGTTGTTCTTCACCTCTGCTTCACCCATTCAGGAAAGTATACTGGGAAAAGATGTTGTTTTAGAGAACCAATCTGCTTTGATTAAAAAAAAAAAAACTATTCATAAACCACAGTACTTCTCTTACTGTCCTTGGGGGCACAGAATAGATTAGGTAACTTATAATAAAGTTTTTGTGGCATATAGCAACTAAGCAAAGGCTGTCATGACAGCTCATTTAAGAATAATTGGTTTAGAGGATATATACTATGAGGAAAAAGGAGATTGAGCCTGATTACTAAGATTTAAGGAAACTACTGGGTAGAGGTAGTATTTGAGGACTAAGTAGTTAGTAAGAATAATAGGTAAGGAAGACAGTAGAACAGGTCAGGGCAGAAAGGAGCATGGCATGTGATAGGGACATTGAGGGATGGGCCTGGCTAGAGCCAGGTTCAGTGTTAAAGGGTCGGACTTGTAAATCAAGGGAAGATGATAGGTAACCTTGAGTTTGTCTTTGTATTGACCTTGTTATCAGCAATGGAAAATGTCCACGGAAAACCTATATACTGTAGAGGTGACCAGACTTTGTGTTTAATGCCCTAGTAAAAAAAGAAACAAAGCTGTGAGAATAGCGTAATAGAGAAATTGAATCACTGTGTTGTACAGTTGAAACTCATGTAACATGGTGTGTCAACTATACTCAAAAAAATTATAAATAAATAGGAAGTCCCAAAGATTTACCTCTAAAAAAATAAAATAAGATAGATAGCAAGTGAGAACTAACTTGTGACTTCAGACTTCCATTTTGCCAAATAAGGGCACAAAGAAATTCAATAGGTCTTACATTTCATAAGAGAAAGACATTTTAATGCAAAAGCAAAAAATCACACAACCTGCTACTACCGGACTGCTCTTCATGAGTAAGTAAATACAGCTTTATAGAAGGCTAGCCACATTGTCCTTATTCTTTTTGTGCCTCATGTTGACATTGGGGAACTACTTCATGAGATACGTGTGTGGGTTTGGGGGACAGAATAAAGTTGAGGCTTTGTGGCGACATGATCTAACATGTCAGGTGGCAGTCACCACCAGCTGACAAAAACACTACTTTAGAAAGATCAGTGCGGGTGGGTGGTGTGCACAATGGACAAAGGAGAGGTTGAAGGCAGGGGAATCACCGGGGGCTATAGTCCAGGTGGCAGAGGCCAGGGTCTGACATGGAGGTCTTGGGGATGAGAAGTCAGAGTTTGGGGAGGACAGGACGCTGGGATTCAGTGGCGTCCATTCTGTTTTCATGGGCAGCTAAAAATCAGCAAGAATTCAAAATAAATTTCTGGTTTTGAGAGGAATATAACTCTGTCCGAAATATGACCAAAGTTTATCTGTATTCTATACATAAGGTCTCTTAGATTCACAAGACCGTTATTTAAGAAATTATCGGGGGCGGGGGAGAGAGCGCGTGAGGGCGCAGACACTGGTATGCTCGAATGAAAAACTGTCTCTGCACGTGTAAGTCACCTTATGTGAAGGAAAAAGAGAGGCGATGCTTTTTAAATGACTAAGGGTGGTATATGTGTTTTGTACATTTTTTGAAGTTTCAGTTTTTTTGATTTGGGGAAGGAGAACTAAATTATGGCAGTCTGCTCCCGTTCTGGTGGGCCTGTAGAGTTGGTGCTGCCTTATGGCCTCCAAGCAGATGGAAAGGATGCCTCCCCACCCCCTCCCCCCTCCTGCCCTCCTCTCCCGCCCTCCCTCCCTCCCTCCCAACACCTTGTCCTTAGGCTGCATCTGCCTCAGTGCCAGGGCTCCACCTTCAAAGCCAGATAAGCTTTGTGCCTCCTGCCCTCACACCCAACCTTGGGTTAGGTAGGGGAAGATAAGGCAGAAGATAATAGCCTATGTGGAAGAGAGGCAGCTGGCTGGGTACACAGGGGAGTGTTTATTTCCTTTAAACACTCCTGACTTTTTCCAGTTCTTAAGTTTCTGTGTGTGAAGTCCAGGGAATTGTGGCTTGAAGATACTCAGAGCTGCTTTTCACAGTAGGCTCAGGTAGAAAATTGGGAAGTTCTGTAGCTGTTCACATGAAATCCACGTCCTCCTCCAGTGATGGTAACCAACACCACTGTTTCTTCCTTTCATAAATTTCACCATGGCTGTTGTGTCCCCCCCCCCCCCAAGATGAGGCTTTGCTGGCTCATTTACATGACAAATATGCCTCCCCCTTTCCGTGTTCCTCAGGTAATTGACTTGTTATTGGGCCAGGGTACAGAGGAGGCTTTTGTGTTCACATAAGCTTGTCTCTATAATTGGATTTGGGACTGAGTCAGTCAAGGGTCTTGATTGCAAACAAGAGAAACCAACTCTGAAATTACTAGAAGGATGTTGGAGTGCAGGTCAGCCTGCAGAATTATTGGGGGACCGGAGAGGTAGGTTTCAAAAGGGGCAGGACCCCAGGACATTTACAGAGAAGCCACCGAATGTAGGGATGAAAAGCACTGAAACCAGCCAGCCTGGGTTTCCCTGCCACTCACCAGCTGAATGACTGCGGGCAAGTTACCTAATCATTCTGTGCCCCCAAGGACAGTTATGAGGAATAAATGCATTAATGTTTGCAAAAATTGCTTGAAACAGTGACTGATAAAAGATGAGTATATATTAATGTCTGATAAGTATTTCTAATTGAATTTGTGTGTATACATGTATATATATTGGCATTTAACTGCTAAACATAATGCTATGTTGCTCTCTAGGCTACAGACTTTTCTTCCATGCCCACCACCTGCTCTTTGCTCAAACTAGCTTTTCCCTTATCACAAATTGCCAACCTTTGTTCAAGGGCTTTGTTTCAGTTCTTTGTGGTTCCCGCAGAAACGTCGATTCTGGAACATTATTCACAACAGAAGACATAAAGATCATAGTCTGTATATTTGGGACTTTAGTCTTACTTTACTACCCTTAGGGATAGGATAGAAAATTTTTTCTGCTACTTTGTCTTTTTTTTTTAATACTATGTTTTCGTGATCGTTATTAATATCTGCTTTAGTCTTTCGTCCTGTTATTTTGTTAAATGAGAGACAGACAAAATGGAAAACTCTTGTAGAAGATAAACCATCCTACCTCTATGAAGGTTTTTATAGCCCCCCTGTAAAAGTGTAGCATTAATATTTAACTATTAATATTAATAATTTTTAAAAGAACAGAAGATTTCTGCAATACGTATTGTTTTCCCTTTTCAGTTTGGTTCAAAGAAAATTACATTGTACATTCTTTTGTTGAAATAGCTTTTCCTTTAAGTAGGAAGTTGAGTGTTGGTTATTCTGGCAAACCGGAGTATAGTCTACTTAGAGAAGCTTTACTTCAAAAAAAAAAACAAAACAAAACAATGACTTAATGTATCTCATGTGTTGAATATTCTGTGCTGGGTCCCAAGGTTAGCTGATTAGTTTCCTTTTCTCTCTTCACATAAACACACATATAAAATCTAGGCGCATAGTCTGTGGTTCGGCCTGATTTTGAATATGTAACAGTGTAAGTACTTAAATATTTACCTGAAGAGTTCAAAGATTCAAGTAGCTAAAATAAAGTGGAAGTTTTTCATCGGCAATTTAACATGAGAATTGCAGAATCATAATGAAATGCTAACATGTGAATGTATATAAAGTAACAGGCTCAGAGTATATCTCTTTTGGTGGGCAGTAGAAGGGGGTGAATAAAAGTGTTTTGTTTCAGTTAGGTACATATATGCATATATGTGTGTGACCTGGGTCACCGCAGAAAACGTACTCCTTACTGTAGGTGGCAGTCAAAAAAAGTCTGAAAGGCACTGGTTTAAGATGACAGTCACAGCCTCTTCCGTTGGGCCTCTACTCACCTTGTAATGGGTCGGTTGCTCCCTCAGGCAGAGAAGGGTGTGAGAAAGTCAGAGAGAAGGTGCTTCAAGATTTAATGCATCACCTGATGGTTAATAGCACTGTGATTGTGTTGAAGTGCTTGTTGTCCAGCTTGAGACACGTTCAGTGAGAATTCTGTGAAAGGAATTGCCTGCCATGAGTCAGAGCATTAATTTGTGATTGAAAAGCCTTCAAAATAAGTTTCCCCGTGTGTGTCAAATATAGTCAGGAATAAAAAATGGGGATTGCCTCTTGAAAACCTTTTGTTAGCATTGAAACGTGGGTGAGAGTAGAGGGAGAAAGTGCTTTGCCAGGAACGAGCGAAGCTCTGTACCCGGCAGGTGAACAGTCCTCATTTTTACCTTCATGGATAAGGCTTGATTTAAATGATGACCTTTGTGCTGTATTTAAATATATTCATAAGAAGAAACCGAGGGTACACAATTGTGTTAATTAACTCCTGGAGCTTCCTTTGCTTGTGATTACATTTCCAACGGTTGCCATGTAAAACATCATTGAAATTGAGACGTGGGTTTGACAAGGCCAAATCTGCACATGGCGTGGGGACGCAGGCAAAGTGAGAGTGGCCTGGAAGAGAACCCTCAACCTGGACAGGATGGCTTTTGTTACGTGCCTATGTACTTCATGTTGCAGATTATTAGTTTTAAGTAAATTTGGAATTTCAGAGTCTATCAAATATGGCTTAAAATTTTTAAATATTTAATATTTAATTTAATGTGGCAAAATACACATCACATAAAATTTACCATCTGAACTTTCTTCAAGTATTCAATAGTGTTAAGCACATTCACACTGTTGTGCAACCAATCTCCAGAATCGTTATGGGTTTAATGCCAGAGGGTAGAAAAGCTTTTTCAAGTATGCTTTTAACAATATTTCGGTATTCTAAACAAGTGTCTTTTAATGCATGGCTTTTGAGATTTGTGATGGAAGGAAAATCATGGTTCTTTGCTCACTGCTAAATGTACTCCTTTCTTGAAAGTTCTTGGTCAACTCAGTAGCTCTTATAACTATTTTTAAACAAGTCTTGGTCTTTTATTCCAAGGGACACAAATAATATCCAACTAAAAATGGTGAAGAAATACCAAACTTCTTCTGCAAGACTCATATCCTGAAGAGGGGCATAGCCCTTAGAAAAAATGAAAAGGTTCCAATCTTGTGTTCTTTTGAAAAGATTTTGGTCTAATTCAGTTTTATATTCCATTGATGAGGTGCGTTTTTTTGTTTTTGTTTTTAAGGTTTACTTATTTATTTTAGAGAGAGAAAGAGCCTGGGGGAAGGGCAGAGGCAGAGGGAGAGAAAGTCTTAAACGGATTCTGAACAAAGCCCGATGTGGGGCTTGATCCCACAACCCATGAGATCATGACCTGAGCCAAAACCAAGAGTCAAACACTTAACCAGTTGAGCCACCCAAGCACCCCATCAATGAGTTTTAAAATAGTTTTCAGCCTAGCTTAGGAACTGATTTGAAAATGACTGTCTTAGTGACTTAATCTTACCTTCAGTGAAAGATCTATGTGGAAAAGTACCTAACGGCTCTTTAAATCCAATTTTCCTACCATGGGTCGAGAACTGTGTCTCTATCTGCATGCTGGCATCTGAGTACTGACACTGGCTTGTATGTGACTGGAGAGGGGTCACTCAGGACTCGGGGAGGAGTGTGATGAACAATGAAGGCCACGAGACTGGTACTAAAACTTAAATTCTTATGGCTCTGATGAAGTCAGTGTCCTATACATGAGGAATCATGAATAATTAAAAAAATAATGTGCAGGGGTGCCTGGGTGGCTCAGTTAGTTGGGCGACTGTCTTCAGCTCAGGTCATGATCCTGGAGTGCCCGGATCAAATCCCACATTGAGCTGCCTGCTTAGCGGGGAGTCTGCTTCTCCCTCTGACCCACCCCCGTCTCATGCTCGCTCTCTCTCATTTAAAAAAAAAAAAATTGTGCAGTTTCATGTCTGACAGTAGTGAATGCAGTACCTGTTCTCTGGGACAGAAGAGAGAGTTTAGATTTTACTGGAAACTACATTGACCATGTGGCTTCATATCATGCATTAAACATATTTGTCATATCATAATCCATTGTGTATCTCACATTCTTCCCTTGGAAGCTGATATCTAACCAGGCTGTGTACAGACAAATTCAAACACCAGGAACCCAGAAATTATTGATATTTGACTTTGGGGCATTTACTTCCTGAATTTTTTCTTAAGATGTTGTTAGTTCTGAGTCTTCAGAGGTTAATGGCAAGAGAAAGTGATCCTAAAAACTTGAGCAAATTGGCCACGAAACAGATACTCTGAACACTGATGTTATTAATTAGAGTAGGAACTTTGGGCAGAGGAAATTGATACCCTTTACCCACCAAGGGTACTTAGAAATGGAAGGGCTGCCCATCTCATCTTGCTGTGCTGTTTGAGATGATCCCACGATCGTCTCTCACTGTCTTCGGTCTCCTGTCTTCTGTCACAGAGGGCTCCTTCCGCTAAACCTCCACGCGCTGCTGTCTTTTTAGGGCAGGCGGAGATGGGGGACTCCATAAGCAGAAAGGGGAAATGAATAAAAACATCCTTCCTAGCAGAATCTTCAGCCCCATCCTATCTTCTTGGCTCTTTACCTAGAGGTTTATCTCACTCTCCTCGAACCCATGAATATACTTTTATTAGAACTAACTGAAGTTTGGATTTCTTTCTGACTGTAGTTATGTTCTTAATCATTTATGTATGAAGAGTCACCGTCTTCATCTGTGTAACCTGGCCTTTCCTTTATAGGGTTGGAGGTGGAGGATAATGGTGTAAGTGGAAGTGTTATCTTTTACAGTAGCTTAGATGGGAAATTTGGAAAGATAGAAACAAAATTCTGCCATGACTATTACTAATAGTAACCTATTAGATTACTATTGGATATACATTGGCATATTCCTATTTGTTTTTTTTTTTTTTTAAGATTTTATTTTTCAGTAATCTCTACACCCAAAGTGGGGCTTAAACTCACAACCCCAGGATCAAGAGTCCCACACTCCACCAGGCAGGCACCCCTCTATTTGGTTTTTAGTCTTTATTCCATTTTACTTTTTTTTTCCACTTTTCACCAAAATACTTCTGTGTATTACAAGTTTGTTAAAATATGTGTATGGCTGCATAATATTTCATCATGTACCTGGAGTAAGAAGGGAGGAAAGGAGTGTGGGTGGAGGAGGAATAGAAGGCCGGGCCGTAGAGGGGGGCATGGTGTTTTTAGATAAGCAAGGATTGTAAAACCCTTTTGAGTGGTAAAAACACCCTAAGAAAAGGTCACCCCTCTATCATTCATACATGCAGTGTTGGTTAATTCCTCAACCACCTACTTTTGGAATGTAGAGTACATTGCTAACTTTCCATCTTTCATCTAGAAACAGATTATCAACGTTAACATACTTTGAAAGGGGCCTCTTAAAAAACTAGGGTTGTGATTGAGTCTAGCTGAGCCTAATAAAGTTAGCGAAGATAATAACTTTGTTACCCAATTTCATACAGATAGAAAGCAGAAAGAGTACAGTTGTAGGTTAAGATGAAGTTTGATTAAAAATTGAGGGAGTTCTAAAAATGGAACGTCTTATGAAGGTACCTCTTATGGTAATTATGCTGAAAGAGGAGGGGTGAACACAAAAACCTTGAAGTTTCTTTTGGATCTTTTATTTTAATTTTATTTTTAAAGATTTTATTTATTTGTCAGAGAGAGAGAGCACAAGTGGGGCGGGGGGGCGGGGAGAGCCAGAGGGAGACAGAGAAGCAGACTCCTCACTGAGCAGGGAGCCCAGTGTGGGACTTGATCACAGGACCCTGGGACCATGACCTGAGCCAAAGGCAGACGTTTAACTGACTGAGCCACCCAGGCACTCTGCTTTTGGATCTTTTATAGCAGAATACAAGTAAATTGGAATTTGATGTGACCTTTTCCTCTTAGATGGTGAGAAACAGCAAAGTATGTCCAGAAGGTTTGGGGGAATCATAGGCTGGTTTAAGTGGGGGATTTATTAGCTTTGTGTTTGGCCTCTTTCCCTTCTTGTTCATCTAGGCTGTATAATGTCCTGCCAGGGCTGGTCTCTGCTTGACCTCCCCAACCATGAAGGTCGGAGGCAACATCTATTGAACTTGATTAATATATGTACTGAAAAGTCATTGTTGTACAAGCCAGAGGAGTAACTGCCGTGCTTTGTAATTGTCAAATGGAGGTGCTTAGCCTCTGGGGTGGGCTTTTTAATTTACTGCTTTCCATTTACACCAATAACGTGCTTTGAGATGGTAACAGATGTTGATAGAAATAAATTTTTTAAAATTCCTTGGCCAGATGTGTCTGGGAAATGTGGGATTACTGCAGGAGGTCTTCTCCAATATCCTTAGGTGCATTATTTCATCTTTAAGGAGGGAGAGTAGAATAAGCAACATCTTTAAAACTCGTTTTGCGCATATAATCCTTTTTCAGGAGGACCTCTGTTGACACCTTCAAGGGCTTTTTACGATTTAGAAACAAGTGTAGCAGAGGCAGGCTTTTGCCTCTAGGTAGTACAGGTGAATGCTCTGTGATCTTTACTGTGATAGGGTTCACCTGGGGCTCTTGTTAAGCCTCGTCTAACTGCGTCGCTGTGGGGTGGGGCCGAGGCTCTCTAGTTCCCAGCAGTGCTCAGGTCTGCACCACAGAGCACCCTTGGTGGAAGAGCGTAGGTACCTGTTGGTTAGTAGCATCTGAGATTCGCGAGATGAGACCTGGGGAAGAAAGTACTTGCCAAGCTGTTGGAATAGCATTCCAGAAGCTTCTATTGGGAGGCCCGTAATGAGCTGGGAGAACTGATGGGCAGTTGCTGATGTCTGCTGTGGTGGAAGGGGAATTTCCAGGGGGAGACCGGAGAACTTGAGATCACCTTGAATTCCAGAACATCTGAACACCGCCCTGGGGACCTGCGGGGTAGGGGCTGTCTTTCTTGTTCTGGCTGAAGGATCACTGGTTGTGTTTGCTGGGACCGTAGGGGGACTTCGTGCCAGAGTAGAAAGTTGGGGGAGGAGGGAAACAGTTGGAAGAAGGACTCTCTATGGTGACTTACTAGAGAAAGGAAAAGATGTGTAGACAGGCTAGAAGAGGTAATTTGGTAGGGGGACTAGAAAGAAGGTGATTCAGTGGAGGTAGAAGGGCATGTCAGGGTTCAGGGATGGGCAGGTGTGTGCATACAGTCAGGACGGGAAACCCCGTGGCAGCCAAGTGCAGCACAAGCCTGCCCGGGCTGTCTGCTTTAGAGATGGACCTAAGGAGAAGGGGCCCTGTGGTGAACCCTGCCCTTCCTGGAATCGGATTTTAACAAACGAAGAGAAGTGATAGTTAGGGTGTCATAGCTGGAAACGCGAAAAGGAGAGGGGCTCAAGATGTGAATGGAACTCGGATTCTGTAGTATTATTGGTACGAGGTGTTTGAAAAGTCAGAGGCAGTGAAAGAAGCTGCTGTGGCTTTACGGTGAGCCTTCAGTGGACCTCAGATTTTTAAAAAGTCAAGGGCACGAGAGAATGGGGGACATGTGACCCAAGATAAATAGTTTCACAAGCCTGTAAGACTCAAGTGCCCTCTGAGTGCTTGCTAAGTGAGGGCCAACTAAGCTAATATTTTCTGTGTGATCGGAGCCTGAAGAGAAGGAGAGCACAGGCCTGCTCCTTGTGGCAAATGGTAAGCTGTTGACCAATGACATGACACTCTTCTACGACCATCAAGAGAATGATTCTTCAAACTGGAAGTACACATGATAGGCAGTAATAGTTCCCAACTGCTTTAAATGACTTCGGGGAGCTAGAAAAATCATCTCGCCTGATACCGAAGTCTGCACATGAGGTCACAGCACTGCTGTTAAGATTATTTGCAAAATTGTGGAGGATCTGTGTCCTAACCCTAGCATTGCAGGTGTCCTGAATTTCATAAGCTGCATATGTGAAATTGTAGACTGCTAGCTAGGTGAATACTGATTCTCTCAAATTCTAAAATCAGTTACTAACTAAAAGATTTGGGAATGCTAAAGAAGGTAGGTGGTTAATAGCCAGAAAGGTTTTAACTTTCAAATGAATGACAGGATTTCCGCTTGGCAGTGTCCAGATGAAACTCTTATTTGTGTAAGAACTGTACCTAGAGAGGGTGTGTGTGTGTGTGTGTGTGTGTGTGTGTGTGTGTGTTTTAAAGAGAGCATGGGGAGAGGGGCAGACGGAGAGAGAAAATCTTAAGCAGACTCCACGCCCAGCTCGGTTGCGGCGTTGCAGGGCAGGGCTCCATCTCATGACCCTGAGATCATGACCTGAGCTGAAAGCAAGACTAGGGTGCTTAAACTGACTGAGTCACCCAGGTGCCCCGACTGTACCTAGAGTCTTAAACAGTGGTAGTGGCAGGTGGTTATCATTGACAGAAGCCCACAGAAACTCTGTACCCATTTGAGAACAGACCTGGTCCCAAGAACCTTGTAAAAGCTCACTGATTATGCATTTGCTCTTGCAGACCCCCACGTATGGGATATGGGACCTAACCCTCATGAGTTGTGCATGATGTGAGATCCCTGGGAATGTTGCCGGTAGGGACAGTTTCTTCCCCACAAGTCCTATTTTCTTTTCCAACCAGGGGGAACCTTGGGCAAGACGCAGAGAATTCTGTCAGTGCTCCACTCATGTTGCTTTGGCAGAGCACTGTGTCCTGACCTAGGGATGTGGATGAAAAACGTACAATCCTGTCCCTTGAGAAGCTTAAGGTGTAGTAGACGAGACCCACATTCATGGACATGGTAATAGTCAAGTTTGCTGCGCGCTCAACACTAGTTGCCACTCACTATATAGCAGGCAGTGTTCTAAACTCTTTACGTATTTGGGGTGCCTCAGTGACTCTGTCAGTTGAGTGTCTGCCTTTGGCTCAGGTCATGATCCCAGGGTCCTTGGATCGAGCCCCATGTCAGGCTCCCTGCTTGGCGGAGAGCCTGCTTCTCCCTCTCCCTCTGCTGCTCCCCCTGCTTGTGAGTTCTCTCCTCTCTGTCAAATAAATAAAATCATTCTTTTTAAAAACTCTATACTATTTTATTTTTTTATGTTTATTTTTTTTAAAAGATTTCATTCATTTGACAGAGCACAAGTGGGGGAGCAGCAGGCAGGGGGAATGGAAAAAGCAGGCTTCCTGCTGAGCAAGGAGCCTGATATGGGGCTCGATCCCAGGACCTTGGGATCATGACCTGAGCTGCAGGCGCCCCCTCTATACATATTTTAAGTCAGTGGTTCCTCAAGTGTAGTCTGTCAACATTAACATCCTCTAGGAGCTTATTAGAAATGCAGATTCATAGGCACCCCCCTAGTCCTGCTGAACCCAAAACTTCTGGGGATGGGGGCCTAGCAGTCAGGTTTCATAAGCCCTCCAGATGCATGAAGTTTGAGAACCACTGTTGAAGTCCTTTAATCTTACAACCACCTTATGAGCAGATTTTATTTCTCCCATTTAAAGACCTGGAAAGAGAGGCAGAAAGAAGTTTAACTTGTTCAAGGACACATAATACAGATGGGCTTTGAATCTAAGCCACATAAATTCAGAGCTCTGCTTGCCTCCCAGGAGCAGAAGGTGCAGGGCATGGAGAAGGAGCTGTAAACTCCCGAAGGGGAGAGGGTTTGAGGAAGGTATTAACAGAGCTGGATTTGTTTTTCCTTGACAAGCATTCAGCGAGAATTAACTGTGTGCGATGAATCATGTTAGATATTGTGGATATTTATATATATGAGTAAAATATAGACCTTACCTTTAAGATTCTTATGAACTATGGGGAATCCAAAAGTTAATAAGTATCTGGAATCTAAAGTACTTTGAAATACTTATGTTAGAACTTAAGAAGTTCTAACAGGGGAGTATTGAGCATGTGAATACATTTTAACATAAACTCAATGAAAATTTAAATGTATGAGGAGGAAGTTATTCCAAGCAGAGAGACTACTGTGTGCAAGATGCAGATATTTGAAACAGGATATTCTGGCATTTTCCAGTACTTTTGTATATTTGACCCTTGGCATTAGCTTTCTGTAGTCTAGACGTGTCTACATTACGATAAAGGTTGCAAGTTCCTAATGTAGAAGGAGGAATTTGTGAAACTAATTGCCCCTCTTTTGTTTGTTTTAATCTTGGGAGCCAAAAATTGTTTTGACCTATTTTTTGCTTTTATGTGACATGTAAGTGAAGATGGAAATGTGCCTTAAACATTTTTGGAGCAAAGAATCTCCCAATGGCAGTGGGAGATAATGTGGTTCAAGAGGGGAAAGAAATTCTTATCAATACCTAGTGGAGCATGGGAATGTACTGATAGGGATTTTATAGAGTACCTCCTGTTCTGTAAACTTTGATTGTCTAGACCAGGGTTGGTAAACCTTTTTTTGTGAAGTGCTATATAGTAAATATTTTTGGCAAGAAAATAGCCAAAGACCATATGCAAACAAATGGACGCAGCTGTGTTCCAATAAAACTTTATGAAAAACAGGTGGCAGCTGGGTTTGGCCTGTGGGCTGTAGTTTACGGACTCCTGATCCAGATTCCCACCTGACTCAGAGCGTAGGTGAAGGCCGTGGAGTGGGCCAGGTGACCTCAGGATGTCTTTCCTGGTGCTGTATTTCTGAGGTTGTTCGTATGTCTTATATGAGTAACTGAGAAAGAAAATCTAGATCTAGTTTTCTAAATCTTCCGTCTGCTGGAAGACAACATTATCACCTTTATAAGATTGTAGCTTTCAAAAACTTATATGGAAATTAACAAGAAACATTCAAGAGACTAATTTATTCCCAGAGCCATGGAAGGAAAGAAAGGTGGCTGCTCCAAGGTGTATTTCTTTTGCATTTCTGACTTGCCAGTTAACGTAGAAGGAAAGTGAACATTTTTTCCTCTTGAAGACCCCACACAAAGTGACTTAATGGAAATGTTTTTCACTACAAAGAAACAATTGGTATTCAAGTCTATCTTTAAGTTTTAAAACGAGCACATAAATAATTCAGTGTATAGAAATATACTATGTATATACCCTTGCTGCTTACTCGATCACTTAAAACAGAGTCAAGAAATAAGAGAAAAGAAGGGCGGTGGTTTCTCTCTCTGTCAAATAAATAAATAAAATCTTAAAAAAAAAAAAGCAGGGGTGGGGGGTCCCTGGGGGGCTCAGTTAGTTAAGTGTCTGCCTTCAGCTCAGGTCATGATCTCGGGGTCCTGGAATTGAGCCCCGCATTGGGCTCCCTGCTCAGCTGGGAGTCTGCTTCTCCCTCTGCCTCTGCTGTTCCCCCTGCTTGTTCTCTCTTTCTCTCTCTCTCTGTCAAATAAATAAAATCTTTTTTTTTTCCTTAAAGGAAGGTGGTGGTGGTATGGCAGAGGTGGCGATGGGTTTCATAGATTTTGAGGTGGTAATATCTCATTCGCCACTTGGCCTGAGAGTTTCGAACATCAGGTACTGTGACAAGGGGAAAAGTCACCACTGGGTGGCCATCCCCTGCTACACACCATAGAAGGGCCTTGATTTGCAGAAGGGACCAGTAAATACTGGGGCTTTGCGAGGCTGGCTGAGGAGAGAGGCATCCACGTACAAATGGAGGCAGGAGGCATTGTATCCTAGTGGCAGATAAAGCCAAGTGTTAGAGTTAGAAATGAGAGTGTTTGGGGAAGAGATTAGTCTGGGGTGGCTCAGGGCTGGAGGGGGCTTCATGCAGCATTTGCACAGATCTCAGGAAGAGTAGGGTGTGGAAATGTAGAGAGCAGAAGTCATGGCAAGGGCTTGGGCACGGAGGTGAGAATGGGCACAGTTTGCATAGTGAAAATCGGACAGTCTGCCCTGGCTAGAGCAGAGCCTTTGTAGGACAGAAATGTGGCAGGATATCATTGAGGGTATCGACCACTGGGCGCATTGTGAGCACTCAGCGAGAGGAAACTGTATTTTTTAAATAGCGATTTTATTAAAAAAAAAAAAAGGTGATATGTAAGAAGTAGTTTTAGGGAGCTCTGATTTGTGCTAGAGGTCAGAGTGTGCAGGGCAACAGGTAGGGTCATTCTGTTTTGCAGCCTGAGATAGTGTTATGGTAAGGGCCACACAGCATTTAGCAAAGAAATAGATGGTTTGTTTTGAAATAATATTTGAATGTTTTTTGAAACTTTATTTGTGGGGAGGAAAGAGGCCATTACTTTTTTTTTTTTTTTTTTTGGTTAACTTCTCCTTTTGAAATAATTTCAGACTCAGAAGTTACACAGATAGTACAGAGTCCTCTTAAAACCTTCATCCAACTTCCCCAAATGTTCACATTTTATGAAACCACAGTACATTTGACAAAAACGGCATTCATAGTCAATTAACTAAAATACGGACCTCATTCAGAGTTTACCCATTGTCCCATTAAGGTCCTTATCCTAGTCCAGAATCACACATGGCCTTTCGTTGTGTTTCCTTTTGTCCCCTCTAACCGGGGAAAGCCCTTCAGTATTTCTTGGTCTTTCAGAGCCTTGACAATTTTTGCAGAGTTAAAGGCTTACTTACATTGAAGAATGTCCCTCCATTTGGAATTGTCTGTTTTCTCATTGAATTCAGGTACGCAGTTTTACAAAAATGCCATAAAAGTGTCTTTCTTATTGCATCCTTTCAGTGGGCAAACGATGTCAACGTGTCTGATGATTGGTGATAACTTTATCACTTAATTAGGGTGAGGCCTGCTATGCTCCACTGAAAAGTGACTCTTTTCCTCCATGCCTACTATGTTGTGAGAAGCCACTTTGACACTGAGCAGATAGCCTGTATATCACACTTGTGTCCACTAATTTTGGCATCCGCTCCTTTCTTTCTTTCCTTTTTGTCTGCAACATTTAGTACTGTGGTATTTGCCTAACGGTGATCTTGTTTTCTGAAATCTTCTTCTTGAATTTAGTAATTGAAACTCTGTAGGGAAGGGCTGTCCCCACTCCCTCCAGCCTGGTTGGCCCAACATATATTCAGTCATTTATGTCAGTATAGACTCATGGATAGTCTGTGGGTTATAATGCAACTCTTTGATTATGTTGATGCTCAGATTGTCTCAGTGGGAGCATCTTGATGTAGGTTGCTGTGGAAAGGGTTCATCTTGGAGTCCAGGTGTGACTGGGTGGGTTGATATTAGTACAAGTAGGGGTCGGGGCGCCTGGGTGGCTCAGTCGGTGAAGTGTCTGCCTTTGGCTCAGGTCATGATCCCGGGGTGCTGGGATCGAGCCCTACATCGGGCTCCCTGCTTAATGGGGGAGTCTACTTCTCCCTCTCTCCCTCTGCCTGTCTCACCAGTTTGTGCTGTCTCTCTGAAATAAATAATATCTTAAAAAAAAAAAACCAAGTAGGGAATCCAGTGACAAGTGAAGATAAGTAAGCTTGCTAATTTAACTGTTGTTCTAAAATCTTTAGTGACTTGATTCCTAAATTTTAAAGACTTTTCTGTGATTGCATTAACCAGAAAAGCCCACCGTGTTAGGCAGAGCTATTCTCTTGCTTGTAAATGCAGCAAAAAGAAAGATTTCCCCAAGAACTGAATAAAAATCAAGTTGATGACAGGTTGGGGTTTGCTTCTGTTGTACCTATTGTGTATTTTTTTCTCAGAAGCTGCTGCTTCTTGCTGATTTATTTTCCTAGGCAGGCAAGATTTTGAAATATTTGTAAGTATTTCTAGAACCCACTTCAATTTTCTACTTTAGCTTTTAAGTGAGGCAAACATGTTTATACTAGAAGAGAGTCCTTTACTAATGGGAAGTAAAAATTAAGTTTAATGCTGCGGATGCCATGAAAAGGGTATGCCTTTTCCAAAGGTATATAGCTGCTTTCTTTTCTGCCGACACGACGGTACCTTGGCTTAGGGCTGTGTCTGGGATGGGGTAAAAGTAAAACACATAACACAAACAGGGACGAGGTGGGATTTCCAGAAACACTGGCCCTTTGTTTTACACAAGCCAGACTTAGAAGCTCAGCCACAGATCCCGGTGCTTTCGGTCAGAGGACTTGCACCTCTGCGAGCTTCTGAACTCATCGGCCTGCGAAGGAGGCAGTGCGAAGAGTCCTCCAGGTCTCATAGTTGAAGTGGATGATGAGAGGTTCAAATTGCCAACTCCAACCACGGATTTGTACAGTGGTTACATATTAGAACCACCTGGGGAGCTTGGCGGAAACCGCCCAGGGACCGCTCCTAAAGCTTCTAATTCTGTGGTCTGGGGGTGGGTCGTGAGCTCCTGTTGGGTTTTTCTCTTCGGTTTCTCAGATGGCTCTAATTTATATTCAGGGTTGAGAATCCCTGGATCCAGTGCTGTTTGTGACTTCTTAGTGCCATGAGATGCACTCAGTTTGTCATGTTACTCTTAAATCATCACAGTCTCTTATGAAGGACACCTGTGGAGTAGTAACTACAGATGGGCTTGGGCTGCAAAGTTGGGTGAATTTCTTAACCTCTTGAAGTCTAGTTCTGTTATCTGTGAAATAGAATTAATAATAGTACCTACCTCCAAGTTTTTCACAGATTAAGTGGTATGTTGTATGTAAAATACTTAGCACAATCTGTAGCATTATTATTTAATAGTGTGTAGTCTATTATAGCAGAGTGGTGGCTTTGGAATCAGTCGCTTTTGTTTCAGTCCTGGCTCTGTAACTTTCCAGCTCAGGGACTTTAAATAAATTCCTTCCTTCCTTCCTTCCTTCCTTCCTTCCTTCCTTCCTCCCTTCCTTCCTTCCTTCCTTCTTCCCTTCCTTCCTTTCTCCTTCCTTCCTTCCTCTCTTTTTTTCTTTCTTTCTTTAGAGAGGGAGAGAATGAATCTTAAACAGATTCCATGATGCAGGGCTCAATCTCACAACCCTGAGACCATGACATGAGGCAAAATTAAGAGTCAGATGCCTAACTGACCGCATACCCAGAGGCCCCATTTAAGTTTCTTAATTTCTCTCTCCCTCAGGCCTTTTGTCTGTAAAAATGTGAATAGATGGGTGCAGTTACTATTAAGGGAAAGTGCTGAAGACAAAGGAGGTGCTCAGTAAGCATTTCTGCTACTTTCCCTTTCATTCCATTTTTCTTAACACCTCACTAGGCAGTAGAAAAATACAGTTTTGAGAATATTCTTGACATCGGTGTGGCAAGGCTGTGCCAAGAAGGTGCTATTACAAATGGCCTTGTGGCTGTGACTGATGGTGGGAGCACATCCCTTGGAGCTCCAAGGACGTGGTGGGGGGCCTGAGCCCCAGCAGAGCTTGCAGGAGGGTGGGGCGCCCTGCCCCCATGCTTCCCTTTCAGCAGTTGGCTCCAGCTTGAGTAATGCCTAACTTGTGATGCTGTGTAATTCTCAAGCCTACATACTGGCTGGGGCTTGGTCCCTTTTACCTTGATCAAGCTCTGATTGAGTTAGAAGTGTATCCTGGGGCTTAAAAAGGACTCATAGTCTTAGAACTCCACTGGACAGCCTGCTCAGTCACAGCCTTTATTGTTTGCGTTGGTAGTTATCTCTTTACATAGGGGCCCGCTGGTAACTCTGGAAGCTTTCTGGTTTCCTGGGATTGTAAGAAAAGCAAGTGTACTCATTCCCCTTTGATGTCTTCATCTTCTACTTGCTGGGCTAGAACAGGGAAAAGGCGGGGCTACAGATGACAGAAAGTCATGTCAGGACTGAATTCTCAAGGCATCAATACCTCTGGTAGTTCTTGTTGGTTCCTCTTTGAATAGAGCAGGTCATACTTTTGCAGGGATTGAAATAGTTCAGTCTTTCTCCTTTCTGTCTCCCCTTGGTACCTATCTACTTTAATTCAATCTAAGGAGAATATTAAGGCATGCTCTTTAAGAGCTGGTAAGAAATGTGCTGTAAGTCTATAATATAGTAAGATATTTTCACTCATTCTGGAATGAGTTCTGTGCTTGGTTCAGACCGAGCATCTTGGACCATTATAGTTTAACTTTAGTGGACACCCAACTTTTAAAAAATGAAGATAATACATGATTGCTAACCAGTTACCCTTTTGAGTTATGCCCTTATTTGTTTCTGAAGTTCATTTGTGAATATTAAAGGGTTGCAGTTTTCTAATACATGTTTAACATATGAAAAATATTTGCCTAGAATCATTTAGGGAATCCTTTTCTGTGGTTTACTAAAATGGAAAGGAGAAGAAATAAATTTGAACTAAAATCTAATTTCATTTGTATTGTTACTAGTCTTCTCTCTATGGTAGGTATATGTCTTTCACGAAAATATCATTACATCTAGCTGAAGTAATTCTAGGAAATTGGAAATAATGGGGAAAATAATCATTTCATCTGGGCATTGTATCATGAGATATTGTGGTGAGAGCCATTTAAACAGAGGACACTCTGTATCATTGGGAAGAGCCATCCAAAATTCTAGAGTAAATTAATAGGAAATGAGGATCAAGAAAAAGAATTCATGGGTTTAAAGTGTTGTTTAGAGCCTATGTGTTCTGGTAAATGGATTTAGATTAGAAATGGTATCATGTCCTTGTGTATGTTTCTGGAAGCTCCCACAGTGCCTGGCAAGGAGCTCAGCAGGTCCTTTGTAAATGAGAAATGAATGGAAGTTCATTGCCACAGGAGGGATTAGATGAAGCTTTGGAATTCTCAGAGGGGAAATAAAACCAAGGGGTTCAAAGATGGGACGAAAACAGCTGATGACATATTAGGAAAGAATATCGAAACAGAGAGGGGTGCATTTTTAAGAGTATTCTTGTGATAGATACTCTTTCAGATAAATGCTGGAGAGCAACCCATGAGGTGATTTAGAGCAGTAATTCTCAGATTCCTGTGAGGTGGCCCACCGCGTTCCTCTGACAAAATTACATAATTTCCTAATACCTCTTAAAAATGAGGTCATGGATGGACTATTCCATGTTCTTTTTTCTCCAGGTCTTTGCCGCTTGCTATTTTGGGTCCATATCAACAACTAACAAAAAGTGGTGTCTAAAGCACATAGCTAGGAGCGTTGTTTTAAGTTGAACACATCAGAGCTTGACAGAGTTCTGCAGGGAGCTGTGTGGCTTCCCGGAGCCCAGCTGAGTTTGAGAGCCTCTGTCCTAGAGCGTTAATGAAACAGAGCCCTCCTGGGACCGGTTAAGAGAGCGCTTCACAGGAGTTTCTGACAACAAATGTAGGGATCGTGTTCTGGAAAAGGCTGTTCTTGCGTTGTTGCTCTTGTGGATTCCCTGTGGGCTAGTAGCTTATCTGTCACTGTTATCTAGTCCGCACGGAAGAATCTCATGGCTTTATTTACTCACCTTACCAGTCTTTTGAAACCAGCCGTCCATGGGGAAGTTTCTGTGAAGTAGAATTGTGTGAGTGCAACACTAGTGTGGGGACAGCCAGATTTAGGTTGGCAGCCAAAAGAAAGGAAATGGTTTGCTTTCTTTTGTGAATGTGCCCCTACCTAGTTCTTGAGAACTCGTTTCCACCTAAAAGCTTTTTTTTTTTTTTTTTTTTTTTTTTTTTTTAACTAAATCATGTGAAGTAGTTGCTTTTCTGAGCTGATTCAGGCAATTAGATGAGTAACAAAGACTGTCCGTTCTGGCCTGCCATATTGACTTTTAAAAGTCTCTCTCTTTAGGAGGAGAAAAATCACTTATGATGATTCATCTTCAAATGATAAAGCTAGTGCATATGCAAATTTTAAATTGTTTGGTATTTCAGTAAGTGAATATATTACATAGGCGTAGACGACAGAAGGCCTGAGAAGGGGTGATTGGGAGTGTGTATAGACCACACCAGAGGCGTGGCGGATGTTTTATTTTAATACATGGGAATTTAAAAATGGCCTGTCTACCTTTGTAAATTTCATTTTCTTTGAAGCCTTTGCAAATCTTTAGCAGAGTAAACCAATTGGCATTTCTGGATAGGGTTTGTGTGTTTCTTTCGGCTTAATTAAGTAATAGGGGAACCATGTGGAGTGGGGAAGATGCAGAAGGGAATTGTGCCTTAGATGAAGGTTGGATAGGTTCAGAGGCTGGAGAGGGATGACTGGCAGGCTATGTTTTGTAATCTAGCCAATGATTTTGAGAAGCGGAGGTGGCAGACTAAAAACGATGGGATCTCAAAAGACAGCAAGCCTTGGAATAGAGGTGTAAAGAGCTTTTAAACATAGGTTGGGAGCTCAGTAAATGTTAGTTTCTCTTTTCTGTTCCCCATACCACAATGGGAAACGATAATAGTTTTCTCTTGTGCTGAAGCATATGTGGGTGATGGTGCTGCCTACAGGATCGTTAGGTACAGAAAATTAGCTCCTACAATTCAAATCATTCAGCAGATACTTACTAACTTGATACAGAGATGTAAATATCTATAAGTAAGTGAATAGAAAAGTAAACATTTCTGTGCAAGGTTGTGTGCCAGATGCTGTGAAAGCAAGGCAGTATGATCTGCCAGCACCCCGTCAAGGAGCTTGTGGATTGAGTTGGGGCAAATGCACAGAGAATGACAGCCCGCAATGCAGAGCCTCCAGCAGCTGCCATGCGACTAGTACAGAAAAACAGCTGCAAAGAGGGACAAACCCCAGTGGACCCGGGCAGGTGGGAGGAGCTTCACCCACAAGCTGACTGCACTAAACCTGGCCTTCGAAGTCTGGCGGGATTCAGGGAAGGGTCAGGGAAGACGGAGGGCTCTCCAGTGTGGAGAATGGTGTGAGCAGAGGCAGGCATGAGTGGCGAGCTCTTCTGATAAGTAGGTCTTGTCCTGCAGGGAGGTGGAGGGAGAATACTGGAAACCTGTTGGAGGCAGACCGTCGTGGGTCGGATTGACTCACCTGAGCAGTAAGAGACCCACGGTGAGGCAAGGGGACATTTGTTCAGTTGAGGTTTGCAGGATGGCCTGCGGGGGTGTGACCAGAGGTCAGGGAAGTCCACGGAGAAGCTGAAGCAGGAGTGCAGATGCATAGTGATGAGAGTCTGAGTTAGCTGGTGAAACAGGAAATGAAAAGGAAAGGAGAAACAGAATAAAATCACATGGAGAATAAAATCGCAAGTATGAAAACCTCCATCTTTTCATGGCACTCCTTAAAGTTGTACCCTTTCAGTTGGGAGCTGTTCAAATGGAATAACTTGTCCCATTGGAATGAATGTTGACCAGATGCTTGCACTGAATGAGAATAAGGACATGAATCCAATCGGGCCCATGACTTGAGATTTAAGCACAGTTTTTGGTTTGGACAACTGCTGGGCCTGCCACATTGCAGACATTGTCCCTGCTGGTACAAAGATTTGTTTGGTTCTAATTTTTCCCATCTTCTTTCTTTCAAAATAGACTCTATCGAGAAGAATTTCCAATCCATACCTTGAACACACTCCTTCCCAGGTACGATTCTTTTCTGCATTTTCTGAAACAATGATTTATGAATCCTGGTGTAGAATTCTCTAGTTAACAGCTCTTCCCTTTGCTCCTGGGCACCCTGTCTCCTTCACCTGGTGATGACACAGCTGAAGGTTTTCAAAATGCTCTGATAATCATGTCATGGTACAAGATGTTCCCCAGATAGGGAAAAAAAGTATTTTCCCATCTTCAAGTCCTTATATTAATGCATTAGCAAGGTGGCAGAGTTAAAAATATATTTTTTCAGTTTGCTGTGTTAATAGGAATGCTGTATTTTTAAAATAGTGGATATGTTACACTAAAAACTTGGTGTAAGAGGGGATTATTTATATTTATAGTTATCTATGAGTAGATTATATCTGTGTTCATTGAAAAAAGATGGGGAAGCCTTCATTGTGTTTAAAAATCATTTGCCAAGAGTTCCTTTTTTTTTCTTTCTTTCTTTCTTTTTCTTTTTTTTCTTTAAATAAGAGGAACAGGAGACTGTGAGCATTGTGAGGTCTGGAACTTTTTGACCTTATTCACTACTGCATCCCCAGATCTAGAATGGGGTCTGAGAACCTCTCATTAAGTGGTTTTTGAAAGACTGAGTGAATGAACATTGGTACCTTGTCAGGACCCGCCAGGGGTGAGCTGACTTGTACCTCTTTTAAGATAGTACTTTTTTTTTTCTTCCGAATTTTTATTTAAATTCTAGTTAATATATGTGTAATACTGGTTTCAGGAGTTGAATTTAGTGATTCATCATTTACATAGAACACCCAGTGCTGATCATGACAAGTGGCTTCTTAGTGCCCATCACCCATCCAGCCCAGGTCCTCACACTAGGGTAGTACTTGCTGTCATCTGACTTATCGCAGTTTTTTTGTTTGTTTTATTTTGTTTTGTTTTGTTTTGTTTTTTTGTATATAGTTGCAACATGTTAAAAAATCATTTCCTGCCCTTCACGCTTTCTCATCCGGTTGTTTTTAGGAGGTGATAATAGGAATATTAGGGAAGTGTAAGAATGGGGTTGAAATGTTCCCTCTCAAGTCATAGTCATATACTATTAATTGGTTTGCTTCAAGAAAAGGTATATTTTTTAGGTGCAAAACAGTGTAGGTGCAGAAAGAGTTCACCCAGAAATAAGTAAACGATGTAGCATGCATTCCCAATATATTACTTTTCATGAGCATGAAGACTGTTCGTTTTTATTTAGCTTTGTTTGTGAAGCAGCATTGCACTGTGGAGGACGGTGCCAGTTATAGAGAAAGCAGGTAGTATGTAAAGTCAGACATGGACCTCTCTAGATTTAAGGAGTACCCTCCTTCAGACTCTAAGGATTAGAGATGCATATGGGTGAATTAGAAGATGAAAAAGGAAGTTAAGTAAAATTTTTATCTGCCAGGTAGAATCATGAAGTAGATGAAACCAGGATGCTTGGAATTAACTATGAGCTCTGCAGCTAAGTGAAGCTTAAAAGCGAAGCAGACAACAGCCTATCACATTGTGTCACAGTATGAGATGGTCAGTAGATAGGAAAATGTTATTTTCCCATCGTCCGAGACTTTTACATGAATGCATTATCAATATGGCAGAGTCATATGTAATATAAATGTACTTCGATTTGCTGTATTGATAGAAACACTATTTAAAAAAACATTTTATTCTGGAAATTTGGTATAAAAGATTACTTATAGTTAAAGCAGTTTATTTGGATAATAGTCACTGTAGCTTAATAGCACAAGTGGACCAATAGCAAAAATAAAATGGGTCGTAGTTGGTCTGTAGCTAACGTAGGCTAAAGTGTTTTAAACTCCGGCATGTGGACATGATTTTTTTTATATAGTGTGCCCTTGGCAGCTCACAGGTTGTCATATCATTCTAAATTTACGGAAAATATTTGTCTTTTTCCATTTAGATTTATGGAGAGAATTCTTCTTGTGCAGGAAGAGCATTGAGGAATATTATTATCGTTCAGGCAGCTGACCTGATAAAGGACAGAGTGAACCTCAAGGGATTTTACAGGTAACACAGTTTTCTAACACCTTGTCAAAAATTCTCCTTGAATAAAAAAAAAATGTACTGAAATCATAACCTTGATCACAGAGAGCTGGGCTCTATCAGTACTGGGAGGATTTGTTTGTTTGAAGTGTCTAGTTGGGGTACTGATGGTGATTTTTCTGTTAAACTCAGCCAAATGTTTGTTGACAGTAGACTCCTGGTTCTGAAGTTAGGGTATGGAATCTCCAGGTGCAAGTGGATGGGTTCCTAAGAGAGTGTCTGCTCTGCTTCCTCTGAAATGTGATGTTTTATAATATTTGCACTGGGCATGTGCTGTATTAGGACATCAATAAGCATAGGTCTCTTCTTCAGGGACCTTATGAGGTCTCTTTGAGGACTCTTGGGAGATCCGTGGGAGAGGGATTCTTTTTTTTTTTTTTTTTTTTTTTATGGTATGTTAGTCACCATACAGTACATCATTAGTTTTTGATGTAGTGTTCCATGATTCATTGTTTGCATGTAACACCCAGTGCTCCATGCAATACGTGCCCTCCTTAATACCCTTCACCAGGCTAGCCCCCCTACCCCAAAACCCTCAGTTTGTTTCTCAGAGTCCATAGTCTCTCATGGTTCATTCCCCCTTATGTTTCCCCCCCCCTTCATTCTTCCCTTCCTTCTCCTAACGATCTCCCTGCTATTCCTTCTGTTCCACAAATGAGTGAAACCATATGATAATTGTCTTTCTCTGCTTGACTTATTTCACTTAGCATAATCTCCTCCAGTCCCGTCCATGTTAATGCAAATGTTGGGTAATCATTCTTTCTGATGGCTGAGTAATATTCCACTGTATATATGGACCACATCTTCTTTTTCCATTCGTCTGTTGAAGGGCATCTCGGCTCCTTCCACAGTTTGGCTATTGTGGACATTGCTGCTATGAACATTGGGGCGCATATAGCCCTTTCACTACATCTGTATCTTTGGGGTAAATACCTAGTAGTGCAATTGCTGGGTCATAGGGTAGCTCTATTTTTAATTTTTTAAGGAACCTCCACACTGTTTTCTAAAGTGGCTGTACCAGCTTGTATTCTATGGGAGAGGGATTCTGCTCTAACTTGCCGGGTGAGGATGAGCCCCTCCTTGGCACTGCAAGGAGGGGGAAGGGCAGGTGGCAAATGGTTGGCGTTTCTCCACCTTGGCTTGTGAATAAAGGCAGAGGTATGAGTAAATGGATGGGCTAATGGTTAGTTTTAAAGGTGGACTAAGAGAATGGTCACTTAGAAGGTCTAGGACACATGTTTTCATTTCATGGAGCCATTTAAAGAACAAACAAAAGTGAATTACCAGCTTTTTATTTTATCAAGTAAAGGTATTAAACCATATCAAACAATACCAAAACCAAGTTATAAAAATAGAACAAAAAGAGAAAAAAAATAGCATTTATTATCATTATTTTTTTCTTACAGAAATGAGTTTGCACTATACCATAAAGAATAGGAGGCATACTTAGAATACATGACACCAAAAAAAGTAGGAAAGGGGTGCCTGGGTGGCACAGTCGGTTAAGCATCTGACTCTTGGTTTCAGCTCAGGTTGTGATCTCAGGGTCATGAGTTCGAGCCCTGCCTCAGGCTCCATGCTTAGCGTGGAGTCAGCTTGAGACTCGCTCTTCCTCTTCCCCTTCCCCCAAAATAAATAAATTTTTTTAAAAAAAAATAGCAAAGATTCTCAGAATAAAGGATATTTTGTTAACTAAATTTAGTTTTATTGCAAACTCATTGTTAATATTCCTGTTTTTTCCATTTGTCACAGTTGGGAAAAATTTCATCATGGCCTGGATTTGGGGGATAGTGATTCCCAACCTATTTGAGTAAAAAGACCTCCTTTTTATTGAGACATGATTTAAAATGAACAATTCTTGAGGGTACAGCTTGATGAATTTTTGATTATTATATACATATATGTAACTATTATCCATACCCTAGTTTCTTAATGTTCTTTTCTAGTTACTATCCCATGCTACCAAGTACTTTCTAATCAGACTCTTGGCAGAATCTGTTTTCTGAGGTACCATTGAGCAAGGGTGGGAGGGGAGTTGGGAGAACTACAATGAATTAATACTTTAAAATCCCATATTAAAATTTTTTTTTAAAGATTTTATTTATTTATTCGACAGAGATAGAGACAGCCAGCGAGAGAGGGAACACAGGGGGAGTGGGAGTGGAAGAAGCAGGCTCATAGCGGAGGAGCCTGATGTGGGGCTCGATCCCATAACACCGGGATCACGCCCTGAGCCGAAGGCAGACGCCCAACCGCTGTGCCACCCAGGCACCCCCCATATTAAATTTTTTTAAAAGATTTTATTTATTTGAGAGGGAGAGCACAAGAGTGGAGGGGGAGGGGCAGAGGGAGAAGACGACTCCCTGCTGAGCAGAGAGCCTGATGCGGGACTTGATCCCAGGACCCTGAGATCATGACCTGAGCTGAAGGCAGACACTTAATGACTGAGCCACCCAGGTGCCCCAAAATCCCATATTAAATTACCCACATTAGTACATATATAGGTTTTGAAAAATATAACCTGTGTAAGACATGATCTATTCTGTTGAAAAAGCATGTTTTTGTGTATATGGACTCATGAACCCCTGGAAAAACCTTACCCCGCCCCACCATAAACAATTCATAGCCCAAGGTCTGAGAACCTTCAGTTTAGAGCCTGGGCCAAGTAGACACGACAGGTGAGAAGAGCAGTTGCAGTCATGGCTGGACCACTTTACATAGAGCCTTTTTAATTTTTTTTTTAATAGATGATAGTATCAACTTTAAACCTAATTTTTTTTTTCATTTTTAAAAAATAAAAACTGGTTGGATAAGGCTTTGGGTCTAGCCGTGAGCAGGCTCCTACGATTCTTTTTAGCTACCGCATAAGGCTATGTGTAAGATCTGTCATTGCTCTCAGTTGCTTTATGTGGTCTCCATGGATATAGATTGAAAAAAGCATTGGGAGACGTACATTAATGAGGTTCATGGAAAAGAACCATCCGTCCAAGTTAGAACAGATTTAGGGTTCAGTGGGAGTAGAATGGAGAGAGAGCATGTGCTGTGCTATTTCAGATTCCCAGTGGTTGGGCCAGAACTTCCTATCTTTCATAATCTAAGGATTGATTAGTGCCCTGGGTCTGAAGATAAAGTGCTAATATGATTGCCTAGGATGAGTCATTTTCCTTGTCTGGTGGTAAATTGAGGTGAAGTGTTCCCCATGTACTACATGAGAATTACTTTCAGAACTTTGAGATGTTTTCTATTCCTTTTGCACTGTAGGAAAAATCATACTGGTTTCTGAGACTCCAAAGAAGTCTCTAAATACCATCACCCCATTTACATTTGAGATTAGGGTTCCGTCTGCAGTACCATGAATGAATTGCTAAAAATGCAACCAGAGACAGAAGGAGACGAGGAGAAATCAAATTTCCAGCTCCAGAAATTGGAGCTGAAATGATATTTAGTGTTTTGTTACAGCAGTCGCATTGGCCTTGTAGCTAATCACCTCCGTATCACAATGTTCCCGTCTCATTGCAGCTCTAGTTAGATCGTCATGTACTCAGATGGTTTCTGGATCTAGCACAAGACTGAAAATACACTGGGAGTAGGAACTGGGTGTTCAGATCGCTCCCTCCCATCTATCCCTTTTCTTCTTCATTGCTCTCCCCTAAGTCCTGTAGGCTTAGGTCTGGTAGCTGGATTGTTGCTGCCCTGGTCAGCAAGTCAGGAGAGTAGGTGTTCAGTGCAGGCGCACCTCACCGCATGCTGTTTGCTTTGGTGATATTAATGATAGTGTTTATCTCTATTCCTAGTGGGGTTTTCCCTGGTGCAGATGGATTGTTGAAGGACATTTGAAACATAACTTGATAAAGTTGGAGGGTAGAGGAGAAGGGGGTCAGGAACAACTGAAACAGTAGCTTGCTGGCTGGGGTGGGGGGCTCTGACGAACTGTTGTTGTCATGGCAGCACTCGGTGATATGTTTTAGCGTGTGGACTCAGCCCTGCTCCCTAAGCCAGCGTGAGCCTTTCCCAGTGAGAAGGTAGAGCTTGGGGACTGAGGCTTTGTAGTCACCAGTATCACCTAGGTCCCATTCAGCCACACTGCATCAATCTATACAGTCACCGAATCCCCCAGGTGCTCCTAAACACCATTCTGAGAAGCCACAGTCTGGGAAACTTCTTCCCCATCTCCTGTGAGCAAGGCAAACACACTCATCCGTCTAGGCACCTTTTGCAGTTTGGCAGTTTGGTTTACTTAGTAAATGTTTGGTTGTGCCCTGTTCCGGGTGGTCAGACACTGAGAGCAGGTCGAGGACTGGATTGCTCTTAGAATAAGGATTATGATGATACAGTGTTTTAATCCATGGGATAAAAGTGCTTTACAAGCCCAAAGATGCTGGCTAATTGACAGAGGTGTTGAGGAATTAATTAACACTTTGAACCTTTAACATGAAAGGTGTCTTATAGAATTAGAAGTTAATATTGACTGTTTTGTCTAATTGCCTAGTTTATTGTGATCTGTTTTCTCCTTTTTCAAAACACATCCATTTATTTGACAGTTAATCTTTCTAATGGCTTAATGCTAACCTGCAAATAAACGTGTCGGGTATTGCCCTAATTGCCTTAGAGTATCTTTCAAATAGTGACACGTCACCAAAAAAAAGAAGAAAAAGTGATGCTTTATCAAAAGCCGGAATATTTGTTCAAATATCTCAGCGGAAGGGCACCTGGCTGGCTTAGTCGGTAGAGCTTGCGACTCTTGATCTTGGGGTCGTGAGTCCAAGCCCCACCTGGAGGTAAAAAATAAATAAATAAATAAAATAAAATAAACCCCAAACCATAAAACAAATATCTCAGCACAAAAGTTTATTTTTCCTTTTACCCCTGAAAATGTAGTACCTCGTGGCATTTCTTCAGATAGTTGGTTACTGTGTGATTTCTAGGTATTGAGGACCATGGCCAGTCACAGAGAAATAAGCAGTATTTTTCTGTTTTAGGAATAAAATAAATGTTGATGTGTTTTGCTCCTTAAATACCAAATATAGAATAAAGGCAGCCATTTACATGATACGTCTTTTTTAAAAAAACATTTTGATGACGTTTTCATAAGGGAGAATGATTTTCAGTGAAATTTCTGCAAATGAAAACCATATTTCAGGGAGTTGTCTTCTTTTGGGTTTTCATCTGAGGCTGATAACGATGAAAAAGTAGGCATGAAAATACTGCTTCTCATGCCCAGATTGGGGCATGCTTCGAATATAGTTGTGTATTTTAAGACAGATTACAGGGGATATTTTTGTGAATGTGGTTAGTGGCATCCATCACACACATCTGGGTTTATGGCTCTATGAGTTTATGATCTAGGCTGCTTAGCTAGATTGCTTAGACAATATTAAAAAGAATAATGGTCATATTTGTTCTTTGGGGCACATTTTAGGATTTAATATGTTTGGAGAGTAGCAAACAAAACTCATTACCACTCACTATGGTCCCAACTTTGTGTAATGTTCTTGGAGTTATTTTGTTCTCCAAAAGACTAGATAAAAATCTATAAAGAGTTGAACAAAAGTTTATCACCATTACCTTGAGGTACTAGTCTTACCAAGGCAGAAGGATTATCTTTATATAAAGGATTGCTGAATTTATTCCTTCATTTGTTCAAACACATGTTTTTGAGAACTTGCTATGTGCCTGGAATGTTCTAATTGTTGGGGTTTAACAGTGAGTTATACACATAGTCCCTGATATCCTGAAAATGATTCTGAAGTGAGGAAAGCAGCTATTATTCATTCAGAAAAATGTGTAATTACTAAATGGTAGGTGATTTGAAGCAAAAGTATAAGAGGGTATGATTCTAAGTTTCCTTAAGGAAGTGATATTTTAGCTGAAATCAGAAAGATGAATAAGAGGTCCCTGTTCATTTATTATTGAGTCCCTTGTTTAAAAAAGCACATGACCAGGATGATATTAAATGTCAATTCTTCGGCAAATGAGCGCAACAGTGTCTTACTATGAATGGCTTTCCTTTTGTTTAGGAGGAGCTGTGTTGGGTCAGAGCTGGTAGACTGGCTTCTAGAGCACTGTCCTTTTGTCCAGTGCAGATCTATGGCCATAGGGGTCTGGCAGCTCCTACTGGATATGGGAATTATGCTATCAGGTCAGTATTACATGTTTTGAAAGCATGGAAACATTATTTTATTAAGCCACCAGAACAAAATTTACTTGCTTTTCTGGAGGATATTACAGCCTGAACGGAAATTGTTTTCACAGGTAAATATTTGCATTCTCTCACATTTTATAAACAAAAGTGACCAGTCATCTTTCGATTGTTATTTCTCACACCTTTTGTGAAAATAATTAGGTACTTGCTGATTCATAGACTACTTAATGTCTCAGAGTCTTCTCCCTTACCCCCTCTTCTACTTAAAAGGCTGCTCACAATTTTTTTTTAATCAGTGACATCTTTAGTTGCTCTAAATGTGTGAGTTATCTAGGTGTTCGTTAGAATAATTATCAGAAACTGATTTTATGAGTGGAATGTTATGCCATTTTAATTGACTAATCATGAACAATTAGAGATATGACCTATGAAAATTAGCTGTTTAAACAGAACACAAAATTGATGGCAACTAAAATAGATGGCAAATAGCTCTTTTCTTAGTTGAGCCTGGGGAATTAAAGAATTAGAAGTCAAGTAATCCGGATTCTTTATTTAGCTCTATCATGCAGGTGCTAGTTGGTCACCAGGAAGCCCCTTTGTCCCCATAGGTAATAAATATTGAGTGTCAGAGCATAGTAAGGTTCAGAAAGTCATACCCCAAGCCCAGTATAGCACAGATGGGGATGTGGGTATAATTTCAGTGAGTTCTTAATACCTAGCACCCGATCCTCTTAGAAAAGCAGTAACTACCTTTGAGGAGTGTTACCAGCTTGCTTGTGAGGTTCATGTTTCTGGTGAGCAAAAATATTTGTGTCAGTGGTTTTTTTTGGATAAGTCTCCAATTCTTGATTCCTTTTAAAACAGCCATGGTAGCATTGACATTTTATGCTAGATAGTTCTCTTGAAGGGACCTGTCCTGTACATTATAGAATGTTCAGCAGTATCACTTTCTCTACCCACCTGTAGCACCCTCTAGTAGTGAAAACCAAAAACGTCTCCAGACATCGCCAGATGTCCCTGGGGTGGCACCGTTGCCCCCGGTTGAGAACCATGGGCTTAAAACCTGGGATAGTGTTGTATTTGTGTATCACTCAAGTAATTAAATATATTCGTTTGCTTGGAGACACACAAGAAATTCTCCCCACTTTCTGAATTGCTACCGTTTTCACCTGTCTGTGAAGCAGAAGAGTCATAAAGTACATATGCATATGCCGGCTAAAGCCTCAAGTAATAAAAGTAGGTTGGTCAGGAAGTCCCTTTTAATTCAATGGGGTTGTGAACATGAATGGACTTAGACTATATAATTATAGTCCTACCCCTGGGTTCTCCCTAATAATTAGTAGGGCTTTCAATTTATTATTTGGTTTATGACTCTCTAAATAGTAGACTTTAAAAAAACAGATCCTCCTCTTTTTGGTTTCCAACAGTGGACCACAATTTATACTTTCAAGATACCTATGTTTTCTACCAGTTTTCTTCTGATGAATGTAGCTACTTGTACTGTGAATTTGAAAGAGAAGAAGAATGGCAGAATGGTGTCAAACTTTTACTGCAACTTGTGCCTCTTATTCCTGCTAGAGCTGGCATCTGTGAACTGTAAGTAGATGTTCTTTTGTTCTAATATAAAATTATTCTCACTTAGAGACTATTTCCTGTTTCTAGGGACTGTGCTCTGCTCTTTAAGGTCACCATCTCCTGTAAGAGATAGCTGTCCCATCCCCATTTCTCAGATGCAAGTTCAGAAAGGTAAAAGAAATGGCTAGAAATTAAATCCAGCTAAAAAATGGCTGAACTGATATTCAAATCCCAGAAGTTCATGCCTCGCCAGCTGCACCATGCTGCATCTAATTTAATCATCACTGTGTGAGTAGTGAGCTAAATTAGGAGTAAAGATGATTTGGCTGAGGTTGAAATAAAATAATAACTGACATATTATCTGCTCTCCAAATCGTGACTTTCCTAGGAAAGAGCTCAACAGACCTTTCTGAAAATAAGCAAGAAGCAACATTTGGCAAATTAAAACACGTGAATCACTATCACATGAAGATAATGAATCACTATATGATTAAAATGAATTAAAATTCATTAGAGAAGACTTGGGAACAGGGCTTGAGTCATGATATGGTGCTGTTGACATGTCTTTATCTCTCCGTGGAATTCATGATAAGCTTATTTTGGAATAATGAAATTCAGATTAAAATTTTCCATCAATAACTTTTCCATATTCAGTTTTCAAAATACGTTCCCATGCTGTTGACTCTCGGGTCTAACATTAGCAGGGCAAGTGGTATCATTTTATCTCATGGGTAGGAAAATAGGTTCCAGGAGAAACACCTACAATCATCACAAAGATGAGTTACTCTTAAAAAAAAATACTGGACAGTTAATCCAGCCTTCTAGAAAAGAAATAAATGTTAGAATATTAATGAGATACCATGCTAATAGGTTGATTGTAGAAACACATCTTATGTCAGGAACTATGCTAACTGCTTTATATTATTTCATCTTCAGATGAATTCTAGAAGTTACTACTATTGTCAACCATTTTGTGAGGAAAATGAGGGACAGAGGTCAGGTGACCTGTCTAAGGTCACACGAGTGGTGAGTGGAACCTTATGGTTTGAATCCATGTCCATGTGACTCTAACACCCACTCTTTTAACACCTGCCAGGGTGTGTTCCAGGAGTGATGGGGGTCATTCCAGCTTCCCCTTCTGAGACACTATAAACAGAAACTGTAAAAATGTTAGACTGACTCCAAAATGGTTGACATTACAACCACCACCGCACATAGAGGACCTTGGAATGGTAAAGCAAAATTCGAGTGTAATTCTTCACTCAGTTGTCTAAGTACAGAAGATGGTCTTTAGTATAAGATGCTTTTAATAGAGGTCAGAATTTCCTGAGAGAAGTCAAAGAGTATCATACTAAACTTTAACAAGCTTTCCAAGAAGGAGTGTGTGCTTCGGAAGCTAGAGATGACTGTGACTTGCTTTGACGCCGTGGGACTGGCATTCTCTAGTAGCTCTTCTTAACCATTTCCTGTCCTGCATGCAGGATGGAAGAGTGTCCAGTCGCATGGGTGTGCATGGGTTACCAGGGGCATAAGGGCAACTGAAATCAACTTGCAGGCAGTCCTCAGAGTTCGCTCCAGTGCTTTCTCCCTGACGCGTACAGCAGATTGGAATGCCATTGAGTGAGATGACCTTGTTATAGGGAAACCCTGAGTCCACTCTAGATTCTAAAAATTATTTTCAAAAATTTGGTTCCTAATATTAATTCCAGATTATCTGCAGTCATTTGTCACACCGATCACTGAACAGAAATGTCATGCTTCTGGAGTTGAGAATCACCGTAAATGTGCTTTAATCGGTGGATTTTTTGTTGATGGTGGTGGTGTGAACATGTACATTGGGCGTGGTCATTCCTCTGGGGCAGTTGTCATTGGGGAGCTGTGGATCCATCTGTCCCATATTATAACTGCTAACTATAAAAAGATAAAATTAATGAACCACTGCAAGTCTTTAATGGCAGGAGATAGAGTATACACATATAAAATATCTGTATATAATATTACAAATAAATAACTTTTTTCTATGCTAGAGTTACAAACAAACCTCTAAGCTAGGATAAAATTTTTGGCTAAATTTTGGAAAGCCAAGGTTTAGGTTATTCAGACTTGGAAGAAATTATTGTCAGAGAAAAGTGCCCAGGGACACTGTCCTCTTCCAGCTGTGATGGCGCAGCCTTCCTGTGGCTCGATGCATGTGATTCCCATTTAACTTCTGCTCTCTTTTGGTGATCCCCATTCATTCTGACCCCCATCTCACACCCATTTATTCCCTCCTGCCCCTGTGGTACTCCTCTCCTTCCTCTGCCTCTTTCCTTATCTAGTAGAATTCTACCCACCCCTCAAGGGGGAGCCCAAGTCCTACCTTGACTACAAAACTTCCAATGTCTGCAGTTCCTGTCAGTCTTTCTGGTAAGTAATGGCTCTTGCTGTTTGCATCCAAAACATTTTCCATTCTTCTGTGTCATTCGTAGTCCTCTGTTAACCATTCTGCTCTCTTAATCCATTTTTATCAATTCTACTGAAATAGCCTTGAAAGTCCTCTTGATTCATTAACTTGCGTCGTCTATTCCGGAGCTGAAAATCCTGTCCTGTGGTCCTTTTACGAGCCTTTTGATATTTGAAGGCTATTAAGGTCTGTGTATGTGGTTCTGCATTGGGTCCCTCTAGTTTGCTGTCTTCTAAATCTCTAAAATTATGTGAGGAAACCACTTAACATCTCTATGTAAACACAATTCTGTACAAATGTATTTTTTTTAAAGTGGATTTTTGTTTTCCATTTAGAAAAATGTTTAAAGCAGGACAGCAAATGAAGCTGTTGCAGGTTTCTGGGCTAATTTGAGGGAAAAAACCTCCTATTCTATACAAAATAACTTTTGCATCCAAACTGAGTAGATAATTTGAAAGGAGTGTCGAGGGTACTATCTCTGGGAGAAAAAGTAGCAGTCATGGTATTTTATTCAAACCGAAAGCCAAATCAAGTCATCCAGAATGGACTTTTTTCTAACTTTTTTTTTTTTTTTGAATTGTGTGTGGAGGGGTGGGTTGGGGGTTGGTTAGAAATGCCGAAGTGACAGCATAGCGGACGGCAGCCTGACAGTTCCTTCAGGACTAGTGAGCACTTGGAGGATTTACTCTGTGAGGGAGCTTGGCTGTTGCCGTTCAGCTGCCTTTACAGCGGCTGCCGGCTTACCAGGGGTGGGAGCGGTAGGGCTCTGAGTGGACGGAGTCCATGAACCTCCAATACACGAGAACTGTATCCTCCAGTTACAGGGCAGGTAACATTTAAGCTGTTATTTAAAGAGTTCTAGAGGATTGCTGAAATGTAGCTCGGGCTACACGCAGACATGTAAAGAAAAATGTTATGTCTTCATTTGTCCTCTGAGCAACTGTTACTGATTGTCCACGCGAGCCTCCGCCTTGCTAGGTAGCCAGAAAGAAGGGAAAGAAGCCCCTAGTTTTAGTCTAATCCAGTTAGAGTATTCTAATAAGGTAATTTAAAAGGCTGTGGAGCCTATTTTGGTAAAAAGGTCAGTCTGTGCCCACTCCCTGTTCCTCAGCAAGACGACATCTGGTATGTGGGGAGTGGTTCGGGTCTCTGAAGCCTGGTAGAGGAGGCTCCTGTCAGGGTGGGCCCTTTCCCATCCGCACTGATTTTGCCTAGTGGATGGGCAGCCACTTGCCTAATGATCCCTGAAGTATAACTGGGGTGTTCCGTTGGCATCTGCTGTGGAGCCTGGGGCTGGCACAAGTTGGGTTTGTCCATGCTGGCTGGATCAGCGTCTGTTGGTCCTGCCTGGCTGATGGGCCTTCCTGTGTACCTCTTGGCATTGCTCATGCTCCTGAGGGGTCTGGCTGTGGCTTCCACAGTTGGCCTGTTCAGCCACTTGACCTCTGTTGAAACAGCTCCCTCTCATAGCGTCCCAGCCTGACTTTTCCTGATTCTAACTATTGTTCATTGTTGTTACTCTTATTTAGCAGTGCACTTAATTGAATGGTATCTTAGCCTTCAGATTCCTAACTAACCAGCTCTAGGGAAAGCTCAGTCCAGTGGGTTAAGATGAATTTATTAGCGGGGCGCCTGGGTGGCTCAGTCGATAAAGCGTCTGAGTCTTGATTTCGGCTCAGGTCATGATCTCAGGGTTGTGACCGGGAGCTCTGCATTGGGCTCTATGCTGGGCGTGGAGCTCACTTAAGATTCTCTCTCTCTCCCTGACCCTCCCCTCCATTCCCTCTCTCTCTCTTCCCCCTCTTAAAAAAAAACAAAAAAACAGAAAACAGATGAATTTATTAGCATTCATTATTTCATGCTCTAGGCAGACAAGCAAAAGTGTACTTGAGGTAGGTGGCACAGTGTGCAGGGCATGAAGTCAGAAGGAGCGGTGGCATGCTGAGGCTGCGCAGGGCAGCTTGATGCGCTCGAACGGTGAGTCACAGTGAGAGGAACTCAGACTTTAAGAGTGGGGAGCACATCTCAGATGGAGCGCAGGGGGGTGTAGACCCATAGGGAAGACAAGCATTATCTTTACATTGAATAAAGAGAATGACTTAACTGTGTATCGTTGGTTCTGAAATAAATAAAATACAGTTTGTTGCTTGAATTCACAGTTAACACTTTTATCGTGTATTTGCTTAATCATCATGTACAGAGTTCATGGGTCTGTGATCCGTTTCTATGGAAAAGGGGTCTCCCTAATTAAAAAGTGGGGAAGAATTGGCTTAGTCACTTGGCCTAAGCTGGCCTGGCAGTGATAACAATAATAAAATCAATAGTAGCAGTAATGATTAACACTTTTTACAACAGGAGTTTGAAGTTACAGATGAAGGAGCTGAGGCAAGGCGGGTTACATAACTTGCCAAAGGAACAGGCCTCTGTACTTGGTGGCAGTGACGTGCTATGAAGGCAAAAGGTGAACTTGGAAGTGACCTCTATGGCAGTGGTTCTCAACCATGATCCTTTCAAAAAGAAGGAGGCATAGTCTGAGAAATACTGAACCAGGCTTGGGATGGAGAGCTGAGACAATCATATCAGTACTTCATATCAAGTTCTAAAGATGAGGCAAATGTACAGCAGAGTTGAAGTCTACCGTTTATAAAGTCAGCCATACAGAAAGAGCTTGGTTAAGTGATAGGAAATGTGAATGGTAATTAAGTCAAAGTTGTAAAATACTATGTAAAGAAATCAGATTAATACCATTATGATGAAGATTTTATCAAGCATGGTACTTACTACCACTTGGCTGACATTCCTGAAATGCCATACATTTAGCTTCATAAACATTTATATTTGGGAGGGAGTCCGGAGTCCTTAGATAAGTGAATTTGCTCCTCTTCATTTCTAGGTAAGGAAAAGGGGCAGGGAGAAGAAGGTCTGGGAAAAGGCAACCACTTGTCACCAATACTCTTCCTCAACAGGCATACACTGAGCATCAGGTTCGTGTGAAGTACAAATTTGTGCTTGGCCCTCCGGAGATACGACCCTATGTAAATCATGTAAAGCCCTTTATGAAGCCAGCATTATTAGGGCAAAGTTCAGAAAGAGAAAATGAATGTGAAAACCGAAACTTTCTCAACAAATATTAGTAAATGGGATCCAGCAATATATAAAAGTGATAGTACATCATGAAAAACAGGAATTTATCCCAGGAATAAAAGAATGGTTCATAGTTTAAAAATCAATCAGTATAATTCACCAGATTTAGTCTAACAGGAAAAACTGCGACAAACTCCATAGATACAGAGAAAACATTTAAAAAAATTCAGTATCTATTCAGGATAAAAATTCTTAGAAAACTAGGAATATAAGGAAACTTCTTCAGTCTGATAAACCTTACGTAAAACCTATGGCTTACATCATACTTAATAGTGAAAGACTGAATACTTTCCCACTAAGGGAACAAGGCTAATACATCTCCTTTTAATCACTTCTCTTCAATGCTAGTCAGTGCAATAAGGCAAGATAAAGAAATAAAAGGTATACAGACTAGAAGACAGACGAAAGCCACCTGTCTTTGCAGATGACCTAATTATATAAGTAGAAAATCCCAAGGAATCTACAAAAAACCTACTAGAACTAATAAGCAGGTTTAGCAGGGTCATGAGATACAAGGTCAGCATGCAAAAATCAGTTATGTTTCTATGTACTAGCACAAAAAACACTGTGAAATACTTAGGTACAAATCTAAAAAGTGTGCAAGGGCTGTATGTCAAACACTTCATGAGTCTGATATAAAAAAAAAAGATCTAGTAAGATTTAAATAAGAGTATCTCTCCATGTTCATGGACTGGAAGACTCAATTATTATTAAGACCTTAATTCTCCCCAGACTGACCTGTCTTTTCAGTGGCAGTCATCTCCTTGTCTGTTGGCCTCACCATACCTGCATAATAATAATAACTACTTTCGGAAACACTGACTTCTGAAGGGGGAGTGTCCTGGTGCTCAGTCCCAAGACCTCTTTCTCTGCTCTTACTCTGGCGGTGCCCTCACGCAGGCCTTTATTTAATATCCTCCCCACTGTGGTGATTTCCAAAATTCAGATCCCTGTCTCTCCTTGGCACCCTACATATGCTAATGCCACCACCACCTTCCACCCTGTCACCTCCACTCCGTGTCCTTATCCCGCCTAACTTTGCCTTGTCTACCTGACATGTTTAAGCAAGGTGAGAAATCCTTTGGCATCCTTAGTTTCTGAACTGGTGCTCGATTAACATCTTCTAAGTGGAGATCAACTTCAAGTCCACCATTCCTATGTCCCAAATCTACCTTTTATACTCCTGACTTTTCCTAAATAGATTCTCATTTTATGCTCTTTGGGGAAGAGGAAATAAATACTGGATGAATAAACATTTTTTTGAGTATTTCTCAAAAAAAATTTCATGGTGGAACTTGGTTTAAGTTTTGTGTTAGAATCATAGGTGAAGAAAATTTCCATTTGCTGCTTTAAATTGTATAAAAAAATGCTATGAAATCAGCTGGTCTTAGTCTTTGTTATTACTCATCACCCCCTCTCCCAAGGAAACACTAAGCCCTCCAAAATTTCCATTGTTTACAGAAAAGGCTTATTCTAGATGTGGGAACAGATTGCTTATTTTTATCAGAGTACATAATTATTTAAGAGTAGTACAGGAATTTTAACAAAAATTGAACTTTCAGGCCTCGTTGTGCCAGCATTTGAAATATAGCTGCTTAATTAAATATTAACTATTAATTCTCAAATCTTCAATGTAAAATGCAAAAATATCAATAATAACTAATTTTATTCAGTTTTGGATGAATATATAGCTATATATCCTGACCCCAGCGAAACCCGTCATATTCACATTTTACTAGTGTTTGGTAAATGGCCTCTGTAAGCACAACTAGTAGCCTGATCCTGTGAAAAATTAACTTTCCTTTAGAAGATTGAACAGAAGGTTGTATTCATGATATCAAAGATCACAAGAAAAATCTAATTCTCATTTTTCTACCATCCCACTTTTTCTTTTTTGTCATAAGAATTTGCTTTGTTATGCAAAATAGATGTGTCCAGAATATAGATGTTAGAGAAGGGACAGTACTTGAGTGGACTTTCTTACTCTTCTGGGATCAGTGGGTGTTAGATGTGGTGGAGATTGAGTCTGTGCTCCTAGAAGAGCATTCTCTTTGGTAGTGTCTAGGACTTGGTATCAGTGATTTCTAAAACAGAAAAATTTCAAATCTGGCCCAGGAAATATTTCTGCAAGAGAAAGGCCTTGAAGTTTCCTTGCCGGACAGTCAGCAAGTACAGAACAGACTCTGGGTTGTCCCAGGAGAATGTGAATTGTGGCATCATCTGTTGACTTAACATCATTTGTTCTCAGTTTGGTGGAGGGGGAGCCCTTCTTTCTGCTCAAAACTCATTCTTCTCTCTGGGCTGTGGGTCCTACCCTTCCTTGGAGACTTCCCTTTCCTGCTTTCTCAGTATCTCTCTGTTGGCTCTTCCCTTTCAGCAAACAAATGATTCCTTTAATCGTAATAACAAGAAACAAACCAACCTTTGATTTTATATCCTCTTCTGGTTACTTCTCCATCCTTCTTGTTTGTTTTACAGCCGAAGTTCATAGCCCTCAGCACAAAACAAAAACTCTTAAGCAGTATCAGATGAGGCCCTGACTGGTCTGGCCTTGGCCTTATCTCCTGCCATTTCCTACTTCCTTGTCCTGGTAATCCTGCTGCAACTCCAGGGCCACTCCTTATCCATCCGAACCTTACCCTGGGTATCACTTCTCCCAAGAAGTGGCCTCTGACAACAGCAGATAAGGCTAAGTGACTCTCACTTGTGTTGGCAGAATATCCTAAAGATGGATTTTGCTAAACCCACTGATTGTTTTGTTTCCCTATGTGTGTGTGCTATGCATCTCCTGTTTGTTGTGGGATCGTGTTTGAAAGATTCCTGTATAGTTTGTCTTGGTTCTGTTTTTTTCCATGCCCTAGAATTTCATCAGCCTCTAGCAGAGGTAGTCTCAGGTCCATCCTAAATATTGTATTTCCCTCCAGTCCCTCCAAACCAAACAAACAGCACAGGACAGCTCAACATCAGCCCGGCTTTGGGGGTTGGTGATGGTGGGAAGTAGTGAACAGGCCTGCCTGACATCCCCCTAGAACAGACTCTTCCCTGTTAGAATTCTGATTTGGAGATGGGCATGTTCCCCACCCTCCTTGGGTCCCAATCTAGAATATCTCTGTTTAATGTGAAGGTTGATGTGCAGTGTGTATGCAAGAAGCGCTCAGACACAACCGAAGCCCCTGGGAGAGCAGTAATAGCATTTTACGTGAAAGCTGACCAAGGCCACAACTCCTGGTGTTAGTTCTCTTTGTAATGTGCAGCTCAGAATAGTATTGGCACAGGTGCGTCTGGAAGGTCGTGGATAACCACTCAGCTGGTTTGGCACGTGCCAATTATGGACAGTTTCCACCTCTTGAACTACTTGACTCCAGATCTCTGCAATTCCAGCAACCATAAAATAGACATTTAACACATTTTCCTAAAGGAACAATGTTATGCATAGTGGTAGCTCTTGGCAGCCCACATAGGCTATTCAATGTTGAGACACAGATGGACAGACAGAACCCATGCGTTTTTGAAGTATCAATATACAAATGTAAAGTATTATTTGGATAATATTTCCATAATAAAATGCCTGCAGTTTTCCACCCTAAAATACCATGAAACTTCTTCCAGTTAAAAAGGAAGTAGGGTTTTCCAACTCCGAGAGAGTTTTAGTTGCTCTTGAATCTTTTTTTTTTAAAGATTTTATTTATTTATTCAACAGAGATAGAGACAGCCAGCGAGAGAGGGAACACAAGCAGGGGGAGTGGGAGAGGAAGAAGCAGGCTCATAGCGGAAGAGCCTGATGTGGGGCTCGATCCCGTAACGCCGGGATCACGCCCTGAGCCGAAGGCAGACGCTTAACCGCTGTGCCACCCAGGCGCCCCTAGTTGCTCTTGAATCTTAAGGCACAGATATTTTGGCCAAAATCTGGTTGAGGAGTGTGGGTTCTGTCTCTCATATAGAAGATGTATGACAAGCTCTATTTTTAAGAACTTCATTGGAATAATTTCAAACCCATTATACTACTTCTCATGAAGGAATTCTCACTAAGAGCATTCTGGGAAGCCCTGCAGGGATACCAGTTAAATCCAAGTTGTTAGAAATTATACTGGGCCAGAGTGGTATAAAATAAATTCCATTGCCCAGATAATGGCCCCCGGGTGCTGCCTCCTGGGGCTCTTTATTAGAACTCAACCCTATGTGACTACTGAGCCGTCAGAGCTGAGAGATGTTCTTGGGTGGGGACTTACTTTTCTGCTGCAGGATGAATTGTGCAAATGACTGTCAAACAATTGGCTGGGTTGTAAACTGTTATTACATCTATACTGTTATTCCTTAGAAGAAGATGGGGGGGGGGTTGATCCTTGTAATGCTATTACTTTAAGATACTTTCAGAGTTAGCACATCTTTGGTATTTTATATAAGAAAGTCATGGTTGGATTTGAATGATGAGAAGACCCCTGAAAGATAGAACTGCTGCAGGGAGCTGGGAGAACGATGGAACAGCTCAGGGAAAGTGTTCTTGAGTAGAAGCAGGGTCCTTCCGTTGAATTGACTACAGATAAAAAGCTAATACCTTATGCAGTGGTAGTCCTGGGATAGTGATTCATGGAGCATTCCTTGAAGTTTCAGGTACTCCATTAATTTATTCAACAGTTATTTATTGAATGCCTCTAATGGACTAGATTGCGTTCTAAGTGTCGGGGATATAATCGTGAACAAAACCGAAATGTCTCGTCCCCTGGAGCCTACAGTCAAGTAGGGGAGGACAGACAATGTCCTAATTAAACAGATTTAGGTTGGTTAAAGGTAGAAAACTTTATGAAGATACATAAAGTAGGAAATGAGAGATACGTAGATAAGGGTCAGGAAAGAAGTTGACAGAGACCTCAAGGCTGTGAGACAGAAGTGAGGTGCATATCTGAGGGAAGAGTGCTAGGTCAAGGGGATAGCCAGTGCCGAGGTCTAAGGTAGAGCATTAAAGGCAAAGCAAATGTGAAGGGAGGGAGAGTTGTCAGCAACTCTAACGACTTCGGTTTTATATGAGGGCGATGGGGAGTCATTTAAGAATTTTGAACAGAGGAGGAACGTGATCTGACTTACATATTAACAAGACCACTCTGGCTCCTGGGTCCAGGTAGGAGATTAGGTGTCTGGGACAACAGTGGTGGTGGTGCTAGCAGTGGTGAGAAGTGCTCAAATGGAAGATACACCTGGAAGGTAGAGCTGATAAGATTTCAGGATGGCTATAGTGGGTAGAGTGTAAGAGAGCAGGGATCAAGGATAACTTCTAGCTGGAAGGAAGGGATTGTCGTTGATTAAGGTGAGGAAGACTGTAGAGAGGCAGTGGTTGGCTTGGTTTTGGTTTTGTTGGGGACTGGTTAGAATGATAATGTGTTCTGTTTGATGGTTGAAGGGACAAAGGCAGCTTTTGCCATTCCTGTATCCTCACATTGGCACCCTTAGATACTGCAGACCTCTCAAACTACTGAAGACATCTGCCCAAAGTACAAGCACTCAGGACTTTCTGTTGGAGAATTACTGGGCCTGGCATGGGCTGTTGGTAAGCAGGGACCTTGAGAAGCAGCCATGGGAATTCGTAAATCTGTGGTGCCTGCTGGGCCGGAGCTTCCTGCTGGCACAAACACTCTGGGATGGGTCTTCCTTCCTGGGGTCACTGCTGGTCTCTTTCTGTCTCATGTCACTTGTCACTGCCGATTCCAGCCGGGGTTTCTCTGCTTCCCTTCTCTAACCACTGACAAACCACACAGAGCTTCTCTCTTCCTCTCCTGTTCACTGATCCCTTTGAGTAATAATGGGAAAGTAGGCAAGTATTACAGTTGATTCTTTTCTTTATTCCCCCTTGCCCTGTTTCGTTACCTGTTTTGATCTGACATGGGAGAACTTTGTCTTCACTGTATTGCACTGACCTCTATTTACTTACATAAAATCAGAATTTAATAAATGCCTTTGTTGGGGAAAGAGAGTCTGGTATTTCTGGGCATTTTGGCAGAGAGCTGGGGAGGGGACACAGTGGTGGGGAAGGAAGGAGGGTGATTGGTGTTACCCTTCCCCTTCTGTAAGCTCTTCCACTGTTTACCGGTTACCACCAGACCCGCTCCTAAGACCTTACTCTATGCCAGGTCAAATGGAGGTGCCTGCCGGTGCAGAGGGGGATAGGGCACATGAGTGGGAAAGGAAGAGTATTTCCGAATTCTAGGACTTTGAGTAGGCCGTAGGATAATCTCTGAAGATTTGGACTCTGAGAGAAGCAGGACCAGGTCTCAGTTTTAAAAAGATAATCCTGGTATTTATAGGAGATTGGGCACAAGAGGAGAATCCAGAGACAAAGAAGTTGGTTAGAAGATAGTAAAAATAATTTGTGCAAGAGAAGTAAAAGGCTTCAGTGGTGAGTGAGGCTTAATAGAGGTAAACTGAAGGAAACAGATGGAATGGCCACAGGGTGACCATGGAGCTGAGTCGTGAGAGGTGCTTATGGAACCCGCAGAGGCAGGAGGCAGTCGGAGTACAATGTCAGTTATGTTGACTTCAAGGAGACTATAGAAAATAAGGTTCCTGGAACTGCCCCCCAGCACTCCTTTGAAGGCAGATGGTAAAACAAGGTGAGCTCAGGGGAGATTCGGGGGCTGGAGAAAGACTTAAGAGCTCTGGGCATAAGTCGTGGTGGTTGTGGTGATAAAAATGGGATGAGGGCTGCAGGACAGCTCTTGGGAGGTCATCTCTGTCTTTCTTACACATACTTCCTTCAGAAACGTTTTTTGCCAAGGCATGTTTTGTGCTGGAAGAATGACCAAAGGTAGCTTTGCTCCTGAACAGGGACTAAATTATTTGTCAATGAACCATCAGCGGCTCAGCCATTACTCAGAAAGTAGCCATTATCAGTCACATACACAAGGACTTCCCCTGGAATTCGGAGTTCCTTTCAGCTGTTTGTTGAAAACACGTTCATGACGGCATCTGTGCTGGTGTGAAATACCTCATGCCTGTGAACTCATCGTTGAGCTATGTGCAGGGGTCTGAGAACCAGGAGCCGGCGTGATCAGCCCCTGCTTCACTGCAGATGCAGACGGGTGCTGAAGCCCTTGCTGGTGCCCTTGTGCCCAGTGCATTTGGCTCTTGATTTCCTGTCACATCTGTTCAGTCACCTCAGCTTAACCCTATAAACCTGGTTGGGTGGCTTAGGTTATAAAGGGTTACAAATCTTTTCTCCATAGAACGTCATGTATATGGAAACCTTGTGAATAGATCATTTTAATAATAAAGTTCATTGTTCAAAGTATTCATTTTCAGGGTAGTTTACTTTTTGGGGAATACGGGAAGTTACAATGCTCAATTTCCACTGTCTTTATCGGGCGGATAATTAGCTCACATTTCAAACACTTTGCAGCACAGGTCATTAAGGGACTTGACAAAATCAAGTCTTTGTACCCAGATCATGCCGTTCTTGTAAAGGCAAGTGGTTTACCATCCACTGCTCTGATTTACAGGGTTGTTGTTGTTGTTTTTCTATGAAAGGTTGTAAAAACATAGAAACAGGAAGCCAATGCCAGAATTGATCCGACTTGCTTTTCCCTTCTTAAAGAGCTTCTCCTTAGCCCTCCTGCCCGGCAAGGCAAGCGCTTGAGCCGGCCCTGCAGTTACCGAGATTGAAATCAATCATTGCGCTGCCCTTCGAGAACACCACCCTGCCGGGCAATTACCAGCAATCCCTCCGAGTCCACAGAAGGTGTCGAAAGGGATTGCTGTGGAGTAGATCTGGGAGACAGTTACATACATTCAGTTGGCATTAATTTTTTTTTCTTTGACCAAGCCCAGAAAAAAATGTCATTTTATAAAATTTGCTTTAAGTAGATAATTTTAGTACACCTGAAACTAAGCTAATATTGTGTGTCAAATATGCTTCAATAAAAAAAAAAGAATAGATAATTTTATATGTTAGTGTATATATTTGTGTGGTGAAAATTTTTTCATGAGTTACATTACAAAGGTGATTTCCCTAAACAGACAAACTGATCTTATACTATATTATATGTTATATGTCTCTTTAGTTATTTAGCATATGCACAATTTTCTTGGCTTCTCAACTGGGCTGTGGCATTTTCTCTTCTCTTTGTGTGTGTGTGTGTGAGAGAGAGAGAGCGAGCGAGCTCAGAGCTTTCTCAGGTATAGGCTATGGTATTTTAAAAAAAGAGTGAAGAGCTTCTGCTGCTATTGTATTGCATGTAATTCCTGTCACCATTTTAGGCCTATAATAGACCATTTCAAAACAAATCTGTTTTGGGTGAAATTCAAATGTAGTGGGAAATTCATGTGTCAGATTTTCAAAATCTGGATTTCATTTAGACTAGGAGGGAATTTTGGTACTTAACCACCTTCCATTCACATCTGTTTATGATTTAGACATGCCTATATTCGTAAATCTCCTGTATCAGAACTATTCTGTGATATCATTTGGAGACAAATAACTTGATCCTCAGGATTTAATTGGTATATTGTGAAGAGATTCCTGCTAATTGATTTTGAAGGAACAGTTGGGCTGCAACAGAGCTGGGTCTCCTGGCATTATTGACACCACCTTATTTGCATGGGTACTTTCACTCATGTATTAAACAATAATACCATTGTTTGTCATGTGTTCCCTATAACTTGGTAGATAAGCTTGAGCAGCCAAAACTAAGAGGAAATCATTCTTTGTTTTTCAAAGGTCTCATCAGAAAATCGAAGACTCAGAAGAAAGCAGTGATGAAATTCTCGCTCGTCTAACATCTGCGGTAAGGCAACCAGTTTTCCCTGCTTATGGGGGCAGAAAATCAGGAGGGCCAGGGTCTTCAAAGGAAGGCAGTTTGGGTGGCAGTGCAGAGAAACGCTTGCTCTGTGGGTGCACATCAGTGTGGGAGGCCCACGTCAAGGCAAAAGGAGACATGGCATTGACTTCCTATCCTCAGTGCAGCTTCTCCAGCAAGATCATAGATATTCCTGGTGGAAAGTTCCGGAACCGTAATGGAGACACGCTATCTGATTTTTTAAATACAGTATGACTTAACCCAGGGATTGTTGTGACCTGCCGCACAAAGGAGAAAAGACCTTATGTTTCATAAGGGGGGAAAAAAAGAATTACCTCAACCATCAAAAGGCCCGGTTGTTGGTTTCTAACATGCTAGGTTGCAGCATTTTCGGTTGTTTTCTGAAGCCACAGTCAGAGTTGGTAATTGCCTTGTTAGTTGAAGAAAAGCTCTTAATAGAAAAAGCTAGATATGGTTGCTAATCATTGAGCCCTAGTGTTTGACAGGCTCTAACTATCCTGACAAAATCTTTATCCATTGGTTTGGCTTTTTGGAAACTTTTCTAACCTCCCCAAAGATTCTTCAGTTGTGCTTTTAACTGCATTATGGAAATGGTAATTGCTGAAAATCGTGCTGGATGGGGTTGTATACGTGGATGAAACTGATCTTTCACAGAGTTTCATACACCAGGTCTTAGGATCTGCACACAGCTTGAAAGTTAAAAGTTGCCTTTCCTACTCTTCTAGAATGTAGCTTAGAAAAGTAGTTGTTGACTAAATACAGTGATTGGTGCTATAAAGCTTCATGTGAAATGGACTCCTGACAGCATGTTAAGAAAAAATATTTAATGTGACCTTTGTAGTTTTTTATTTAACCTTTTTTTAAATTGAGGCATACTTGACATACAACATACGTTAATTTCAGGTGTATAACCTGATGATTTGGTATTTGTATATATGTTGTGAAATGATCACCACAATAAGTGCAGTTAGCATCCATCACCTCACATAGTTACAGAATATTTTTTCTTGTGATGTGGACTTTTAAGATTTGCTCTCTTAGCAACTTTTAAATATACAGTAGTCACCATGCAGTACAGTACATCCCAGGACTTATTTTATTACTGGAAGTCTACCTTATGACAACCTTTACCCATTGTGCCGACGCCTGAACTTCTCATCTCTGGCAACTGCCAATCTGTTCCATATATCTATGCACTTGTTTTTACTGTTGCTGTTATTATTGTTTTCAGATTACACATATATGTGAGATCATATGCTATTTCTCTTTCTCCGATTTATTTCACTTAGCAAAATGCCTCAAGTTCCATCCATGTTGTCACCAATGGCAAGATCTCATTCTTTTTTATCTCAAAGTAGTTTTCTAGTGTGTGTGTGTGTGTGTGTGTGTGTGTGCACGCACATGTGTGTGTATATCCCATCTATTTTTTCTCTTCATCCATTGATGGACACAGGTTATCTCCGTATCTTGGCTGTTGTGAATAATGCTGCAGTGAACATAGGAGTGCATATATCTTTTAGTGTTCTTGTTTTCTTTGGATAAATACCCAGAGATGGAATTGTTGGATCATATAGTAGTTCTGTTTTTAATTTTTTGAGGCACCTCCATACTGTTTTCCAGAGTGGCTACACCAATTTACGTTCTCACAAACAGTGCACAACAGTTCCCTTTTCTCGATACCCTCTCCAACATTGTTATTTCTTGTCTTTTTGATTACCGCCATTTGGACAGGTGGGAGGCAATATCTCACTGTGGTTTTGATTTGCGTTTCCCTGACAATTAGTGCTGTTGAGCATCTTTTCAAGTACCTGTTGGCCGTCTTTTGTCTTCTTGGGGAAAATGTGCTTTCAGGTCTTCTGCCCATTTTTCAGTTGGATTGTTTGGTTTTTGCTATTGACTTATATTAGTTCTTTATATGTTTCGATAGATATGACTTGTAAATATTTATCAGATATATGACCTGCAAATATTCCCATTTAACAGTTGCCTTTTCATTTTGTTGGTGGTTTCCTTTTGCTGTACAGAAACTTTTTAATTTGATATAGTCCCACTTACCGATTTTTGCTTTTGCTTTTTTGCTTTTGGTATTGGATCCAAAAAACCTTTGCCAAGACCAATGTCAGGGAGGTTACCACCTATATTGTCTTCTAAGAGTTTTATGTTGTTTCAGGTCTTACAGTCAAGTGTTTAATCCATTTTGAATTTATTTTGTGTATGATGTTTGATTCTTCTGCGTGCAGCTGTCCAGTTTTTCCAGCACCATTTATTAGGAGATCATACTTTGTTCATTGTATATTCTTGGCTCCTTTGTCATACATTAATTGACCATATATGCATGGGTTTATTTCTGACCTCTGTTCTCTTCCATTGATCTGTGTGTCTGTTTTTATGCCAATACCGTAGTGTTTTGATTACTGTAGCTTTGTGATCCAGTTTGAAATCAGGGAGCATGATGCCTCCAGCTTTATTTTTCTTTCTCAAGATTGCTTTGACTTTTTGGGCTCTTTTATGGTTCCATACAAATTTTAGAATTCTTATCCTATTTCTGTGAAAAATGCCTTTGGAGTTTTGATAGGGATTGCACTGAATCTGTAGAGCATGTAGTATAAAATATTGACCAGAGAGGAGTGCCTGTTGTGTGCAGTCCTAACAGCCATCTGTTTAGAAAACACTCACTATGGACCAATTACTGTGTTAAACATTCTGTGTGTTTGTACATACACATACATACACATTCTGTTAAACTTCACAACAACCCTATGAAATAGGTGGCGTTATCTGGCTTGTGAAGGTTAAGTAAGTTGCCCAAGGTCACTCACCTCAAAAAGAGCAAAGCCAGAGTCTGAACTCAGAATTTTCTATTCCCTGATCATGTTTCCTTAACTACTGTGCCTCATTTTTTTGTAATGTAGTATATTATTGGGATAGTTTCAGAAGCAGTGAAGCCCTGTGACATGTTTCCTACAGTCATACCAGGAAGACAAGTACATTCAGAGAGTTCAGGTACAAAGCGAGTGGCAACTGAGCACTGAATATAGTGGTGTATAGACAGTAGGTTCAGGAGCAGTAACAGCTTCATCCAAGAGACTTGAACTACCATGGAAGGCAGTCAGGATTTGAACATGTGGTAATTAGGAGGACGTGTACTCTAGCAATGGGGTTTCTTGTGTGCAGATGGAGGAATGAGAAAGTAGAAAGAGCCAACTGGTTAGAGAAGAAGCTCCTAGTTAAGCAAAGTGAAAGACTTTTTGAACAACAGATTAACAAAATGAAATAGACACGTAAGAAAAAAGAAAGATGAGGGGCACCTGGCTCAGTCAGTAGAGCACGCAACTCTTGGTCTAGGGGTTGTGAGACCAAGCCCCACATTGGGCATCGAGCTTACTTAAGAAAAGAAAAAAAAAGAAAAAAGAAGATGAGTTGGAGGTGGGGATACTGATTGAGAGGCTGCCAAAAACCCACTTTATTGTGTTTTTTGTGGGAACCAAAAGAAAAATGAGTTCAAAAAGGAGCACAAAGAATTTTTAAAAAATCAGTAGGACTAGGTAAAGGTAGAAGAGGAGTCAGAATGGAAAAGTGATGATACTCTTAAGAAGTTGAGTAAAATATCTGGAAGGAGACATGGAGTTGGGACATGCTGAGTTTGAGGACAAAGAAATGTAAAATATGCAGGTGTTCAAGAAGCACCTGGAGATGTGAATCTGAAGCTTAGAGAGGTCAGGGCCAAAGTTAGAGGGACCAGTCGCAGAGAGACTGGCAGTTGAAGAGCATACTTGGGAAACGTTCAAAGATAGGACATGGAAACATGAACATCTTTGAGTAGGAGATAAAGCTGATTATGGGCCTCCATCTCTTGCTTACTTAAGACCGACGTCCAAAACAAACCCAATCAGGCTGTTTCTCTTTCTTTAAATTTTCATGGTGGAAACTGTAGAGATAAGAAAACACAAATATCTTCCCTGGGCTTGACTGAAATTTGTGATTTTGTTCCCAGAGTGTAATTGTCGAGCCACTGAGGTCATGTAAGTTAGGCTACATTGTGATTTATGTGTATTAGATGCCTGTTTGGTGGGATGGGTACATTAGTGGCATTTCCAGAAGGACAAGGGGGCACGTGGTGTGGCGTGCTGCGCTGCTTGGTCCAGTGAAGTCAGCCATCACTTAGATGGTGAAGAAGAACAGTGCTGAGCATCTGCAATAAAACACTAGCCTGGTAGTGGTAGCGATGGGGAGTTTGTGGACATATCTTGAGAGATGAATTAAAATTACAGATCAAGGGGCACCTGGCGGGCTCAGTCAGTAGAGCGTGTGACTCTTGATCTTGGGGTTGTGAGTTTGAGCGCCCCCGTTAGGTGTGGAGATTACTTAAAATCTTTTTTTAAAAATGACAAATCAACTGTGCTGAATTTAGGAAGAAAGATCAGTGAGGAAGAGGGCAAAACCTAAAACTCTGGGACCATTAACTAGACACTCTTACTCCCTTACATTCCCTCTAAAAGCTGATTTGGTTTATCATTCTCATCAGTTTCAATTTCTCTGTATGTTACTGCTCTATCCCCTTGCTCATTTTCTTCAGTTCATCCAACTTTATCATAGAAGCTCTGCATATGATGCTTTTAATGGAATTTCTAAATTCCTTCTCGTAGGGTACAGTATCACTCCTCTAAGAAATACCACTGAGCTGAAAAAAAATTCTAACCCAAATTATAAATGGAGTGTCGGCTACAAGTTCTCGAAGACCTTGAAGCAAGTAAATCCCCTCCAAAGTGAAAATGCATGCTAGGATATATAACGTTTAGTGAAAGTGTTAGAGAAAAAGAAACCTGCTATGAAATTTCTTTTAACATCTCTCTAGGAACAAAAAACATGGTTATAACTGCCTGCTGCCCATTATCAGTGTCACAAAACACTCTTCCCTGCTCAGTGTCCATAAGTTGTGATGTAACTCCATCAGTTTTCACATCACCTGTGAAGTTCTCTCATGATTTCTAGCATTCTTTGTAGTTAATGTCTTTTTTTTTTTTTTTTTTTTAATTTTATTCACTTATTTGACAGAGAGAGAGACAGCCAGAGAGAGAGGGAACACAGGCAGGGGGAGTGGGAGAGGAAGAAGCAGGCTTCCAGCAGAGGAGCCCGATGTGGGGCTCGATCCTAGAACACCGGGATCACGCCCTGAGCCGAAGGCAGATGCTTAACGACTGAGCCACCCAGGTGCCCCTGTAGTTAAAGTCTTGCTCTCACTTTCTTTCCATTTGGGGTTCTACTTTCTGGGTAGAACAGATCTAGTTTACTCTCATTCACTAAGACCTGTGCAGAACTTAGGCCTTTGTCTGATTCTTCTCCCAATTTGTCTTTTCCTTAGAGTTGTCTTGGGAAATACTTGTTACAGGGGCATGAGGAACTGCATCTCAATAAACAGGCAGCTATCATCCAGTGCCTGATGGAACTCAAGGATGCGGACTTTTCAAGATGCTCTGTCTTGCTGCTCTCTCCTTCCTCTGCTGTTGCCTGTTCGTGTGTTCTGCTTTTGCCTATTTGGATCTCTTCTCCTTTGCCATCTCACCTGAAGCTCAGTCATTTTCTCTAAGGATGTGCCTTTTACAGGACTCTGTTCATGCCCTTTCTGGGTCTGGGAAGCATGTAATGTGGCTGGGATTCCCTGCATTTTCCTTCGTGATGAATCTACACACGGGGTTTGGTACTTGACGTTGGAGGATTCCCTTTTTGACGGTAGTATCTGAAGATAACAGTGACAGCTTTTTCAACTGGAAACTTTCAAGATGGTACCAGTTCAGGAAGCCGAAATAGCATGGGATTTGGGTTTTGATGAACTTTAGAAAGTTAGAATTCTCTTAAGAGGTTGTGTGCCAAGTTAGCAAGGTTTGGAGATAATCTTAGGTTAGTGAGCGTGGGGAAGACTCAGTCACATTTAGTACATGGGGAGCACAACCCAGTGATGATTTTTACCATATTTAGAGAGAAATTTTTTAAAACGCTGAAATGCTTGTTTCCACTCACCCTTTTTCCTGGCTATCTGCCTCTCCCCTTCTGGGGAGCGGAGAAATGGAGTGTAGTTAATCTCCCTTTTCTTAGTCTATCACAGACCTGAGCGGGCATGTTTGCTCAGAGCATAAAAGTAAGTTAATCCCCTGGGGAATGACTAACCTGTCCGACTGCTACAGGATCGTGAACATCTTGTTACCTTATGTTTCTTATCTGTAGGGAACATAAAATTCCTACTTGGAATCCTTACCTTGGCTCCGATTTTTCCCAGGGCTTAAGAGCTACTGTGTGATTTGGGGAAAGGCCAAGTAGATTGAGTTTTGAGACAAAGTGTCAGGGGAGGCGGGAGAAGACGGACCTGGTTTCAAAGATCATCAGAAAGGCACCAGAGGAATTGTAGCACATCTTGGGCACAGTATTCACTGTTCTTGTTATTTATAAGGAGCCCTGGGACTTGTCAGTACCTTTCCTCGTTATTCTTTAGAGCTACCCTCGTCCACTAGAGTGTCCACAGGGCCTCGGGCTATGGATTGTAGGTCTCGGGAACCGCATGGACAGCTGCAGTTTTGCTCAGGGAGGACCTCACAGTGACGCTTCACCAAGCCGTGACTGTCAGTACTTGAAGAGGCCGCTGAATAGTAGATCACTCTCCTTTGTCCATAAAAAATGCTTATGTGTTTTGTATCTATTGCACATCAAAATGGTTTTCTTCATCCTGGGAATGGATCCCGAAATGCCACATGCACACACACACAACGTTTTAACATTAATTACTAAGTTATCTCTATTTCTAAAGAAACCATCTGCCATACTCAGATTATGTGGTCATTTAACTCTAGCCTTGGTGAGCAGCATAATACATGCTGTTTTGCCTACTGAAATGATGCCAGTGAGGGGATATTTATTTAAAAGCGTTTGTTCAGAAAGGTGTGGGTGTATAGAACCCATTCAAGAATAAAACAGGTCTCATCAAATCCCTTCTGAATAGAAGTGTGTGTATGTGTGTGTGTGTGTGTGTGTGTGTGTGTGTACACGTGCGCATTCATGTATATTATGGTATTTGGTTCTCTCTTCCCAAGGTGAGGAAAATTATTTTGATATGCAATACACATAGAAAACATAGACATTTTTAATCGACAAGGAATGGAAATACACCATTCAGCTATCAGTTTCTATGCTGAGAGTCATGGGTTTGTAAAATGTTACTGTGAAGTCTTATCTGAGGGAAGTTGAAAGAGTTTAAAAAGGATGATTCATGAACATTTCGTATTGGCCGCTGCTTTGTGCACTTGTTTAAAATAGAACATCTTATAGTTGCTTAGAGGAAGTGCAATTTTGCATCCTTAAGGCAACATTATAGCTTTATACATTATGTCCATACATGCAGAAGGACCACGAGGCATATAAAAGAGTGAAAATTACTTGAGTTTTTGGTGATGATTGAATAAGGTAGATTTTGACTTAGTTCCTGTTATTTTATATTGTTTAGAGCTTAAGTATATAATGAAATTTTATGTGAATATGTGGTAGAGATAATGTGAATTCCAGTGCTATATTTGTAAATGTCAAAATCATGGTAAAGCTGGTAGTGAGTTGTCCTTACTGTGCTTATGTTTGCAGTTCTCTTTTATTTATCTGACACTTGGATTGTTTGGTTTGAACATAAGGACTTTGCAATTTAAAAAAATTCCAGAATAGAAAAAAATTTCCATAATGGAACCATTCATTAGTAACTCATTATTAACTTAAGTGTTTATTAGTTCCTAGGTTATTTTTCTTGTATGTATACTTTTTACAAAAAAAAAAAAAAAGACCCTTTTATTTTGTGGTCTGTACTTTTCACCGAATATGTTTTCAGTGCTGAAAAGCTCCTCCTATGGCATTTTTGTGGTTCTAAAGTATCATGTTCCATGGATTTTTCATTATGTCCTGTTCTGGGCATTGTGGTTATTTTCAATCTTTTGCTGTTATAAACAATGTAGAGATGAAATTCTGTGTGGGGGAAATTATTAAAGAAACTTGCTTGCAGATGTCATTTATTAGCATGCTGTTGATTTAAGAAGACCAAGTGAGAAATGGGTGAAAGGCTAAGACTGGCTAATATTTATTGAGTTCTGACCTTGTGCAGGCATTCTGCTAATGCTTTTCATGCACTGTCATATTTCATTCTCCCAGAGCAAGATGTATTATCATTCACATTAGAGAGATGGAGCGTTTAAGACAAGAAATATTGGGGCACCTGGGTGGCTCAGTCAGTTGAGCATCCGACTCTTGATTTCCGGCTCAGGTCGCAATCTCAGGGTCGTGAGATGAAGCCCCAAGGCTGGGGGGGGGGGGTGGTCCTGGCTCAGCAGGGAGTCTGCTTGAGATTCTCTCCCTCCGTCTCCCTTGGCCCCTCCCCTCGCTCTCTCTCTCTCACTCTCAAATAAATACATCAATCTTAAAAAAAAAAAGGAAGTATTAAGAGTCCACATTAATTTAAAGTAACAGTTTAGGGTTCAAAAAGCAATTTTCCACATTATCTTCATTTAAAATACTTCATAGTTACTAAATAGGTCTCAACAAGGTGGGTATGGGATTTGATTTTAGAATTCTCTTCTTATTTAAATAGTATTATGAAATGAGATCTATGAAGTTACATTAAATAGTATTTTAATTTTTAACTTGTTAGGAATCATTCAGTACTGGTAAACACGGCTGCATAGTTTAGCAATTGAGAAATTCATTCAGACTGGTTCTTAAGGTCTTCTGGTTCTATTGTGTGAACTCGGAGGTTCGCTCAGAGGTTAATCACGTTCCAGAACTAGGCAGTATTGGCAAGTTATGACAAGGCCCTCAAAAGTGTCCAGGGATAATTTTTTGGAAGGCTCTGAGGATCTGTGTTACTATTCTTCGGTAGAGAGAATGGTCTTCCAAAGATGAATACATTACTTGGCACCTGCAAATATTACATTACATAGCAAAAGAGATTTTGCAGTTACAATTAAGGCTTCAGACCTGGATTGTCTGCATGGACCCAGTCTAATCACATGAGCCCTTAAAGACAGAGATGTTGGTCTGGCAGGAGTCAAAGAGAAACAGCAGAAGAGAAGGTAAGAAAGAATCCTTGCTGGACCCTGGCATGGCTGGAAGTGAAAGTAGGATCCAATGTATGAGGACCATAGAAAGGTCTCGGGGGCTCGGGGCAGGCTGCCGGGGTCCAGCAAGGAAACAGCTGCCTCAGTTTTACAGATGCAAGAACTAGATTCTGCCGACAACCTGAATAAGCCTGGAAGCATCTTCTGTTCCAGAGCCGCCAGTAAGGAGTACAGCGGTGCCCATACCTTGGTTTTGGCCTCGTTGAGTGTCTAAGCAGAGGATCCAGTTGAGCCCCACTAGACCCAGACTCCTGACGTTTGGAAATGGATGATAAGTGGATGTCATTTTAAGCCAGTTAATCGGTGGTAGTTTGCAGTGGCAGAAATACAAAATAAACACACCTTCCTCGTTGAGTCATAGCCACCATCCCTTGTTCATAAAAGAGCAATTAATCTCTCATACATCCCAAGCTGCCAGGCCAGAGCTGGTTCAGTTCGTGGATACCTGTGGAGTTTGAAAGTGAATTTCTAAAACTTAATTCTGTCCTTCATACATTTATGAAATCTTCAAAATTCTGTGGACATTTACAAGTTGATTCTTTTTTTTTTTTTTTAAAGATTTTATTTTATTCGACAGAGATAGAGAGAGCCAGCGAGAGAGGGAACACAAGCAGGGGGAGTGGGAGAGGAAGAAGCAGGCTCATAGCAGAGGAGCCTGATGTGGGGCTCGATCCCATAACGCCGGGATCACGCCCTGAGCCGAAGGCAGACGCTTAACCGCTGTGCCACCCAGGCGCCCCTACAAGTTGATTCTTAAAATATAGAAAATACAAACACTTTAAACAGTGTTCACAACTTTTCAGTGAAACCTATCCGTCCTTTTATGTGCATCACAGCGGAGCAGGGGCTAGGTAAGTAGAATGCGATAAGCAGGGGCAACACTGGTTGTCAAGGGGTATAATTCAGGTGGGAAGAAGGGGCTTAAGCATGTGAAGTAGTAAAGTAATTAAGGACTGGATCCTTATATTTATTGGTAAGCTCAACTATATTAGTTATAATAATAATATGATGATGATAGTGCCAGGCACTGTTCCAGGTGCTTTAGGTGTTAACGAGTTTGAGTCTAAAACAATCCTCTGAGGTGTAGAGGGCTATGACTCCACCCCACAAACGGCGATCCTAGAACTTCTTCCAAAGTTGACATAAAATAAATGGAGATCTCCTTCTCCTATTTCAGGCTTTTGGATCTTAAGCTCTGAATCTGTTCTTCCGGGGAGCCCTCCCATGTTGCAATTTTTATAGATGGACTTCCTGATTGAAAAGGGTTTTAGTTGATCTCAATTCATCTGACTACAGGTGTTTCTAATGTAACATCCATACAAATAGGAGACCCCTGGAATTTCTGGGACGTGACCGGTGTTACAGTTACACTGTTGCCGCAGTTGAGAACTTTACCTCCGAAAAGCACAATGATAGAGAAAAGGCATTTTACCATGTAAGGATGGACATGTAATAAGGAATAAAAGAAATTAGTTTGCAACTTATATTATGTCCTTAAGGATAACTTTGTTAAATAAACTCTAAATCCACTGAAGAATTATTTAAATGTGGTTTAGATTGAAAATGCTCTGGACTTACTAGAAAATGGAAAAAATAATGAAACGTAAAAACTAAAGATAGAAATGAAGTGAACATGTGATTTTTCTTGGTTATTATAACTAAAATCAGAATGTCCAGCATATCATTGTTAACTTAAAATGCATTTCATATATATGATATTTTTATTCGTCAAGAAATTCATGCTGTTCCCGGGGCGCCTGGGTGGCACGGTGGTTAAGCGTCTGCCTTCGGCTCAGGGCGTGATCCCTGCGTTGTGGGATCGAGCCCCACATCAGGCTCCTCTGCTGTGAGCCTGCTTCTTCCTCTCCCACTTCCCCTGCTTGTGTTCCCTCTCTCACTGGCTGTCTCTATCTCTGTTGAATAAATAAATAAAATCTTTAAAAAAAAAAAAAAAGAAATTCATGCTGTCCAGCAGTGAGGGCTTTGGGGAAATCACTGATCAGAAGATGTAAGAGCAGTTTTGAAGGCTGAAGGAGCAGACACACCTGCTCTTCGGGGAACATGGTAGTGCTGTTAGCTTGCTCTTTTCAGATTTCTTTCAACCAGTACCTCTGTAGCTTCTCCTGCAATTTGTGTCATGAAATTGATGAGATTTCGAAGAAAAGGCCCCCAGCAGTTATTTTTCATCTGTTTAAGATTTGTCCCACCTTTATCTCTGTTGGGGGGGTTAGATGGCTGTGACATCACCAACTTTTCAACTGTAAGCTGACAGATACCACTACCTCCAGGAGGCCTCTGCAAGCAGAGGCCTTGTTCTCTCTGGGTAGTGAATGATTTTGAAAGGAGGCATTGGTAAAACTAATCTATAGAACAGTCCTTTAGTGTGAGTGCTTTTGATCTTTACCTTCCCCTGTAAAGCATCCTCTCCAGAAGCTCACATGGTAGACCACTTCCATGGTGGATAGCTCTGATGATTTGAAAGCTCTTAGAACTAAAACATACCTTTTTGTAACTTGACTCCATTGGTCTGAATTTTACCTTCAACTTTTCAAATATCTGAAGCTCATGATCCTGTTCCCCCTAATTCTTTTCTTCTTTACAGCAACTACAGACACTTCACTTCTTCCTTGACCACAAACGTACATACTGTGAGTGGTACCAAGAACCAGGGTCAGAATGATGAGTAAAGGAGTTCATTTCAGGGGGCTTATAATAAACTATTGGGGACCCCCAACTGAAGGGGAGATTTCACTAGCCTGTTATAGCCTTATAATTGAGGTAAATGTTATTGGGGTATAAGCAGGGAGGATGTGACCCCATTGGGGGAGGTGGGTAGCACTCGAGAGAAGACAGTAACTAAGGTGGGCCCTGAAGGACAAGTAAGTGACAGTCACACAAAGTGGGGAGTTGGAGAGGTATTCCAGACAGAAGAACATGTGGAAAGGCCCAATTGAGGAAAGAACATGGCCCTTTCAGAGAATTACAAGGGTTCTGTTTTACTAAGACTGGAGCATTGACTTTTTCTTGAACATAGATTTTGAGAGGAGGAATGGAGATAGAGATAATACTGACAACCAGATCAGAAGAATACTACATACGCAGTGTTAGACATTGGACTCTGTCCTAGGGTCACGGGGAAGTATTTGAAGAGTTTTTTAGCAAGAGATGTAATGTAAAATTTATATTGTAAGGATATTAGTTTTGCTGTAAAGAATGATGTGGTTTGAAGAGAGAGAAGTTAGAGACAACAGTCTGAATGGGAAAAGATGGTGGGCTGAGCTAAGTCAGGGACACCTCACTTTTTGGCTTGAGACCCTGGGTGCGTGGTGGTACCATTTTCTGACCTGGTATGTGGGACATGGAGCAATTATGTGGGGTAGGAAGAAGTGGTAAGAATGTGACTTCGCATTTGGAAATGTTGAGTTCAGGCTACTCCTGGAGTGGCCCTAGAGATACAGATATAATTGAAGCCCTGGGAGTAAATGAAATAACCTATGGAGAATGAACAGAAAGAGAAGAAGGTCTCGTGGGCTGGGGATAGTTCACTAAGGATCATCAAAATTTAAAGGTAGAAGAAAAGGAGAGCCTTGGGAGACAAGAAATAGCAGCCAGAGAAGAAAGAGAAAAGCCTGGAGTATGTGGTGTCATGAAATCCTGGTGGTTAAGAAGAGAATAGGTAACAGTGTCGACTGTACAGAGAGGACCAGGTAAATAGAGTGCTGCACCCAGCGCATTCAGCTGCAAGGAGGTGGCTGTCCCCTAGTTTCCTCCTGTGGATACTGTCTCCTCATGAACCTGAACATATGGTGCTCCACACCGAATACAACCCAGATGTTGATCTTTCTGGATTCTTTCAGTTTTAGTTTTTTTGTTTGTTTGTTTTTTTGTGGCCTGAATGTCATCCTTCTAGTAATATTCCTAAAAACATTGTTATTTATTCTAAGTAATCTCATTTCCATTGTTAACTCACACCATGCTTGTGATCACCTAAAAACTACCAGCTCTTTTTAATGTGAAGTTCTGTCAAAACAGATGTATGTGCATATAGCCAACTTAAATAGCAGATGTAAAAATTTAAGTGGAGAACTTTCTTCCAAAGCATCTGTCTTGTTGCTTTCAGGCCATTTCTACATATATATTGGTCTTTGAACGGTCAGCTGTTGTCTAAGTTTTGATAAAATTAATAGGCATATCTGTATATGTTCTACAGAATATTCTGCATAAAAGATTTTTTGAATATCCCTAATAGCCTTGAAATAGATGAGTAAGCATATTTCTTACCATCCTAGCATGCTTAACAAATACATCTTCGATGTGGTGACAGCAATTACTGGGAAAACAACTACTTGTTAAATAAACTGTTAGGTAGAGAGCAATAGTGTCTAGACAAATGTATAAATAACTTTCTTAATTTTCTAATTATTGGTTTCTAATTATTGGTTCTCCAATAACAGGTAATCGCAAGATTATCCATGTGTCAGGCTTGTGGCAATATTAGTTCTTTGGAACAAAATAATGAATTTGGAAAGAGGAAACAGGCCTCTGAGGAAGGAACAAAGGAAGTTGTAACTTAGCTCATGGGTGTTCCTTCATAGGACAAAGGTCTAGCCACCCTCACTGCTCAGTCTGTGTCTTATCTAAAAGTGTGTTAAGGTGTATATTGGTTTCTTTCTGGAGTTCTTAATGTCCTTACTAGCTTATGATTTTATAGTCATTTAAAAGTGAGTATATTTGGGAATAGTACAGGAAAGAGAATTGGATTATGTTTCTTCTTATATTTAATGTAGGAAATTGAGAAAATAGTTTCCATGTTTATAAAACTTTTCTATCATGGTATCAAAATTTAAATGCTTCTAAAATAGATTTACTGAAAACCTTCAGGAAATCTTTCAATTGGCGATTTATTCAAAGTTAGTTTGTAAGGACAACACTTTGGTTAGCTAAGACCTTTGCCACAATTGATCTGTCCCCCAAAATGACCTTCATTCTTTCCAGCTTGGTTTTCAAGGGCCTCTTCCTCTATGGCTTCTCAGTTAACCTCTCCCAGAGATGCTCCCTGACACTCCGAGTTTGCATTGGACACTTTCTTTTGCCTCTTGGGTCTTGGCTTTGCCACAAAACAACTTCGTGAGCATTTGGATTTGGGGGCTGAAGGCACTATTAAAGCGCCAAAGAGAAGACAAGACAAAATGCTAGAAGACAGACCAGCTCTTACTCTTGTTGAATTTCAGGGCTATTTTGTGAACAGCCCTGCTGATGATTGAAGAAGTTTAAAATATTGCAACATGTTTCTGATGGGTAACAAGGGGAGAGAGAAAGTTTCCATGGATGTCTTCTTAGTCCCTTAATTACTCTATCTATGTAGATATTTACAAAAGCAAGTATACCCTAAGCTACAGATGTGTTTTTAATTATTTAGTGCTCTTGTATATTGCATAAACTAGATTTTCAGTTAAAGTTTCAGCTTCTTAAAAAGTGTCCTTGCAGTTTTCCTTGTACTGGAGTAGTTGGTGTCTGTGAAACTGCTGATGTGGTAACTGAATCTTATCATTTGATTGGATTATAGCATAATTCTATAGCTAAAATACAGGGAAGGCCATGTTCCTTTACAAATGAATTAAATTAGAGGGAAACAACATAGAAAGTAAAGATGGACTGCCATTTGAAATGATTATAAGATTAGAAGGTTGAGTCTTGGGAAAACTAAGATACCTTATCGAATAGAGAGCAGTGATTGTCAGCCCGGCATACAGCCTGGAATCACTTGGGGACTTTGAAACAACAGCGGCAGCAAGTACTGATGCCTGGGCTCTCCCCCAGACAGTCTGACTTAGTGGGGGCTCAGCGTCAGTAGTTTTTTAAAGCTCCCCAAGTGATTCTCATGTGCGCTCAGGCTTGGGAACGGCTGAAATAGATTGATGAAAATCCAAGCTCGTTAAAGAAACCATTTCTTTAATAAAGCAGTGACTCCAGAGGTATTTGACAAGAGGAAACACAAGGGGAAAAAAATGAGGGAGAGAAGCTTTTAGTGAACAGTTTGTAGAGGTTTACCATCTATTATTCACTTGTGAAATACAAAGGCTCTGGAAAACAAGTTTCTCCGTACTTGGTGACAAAACCTAACCTACGCTGAACATACATCGTGAAACTCCCGAGGCTTCCATTGTCTCGTTTGGTATGAATGATGACACATTTCACTGCAGACATATATTCATGTGTCTGATTTCTGATGACGAACTGCTGCCCCAGACCTCCCTGAGGATGTGAGATAGATAGGACACCCTTCTGAAATGGATAAAAGTTTCAAGTACATCTAGCCGCAGGGGCTGTAGATCATAGCGGGGAAGGCTGGTGACAGGGAAGGCCAAGGTAATAATGTACCCTTCTTCTGCTTACCGAGGCGGGGTTAGCACCCACGCTAAATAAAAACAGGGGCCAGTATCAGAACGTGGCTCTCGGCTCTGCATGTGTACGTGTCATGAGCCTGATCTAAGAAGGGGGTTCATATCAGTCACAGGGAAACTAAAGTTAACCAACAACACGAGTAGATCAAGTAGAAAAATAGTCATTTTCTTATAAAAGACTCCTCGGTAGAACAAACTACCTCAAACATGGGTGGTTCAGAACGACACATTTATTATCTCAAACAGGTCCTGACTGTCAGCAGTTCCCGAGCAGCTTAGGGCTGGGCGGCTTTTGCTCGGGGTGTCAGGAAGTTGTCAGGATGTGGGCCAGGATCCCGGCCGTCTGAAGGCTTCACAGGTGCCGGAACCCGGGACTTCGTGTTCAGTGCCCACCTCTTCCTAGAAAATTCTAGTTTCTGTTTCTGCAGCTGTTCACAGTTTTGGTTTTCAATATAAAAGTAATTATTGGCAGAGGAGTCCCTGAGTCCTTCTAATATTCTGTTCTGAAGGTTCCTCCTGGGAGTAGCTTACTAGTGGGGAATGCCTTCTCCTGACATTTTTCTCTCCCCCTAGGTCCTCTCCAAGTTTTTCCTAAAGCTGCGTATGCTTCCACTTCCTGTGGGCAAGTGTGTGGTTTTTGGTGATTGCTGTGCATAATGCCCTAAAAGACAAACGGGTCCCTGCCTCCGTGCAGCTTTCCTCTAGAAGACAGGAATTAGCCATTCATTTGAAAATAAGTAAATACTTGACAGTGTGCTTTAAAAAAAAAAAAAAGATGCTGTCGGAACGTGTAATAAGATCTTAGCTAGTTTATGTTTTTGCTTGATCAGCCCGTTGTCCTTTGTATTTTATAGGAAGAATACCTGCCCTTGGGGTTTTGTCAAAAGCCTGGGGCAGAAACACAGAAGCTGTTCCACACCCCACTCTGCATAACACGCTCGTAAATCCTCCCTGACTGCAGACATTCGGGATTTTGTGTACTGCATTTACTTTAAAACGTTTTTTTTTTTTTTTTAACTTAAGTTCCCTCTACATTCACCTGTGAAGTTCTTGTGTCTCTCACTGCCCTCTCTCCCCTCCTTCCAGCTCTGCCAAAACGTTGTGTCCTTTCCGCACGCATCCCCTTCTTCCCTTTCTTGCCCCGCTACATCCTTGAAAAGATGAGGTGGTGTACGAAGTTGGGAATCTAATACCTTCCTTTTCTGAGCTCTTTGTATTTTGAGACATTTCTAATTAGAGAAAGAAAAACTGAAGATCTGCTGAAGAGAATTTCAAGTATGGAAACTGAGAGGAGGGTGAGGAAGACTGTTTTTGATCTTCTGTGAGCAAATGAAGGGATCTGTCTCCGCCGTCCTTTCCCACGTGTGCTTTCTCCCCGGCCCTGAGCCGCGGTGGGATCCTCCCTGAGAGGTCGTAAAATCAGGAAGCTGTTGACAAGATCCCAGTGGATGTTCATAGTCTGCCTCTCTGCCCCCAGCCCCGAGTATTTGTGACACCGTGAGGGAAGAAAATCCTGAAGAGAGAGGCTGATAGTACAGTAAACCTTACAAACCGTTACAAATCTACAAAGTATGCAATAAATGATGTTTTCAGTGAGTGGCTGTTTTTATTTGACTACCCGTACAAGTGTTTGTAAAGGTTTTCTGTGCTCGTGTATCCCTTCCCCTTCCCATGGCCCTCTTTTTCTCCCTATGTTGTTCAACTGCAAATTTTCCTACCATGAGCATTTTCAGAGCTGACACTCCCAGGGTTGGAGAGGGACTGATGGCCTCCTCTCCTGTATAATTTTCCGGAGAGAGAGAGTCCGAAGGTTTCAAAGAATGGGCTAAATGGAGAGTATGCCCTTTTGCATGGCTTGCCTATTAGCCAGGCGGGGAAAACACCGGCAGTAAAGCAGTGGCGGGGGAAGCTGCCTCCCTCGGGGCGGTGGTCCTGGCCCCTGTGAGAGCAGTCCGCAGTGGGGTCCCAGAGTCTAGCACGTAGATCTACTCTTGCCGTCAAGTAAATGAATATTAATTAGATTAACTTCAACAGCAAGTCTTATGTAATGTTGAACTTGTGTGTTCTCCCTGTAAACCGTCATTGGTATAATAAGCTGCAGGATGCTTCCAGACTCACCAGCACCTCCAAACACCCGAACACACACGTACTTCTAAGCTTTGAAGACTGTGTCCTAGAGAGGAATGAGCTTGTTCGTTATGGAATTTTTATTGCTGCTAAACATAGATTTCCCAAAGATTATCTTCATGGTATCTTTTTTTTTTTTTTTCATCTTATCTTTGAAAGTGAGTACGGTCATCTTTTTTGTCTCCGTTTATGTTCCTCTTTGGGAATGCTTTTAGGAACGGATTTAAGCATTCAGAGTTGGGGTGGGGGGCAGGTGGAGAGAGAGAGTGAGCAAGCAGAAATGTGGACAAATAAGTGGGGTTGAAGGCCCTGAGGATTTTAAAGGTCATCTTGTCTGTTCCCATTTCACCTACCCTGTGAGTCAATGGCACTTGATTTTCTGGGACGTATTTTCCAAAATGGTTGCTGTAAACCTGTCAGACTTCAAGTGAGCATTGATTGTGTTTGAGTAGAGATCCAGTCACACCAGGATCACCTATTTAATTTTTCGAGAATTTCTGTATAAGCTAGAAACTTTGAGGGCTTAAATAGTATTTAGTATCTTTGCTAAGGTATCATACATGTTTTAATAATTGGTTATTTGCGTTATTTCTTTTTTTTTTTTTTTAAAGATTTTATTTATTTATTCGACAGAGATAGAGACAGCCGGCGAGAGAGGGAACACAAGCAGGGGGAGTGGGAGAGGAAGAAGCAGGCTCATAGCAGAGGAGCCTGATGTGGGGCTCGATCCCATAACGCCGGGATCACGCCCTGAGCCGAAGGCAGACGCTTAACCGCTGTGCCACCCAGGCGCCCCTATTTGCGTTATTTCTAAATGTTTTACAATTGAAATTTTGAGGCTCTTCCCATCATCGTAGCAAAAATACCAATGTTTTACAGTGTATACATTCTGGCAACTGTCTAATTTCTTTTGAAAGTAAGTCGATACGATTCTTCCAGATTTTTGGCCTAAAATTCCTATGCAGAGGTTGTTCCCTGATACTAAGAACAAACAAAACCCCAAAACGTGACTGCAAACTTAACTTTCATTGCAGTAATTCTTAATTTCGGTGCATAGCTAACCACAAAGTACAGTTTTTGATAACCACAGTTTTCTTTTTCTAATTCGATTTTTTTCCCCTTAATTTCTTACTAGGTGCAGAGAGAACTAGCAGCTGTTATTGCTTTGAAAGCAAGGAAATCTGGTGAGTAGTCTTTCCTGAGGCTGAGTGTATATCAGGAAGTTTTGATGCAGAATGCAGAAAAGTATCACTGTTTGTTTTCAAAATTATCTGTTCTGCCATTGGGATAGCACAGGCTATTGTGTATAGTTCCTTAAAATGTCACTGCTTTGCTTTAATTTATTTCATATTTCAAGGAAGAATGAAATTAAAAATAAGTACATTTGTAGTCCACTGCAACCATGAAGAAAGTCTAAGTACACAACCCAAGAAAGCAAGCCACGTTTGCTTGTCAGAATGATAGCGGAAAATAACACAAAGGTGGTCTTTGTTTAAGGGTCTGTTTTTCATCTCCAAGTAGTTTCTTCTAAAAATAATTGTGTAATGACATTTAAAAGCAAGCATTTTATGTAGGACTCATTGCGTGGATCTGATCCCTGATACCTGTAGGACACAATCTAGAAGCGATATGTGGAGAGGAAAAGGGAGCTTTCAGATAAATTTTGAAGGAGAGAAAGCCATACTCTGGGGAATTCAGTATGAGATGGAGACTCACTGAGGTAGAAAAACACTTAAGAGGAGGGTAAGAAGGAGGCATCGTTTGCTCTTCAGAGGGGGAGGTCAATGCTGAAGAGAATGACAAACTGAAGGGAGATGCTGCTTGAAGAACGGTAAACTGGAACAAGACTTTTCAGGCAGAAAGACGATGACAACATCAAAGACATGACAAAAATCGAAGAAATAAATGGAACCGAAATGTCTTGAAAACACAAACCATGCATTTTATGTCTTTCTTTTTCCACTTAGAAACTCTAAGAGTTTGCTTTTCCCTCGGTTACTTTTTGAACCAAACCCACCTCAGTATGAATTAGCTTTTCATATGTAATCTCTTGTCTTCGTTGATTTGGCTGAGAGAGAGGACACAGAAACTGTATGCTATAAAGGTGGAGAGGAGGCTGCAAAGAACAGCCATCTTGACCCCCAGGGTGGTGAACAGAGAGGGCAGCGTGAATAGGGCTCCTCGGTGCCGGCATTAGATTGTGGCTGTTAGCATAGGGAGAGGAAGAAAGGACATCAATATAAAGGTTTTGGGAGAGGGGGCCTAGATAGAAATAAATTGTGCTAGAGCTATTCTTCACTCCTGTTATCAGGAGACAAAACTTACAGTCTGTATGAGTTGGAAAAGGCAGTGCCATAGAGGGTAGGATTTTTTTTTTTTTAAGTTTCAGAAGGAAGGGAAATAATAAACCTACAATGTGTCATTGCTGGAGAAAAATAGAGCAAATAAATACAGATAGGAAGGCTGGAGAAGAGGGATACTAATTCACACAGGGTGGGCTGGAAGGGCCTCTGGTAGGGGACATTTGAATAAAGACCTGAAGTCAGTGAAGGGTGAGCCCTGTGGACATCCAAACAAGAGCATTTGGGCACAGGTGTGCAAAGTGTGTTTGAGGAATGGCAAGGAGGTGTGAGTGGCTGGAGCCAAGTGAACAGGGCAAAAAGAGGTGGATTTGGGATATCAGGCTAAGAAGTCCGAACTTTCTGGAGGTGAAGAGAAGTAAGTAAGACCTACACATGTTAGAGCGTGCAAAGTAAAAGATTGGGGTGTGGAGTTAATTTTATTAAATCCTGATGTGATTGTATAAAGTTATGTATCTTTCTTCCTTACTCAGTTGATCTATGGAGCTTAGAGTGTGAACACAGCTTTGGCAGCTGCTCAGGACAGAGTGAAACGGTGTCTCACACGTACACTAATGGTGGGGACATAAAATTGCAGTTTTACAGAAAAGCAATGTTTCAGTGTGTTCTAGAAGCCCTAACTCTGTGATCCAGTAACTCCATTGACTGGAGGTCCAGCTGCAGCACAGAATCAGAGATGCATGTGAGGATTCAGGTAGAAGGACTCTATTGCATTTTTTTTTAATAACAGAAATTGGAAACAATCATTAAGTCCCTGTAGTAGAGAAATAATAAAATTAATCAATGTAATGGAATGTTTAAATAACTTTAAAATGATATTTTGAAGAATTAATATAGTAAAATGTTCAGTGGAAAAAATATACAGCTAGCATATATTCTTTTCATAATAAAATTAGTTTTGTTCTTTTTCTTACTATCGTAGTGTAGTGTGCGCAACGCAAAAACTTCGGTAGCACATGAATGTATGAAGAAAGGGAAAAATCAGCCATCATCTCACCAACAGAGATAACCACCGTTCCTTTTCTTGTATTTGTTTCCAGACATTTCCCTTTTAATATGTAGATACTATATTATTATATATTAATATTGCAGATTTGATAAAAGTGGGATCATTTTGTCAGCACTCTTTTATTTTGAGGTAATCATATATTCACAGGCAGTTATAAGAAGTAATAGAGATCCCATGTTTTCTTTTCCCGGTTTCACCTAACAGTAACATTTGCAAAACTATGGGACAGTTTCACAACCAGGGTATTGACACTGATACAGAATACTTCCGGCACCAGAAGGATCCCTCTTGTTTCTCTTTAATAGCTACACTGACTTTCTTTCTGCTCCTCCTTCCATAACCCTTGGCAGTTACTAACCTGTTCTCTATTTCTGTAATTTTTGTCACTTCAAAAATACTAAATAAATGGAATCATACAGTATATATAACCTTTTGGGAGTAGCTCTTTTCACTTGCCATAATTCTCTGGAGATTCATTCAGGTTGTTGGACATCAATAGTTGATTACATTTTATTGCTGAATAGGATTCCATCATATGAATGTATGACAGTACGTTTACCACTCACCCATTGAAGGACATCTGGATTGTTCTAAGTTTGGGGCTACTATGACTTAAACTACATCTGCGAACATTCATGTACAGGTTTTTGTGTGAACCTAAGTCTTCATTCCTCTGGAATAAAAGCCCACAAGTACGATTGCTGGGTTGTTAGGTAGTGCATACTTAGTTTTTAAAGAAACTACCAAACTGTTTTGCAGACTGGCTATACCATTTTACATTGTCCCTGGCGCCGTGTAAGTGATCCAGCTTCTCTGTGCCTTTGTCAGCATTTGGTATCATCACTGTGTTTTATTTTAGGCATTCCCATAGGCATGAAGTGTTTTCTCACTTTTTTGTATTTCCCTAATGGCTAATGATATTGGTCATCTTAGGTTGCTTATTTGCCACCTGAATGTCATCTTTGGTGAAATGTCTCTTTATGTCTTTTGCCCTTTTTGTAATCGAATTGTTGGTTTACAGTTGAATTTTTAGAGTTCTTTGCATATTACAGATATCAGTCTTTTGTTGGATATGTGGTTGGCAAATATTTTCTCCCAGTCTCTAACTTGTCCTTTCATTTTCTCATCAAAGTCTTTCACAGAGCAAAAGTTTTTAATTTGGGAAAAGTCAATTTATTAAATTTTTTAATGAATCATGTCTTTGGGGTGTGTCTAAGAACGCTTCATCCAGCACTAGATCTCAGAGATTTCTCTTGTCTTTTTTTGCCTTGAAAGTTTTATCGTTTCGTGTTTTAAGTTTGAATCCATTATTTATTTTGAGTTAGTTTTTGTGTAAGGTGTGAGACTTAGGTCAAGGGTTTTTTTGGTTGTTTTTTGGCTTTGGAATGTCCGTTACCCCAGCACCTTTGTTGAAGAGACCATCTTTCTTTCACTGAATCACTTTTGCACCTTTGTCAAAAGTAAGCCGGGCTTATTTGTGTGGGTGCATTTCTGGGTTCTCTGTTACTCTGCACTGAGCAGACTCCATTGGTGTACGCCAGTCTTGATTACTGTAGTTCTATATAATCCACTTTTTATAGGATTTATTTTCATGTCAGTAATGCAGATCTGCATCATCAGTTGTATTAGTTATATATGCTGTACACTTTATTTACCTAATTCTTGGTTGTACATTTAGGTTTTTAATTTTTTTTCCTATTATAAATAATAATAGAAGGACCTAAAGATATATTCTTGCGCTTGTGTTATTTTGCCCTTTTCCAATTATTTTCTCATAATAAATTATTAAAATTGGAATAGCTAGGTTGATAGCTAGGTGTAGACAGTGTCAACGTTTTGTTTTTCACATTTAGGACTTTAAGCCATCTGGAATTTGTTTTTGTATACGGTGTCAGGTAGAAATTAAATTTTATGTTTTCCTTATGCTAAGCAAGTTACCCCAGGGGCATTCACTGGACATGATGCTAACTCCATCATACGTGAAATTCATATATATTATTTCAATTACCTACCAGAGCTTTATAATAAGACTTTTTCTAGGGTGGGGATAAGGCAGATCTCTTCTTACCTTTCTTGTCCCCTCACAGTTTTATTTTGTCAGGTTCTGTGAAATCTCCTTTGGGATTTTTTAAAATATATTGCATTTAAAGATCATTAGATAAATTTGACACTTTGGAAATAAGTGTTTCCATCCATGAACCTAGGATATCTTATTTTTTCAAATTTTCAGTACTGCTGTGAAAATGTTTCCATAAAGGCCTTGCACATTTTGTTTGTATTTTTAGTTGCCTTGTGATTTTAGTTACTATTGTAAATGAACTATCTTTCTATTTTCCCTCTCTCTTTTAGTCTCTTCTGTGTGGTTTCTCAAGTCTTTATCTTTCATGACACTTTTTGTTTTAATAGATGTACTTTTTAGAGAAGTTTTGGATTTGCAGAAAAATTGAGCAGAGAGTACGAAAGTTCCCATATACCCTTTGCCCCTACCTGTGCACGGCCTCTCCCACTATCAGCATCTCCGAGTGGCACGTCTGTTACGATCAGTGAACCTACACTGATACATTGTTATTGCTCAAAGTCTGTAGTTTACGTTAGGGTTCACTCTGTATTGTACATCTTATGGGTTTGGACAAATGTATAAGGGTACGTATCTATCATTATGGTATCATATAAAATAGTTTCCCTACCCTAAGAATCCTCTGTGCTTCACCTAATTATTTCTTTCTCCCACCCCTTGGCAACCACTCATCTTTTTAATGTTTTCATAGTCTTGCCTTTGCCAGAAAGTCATATAGTTGGATTCATACAGTATGTAGCCTTTTCAGATTGGCTCCTGTTGCTTAGTAATATGCATTTAAGGTTCCTTCATGACTTTTCATGGCTTGAAAGCTCATTTCTTTTTAGCCGTCAGTAACATTCCATTGTCTACGTGTTCTACAGTTTATTTATCCAGTCGTCTACTGAGGGACATCTTGGTTACTTCCTAGTTTGGACAGTTACGGAATAAAGCTGCTGTGACGCCGTGCGGGTTTTTGTGCAGATGTAAATTTTCACCTCCTTTGTGTAAATGTCAAGGGGCACAATTACCGGGTGGTATGGTAAGAGCATGGTTCATTTTAGAGGAAACCACTGAACTGCCTGCCAAAGTGGCTATACCATTTTGCATTCCCACCAGCAATGCATGAGAGTTACTGTTGCTCTGTATCTTTGCCGGCATTGGTTGTTCTAAGTGTTCTGGATTTTGACCATGCTAATAGTTGTGTTGTGGTAGCTCGTTGTTTTAATTTGCTTTTTCCTGATGACGTAAGAAGTAGAGCATCTTTCCATATGCTAATTCACGATCCGTATATCTCTGGTGAAGTGTCTGTTAAGGTCTTTGGATTAATTTTTGAGTTTCAAGAGTTTTTTATATACTTTGGGGAAGAATCCTTTTTCAGATGTCTTTTTTGCAAATATTTTCTTCCAGTCTGTGGCTTGTCTTCTCATTCTCTTCACATTGTCCTTTGAAGAGCAGATGTTTTTAATTTTAATGAAGTCAGGTTTATTTTTCTTTGATGGAGTCATGTCTTTGGTGTTGTATCTAGAAAGTCACGCCATACTCAAGGTCATCTAAGTTTTCTCCTATGTCATATTCTAGGAATTTTATAGTTTTCCATTTTATATTTAGATCTGTGATCTATTTTGAGTTAAATTTTGTGAAAGGTCAGGACTATGTCTAGGTTTGTTTTTTCTACATGTAGATGTCTAGTTGTTCCAGCATCATTTGGTTCATTATTTCTAAGTGCTCTACTGTCTCAATTGCTGTAGCTTTCTGGTAAGTGTTGACATCATGTAGTGTTAGTCCTCTAACTTTGTCCTTCTCCTTTAATACTGTGTTGGCTATTCTGGGTCTTTTCCTTCCATATAAACTTTAGAATCAGTTTGTTAATACCCACATCTATTATCTTTTACAATCGGTAATTTATGCTGTATGAGAATGCTTGATTTGGGGTCTAGCGAAAGTGTTGAACTCAAATGAATTCTAATAACTTGTTTTAAAATGATCTTGGATTTCCTGTATGGGCAAATATATCGTCTATCAATAATGACTAGTTTTTCTCTGCCTCATCCATCCAAGTAACTCCTTTTTATCTCACATTATTTCATTAGCTAGTGTCTTCCAATATAAAGTTGACTAAGGTCATTGATAGTTGGCATTCTTTTTTTGTTCTTGAATTTAAATATAATATTTTTGGTTAGAAAAGTAACATGAGGGCGCCTGGGTGGCTCAGTGGTGGGGCATCTGCCTTCAGCTCAGGTCAGGATCCCAGGGTCCTGGGATCAAGTCCCGTGTCAGGTGCCCTGCTCTGAGGGGAGTCTGCTTCTACCTCTGCCCCTCCTCCCACTCGTTCTCTCAATCTCTCTCTTTCACTCTCTCTCAAATAAATAAAATCTTAAAAAAAAAAAAAGGTAACATGAGTCAACAAGATTATTTTAGAGAGAAACAAAGACAATTTCTCTCCTGCACCCCCAAACAAATTTGGTAAGCAGTCTAGGGACAGAAATAACCAACAGGTCCAACAAGCTGTATATTAAAATATTCAAAGAATCCAAAAATGAAAAGTACTAGAGATACTTACCTGTTTCACTCCGTACTCTCACTACTTGAGTTGACATTGAGAGTAGATAAAAAATGACAATGGCAAGGTACAAGAGAGTCTATCATAGGTATTGCATTCCTTCATACCTTTTTCAGATTCTAATTTGGCACCTGCTGTATGCCAGGTACATTGTAAGGTGTGAGGATATAATAGCAAAGATAAATATGGCCCCTGCTCTTTTTAAATTACAACACATGTTTCGTAAATGGAAAACATTAATGAATCACTGGTTGTTTGAAAAAGAAGAACTTATCACTGTGTAGTTAGGAGGTGATAAAATGTGGAGACATTAAGCGTAGCCTTAATTAAATAGAGTTCCAGCTGCAGAATGATACTTTCTGTGTATGCTTGATGTGGTTTTCTAAAACTATTTTTTTAAAAGATTTTATTTATTTATTTGACAGAGATAGAGACAGCCAGCGAGAGAGGGAACACAAGCAGGGGGAGTGGGAGAGGAAGAAGCAGGCTCATAGCGGAGTAGCCTGATGTGGGGCTTGATCCCATAACGCCGGGATCACGCCCTGAGCCGAAGGCAGATGCTTAACCGCTGTGCCACCCAGGCACCCCTAAAACTATTTTGAGGTTGTTTTTTAAGGAAGAAGAAAAAGAAGTTGGTGTACATCTAATAAAAAGTATGAAAATGATAGCACATTTGGGGCTTGACAGAAGGAATTGATTACCCTAATATCTTATGTCTTGCAGTAAAACTGTTAATTAGGGCTCAGGTGGTCATGCCAGATTTATGTCTCATTGCCAAGGGTTATTAAAACAAGAATTAGTATAAAGCAAAAGTTTTTTATTTCAGTTCACTGTACAAACAGAAATAAAAGTAACTGCCAATCAATAGATTATATAAATGATTCAAGGCTCTAGCTTAGTAAAAAATCCATTTTGTTGTAATTTTCTAAAAGGCCATTAGGATGTGCCTTTAAACAGTTTTCTCCTCCAAATGCTAACCTTAGTGAACGTGAATAGCATTTTAAGGCTTCAAGAGATTTACAAAAATTAGCACAGATATCCTTGCATTTTCTTTTTGTTCGATTGCTTATTCCACTGCTAATGTTAGCTAATTAGAGTCTTGGGAGATATGTTTTTTCCCTTTTCCAGGAATCCACAGCCAAAGCACTTTTAGCTCTCATTATCTTTAGATCATGTGAAATTTGTGCTGTGGTGGGCTTCTATTTCTGGAAAGCCAGAAATACCATATTGGTAAATCTCCCTGGCAATTGTTATATTTTACTCTGTCCACTTAGTCCATAGCTAGTTAAGTGCTTTAAAACTAAGTATCTAGGAAATGAAAGTTTGGAAAAGAAAGAAAGGGATTCTAGGCTCTGTTTATGCCATTAATTGTCACTGTGACCTTAGCAAAATGATTTTGATTTGTATCATGAGGGGATTGGTGTAGAATCTGATAACCTGAGAGATGCCTTTCAGCTCTAATATTTAATTATAGCGATACATATTTTTATTAATTACCTTCATTATCCTTAATGGAGTTACACCCTTGGGAATATTTTATCCAGGACTCTTTTAGGTGCAAGTGCTAAAAAAAAAAAACCAAACAAACCGAAAACCACAAAGGGAATTTATGGGCTCAGAGAACCTCTGGAGTTAATCTCAGCAGAAAGGGAGAAAACCTCTATTCAGGTAGTGCCCACAGACGTCTCGCTGGGGACCTTGTTGGAAGAGTGACATGCCCGCCTCTGGAGCAGTAGAAGCATGGCAGGGGTGGTTCGAGAGGTCAGGTGGCCCACACACAGGAGAAGACACATGGACTAAGGCTGGGATGGATGTGGCCCCTCAAGGAAAACCAGCAGAAGAGGGACCCGTGGTAAGTGGGCACAGCGTGTGCTCACCGCAGGAGCCACTGTTTGCGTTGTGTCTCAGTCTCCAGATTTAGAGAGGAAATGTTTTGCTTGAGATGACCTAGGCTAGCAAGCCCACAGCTAGAATGCACACCCAAGTGTTTCAACGCCCAGTCTCCAGTTTTTCTGACTATACTACATTCCCTCCCTTGTTAGTAATTTTCTGGATTATGAGAATAAAGATGGGATTTGTGAAAAGACATTCGCATTTTCCACTTTGGTTCCTGGAATGGAAAAGACCAGAGTAAGAGCTCATACATTTTTCAAGTAGCAGATAGCAACACTTTTTTCCCCTTCTTCCCAGGATAAATTAGCCAGGGATTGAGGTTAAAGTGGTATTTGTGTACCGAGATATTTTATTATTGCTCGGGGATATTAAATTTATATAATATAAAATAGTATAAAATAGCTTCACTCTATTGTGTTTAATTTTAGCTTTTTGTAAACGTTATTTTTAATAAGCTTTAATAGAAAGGAGGAGAGGGAAGCCAGTGTTTTACATTGAAGTAAAATTGTCTCTCCTAGCCTTCTAGATCTTCATGTTTGTTTTCTCATCTTTGAATCCTATAGTCAAGCTTAATTAGGCATTTGAATGGGTGTGTGATTTCAACAACCTGGTTGCTACTATTTGCCATGCAGTGAACTCTGTGCGTGTAACATATTCAAGCAGCAACCCCTGGATCTGGTCGTCGGGATGAGCCCATTAGACAGGTTGTAGGGCTTCTGTCACCCCCGTAGTCTGGGTCAATTGCCAGCTTTGAAGATTTCCTGTTAGTAATAATCACTGGGCATCAGCAATACTTCTTAGGAAATTTTAGCAGCTTTAAGCCCCCTTCTTAAGAATATGTATTTAAGATGGCGGCAAGTGAAGTGTTGACAGGAAGCTCTGGTCTGACACAATTGAAAAAACATCTTCTTCAGGGCAGAAGCATTACAAAGACAAGATATTCACGTTGCTTTGTCATGAGAAATGAAATAGATTGATTATTTTTAGCAGTAGAGAAGGCTTTTCCTTTTACACATTTAGAAGAAAAAAATAACCATTAAAGCTATGGAATTGCTCTGACTTTTATGGTCCTCTAAATTTTTACTTTTTGTTTTTAGTTGACAGCTTTCTCCTTTTCATGGAGAACCCTGTTTGACTTGAGCCTTTCCCTTTTGTAAACACATAGCTCATATATAGGAGAAGGCGCAGCAGAAGGGGATTTTAGAGTGGATGGTAATAATACGGTGAGGGCCGGCAGAGACAGCCTCCCGTGCTAGTACAGTTACTGCTGCGTCAGACTCCGACGACCTTTCCAGTGTTCTGTGATCTTTTATATTGAACATTTAAAACTAAAAGCTATGGTGATCTTCTCTTACAGGCCTTTTTTCATCTGGTCTCTGAGGGCTTTAATAGTGAATGTTGGAGCTAAAAAAGACTCTCGTGGCAGAAGTCTGTTGGCTGGATTTTAAGTAATTAAGATATTATGCTTAATTTTTAGGGATACTTTCAAACACTTAGATTTTCTGAAGTCTTCCTTAGCCTGCCCTCTAAGGATACACCTTGTTCTCTCAGAATTGGTATTTCTACATAGGGTGGTTTTTTGTCCTTTTCTTCTCCTTTGCCGCCTCCCGGACGCCACGCCGGCCAGCGGCCATCGCTCTCATTCCAGGTCAGCACAGACCCACCCTGATTGTCTTGAAGCCCCACTGAATGTGTTCTGTAGCATTTGTCAGCCAAGAGGAAAGAAGACGCATGTGTTTTCCCCTAAAATTATCAACACAACATTGTGGTCTTCCTGACTGATTGACGACGTAGGATGTTTTCCCTAGAAGAGAGAGCTTTGCCTAACACCATGCTGATGGTTGAAGCTTGTAAAAAATCTCTCTCCTTCTCTGGTGCCGTAATAACTCCTTGTTCTAACATTTCCAGAGCCCATTCTGTCTCTGCTTGCTGACAGGTTTTGTACGTCCGTCCGTATCCTGTCTCCACTAGTGCGTGTTCTTATCAGAGATCAATTCAGTGGTTGACAGGTTAGATCTTTCTTTTTTTTTTTTTTAAATGGCATAAAACCACAGTAAGAGTCTTAAGATCATAATTATCAATGCAATGTCAAGTTAAGGATCTTTGAAAATGTAAAATTGTTGCAATCAAGAAAATAATAGCATTGGTAAAACCCAGAAACCATTGAAAATGCAGGCAGCAGATGCTTTGTAAATTTTTCTAACTCTCCCACTGGGATACAAAGAAAATTGCCTTTAAAAAAAAATCCCGAGACACTGTCTTTTGTAATTAGAGCTATTAAGTCGAAATGATAAATAACCATTCAATGGCATACTATAAAAGAAAATAGCCCTTTGCCCTGATTTCTCCTTGAACAGCAAGAGGTCTGAGTGTATTGAAGTTGGGTTCCTTTAACCCTGAGGATTGTTTAGAATTGAGGAAAGCAAGCAAGCTGATTTTCTTTTTCATCCTTCAACATGGTCATGTCCATTAGGATAGTAAATGAAACTGATTGGCCAAGGAGGTGAACAATTACAACCACAACAGAGTGTGCTCCAGAATGCAGGGGTTTTGTTTTCAAAACAAAGTGCTGCGGGGGCACTTCAGTGGCGGTATGTAATGCTTCAAAGGCTCAGTAGACAAAGGTAATTATCGCTCTATATGGGCGCTCATCCCTGTCTTAGGGAATCAGACCCTGGGAAGGTGAACTGAGTACCGATGGTACCTGTCTCCAGGAATATGAGGGCTCAGACTAGGCTCTTGTCCTGAGTGTCATTCGGATTTTTACCTGTTACTGCCTATGCTTTATACATGTTGCCAAGCCTCCCTGAGGTTTGGAGCAGAGAGGTGGGTGGAAGGCAGGAGAAGCTTTAAAGGAAGAATCAAGTTTTCTATTTGAGTGCCCGAAAGCAGCTTCTAGCATTGCAGCTCCTGGGAGCATTATTTTCTGTGAGGAAACTAGATGAGTATAATGAGTATACCCTGTGCATAAATTCAATATTAGTTCTACACCCAAGGTCAAATGAAAGTTAATGACCGTTTGCACACCAGAGATCTGAAACCCACATTTTACTTCTTTCTCATAATGACAAAAAAGGAGAGCAATTTATATTTAAATTGATTTAAATTTCAAAGCATAAACACAGAGGTCTCTCTGGTACTCTCTCCTTGTCAGTGAAACTTCCTGGCAGGGCTTGACTTTCATAAAAAAATGGAGCCCCATCCCATTCCAGTTCCCTAGTGTGGACAGTTTTTTGTTTTCTGTGGAACTACCCTGTTCCCACCCTGCTGGGTGCGTGACACCAAATCAGAAGCCAGCAATGCAATCAGGGCCACTTTCTTTAATGATTTAGGTTTTGCATTTGTTGAGCTAATTAGCTGATTGAGGCAACTAATGGGTGTCTTTAATCCACTGTTGACTGGGCAGCTTGTCCCTGAAGCCTGCCAGCTCCCTTGTTCTTGGTCTTCTGGGGAGTGGGAGCTGCTTCCCAGATGAACATATGATATATGCCACCCAGTGTCCCGAGGCCAGCCTGAGAGGCTGGTACACTAATTACCAAGTGCCCTAAAAGGCCGGGCATCCACATAAAGCCCTGTGGCTGACAGATTCTTTGTGTATGAATAAAGGGTTGCGTTTGAGGAGTGCCCGGGTGAGGGTGGGGAAGAGAATTGATCTATCATCCACTTTCAGAATTGAGAATTCTGTGATTGCTTCTTCGTATAGCCCTAAGGTGCAAAATGAAAGCTATGTAGCTGTCTTAAATATTAGAATATTTGAGGAAATATTTGAAGAAGATGCTTAGATAATTAAATGGAAAGCTGTAGTAAAATCATCTCTCTTACGAACTAAAATGTTCCTTAAAAAGAACCCTTGCCATACGCTGTTCTTACAAAGTTAGAAAGTTTGACAGCCCGGTAAACACACCTTCCTACCAAAATCCAGCAGTGCCGGGTGTGTAGTTAGGAAATTTGATTCCCGTGCTGTCCTGTCTTTCGTCACTCTGGTAAGTCACCTGCCCTCAGCCTCAGTTTCCAATTTTCATAAAAGGAAGCGGTCGGGCGTGGTTGATGAGGAGAGTGCCGTGCTAAGCCTGTGGGTTGTGTCCTGAGTACCAAGTTCTGGGCAGCTTTACTTCTCTTTAATTATACATTGATGCCCACCTACTCAGTAAGAATATGGGAATAATAACTTTTGATCATTTAATTTCCTTTCTAAACTTTTGTGATTCATTGCCTTTTCCTCCGTGAAAATGTGTGGAAGGCCCTTCCTGCTCCTGCCTCCCTCCTCAGAGAACATTTTCTAACTCTCATTTGTATTGACAAGTAAGAGCTATCAAGGGAAATCTTTGTCTTGGCCACATGACCCAGCTATTGTCCAGCATTCGTCACATTAAAAGTCTAATTGTGTAAACAGCCATGAAAATGGAGCTGTTCTCAGTAAAACTGCAATGACATGAACACAGCGTGTGTGACTATAAGAAACCGTGCTCCATAGTATAGAACGCAAAGCAAGCCATTGATTTAGCTGAATTCTGCCAGTGACGCTGTTGAAATAAAAGTGAAATTTGCTTCGTGTACTGTTCTTTCTGTTTACATAAGACACGCATAAATACTGAACATTTGAGAATTTTTAATCAGACGTTTTCTTTGTAAGTGGCCAACCTGCAGTCCTAACTATTTGCTTTTTTCAGATAGGTTATAAAAATACTGCATTTGAATGCTGCATACAGTGATTGAGATCTGTTTTTGGAATGAAATGGGCGGTAGAAATTTTGACCCCAGAGTCCATGAAGTCTTGTATTGTTTCTTACATTTTGACAAAGTGTTTTTGTTTGGCGATCAGGAAACAGGGATGGAGAGATACTTTAAAAAAATAATCCTAGGTTTCTTTCTGAATGGCTGCCTCAAAATTCTTCCCTAACTAAAGAGAATTTTGTTTTTCTAAAGCAGTGGTTCTCAAATATAATTTGCATAGCAGTTAATTTGCAGTGCTTGTAATTCCTGCGCCCCCCCACTCCTCCCCCCTCTCCTCCCCCCACTCCAGTTAAGCTTGGATGGAGGCCTTGGTGTCTGAATTTTTAACCAGCCTTCACCCCTAAGCGATTTAGGTGCCACACTTTGACAGACGCATTCCAAAGTCTGTGCATTCTGCAGTCTCAGGGCGTGAGCTGGTGTTTTATGAAGGGTGTTGGTCTAATGAAGCAAGCATGGTAGAGGCAATCAAAATGTTGTTTATACTTCGGCTACTAACTCATTTATTGGACAACTGCCTAACTTGTCAGTGTTTCCCTCCCCGACTGGAGATTTTGTCATGGGAATGATAACAGAATTTTAACGCTCTCATGGCATTGGCAGTAAAAGCTTTATAAATGAAGTGGATTATTACCAAGGTTTATTTGCTGGGCAGACTCAGGAATAAGTGAACATTGTCTCTGAAGTTTTCCATACTAAACTTACCAGGAAGACATTTGAGAGGGGAGTGGTGGACACTGTTTGAAGGGGAAGGGGATTTAACCCTGGCTCCCAACAAGTGCCCCTGAACCAACGCCTCATCCTTGTAAAGCCAATCCTTGTAAATCGTGGGCCGTCCCAAGTCAGTAGAACAGACAGGCTTGTCTGATTGCCCTTTTGCTAAAAGGTAGCTACCGTCTATCTATTGAAAATGTAAACATTGAATAAAACAAAGCATGAAAGAAAAAAACACAAAGCCTTTGCTTTAAGGCCTATTAAAATTAATGAAGGAAATTTACACATTAGCATGTCATTGTCTTCTGGCAGAAAAATGACTGTGGGAAATGTGAGATTGAGGTTACTTTGTACCTATCCTGGGGAACAGATGGTAGAGAGCCAAGCAGGACAGATACAGTCGCCGTCTCAGTTTCATAGATTCTTATTTTCTTCATTTTGATTTTTAGTTTTGTTCTTATACGTTTAAAGATTTTATTGTTCTTATATGTTTAAAAGGCCCATTTCTATATCATCGTCCCAAAAGTGGAGCTAAGTACAGGTGATTTTCCTCTGTCTGAATGGGGCAGTATACAGTAAACACAAAATTGTTACATATTGGCAACAAAACCAACTTCCCCACCCTTCAGAGGTGGGTCTTTAAGGGAGTTGGGGAATGTCGATAAGCCGTGGCTGAGAGCCTCTCTTGCTAACAGTGCAGGTGTAGGGGGGCATTGAATCAGCAGCCTGGGGTCCCCAGGCGGTGGTGTGGTGTGTGTCTACCTTGTCAGGGAAGGGACTCTTTCCATCACAGGGCTTCACAGTGTCAGCGCTGCACACGTGGGCTGTAGGCTCGAACAGTGGGCACCTCGGACCCTCTGGGCCTCTTAGACTCATCTGTGAAACAAATGACAGATGTGGAATTCACACTTAGCATTTGTACCTGAGTCCAAGTTACCGAAGTTGCTTCATTTTGCTGGTAACATTAGGCCCACATAAATTAACTAATTTCAGGGTGAGGTTAAAACCAAACGGACAGTTTAATCAAAAGATGACATTTACATGGGTGGGTCAGGCCCCTCTAAGGAGCTTTTCATGGGACCTGGTCTAAGTGCGGTTTTTTTATTACCTTGATATTTCAAGAGGAAAGACAAATAAAACTACCAATAGTTTTATCAACTTTATATGAAAATCAAAATACATATACTTCTATTTGAGAGGAAATATGACTCAGTGCCTTTGGCATGAATGTGAAAAATTGTTTGGGCTGACAGGCCATGCTTTATCGAAAACCTTTTTTCCCCACATGTGTTTTGGCTTGATTTTTGTGATCTGGTAATCTTAGGAGATTATTTTGTTTTATGAGCCATTAAAGCCCTTTCATTGACACTCAGATGTGGTAATTAACGGATGCTCAGAATTATTCTCTACGCTGAAATGTAGGTGGGAAACGCTGTGTTCCTCCCTTGAGACCACTACACTGTGGTCCTCAGCAAGCTGCCCCCTCCTGCCAGGGAGCAGCATTTGAGCTGTTTTTGATTGGAACTCTCTTTGTGATGGTGTTCCGTTCAGGATAGTGCGCCTGCCTGGGCTGAGGATGAAATATCCCCGTTTGGATCACTCAGTCCCCGGCATGGGAGGGTCCTTGGAACCCCACGGTGCTTCTGGGCTTCTGGTCTCTGCAGAGGTGTCCATGCCTCTCTTTGTTGCCCCTGTGGTATTTGCAGTGATAGTCAGGGGTGCATCTCAGTTACGGTCTCTGGGCCTTTCTGGCTGTCTTGCCCTATGTTGCCTCTTGCTGAGTCTGTAAACCCCATTGCTTCCCAGCCGCTTACTTCTTGCAGCCTCTGGCCCTTTTTAAGGTGGGCTCCCTTGCAGGCAGGCCTCTGTCCCCAGGGCATGTAGAAACTTGAATCCTTGCAGATTTCCCATCCTGGGAAAGAGGAGCAACTCAGGAATCATAAGCTCTGGACCTCATCTACCCCTTGCTTGCCCTTAGCTTTACCATGCTCACTGCTGAATCTTCCGCCACTTGGGGCTGAGGGTAGACTGACACAGTCTCCTCTGTGTGCTAAGTTGTTGCACTCTGTGTGTGAAACTGCGTTCCTGTCTTCGGTGTTCACTCAGCCATCTACCTGACCTCGCCTTCTCAGAGCCCAAGTCCAGCCAGGGAAGATGAGGCCCATAGCTCTTACCTTTCATCTCCACTGCCTCTTTACTGCCCTGCCACTCCCCCCACACCCAAACCTGACAGTCCCCTTGCAGTAACTTGGGGATAGCCTTGAGCTTTTCTAACCCATTACTTCCTGACTTCTTCATGAGGGGGACGGGCCTGTGGCTTCACTATTCCAGGAGGCAGGGATTTGAGATTTGAAACTTAGAGAGTTGATTCTTGATGTGCAAAGGAAGGTAACATTTCTCTATAAATTTTGCCCTTTCAAGCCAAATTCTAACTTGGATGTCAGAATACAGATAGTAATGACTTTGTTTCTGTGTTCCTTATCTTGCACTCTACCCTAACAGTGGGTGGGTCTGATAAGGAGAAAGGCCTCATGCATGGCTAAAAATGAAAAAGCGCATTGCTGTGTTGGGAGGAAAGGGTAACTGCCCTCGATCGAGCACTCAGGTCCACCTTTCTTCTACGTACTCATCCTATTGGGTGGTGGGGATTATCTCCTTTTTTCAAGTAATGAAGCAATGAAGGTTTCATGAAGCGATAGAACTTGACAAGGTCATACACTAGAAGGACTGTAGGAATGATGTTGTTTTCCCCAAATGTGTAATAAAAGGAAGTTTCTTTAAATTCTAGCAAGACGGAGTAGATGAGGGTTAAGGAAAATTCACATCTTGCCCTGGCCCTCTCTTGAGCTGCTTACCCACTATTGATTGCTCTATTGATTGAACTATTTCGTGTCTTCGCTTGTATTTGCAAACAAGGACTCTTAGGGAATTGGTGATGGTTGCTCTGTATGTTTTAGAATTTCCCTGTAATGTCAATGGGAAGATTTAGTGGTAGCATTACTGACAATTCGGGAACAAAAAAAAAGCTTATGAACATTATATGTGTGGCAGAAAGCTGTAATGTTATTTTTAAAAAGCAGATCGCTGGTCTACCACCATAAAACCTTAGTTAAGTGTCAGTGTAGATATGACCTGTTGTGTTTTCTTCTTTACAGTCCTCGAGGCGGATTTGTGTAGCTTGAAAAGCACATCAAGAAACTCAGGTTCAGTTCTAGCTTAGCCACTTGCTATGACTTAGTGGCTTCCAGAGGCTCATTTTCTTATTCTGCAAAGTGGAGCTAATGGCACATGGCTCTGGGGCTTGTTAGGAGTGGGGGGAGTTAAATGAGATGCCATAGAGCACGTAGCCCCACACTGGCACACAGTTAGACTCAGAAATTACTTTTCTTTTCCCTGAGATAAATCTTTTTATTTTTTTCTTTTCCAAATTTTTATTTAGATTCTAGTTAGCATACAGTGCAGTGTTGGTTTCAGGAGTAGAATTCAGTGATTCATCATGCACATACAGCGCTCAGTGCTCATCAGAGCAAGTGTCCTCCTCAATACCCATCACCCTTCTTGCCCATCCCCACCCACCTCGATCCATCAACCCTCAGTTTGTTCTTTATCCTTAAGAGTCTCCTACGGTTTGTTTCCCGCTCTCTCTCGCATGTGCGCATTTTCTCTTTTTCCTCCTCCCCATATGAAAAAATGCTGAGCATCAGTCATCATCAGGGAAGTATAAATCAAAACATGAAATACCACATCACACCTGTCAGAATGGCTAAAATTAATAACACAAGAAACAACGTGTTGGTGAGGATGTGGAGAAAGGGGAACCCTCTTACACTGTTGGTAGGAATGCAAACTGGAGAACAGTATGGAGATTCCTCAAAAAGTTGAAAATAGAACTACCCAATGATCTAGCATTTGCACGACTAGGTATTTACCCAAAGGATACAAAAATACGAATTCAAAGGGCTACGTGTACCCCCGTGTTTATAGCAGCATTATCAATAATAGCCAAACTATGGAAAGAGCCCAAATAGCCATTGACTAATGAATGGATAAAGAAGATGTGGGGTGTGTGTGTGTGTGTGTGTGTGTGTGTATTATTCAGCCATTAAAAAGAATGAAATCTTGCCATTTGCAATGATGTGGATGGAGCTAGAATGTATTATGCTAAGCAAGATAAGTCAGTCAGAGAAAGATAATACCATATGATTTCACTCAGATGCGGAATTTAAGAAACAAAACTGATGAGATAAATCTTTTAAAATTTTAACTCCTGAGAGAGATACAGAGTAGAGAAGTGCGCTGGGGACTTTATTTTATTCTACTATTTTTAGGGGGGGAGGAGCAGAGGTCGAGGGAGAGGAGGAGAGAGAATCTTAAGCAAGCTCCACACCCAGCATGGAGCTGGACTAGGGGCTCCATCTCACCACCCTGAGATCATGACCTGAGCTGAAATCAAGAGTCGGACGCTTAACTGACTGAGCCACCCAGGCTCCTCTCTGCACTAGAGTCTTTTTAAATGAATGAACATCTTGGAGTGTCTAAGTACCATTGCTGCTCAGTCTTTAAGATGTACTTACAGCAGATTGGCCTGAACCTGTCCTGTCACCAGAACATATCTTTGCAAGGCACTTAAAAACCGAAAGCTTTTCTGTCTCTCAATAGAAATGCTGAAGAAAAATTGTAGCTAGGGTTACCTCGATTTTTTAAGTTTTATTTTAGTTTGATCATGTACAAGCTATCTTTGTGTTAAAAGGAAACGTGTTTTTCTGGTATGTTTCCTCCAAAGAAGGGCAACCAGACAGGTTCCTGGGCTCAAGTACTGATTACTCTGATCAATGAGCAAATATTTATGATCTAATTAAAGGATTTCATATAGGATACACTTTGCTCTTTTGACGTTATCATTTTTCTCTGTTGAGTAACTTTTCCATTGACTGGACGTCTGTTAAATGGTACTCAAAAGAAAGCACTGTAAAAACCTATTACAAAGTGGAGGAAAGGGAATTTGAAGAGTCTTGGCTCTAAGACAAAGGCATAAGAATTGAAAGGGCACCCTCTCTGCCTGAGAGCAGGATAAATCATGCAGTCAGCAAGGCCGGGCGGGGGCCGGTTTGGGGGAGCAGGGAGCAGTCCAGAGCTGGTGTTTCTCTGGCTTGAGCCACCTTCAGCCAAGTGTGCAGAGCATGTAGCATCTGATGGGGGTTTTAAAATGGCAGTTTTTCAGCGACCTCTTATTTTAACCTCCTCACTATAGATGTAGTATGTGGTTTGAATGCTGTGAATTTCCAGAACATCGGTGCCTGTATATTCAAATGTTAGTACAAGCAATACCTTTCTTTTGTGCAGCAAACATGTATTATCTTCTCTATATAGGGTTCAGGGTTTAGGAAGCATGGTGAGGGTTGAAGGGGTATGTGGGAGCACTTCACAATGAGTAAGTCGTTATGACTCCAGATTTTTCCTCATAGGAAATTCAAGTCAGTTCTCACTTAGACTTTTTACAGTAAACCTCCTATTTCCTTTGTTTTTGTTCTCACTCCTGTTCAATTCATTTTGGACAATTTAAGTCTTCATGGTGTATTGGAGCAGGTAAAGAGTCAGACCTGGGTACTTAACCGTCTCCTCCGCTGACTTCCTGTGTGATTCTGGGCCAGCCAGTTAGCACAGTTCAGTTGTCTCAGCTCAGTTGTCTCATGTGTGGAAAGAGGATAATCGTAATAGCTCTTGGGACCTGATCAAGGAGAAGGCCAACCGTACATCTGCCCTAACACGTCCACAGGATCTGATTTAACTCCGATTTCTACGTGAAATGAATCAAGTAGCTATTAAATGGTAATGGCTTTGGCCAGGGAAGCTGTCTGTATCTACTGGAAGTGTATGAATGTTCCTTGCTGGGTCTGACTGTGGCTGATCAGTACTTTGTCTGTGAACATACACACATTGCTGAAGGCCCACCAAGGTGGCCCTGTCAACCTGTGGACTTGCTAGCTTTTGGTTGGCAATGAGTCATCATTCTGAAACCAAGTCATGCATGGGGTGTTGCTAGGTTTGGGCAACATGGTTTTTCCATGTCCACAATTGACATGTCCACATGTCCTCTCTCCTTAGTAAGTGTGTTGGAAAAATTACGTGTGTGGAAAATTAAGAATTAAGAATGTCGGTTAAGGGTGCCTGGGTGGCTCAGTCGGTTAAGCATCTGCCTTCAGCTCAGGTCATGATCCCAGGGTCCTGGGATTGAGCCCCACGTTGGGCTCCCTGCTCAGCTGGGCGTCTGCTTCTCCCATTCCCTCTGCCCTGCCCCCACTCATGTGTGCATGCTCGCCATCTCTCTCTAATAAATAAATAAAATCTTAAAAAAAAAAGAATGTCAGTTAAATTACTAAATGACACAATTTGAACGAAGCAAATTGCTAAATTCCAAGAAAAAGAATTTAGTAAATTATTGAATTTTTTATTAAATGAAAAGTTAAGAATTATTAAAAGTTCTTTCATTAATAGAAACTAAGTTTCTCACTAGCCCTACTAAAAAAGGACTGAACAGATACTTAACAAACATTGGCAAAAAGAAGTAGTAAATTAGTAGCCTGCTCACAGTGGCCACGTACCTCCGGCCAGCCTTGCCAGTACCTCCAGCAGAGGGATAAGGGAAGATGAAACGGGAGAGCCCACACTGAGAACATGTATCTGAAACATAACACCTCAAGAGCTGTCCATGTTTAGCATAATGATGATAATAGTTTCTTTGCTCACATCACCTCACTTGCTACTAAATGAGTCTCCTCAGCCTAACATGGAAACCCAACTAACTTTTCTGGCTTTGTTTTCTGGTATTTCCACAACACTGTGTACTGCTCACTGGTCCCATGTCAGATCCCTTGCTTTTCTCCACCTTACACCTGTTTTTACCAGCTCTCCACCTTGACTGCCTTTCTTCCCCTCACCTCATCCACCTGTCAGAATCCACCTTTTTCTCAAAAACTCTTCTTCCATAATCTTACCCTCTCCCCCAAAGTGGACGTGCCATTGAGAGTTTGTATCTGCCTTAAAATTTTTACTTTCTGAATTAGCATGTTTGTTCAGTTCAATAGACAATCACTTAGCAGCACTATGTTGTAGAAATTATTCCAGGTGCTCGGAATAGGAAAACATGCTCTCTCCCCTTGAGGAACTCATGGTGTAGATTAGTAAAGTCGGGTTTGTGTTGCCAGCTATAAAACACAGATTAAAAAATGAACATGAAACAGAGCTTTGTTAGGCCAAGAGGAAGGATTTCATTTAATCTAGGGTCTTGGGTGCAAGTGGTGAGGACTCAGAAGGATCCTCACTAAGGAGATGGTGTTAGAACCGGAGAGCCCAGTGCACAAGAAGATTTTCACCTGTTGAAGGCAGGGACAAGGCATTCCAGGTCCAAAGAAAGAAATGTGGGAGGTGCATCTGGGGACAGAGACTGAGACCCAGGGCCTGGCCTATAGGGGTCAGGTTGAGGCTTCTGCCTGAATGTTTCATAGAGTGGGGATCACAGGTGTTGAAGCTCTCCAGCCTGCACAGCTCTCTAAGTCCCACTGCATCAGGAATGCCAGGGATGGGGTCTCACTTGGTACCCAGGCCCCTGTGTGACTCTCATGTTGTCTGGGCGGGGGGGGAGAGGCAGGAGTCTAAAGGGATGGGGAGCTAGTGTGATCAGACTTGCCTTTTGGAAGTGAACTTGGCACCTGTGTGGAGGAGAGAATGAACCAGAGGAGAGGCTGGCTGGGAGGCTGTGGCAGTGGGCCAGGGGAGCAGTGGTATAGTCCTGAGCTATGACCGTGGCAGAGAGGAAGGAGGATGGAGACGTTTCAGAGGTGGAAGTGACGGGGTGTAGCGAGAGACTGATGTGAGAGCAGAGCGGAAGGAGGAACATGAAAACACCTGGTGGAAACTTAAACTAAAATTCTGCAAGAGGAGGAAGAGGCTTGTGAAAGCCAGTGGACATGATGCTTGTGATTTCAGACCTCTGTGTCCTCACCCCCCTCCCCCAGGGACAGAGGCTGCGCCACTGCACTGTGATAGCAGCTTGTCCATCTCAGGTGCATGATGGTCTGCGACGTGAAAATGTTCCTTGTGTAGCTGGAGACATGGTCCGGGACTCTGAGAAGAGGGCAGAGATGGAGATGTAGATTTGGGGATAACCTGCGTAACCATGAAAATTGAAACCATAGGGACAATTAAGATCCCTGAGGAAAGAGGCAGAGAGAGAAAAGAGAGCCTGTGGGAAACTTGCATTTTTGGAGGCTTCGAGGATGATAAGGACCCAGAACAGAGTTTTAAAACAACAATCTCAAGTTCAGCTCAGAGGCTGAACCGATTGGGGCTGAGAAAAGGCAATTGGGACAGAGAGGTCATAGGCATCGGTCAGCTTTCAAAGCGAAGTTCAGAAGGCACTCTGGAAGGGCCAGGTGATAGTACTAAATGGCCTATCTTGATGGTGAATGCTGAGCAGTAGTTTTCAAATTTTAACACTGAAAAAAATACAGTGATGAAGCGAAGGCTGTAACTGCTTTTTTCCCCCTTACTTTTTAGAGACCAGAAAAGATGTGAGCATTTTGAAGCATTTGTGATTATGTATAGGTAACCAAAAATAAATGGGCCCGATCAGCATTTCTCACCGCTTTCTCATCAGCTCCTTCGCGCTCCCCCTCCGAGGGAATGCATGGCCTGCTGAATGGGGATGGAGCCTTGGGGAAGGGCCTCCGAAAATAAATATTATGGCCTTTCTCCAGGAATGGTACAAAAAAATGGCTGGTTATTTAGATAATGAGGAACAGGGCTTTGCCTCCTGTGGCCTGAAAACACCTCGGTGTTTGCCTAGCACGGTCGAGTCCACAACCCAGGGAACACACAAAACAGCCCGACCTGCTACGTCTCATCCACATGGGTGAGAAGTACTCAGTGTTACTCGTGGGGATGCATTTGGATGTTTGAATTTCGTTCCTGTTCTTTCTATTGTATTATGTTGTGTTTCATTAGAAAAGGAATACTGATCAGGACCTACATGAACAGACTCGCCGGTGCGCGGTCTGACCAGCACTGTACCGTTCCGTCCGCGACAGACACGGGCTCGAACCGCCGCAGACACATACATCGTACAGGGAGGGCTAGCGCAGGTGGCGTAACCTCATCTCTGAGATGGGGAGGATTTGGCCTGTCCCCGTCTTCAGGGTGTGTGGACATCAGCTGAGATCCTTGATGACAATTCTCTCTGTAAAAATGCTACAAAGATGAAAGATTCTGTTATTGCCCACATTTCAATTATTGGCCAAGTACTCAGTGAATTCTTTTTCTTGACTGTATTGCTGATTTCTCACATTGAGACTTGAAATGCTAAGTTTCTGTCTGTAGTAAAATTTTGGGTTGGCTTGTCAATTAAAAAAAAATAGTTTGGTTGGTTTGTCAAGAACACTTTCTCGTACAGTCACCTAGTGCTTCATGGTCATTCTGCTTGATATTCTGAGTGCGGCTCCTTCTTACCTTTGCACAGTCGGTCAGGGATTAAAGCAGCATTGTTTTGAAAGGACATCAGTCTTCTTTGTGTTTAAGTAATAACATTAGTGGAGTTATTAAGAAAGTTTTCTTAGCAATTGTCCTAGTAAGTCATGAGGTGAGAAAACCTGTTCTGAAGATAACCAGAAAGTGGCATTAAGGCAGGCCTAACATCTTGGAGGCTGCCTCCCGTGGCTCATCTTGAAGGGCTCTTGGCTAACTCACAGAGAGATGCATTTGGACTACGTGCTCTTCTGTGAAATCGTGCTAATTAAGCCACAGATACACTTAGTTCTCATGTAGGCTCTCATATTCCCTGCTCAGAACATAGGCTTTAGATGTTGTGCTTCTGCTTCTGTTGTGGTAAGTTATTTTCAAAGGCCTTTTCTTGCTTTTGGACTCTGTGTTGAGAGATAAGGAGATGGTTTGTGTTGGCAGAGAGGGCGGCTCCAAGCCTCCCTCGATCCCAGAAGCTGTCATTCCTGTGTACGTGTTCCACTGGAGGGAACTGTCCCAGAAACAATATTTGCGTAGGAACTTTTCCCCAGCCTACTCTTACTCTGATCAGATAAAAGAAAATTCAGCTAAAAAATCTGAATAGCTGCGTCCTCCTCCTTCTATCACATGAGGCGTACCACCAGGAGGCACGGAGACAGAGCTTGTCTTCTTATGTATTCCTCGACATTCTTCTTCATATTCAAGGGTCACTGGAACTCTCCTTTTTAGGTGACTGACTGTGTATTTCATACATGAGGCGTCCCGGGGTGATCATAAATCCTCGGAAGTCTGGCATAAGTATATTTTTGTTCCCAAGTAGTGTATGTGAACTCTCACTAAAATATATTCTTGGACTCATACTTTCTCAGTATTTCCAAGAAAATAATGTTATTTATTATTGGAGGAGACCACACTCTTGTCCTTGTCGTCAGGGAGCTGCAGATAAGAGGCTCCGAAACTTCGAGATTCCCCTTTGTGCAGACTGAGATGGGTTGCTGAGGTTCCTTTGCCGTATCCCTGATGAGCCTGGTTGTGTTTGTAGTTCTGGCTTCGTGACTCGAACTGTAGTGCTGGGCAGCTCATTTTGAGGTCTTCAAAGATGTGACAAGAAATGTAGTATTGTTGTTTGAGGATAAGCCAGAAATAGAGGACGGAGTTTTTCTCCCGATTATGCTTTTATGCTAATCCCCTCCTCCTTTTGTTTCTATCTATATATACTAAGAATTCTGCCTAAATCTTAAAAAAAATAGTGTTCACTCTCAGTTCTGAAATTGTTGTGCATTGTCCTGCATGCCCTATGTTGTAGTATAATGTGAAATAACCAATGCCTAGGCGCAGAAATGTTGTTTTAAAAACAAAAACATGGACAAGAAGGTTTCTGCTCAAGCGGTCCTGCCTTCGTGTCCTGCGCCCTGCACGTTTACTATACTGGGTTAACTTCTGGCCTCAGAGTATCCCTTGTCAGAGCCTTGGGCCCCTGAGCCCTTCACTCAGGACCTGGTGGACCATCATCACATCCTCCTACACGGTGGCCCCTGGCTTGCGTGGCTGACTCACGCGGGAGAGTCCTTGTAGCCACGATTTCATGCGTGTCTAAAGGCATCAGGGATGGTCGGGCTCAACTACTCTGGTTCCTACAAACTTTCCCCTTTGGGATAGTATCTCTCTCCATCTCAATCGCTTATGGACCAAAAGGCCAAAAACACAGTTAAGAAGATATCCAAAACTTTCTCTGTGCTTTTGACATTCAACTTCAGTGTTTTAGTGGTGGGGGAGGGGGCTGCTGGGGGCTGCTGAGTTAACTTGATCTTTCTACTTTCCAGAAATTGAAGACCCTCTAGTTATTCATTATTTTTTCATATGCTCTGGTTGAGCTTGACTAGATAATAGGAAAGGATATGAGCTTCCCGATTCTGCTGACTAACCTACGTGGCCGACGGCCTCCAGCTCCCTTCTCGAGGTCCTTGGCAGTGTTGGTACTCTTCTTATCATCTGGATTAAGCCGTGTACTAAAACTGCTTGTTGGTATAACTTCGCTCCCACCTTCTGACACCATACCCTTACCACCCCATCTTACCTCTCCTTTCCTCCAATTTTTTCCACCTTTCTGGAAACCAAGACAGAGTGACATTTCCACAGCACAATTCCACACACACTAGGCACCTGTGAGACAGGATCTTATCCTCTCAAACTTCCATTCCTCACACCATGAAGAAAGGTAAGGAAGATGAGCAAGTGCCTGGAATGGGCCAGGCCGAGCAGTAACCTAGAGGCACAGAGGACACGCTGAGTACCAAGAGGAGAGATGGAGGAATGCCTTCCCTGACGGTGCCAGCCAGAAGCCGTCCTTCCCTCTGCATGGCCCGGAGGACACAGCACTCCATGGTGTGCAGGGGTCTGGTGGCCACTGCTAGATGGCTCCTTCCGGTCAGGGTCACATCTTAGCTTGACTGTTTTTCAGCACCTGTCACCTTGCCTTGCACACAGGTGTTCTGTGTTTTCTGAACCATGGATGGAAACTGAATTAACTTTCCACTTGTTCAGTATCATTCCAGTTGTTATCTGAAAACTGCAGAACCCACACAGTGTATTCTCTTCTCAAAGAAAAGCACAGGACTGCCCTTGACTGGTGGTGCCCCCTTTCTGTGGGTCCCCCGGGAGGAAACCTGTATCTTTTTCACACTTGCCTATTCTTCTTTTTTTTTTTTTTTTTTTAATTTATTTGACAGAGAGAGAGAGACAGCCAGCGAGAGAGGGAACACAAGCAGGGGGAGTGGGAGAGGAAGAAGCAGGCTCCCAGCAGAGGAGCCTGATGTGGGGCTCGATCCCAGAATGCCAGGATCACGCCCTGAGCCGAAGGCAGACGCTCAACGACTGAGCCACCCAGGCGCCCCCACACTTGCATATTCTTAGTCGCTTTCTCCAGACTCTGTAACGTCTCCCTCCAGCTCCAGCGTACTCAAACACAGACCACAGACATTCCTGAGCTATGGAGTCTAACTGGAAGCTGGTTACTACCTCTCCCACCCACCTGGTTAGGCCTTTTTACTACGGACTGGTCAGGGCGGGAGAGTCACTGACTCTGTCCCCTGACCTTGGCAGAATGACTCTGTCACCTAGTAGCCATTAGGGTTCCTTTCCTGGAGGACCACCTGCCTGTTCTCTAGGGACTAGACCTGATTTTCCTTCTGTGAAGCAGTAGGGCATGTTTTCTGTTTTAAGCAAACATCTATGAGAAATAACTCCTCCCCCCAAAAAGAGGCCCCAGGTAAAGGTACAACCCTGAAAGATTATGGACTATGAACTGTTTCTGGTGGAAATCACTTTCTACAACTAAATCTCAGTTTTCCTGTTTCTCTTGTGATGAAGGGGTTGCCTTTTAGCAAGGAAAACGATTTTTTTTTTAAAGATTTTATTTATTTATTTAACAGAGATAGAGACAGCCAGCAAGAGAAGGAACACAAGCAGGGGAGTGGGAGAGGAAGAAGCAGGCTCATAGCAGAGGAGCCTGATGTGGGGCTCGATCCCAGAACGCCGGGATCACGCCCTGAGCTGAAGGCAGACGCTTAACCGCTGTGCCACCCAGGCACCACAAGGAAAAAGATTTTTATTTTTTATTTTTATTTTTTTTTAAAGATTTTATTTATTTATTTGACAGAGATAGAGACAGCCAGTGAGAGAGGGAACACAAGCAGGGGGAGTGGGAAAGGAAGAAGCAGGCTCATAGCAGAGGAGCCTGATGTGGGGCTCGATCCCATAACGCCGGGATCACGCCCTGAGCTGAAGGCAGACGCTTAACCGCTGTGCCACCCAGGCGCCCCGTAAAAAGATTTTTAATCATAGAGTTAAACATCATGGAAATCCAACTCAAATTTTTTAAAAGCATGATCCTCTCAAAAGAGAAACAGTAATGGTAGTAATATTAACAGTGACTGCAACAATATGGCAGATTATTGAATGAAATGGATTAACTTGAATAAATGCCGTGACATGTCTTCTCTTAAAAAATAAGAAGTAAAAAATAAAAACAAAAACATGAATTTAGTTGGCAAAATATTCCAAAATTTAGTTTTCTTCATTTTCATCTAAATTAAAAGAGCAAAAATTCAAATTAAAGCATAAATCAAGTGCCAAGATGAGGTTCACACTTCATATGAGTGCACTTGTCCCACATTAGTTGCCCTCCAGGAGAATGACTTCCCATTACAGATTGAGGAAAGACTTGTTTCAGTTAGCTAAATAGAGTTCCTTACTTCTACAGCCAATGAACTTTTTTTTAAAAGTAGGTTCCATGCCTAGCATGGAGTGCAGTGCAGGGGTTGAACTCAAGACCCTGAGATCAAGACCTGAGTTGAGATCAAGAGTCGGACGCTTCACGGACTGAGCCACTCAGGCGCCCCTAGCCAGTGCATTTTTAAGTGGAATTTATAATGTTATTCTGTATTTTTCTCTTGGCATTCTTGCCTCTAGTTTTTCAGAGAAAACATGGGAGTTTTTCTTTCTTCCTAAGTTTTCTCATAATCGGGCAGCAGTAGCAACAGGGGACCCCCTTTGAACAAGCATGAGTGGAAATTTTGCTGAAAATAGAAAAGCTATCCACTTCCGCTGTTCCTGCCTTGCCTGTAGATGCTCAATGATAGAGTTATCCTAGTTATTCGTGGTGTTTAACAGAAGAATTTCCCTCCCCTCTTTTTTCATAAATAGTTAGGAAAGCAGTCGTTTCTGTAAGTAGGGGTAGTCATGGTGTGCCGTTCGGGGCCCTGGGGGAGGAAGTGTTCATCCGTTAGTTTTTACAGAGCTCATACCGCGTGCCCAGCATTTTAGGTGCGTCCATGGTAAGCACCACACGGTAGGCATAAAAGGCATATAAAAGCAAAAGGTACATGAAATGATACTTTAAAAAAACACAGAGCAGAGAGCACAGTATTTGAAAGGCCACAAAACAATGCGAACTGAACCCGTAAGTACAGTGCGTGACCTCACTATCCGCGAGGTTGGTGGTGTTTTTGCCCTGCTTTTGATGGAGAGAGCAAAAGGGAAAAATGGAGTGGCAGATACAAGGAATAACTTATTCTACTGAGGAGTCATCCTTGATTGCTTCTTATCCTCTTCTCACCGACCCCCCCCCCCCACCATATTCAGTTTGTGGACAGGTGGTGTCCATTTTGTCTAAAATTCAGCGCAAATCCTCCATGTGTCTTCAGCTCATTGCCACCTCCCTGGTCTGAGTCATTGTCATCTCTAGTCAGGATGTCAGCAACCGTCACCTAACTGGTCTCCCTGTTTCCTCACTTGTTTCTCTTGAGTATCTTCTCCACAAAGAAGCCAAAAAGAACTCTTGAAAATAAGCATCAAATCATGCAACTCCCAATTTAAAATTCCTTGGTGCTTTCCCCTGTTCTTAGGCTGAACTTTGAATTCACAGAGTGGTCTGTGCTGTTTCTAGTTCCTCTCACTCTCACCTGCCGTGGGTGTCTCCATCTCAACCTGGAGGTCCCCCCAGCTATCCCTTTTTCAGGGAAGCACCATCCCTGCCCCCATTCCTGAAAGTGGCCTCCCCCAGTTTGTTTTTTGTCATATCCCCATTTCTCATGACCATCTTATTATTTTAGTTATTATTATATTTATAATATTATGATTATTATTGTTGGTTGCAGTAGTAGGAGTTGCTGTTCCCTGGCTATCTTTCCAGCTAGGACATGTACTTCATGAAGTCAGGGCTCACCTGCCTTGTTCCAGGAGTAGCCCCCGTGCCAGGCACATAGTTGGCACTTGGTAAATATTTTGAAAGCGAAAGAGCAAACTGTACAAAGAGTACAATAATCAAATCCCTCTGCTTGGATCAGGGTTGTAGTGAGTGTCAGTGTGAAGTTGAAGATTAGGAGGAAGCTAGAGAATTCAAGGAAGACCTTCAGTGATAAACAGGGAATTCATTCTTGATAAGATAAGTGATAACAGTACATGGGCCAAAGCATGGCACTGGTTTCCCGTTTTGAGACTGATTATTTAAGCAGTTGTGCCCCAGCTGGATTGTATTAGGGAGAGGGATTAAGAGCTTTGTGTTAGGAGATGATTACACCGGCACAGAAAACGTGACAAGGACTTGGATAGGGAGATGCTGGGGAAAATAAGGGGGAGAAGAGGTAGATTCAAGATTCCACAGTTTGGAATTCTGTGGTAACAGGGCGCTGGAGTGGTCTAAATAGACAATATTATGCTTTCTTTATTATGTGACCACTAACTACCAGCCAAAAAACCCCACATTGTTTTTTTAAAAATGTTCTCAGATAAACTTGATAGAAGCTTTCGACTGCACCCCAGCTCCCCCTTGGATGAAGCCCAGTACTGACATGCTGATGTCAGGCTGGGTTTAGGTGAAGAGAAGAAATGAGAGCAAACTTTTCCACTGACATTGATTTGATAAACAAGATAATGTACATGAAAAGAGCCTGGTGCAGTTAGTTTAACTTTCAACCAAATAATAAAAAATAGTGCGGATACTTAACATTTTGTGAATCTACCTCATATTGTTTTTTCCTGCCAAATTACCACCTGAAAGAAAATGATCTAAAATTGTTTTCTTAGGATGCTACATTTTTTTAACGTTCTTTTTCTTTTCTTTGTATAAAGCAATTGAACAAGATGAAGAAAACAGTGACAAACACGTCATAGTGACAGAAGCTGGAGGGGTTCCAGATTCTCAGGTATGATCAGTTCTGTGGCCATCTCTCATTACACCCGTCTTCATTGAGAGTGGTGACCTAATGCAGGTGTTTGCAGAGGTTACAGGTTTGACCTCCTGTGTTCTGTTAAAAAGTGCTATTACTGGGAATAAAGTGCTTATTTTTGATAAAAAGGCATTTTACAAGAAGGGCCCTAAATTGTCAATTATATTTATAATTTGCTTCATGAGGGAGGGACAGATGGGCAGACATACATCACTTCCCAGAGAAAGCAAGGGAAGTGAAGAACCAGGAGGGACCTCCAAAGAGCAGACCCCTCCTGGAGATGGCAGAGAAGAATCAGCCTGCTGACAGTGTGACAGGCGGGGCGGGGCCAGGTGGGCGAGTGCGCTGCCTCACCTGCCGGAAGATTCTGTGCCAGCGCCCGGTATCTGACTCACAGCGCGGATATGCTTTTAGCAGCAGCTTTCCTCCAAATAGTGCTGTGGCCCCACAGCTTCAGACACCGTAGCATTATCAAACGCTCCCTCAGTGTAAGTCAGAGCATTTAAAGATTCTTGGCTTGGCTGAGCCATTGTACTTCCTTTCAAGTTCTAAATCTGTTGGTTCTGGTCAGAATAATTACCTGAGCGTTTCCAGTCAAGATGGCACAGGCTGCCAGAAGGAGCTGTCGGGAGCTGTTCTGCTGTGGTAACCCTGGAAAGGCTGCAATCACCAAGTACATACTGAAATTGCCTGTCAGGCTTTCAGGCACACGTGGGCAGGGATTCCCCAACTCGGTGTCTCCCAGACTTTCTCGAAGGTTTCTTAAATCATTAAAGTATTAGTGAGATGGAGTTTTCTAAACATAAACTGTTATTCTTTATTTGTTTCGAACTTACTCTGTGGGCAAAGGTCTGTTTTAACGGAATTCTATTTCTGTGTCTCAAGAGGACACACAGACCCGGCTTTTCAAGATTTTGTGCTTTTCTTTGGCTGTGGCACGAGTGTTCATCTACGGGAGTACCGAGGGCCGAAAGCGTGAAACCAGACCAAACCAGTGAGCCGAAAATCAGATCAGGAACAGATTCGGTTTGGGTTTGAAAGGCAGGAGTTAAGTTCCGGGGAGGCATACCTGTGGGGGACAGGCGTAGGCCGTGGAGGAAGGCAGGTAGCGGTCACCTCATCCGACACGTCTAAGAAGGCTGACCTGCCACCACAGTACAAGCAGCCCTTCTGTCGGTTCGATTGTGCAGGTCGTCTTTCCAAATGCTCCGGGTAGCGTCCTCAGCCGTTCCGGTCATGGAGGTGACTTTGAGAATTCAGCCGTCAGAATTAGAGATAAACGCGTGTGCACGTGTTTGGTTACACCGACACCAAGTGTGTTGATTTGAGTTTGGCGCGTGTGCATATAACGGTGGAGCGTCTGTATGCCATGCTCCGTGGTATTTCACGTTCTTGCAGTCTTCACTCCGGAGCGTATTTTAAGCGGGTAGAAATTGGTTTCTCACTCCTTCCCCGTCATGATGAAGTACATCACTATGGGGCAAATGCCCTGGGGCCTTGAAAACTGGGTGCGTGAAGGGTTAAGACGGAGAGAATGGGTCTCCTATACATGTTTCCCACCGGCCCGAAAACTCTAATTCTCTCCTCATATGTTAGCTCCTTTCTTCCTTTTCTCCCCAAAAATATCTTTTCTGCCTAAGAAGCTCCCTGTTTTAATGCAGTGGCGTGTGGATGGAACGGAGCGGGCACGGAGACTTGGGTTTGCGTCCCAGCCCGTCTTCTCCGTAGCCTGTGTCTTCACACAAGCTCTTTCGCGTCTACACCTGTGAGGCCCCGCAGGGTAGCCTCAGTGTCCTCGTCACCATAGTGCCCTGGCCTGCGAAGTCCCTGCAAGTGACTGGCATGCGTGGTCTCCATCTCTGTGAAGCAGAGATCGTATCAAGTTGTCTGGAGGTCGAAAGGCAGCGATGCGGGAAATGCCGCACGAGCGAGTTTCAGGAACTGTTAGGCAGCGTGCGTGCGGCACAGGGTGCAGCCTCCAGGGCCGGTGGCCCGGGCTCTCCTCCTGGCTCTGCCGCTGTCACCTGGGCAACTTATTCTCTCCTGGCCTCAGAGCCCTTTTCTGTGATACGACTGAGAGTTCACTGGGCAGCCCTTTGGATGCAGCTCTTTGTTTCCTTACCTCCACAACGAACTCTGTATGTACCCCCACTTCCCAGATGAGCTGGTAGGTGCCAGGGCCAGGAGTCACACCAAGGCAGTCCGGCTCTGGCACCCTGTCCCGAACTGCCTTTCTAACGTCTGTAAAATGGGGACCGAGGTGGGGTGGTTGTGAAGATTAGATGAAGATATGTGAAACGGAACAGTGCCCAGCACGTAGTAAGTAGTCAAAGAAGTTCGTCTCTGAGTTATTACCGTGATCATGACATCTCTCACATTGCTTTTCGGTTTGAATATTTAAGGTGTTTCCCATGGCTTGGTTGCAGTATTACTCTCTGTCTACCATTAAGGTGTCTTCACATACATAAACTCCTAGACTCTCATTTATCACTCTTTATATAGGACTAAAGGATTAAAGAATTTTTTATCAAAATGTGTTGAACTTGGTTGGCACCTGGGTGGCTCAGTTGGTTGAGCGTCTGACTTTTGATTTTGGCTCAGGTCATGATCTCAGGATCCTATGATTGAGTCCCATGTCGGGCTCTGCACTCAGCATGGAGTCTGCTTGGGATTCTTTCTCCCTCTCCCTCTGCCCCTCCCCCACTTCTCTACCTCAAATAAATAAATAAATCTTTTAAATAAATTAAAAGTATAGAATTTTGGGGGTGCCTGGGTGGCTCAATTGGTGTCCAGTTCTTGGTTTTGGCTCAGGTCATGATCTCAGGGTCATGTATTGAGTCCCACGTCGGGCTCTGTGCTCGGTGTGGGTCTACTCAAGGTCCTCTCTTCCTCTGCCCCTCTACCTTGTGCTTGCACACATGCTCTCTCTCTCAAATAAATATTTTAAATGAAAAAAAAAAAGTGTAGAATTTTTGCCAGGTTCTAGTTTAGGGCTCTTAATATGATCTTCAATGAGTAATCTATAATGTACTGAACTTTGGAAATTCTTCCATTGCGTCAGGTTTCCATTGACCCCTGGATTCAGTAATTATTTTCATTTCTCCTATCCTCCATTTGTATCAATCATTTTAGTATTAAGTGATGGTAACTTTAATTGTATAAAGTAATTGCCAAATATTTGATGATTATCAGTAGCTAAAATGTGACTTCTTTTTTTAATACACGGAGGAAAGCTGTATTTAAGGCTGTGATAGTGATCGTAGAAAACAGGTGATCATTTAAAATTCTTTATGTTGAAATGTATTCGCATTTGCTTTTTTTTTTTTTCTTCTTTATTATTTGTCAACTTTGCTGCCCTGCTTAGCAATGTGGTCAATGATGTGTACAGACCTGAGCTGTAATTTCAGGTCCAAACAAGACAAAATATTGGTATCCTCCCTACTCTAGTTTGAAAGTTCAAGGAATCAAGCATATGAAATAAGTGAACCAGTTACTTCATCAGCTATGTATATGTATGGCAATGTATTTTTTAGTTTTATCAGAAGAGAGGGGTGCCTGAGTGGCTCAGTCGTTAAGCATCTGCCTTCAGCTCTGGGCTGATCCCGGTGTTCCGGGATCGAGTCCCGCATTGGGCTCCTCTGCTGGGAGCCTGCTTCTTCCTCTCCCACTCCCCCTGCTTGTGTTCCCTCTCTCGCTGGCTGTCTCTCTCTGTCAAATAAATAAATAAAATCTTAAAAAAAAAGAAGAAGAAGAGAGAATTATGTAAGTATAATAGATTAAGAAAATATTTGAGGGAAACAGCAATTATAAATTCCAGGTAGCCATGGCTTCTGCCTCCTTCCCTCCTCCCCTATGCTCTGGCAGGATGTAGTTTCATAGTGTTTGTATAGGATGGGTCTGTCCAACCCAAATGGTGCTTTAACACTTGTAATTCCAGAAAGGAAGAGGGTCAGAGAAGTGAACCTTCCTGAGGTTGGTGCCTCACCTGTACACTGATGGGCCAGGAGTCACCGGGTGACTCCGAGGCTCTGTGATGCCCTAGCATGGTGTCTGAGGCCTGTCCTAGTGATGCCCTGGGCATGAGTAAACCCGCCTCATGTTTCCCATCACATGCGCTTTTCACTGGGGGCGCCACATGGCCCTTTCCCCCAAGGACAGGGTATATTTTTCTAGCCCAACCAGGAAGAAATTTTCCATAGTTTTCTTTCTCTCTCTGAAGAAATTTGAGAAAATGGGGCGCCTGGGTAGCACAGTCGTTAAGCGTCTGCCTTCGGCTCAGGGCGTGATCCCGGCGTTCGGGGATCGAGTCCCACATCGAGCTCCTCCGCTGGGAGCCTGCTTCTTCCTCTCCCACTCCCTGCTGTGTTCCCTCTCTCACTGGCTGTCTCTCTGTCAAATAAATAAGTAAAATCTTTAAAAAAAAAAAAAAAAAAGAAAAGAAATTTGAGAAAATGAATACTTACTGCCCTACAAAACAAAATACTATTATTTAGTATAATAATATTATGTAATATTATATGATATATCATATATACTAGAATATATTAAATATAATTATAAATTGATAATATTATATAACATTATATATGGATATAAATTGATCGATAATAATATTATCTAATATTATGTATTATATATTAAATATATAAATTATTTAATTAATATATCATTAATATTACATCAATATATAATGTTATGTATTATAATGCATAATATTAATATAATATTATTTTATAATTTAATTAATTAATTAATTATAAATTATGTTATATTTAATATATAATATTAGATAATATTATATGTTATCAATCAATTTATAATTTATATTTAATGTATTCTAGTATAAATGTTATAATTGTATTATTGCCGTATTATATATTCTATTATATATTACATAGTATTTTATATTAATATATTCTATATTTTAATGTATTTATTATATTGTATGCATTTGTTATTAATATTATACATAATTTATTATCATTATTATTATTTAGTGTGAATTGTCTTCTGAATTTTCCTGGAAGAGACTCTTAATATTAGTTTAGAAAATATGTGCCTACAGTAGAGTCATGTATTATATCTTCCCATCCCGTCACTGTTTCATCATTTGAGTTTTCTGCTTAAAGTAGGAAAAAAATTTATGAATTTCTGTGTGAGATTGAATTATTAAAGAAATGACTCTTTTATGTAGTAATGAATAAGAATTTATCTAATACCATGAATTTGTATTAAGTAGCATTCTGTTACAACGAAAGTGCTCACTTGAAAAGTGGGCTCTTTCATCCTGGTTTTCCTTCTCTTTGCATGATGTTTTATCTAAGTGTTTTAGAGAAAGTGATTTTTAAAGTGAAGATAATGCAGTGTTTTCATACAGAAAATGTGCTCTTTCACCTTTCATCTTCAAGGTTATTCATATATCATCCTTGTAGCCTTTCCTAAGGGAATCCTGTCCAAGCACCATTTTACCACTAAAAGAATGGACCCAACATTTTTATGACTCCGTTTATAAAGGAAACAGACTTTAATTTACATTCATAACATTTCTCTCCTCAGATACTGAAAATCATATGAGTAGCTTTAATTATACATTACAGAGATTTTTTTTTTTTCAAAGCAGACCTTGAAATAAGGCTCTTAAATAACTCTTCTGACAGTTCCAGATTAATCTTTTATTTTTTTCTGGCTTAGCAGTGTTAGGTAAACTGTTTATAATTAATTTCGTATAGACAAATTAAGTAGTTCAAGAATGTGAAAGTCTAGATCAAGGGCTGTTACTTATCTTGCTTTTCCTGCCATAACAAAGCTCCCAAAATATATTAATAAATTCATGGGCTTTTCAAATTAAATCACTAAATTACAGAGCTGTGAAAGGGACCCCCAGAGAACATCTGACTTAGCGTCATGCTTCCACAGAGGACTGTCTTAGAAACTATCTAGGATGTATGGGCATCTCTCTGGGCTTCAGGTTCTCCAGGGAGTGAGGAAACATTCATAACTCTCCTTGAAAGCCTTTTTTTTTTTTTGATAGTTGTTATGTAAGGAGTGCTGTAGAATTGATTATCTTACAAAAATGCACCTAGAAATTAATGCAGAAACCAGAAAATCAAAACAGCAATATTCCTTTTTTAGTTATAAGTTGTTTTAATTATATATGAAATAATTAAGTTGCTCTGAAACCCATTTTTAAAAGTAATAGTATTTTGTGTTTAAAATACATAATTTGTGCACCCAAGTATCTGGTTCTAATAAAAATGTATTTCCTCATTAAAGAAGAGTCTATATTAGAATCCTAAGCATATGATATAAAGAATGTTTAGAGTTGTTTATCATGTTCCCACAGAAACCAAAAAAATAGTTAAGGTGTCTTAAGCTTTCACTACTCAGTCCCACCCTTTTATTGCTGATGTTATTATCCATTGTTTTAAAAGAATGTGTATGATGGGTACCTGGGTAGCTCAGTTGGTTGGGCGTCCGATTCTTGGTTTCGGCTTGGGTCGTGATCTTGAGTTGTGAGGTTGAGCCCTGCATTGGGCTCCATGTGAGCATGGAGTCTGCTTGAGATTTTCTCTCCCTCTCTCTCCCTCACCCACTTACGCACACTCTCTTTGTCTCTCTAAAATAAATAAAATCTTTTAAAAAAATAAAAGAATGTATATGGGTCTATCTCCCATATACATACCAAGGAAAGACCATCTCCAAATCAGAGTGTATGGGACCTTAGCCCAGTTATCTCTGGAACCCATGCTGGTGAGAAGTAACAGGCTCTGTCTCATGTGCGTATTTAGTTTCAAGACACTTTCCTCCTATGTATCCCCCCTTCCTGGCCCCAATCCCAACACACACCCTCTATTATACAGGGCGCCGCACTGGGGAGCACAGAGAGATTAGGACTAATCCATCACACTGCGGAATAAACAACCACAGGGCAGGTCCTAAGGTTGCAGGGTCACCAGCCTCCTCTCTCCACTAACAGGACAGTATGTTAAACATCATCAGGATGACATGGATGGAGAGAAAAGAAATTCTAGCTGGCCGACATCACTGAATTTTTTAGATAACAGAAATTTATTCCTCTAAATGTCAAAGCTTTTAAAGGATGTTAATCATTTGTATATAGGAATTCCCTGCCCCCCCAAAGTTTCCTTGTCTTCTTAGTTTAAAGGAGGATATTTAACACCACTGATCCTCTTGTACCCGCTCTAGTATTGACTAAAAGTGCCTCTTCAAGATCAGCCCATGCATTTAGCATTATATCAGGTTATGGGCTCCATTAAAATCCTGAGAAACAGAAATACGCGCCAAGAAGGATGGCTAGTATGGTAAAAGGATCTAAAAATAAAATCAAATGGGCCCTTAGTAATGCTTGACAATCTTATTCTACTTCCCTTGTCCTGTTTCCTCCCAAGTCAGGAGGGGGCAAACCACAGTCGATTCCCTGTTTTTGTAAGTCAAGTGTTATTGGAACACAGCTGTGCTCTTTCACCTACAGATTGTATCTGCTGCTTTTGCACTAAAATTCCAAAATTGGGTGGTGGCATGAGAGACCACATTGCCCACTAAGCCTGGAATATTGACACTCTGGCCCTTTACAAAAAAAATTGGCTAATCCTTGCAACTGAAATGACCACTACATGCCTTCTTTTTTTTTTTTTTTAAAGATTTTATTTACTCATTTGACAGACAGCGAGAGAGGGAACACAAGCAGGGGGAGTGGGAGAGGAAGAAGCAGGCTCACAGCGGAGGAGCCTGATGTGGGGCTCGATCCCAGAATGCTGGGATCACGCCCTGAGCCTAAGGCAGACGCTTAACGACTGAGCCACCCAGGCGCCCCCACTACATGCCTTCTTATACCTCCACAGCATCTTCTCATGTTCCCTACTCTCAGCTAATAACTTGACTTATTTTTTGGGGGAAATAGAAGCATTCAGAAAAGAATTTCAGGGAGCGCCTGGGTGGCTCAGTCGGTTAAGCGTCCAACTCTTGATTTCAGCTCAGGTCATAATCTCAGGGTCCTGCGATCGAGCCCCGTGTCCGTGCTCTGCTGGGAGTCCGCTTGAGATTCTCTCCCTCTGCTCCTCCCCCACCTCGTACACGTGCATGCTTTCTCTCTTTCTCTCGAACCTTTAAGAAGAAAAAAAAAAGAAGAATTTCCACATTTTCCCCACCACCAAATGTGCCAGCCTACCTGCATATTTACCCCTGTACTTCACCTGCTCTCCTGTTGCAGTGAGTGAAATATTCACAGTCCTATTTCTGTCTGAAAGTAGATCTTTATGCTCTCTTTGCACCTGAAGGACATTACTCCTAAAAGTGCCCCCTCTCCTTCCTGCATCATCAGGTTTCCCTCTGTGCTGGATGATTTCTAATAAGATAAGTACACCGGAACATCCCTCACCAGAAACAAACAAGCAAGCAAAACTCCTTTCAACATCACTCTTTAGCTAGTGCCCTATTGCGTGTAACAAAACTCCTCAGAAGAGTTGTCGCTCATTCTCTGTTGAACCCCAAGCTAATACAGCTTTTTTTCCTACAACTTTTTTGCTCAAAAAAAACCTGTCATCAAAGTCACCAATTACTTCTGTCAAATTCAGCATCCGTCATTTCGAACCCTTCTTACTTGATATTTCAGCAACATTTGATACAGTTTTTCTCTCCCCCCTCCTTGAAACACCTTCACTACTCACTGGCTTCTCCTAGAGCTGCTCCTTCTGTCTCCTCTTCTGACTACTTGTTGTCTTTCCAATATCCAAACAGAGGACTCAGTTCCTGGATTTCTTCTCTTCTTTGTTTATATCACTCCATTGGTAACCTCTCTTAGTCCTTTGGTTTTAAGTACCATCTACACTGATGTCTCCCAGATTCCTGTCAGCAGCCTGGACTTCTCTGAGCCTCCAGATAGCCAACCCGGCAACGCCACTTCGATACCTAGTGGGCATATTCCTTCCCAGATATTCTTCCCCAGTCTTCCCATCTCAGTAAATGACAACCCTACCCTTCCAGTTGCTCAAGCGAAATACCTTGGAGACGACAAAATCTGTTGCCATACCTTTGGAAAGAATTCAAATTCTTTTTTTTTTAAAGGATTCAAATTCTAACCATTTCTCACCATCTCCATCACTACCACAAGTTCCAAGACTTTTCTTCTCTGAAGACCGGTCTCCTTATGGGTCTCTGGTTTCAGCTGCTTCTTCCCACCCAGTAATGTCTTCTCAACCCAGAAAACAGAACGATCTTGTTAAGATGTAAGTCAGATAATGCCAGTCCTACATTCAGAACCTTCTAAAAGATTTCCATCTCATTCAGAAAAAGAATCCAAACTCCTTACCCAGCCTGTAAGGACACAATGTGATCTGGTCCCACATCACCTCTTTGGTAGTGCCACTGGTCTCCCCTTACCAACTCTGCATCAGCCATGCAGTTTTCTCTCCTCTTCCTTGAACATGGCAATCACACCCAAGCCTCAGTGCCTTTGCACTTCTGTTCCTCTGCCTGACACACTCATCCTCACTTCTTTTAGACCTCCATTCAAATCTCATTTTACTAATGAATCCTTCCCTGACATGCCTTGTCTTGGTAACACTCCAGTCATTTCTCTGCCCCCTTGCCCTGCTTTATTTTCCTTCCTACCATATATTACCAGCTGACGTATTATATTTCTATGTTATATAATCCGCATCCCCTAGTGAATGTAAGCTTCATGGCGTGCGGGGTTGTTTCTGTTGTTGTTCAATGCTATATCCCTAAAACCTATAGCTCCTAGTTTGTGTTTGTTGCTCAAATAAAATCTGTTGAGTGAGTGAGTGAGTGAATGAATGAATGAAAGAAAGAAAGAAAGAGAAAAAGAAAAGAAAAATAAGGAGCTGGGAGGGCATATATGGTCAATATTAAAAGGAGAATATAATAAACATTGGTGTTTAAATATTTGAAAAATTATCCTATTGAAAAGAAATAGACATAGTTTCAGTTGCTTTAAGAGGTAAAACTAGGGGCGCCTGGGTGGCTCCGTTGGTTAAGTGCCTTGCTCTTGATTTTGGCTCAGTTTGTGATCTCAGGGTCTTGGTATCCAGCCCCATGTTGGGCTCCATGCTCAGCGGGGTGTCTGCTTGTGTATTCTCTCTCCCTCTGCCCCTCTCCCCACTCGCTCGCGCTCTCCCTTTCTAAAATGAATAAATAAATCTTTTTAAAAAATAAAAGGCAAAACTAGTACTCATGGGTTGAAGTTGAATGATTTCAGAGTTTTGTCCAGTGTGGTAAGGGACTTTCCAACAGTTGTCCTCTCCACCAGTGCACAGGCTGTCCTAAGATAAACTGGAATCCCTGTGCAGGAAGCCTGGGAGACAAACTGGAGGACCACTTGTGAGGGATGCTTTAAAAATAAATATCTGACTTTGGGGGAGGAATTCCACTTGCTGTCTCCTGGGAATCTGTGATTTGGGCCACTTGAAGAATTCTGTTTCCTTCCTAGTTGTTGGAGAAGCTGCTAGATAAGGAGCTATCTTTGCCTGTGGGAATAAAGATAATAGACATTGTTTTGCATGGAAGATCCCATTTCTTCTATGCCCGCTCAACAAAATGGGTATCTTTGGCACAATTAAGACCATGAAGCTGACATCACTTGCTGGCCCCTTCTCCATATTTGGCCCTATTGCTAAGTCCATTCAAATCCTGTACATTATATTGTAGATTCCCAGATTTTGCTCTGCGAAGGATAACTTCAGATTTCATTAGATCATGTCCTGATATGTCAGTATGAACCTTTTTTTTTTTTTTAAAGAATTTGAGCAGAAACTGTTCACCATTTGTGTTATAATGAACATCTTTTTTTTCTAATCAGAGTCCCAGATTCTCCTCCTTCATATTACTGTTACTTAGGTATTTTGGCATAATAAAAAATGTGATGCTTTTATGGATCATTTCCAATCCCTGATGACATTTGAAGCTTTCTTTTTGCAGTTTATTTTTAATAAACTTCTTAAAACCATATTTCATGCAACACTGGAGGTATTTTGCTAATAAATTCCCATAGTAACTTTCCAGTTGTTAAAAAAAAGAAAAAAATCTTGTGATCTTGTTAAACTGTGTATTTGTACGTGGAATAATCTGGTGGAGTGAAAGAATGAGGAGCCCGTGTATTGTTATTTTTAGTACTCTGTATCATTTCACCCTTTTGTCAGAGTGGTTCCTGGCTAACTTTCCCATGAGTTTTTAACCTCTTGTGAGGCTTTGCTTATGTAACAGGAAACAGGCTGTCAGGAACAAATAGTGGCGTATCAGGAGCACACTTCAGTAGCAAATGATCTCGTTTGCTCTGCCCTTCCCTCTCTTAAAGTAGACCGATACAGGGTCTCAACTTTAAGACTTTTGATGTGGTCTTCCTAGGTTAAAATAATTCAATTTCAGTTTTTGGAAAGGCAAAATATTTTACCAAGACCATGCTTTAATCCAGGCAACAGAGAAGATGAGCTTATCATAAGGCGAATTTTTCAGTGGTGTCATGTCCTGGGACTGCGGATTTAAGTATATCTTCGCTTTTTCTCCAACTCTTAAGGCCGGAGTGATGTGCAAACTTCAGGAGAGAGATGACATCGGACGAATTGAACTGGTCCAGAAGCTGGCGAGAGAAAACTGTCAGTTTCTACAGACAGACAAAAAAGAACAGGAGAAATCTGAACATGTAAGCCCTTTTTCTTTTGGGGACGCAGGTTTGAAGGGGGTGAAAAATGTTTCCGCCTGGTTGTATGTTTGAAGGAAAAAATATTCTAAATTCTTTGGTTTTGTTTTTTACCCCAAAAGCATCCTTCTTAGTAAAAATGAGAAAAAACTGTAAGCCAGCCATTTACAACACTGGATTTGTAAGAGAACTCTCCTCAAAAGTAAATCGTGTAGAAATAGAAGAACACATGTAAGCAAACATGAATGCATGTCTGTGACTTCGCGTTGACGGCTTTAAAGTTTGACTTCGGGAATTTGACCCCATCAGATAGTTTGTGGAATGTGAATTTTGAAAGAACATTCTGCTGTACTTTTATGTCGAGTATGGCGTGGCTCTCATTACCAAACAAATGTATCCTGAGTCAGTAGAAAAAGGTAAGAGCAGAGTAACAGAGATGCTTTCACCAAATGGGAGAGTCAGAAGGCAGTTTTCCCAGTCTCTTATGAATGTTTGTGTTCCAACAGAAGTTCTATTGTTTGCATGGAGTTAAACTGGAGGAAAGGGACGCTCTGCTCGGTTCTCCTGAAAGCGGTAATTCAGATTGAGCCTTAGAACTGAGGATGCTGCCCTCACGCTGGGGGAACAATGGCGCCCCTTTCTTCTGCTACACATTGTTGTCTGTTGAATTTTTGTTGTTGTTTGCAAGACTACGCTCTCATTGCTCAACTATCCAGGGTTGCTCATGAAGGGGAAAATTCCTCAGTGCTTATAAACATGTCTTCCTCTGACTTTAATTTTTCCTTGGAATTTTATGTCTAACCCCTTCCAAAGGGGAAAAATTGCTTCATGCTTTTTCTGCTCTAAGGCTCAATACAAACGCCAGGGTCTGACTGAGCCGGAGGGGAGGGGAGATGTTCAAGGGGGCAGGCTGTTTGGTTGAACATAACGTGCCGTTAACAGTGCAACGTCAGATGATAGCAAGTGGTGTCTCAAGGGGGAGAATAATCACGCAGTTTCAAAGCCTTGTAACTGAGCTGTTTCAGGGGTGACCATGGACTTTATGTGAGTGTGGATGTCTTAGGAGCCTTCACTTCACTACGTACTATTGAAAAGTCCAGGGAGTTATTAAAATTGTTAAAAGCACCCTGAAGGTTGACTATATCAAAGACTGACTCTTAATCTCTGCCATGTCCTTAGAATATTTGGTATCCTAATGTGTGACTTACGTTTCTCAAAACAGCATTCCTTTTGGTTCATTTTAATTAGAAGAGCAGTTTTCATATACCATATTTTGTTGATTTGAAAATGCACATTTCCCCCACACTTTAGCATCTCTGAAATCAGGGTAAGTCTTAATGATTGATGATAGGAAAACACATCATAGTTTAACTGAGCATTTTTCTTTCCTCGTGGTCCTTAAAATGAGTGATACATTTTACAATGAAGTGCATATTCAATTCACTGGACCAGTGACAGCCCGCTGGTAGGGCAAGATCTTTTCAAGCCAAACCAATAGTAGAGTTCCACTTCACCAAGGGTAGAAATACATCGACCTTATGCCACAAACAACTTTAGGCTTATTTTAAAAGATACCAGTGTTGCCTTGTATTTAGTTCCATCTGAAATATTATAGTTAAAGCTAATGAGACTGTTGTACCCTTCAAATATATAATAGAAATCCAAACTTGGTGCTGGTAATTGTAAAGACTTCTAACCTGAGACAGAAATTTAGTGGTAGAAGATTTACAGCTTTGCTTATGATTATCTACTATTGCTATCTACCATCTGTGGTTCTCTAAAATGAATAAACCTTCATTTTAAGACTGTAAAATAGAACACTAAGGTTTGTTACTTCTTGGGCGAGTGTCACGTTATGAATGCGTTACCAGCTCTGATAGTGTTTACGCTCCTGAGAGGAAACGTGGTATATAAAGAAGCACTGGAATTATGTCCTTTGCTACGTAGACTTTTCCTCCTGAAGCTTAGAGTAAGGAGAGGTGAACATTGGGGATCTTTCTTCCTTCGTGATGGGTATGATCTCAGCCATCCTGCCACGTCCCTCCTGCAGGATGACAGCAGGTGAACTCACCAGCTCCCAAGGCTGATAATGGCTATCGTGTTCCACTCTATGGATTATTTGATGCTAGATGCCTACACTTCTTGCAATAATGTATTAGGAACAAAAGCCGTCTGGTAGATTATCTAACTCATTTATGTCGTGAGCATTGGATGCAGTTCCACCTTTGCCTCCACACGGAGTTCACCGTGTTCATGAGGTGGGTACAGCGTTTGCGTTTTTCCTGCCCTCGCGCTCTTTTCAATGGCAGTCATATGCCCTCGCTCGTGAAAACTCAGTTATAACATGCAGGATGGACAGAGGAAACTGCAGTTTACCTAATGTAAACCCAGGCCCACAGTTTCTTCTTGTAATAACAGTAACAATAACGACCGAACCCTGGAGTTACATACAGATTTCCTTTCTTTTATGATTTTAAAATGCTTCATCTACCTCATCTGCCATTCCTGGGCCAAAACTATTTAAGTAGACAGTGGTAAAATCTGAGTTAGGGTCTAAGTTACCCATGGAGTCTTTTTTTTTTTTTTAACTAAACTACATTGCTTCTCCAGTTCTAGAATACCACATCCCTTTAAATACATATGTGCCAAAATGAGAAAGCTACTTTAAAGTACTACTGAACAGAAAAAGAATACAGCTTTTGTTGCTGGTACATCTTGTTACAAATTGAAGGAGCTTGGAGCTTTCTGAGGAGGAATTTCTCGTATTTCTCAAACTGCTCAATGTCATGATTATAAATGCAGGCAATTAGAGACACACTCACTCTGAGCTTTTGCCCAGGTATTTCTGAAAGAAAAATATTTAAATGTGTCATTGCCACAAGTTTCTCAGGAAGCACTTGCTTTTCTTATTTTATATTAACAGGCTGTAGGCAAAATTAGCCAACATTCATTACTAAGCGTCGAAAATCATTATGTGAGAACTTTAAGAAGGGGACAGAAATTGGGTTATTTCTTCTAGACATTATGAAAGTGGGATTAAATTTTGGTCATTTGCTCTTTAAAGAAATTACTTCTTTTGTAGGCATCACATTTCCTAGTCTTACTCTAATTGTATTAATAGAGGAAGGTGCCTGTGTTACCAAATGGGGACTTTCAGCTAGACCTGGAAGGCTGACTAATGGCCTCAGCAGGGTGGGACAGGGAAGAGCCTGGAAGGCAGAGGGACTAGCAGGAACGCACATGACTTGAGCGCTGGGTGATTCATGGGGAAAAAAGGGGAGTGGGTTGTGAGGGCGGTTACAGTTCAGTTGCATAAGACCTGGTAAGCCCCTGTAAGGAGTTTAGACTTGCCCTTCTGGCAAAGGAAAGCCATCAGAGAAGGGAAGCGGCACAATCAGGTGGAGTCTTTGTACATCTCTTTGGCATTGGCTTAGAGGAAGAAATGAGTGGAAAAGAGGAAAGTGTTGGAGAGAACCCTTGGAAAACGATTGTAGTGAGTCAGGTGAAAGATGAAAGCCCGAACCAGGGTGGTAAATGGGAAATGAGAAGGCTGTAGACGGAGACCATAGATGGTAAACTCGGCAGGATTTGATGCCTGGTGACGAGGAGGTGGGAATGGGTGTTATTTTCTTTTAAGTGGTAGACGTAAGAATGTATGTCTAGCAATCGAATGGTTGGTCACCTTTACCAAAAAGCTACAAAACAGTTACTTGCTTTCGTGTTCCTGCAGTGTGTTTCAGGTCTGAGATACATGCTACGGTACACAGTGCTTATCTCATTGGCAAACTGTGAGGTGGGGGTTCCGGCTCACAGCATGGGGACTACATCAGCCATCTTCTCAAACCAGACTTTCTGAAAATCTCTTGGGCAGACAGAATCTCTGGCAGCCCCCAAATGAACTGCATTATTTAGCCAGAGCTTTGGCATTTGCTGCAATGGTGTGTGTGCCTTCTTCAGAATTAACTGTGATTTCAGGAATGCTCTCTTGACCCCTATAGCCTGAATTGTATTACCACGCTGTATGTTCAAGTGTCTTGGTTGTTTATTCGTCGAGTGTACCTTTAGTAAAGCAGTGTCATGGGGGAGTCAGAACAGCCACGGTGGCTGCTACCCTGAAGCAGTGGAGTCACGTTGTGGAAAGAAGACATTGACACAGATAACTGAGATACAAGGAGACAGTGTTGGTAATCCCCAGAGAGATACAAAGAAGTTAGAAGAAGAATTCCCACCTTTGGGAACAGGCTTCTCTCTTACAGTGGAGGTTAGTTTGATGTGGACCTTAAAGTAGGTTTGAGTTTGATTAAACGATTCAAATTGAAGAAAAGCATTGCTAGTGGGGAGAACAGCATTAGCAAATGCACAGAGATGTCGAAGTGCAAGCTGTTTTTGGACATCAGAAGCCATTCTGTGTCACCAGTGTGCCACGAGTGGGGCTGAAATGAGATTGGGACCGGACCATGGGGAATTTTGAGGGCTGAAAAATTTTACTTCATTCTAGAAGTAATGAGACGTCATTGACGACTTGGTTTTGTTAGTTTTCCTAGAAAAGGAGGAAGGAGCAGGGGGCTTTTGTGAGTAAATGATTGTCATCCAGTTTGACACATCAGAGAGCTGAGGCTGATGAGTGACTAGGCAGAGCTGGGCTAAGAGTGCATCCAACGCTGACAGCTTCTGGGTTGTATCTTCTCTCCACAGTCATTACTGGAGGGAGGGCTGATCAGAGGACAGGAAACCAGGACAAGAATCGTGATAATCCCAAGAAAGAGGAATGGCCAGGACCACCCTGGAGGAAAGAGAACAATTATGTATTGAAGGAATGGCGGTGGCATATATGGGAAGGAGTAAAGAAAAGAGAATGCTAAGGTGCTTGCTTAGTTTGAGTCCTAACTTAGATTTGAAAAGCATGTAAACTGTTCATATTTTCACATCTGTGAAATAACTGTATTAAAGTATGTATCTAGAGGTGGGTCCTTTTTTCCCCCCTGGAATACAGCCGTGCTCTTGACCACAAAACCAGAGCTATTTTTTCCTAACATGTAGCTTTGGAGTGCATTAACTTGTAGAGTAGAAATTCCAGTGGTGGCTGCTAAACCAGTTCCTAATTTCCAAACTGCGGAAGTGTGGATGTGTGAAACATACGTGAGAGCCGCGCTAAGCAGTCCTTTCCCTAGGGACTCGGTCCATAGCCCGCCCTACCCCCACCCGTTTTCTTCAGTTCCTTTGTTAAGTCTGAGGACCCACCCTACTTCCTTCCCCTTTTCTCATTCACTTCTGAAAAATGGGTGGGAAGGGGATTTTGCTGAAACCGAATCTTGGCATAGCCCGCTGCCAGGGTAGGGTCCCTATCACTCAGCCTCGACCGGGGCTTCCTTTTCCCTGTTTCCTGCAGCCTCATCCTGGAATTCTACCTACGTCAAGGGTCCCTTGTTCACGGATGACTAGGGAAGAAGTGGTTTGGGGTATCCTGGCTGCTGTCCCTCTTATTTCACCTCTTACAAGTTAGTCTCTGCCTTTTTCCAACTTTTGTTTGGTCCCTTACTTTGTTTAAAAAATATAGCTAAGTATAAGATGAAAGCCCTGTTTTTACTCTGTATGAAATACTAAAAGCAAAAGTGGTTTTACCATTCCGTATTCAAACTTGCGTTATGTATCTAGTGAAGTTAAGAGCAATCATGGCATTAGGTAAGCTTTATCAGTAATTTCATTTAACTGAGAAACTGCTTAAATACAAACAGAATTTCATAACATTATTGCTTAATAACGAAAGCCAGAATTCAGATGTGATAGGCAATTCATCATATATTAAGTTGCCCACCTATAAACTGACAAATCACTGTGCAGAAGCGATGTTATTTTTCTTAATAACAGAAGCTTGACTTTGTGTTGGTTTGGTACTAAAGTACCTTTTCATAGGACAGAGACTGCCTTGAACAACAGTTTTAGTTCATTTTCGATCAGGATTAATATGGCCACAGAGTAACACAAAAATGGCAGCAGATAGTTCATGCTTCTAAGAAGTTTACAGTTGAGCTGGGGAGGGGGGAGTGGAGGAGAATTCACACATGGAAAACAGTATTTAATCAAGTGTTTAAATACTTTCACAGGCATTGAGAGAGAAGGAAATACCATTTTCACAAATGCAGCAATCCATACTTTTCTCCATTAGACAGCAAGCTTTACAGATTTGGTTCCCTCCATGCGCTCTTTAAATTCTAGTTTTGTTGGGATTAATTATGTATGTATGTATGTGTGTATGTATGTATTTATCAGAAAAATGGCAGCCAAGCTGCCAGTGGAGGTGATGTGCTCATGCTGTCTGGTGACACCATCTGCTCATTAGCTGTATTTTTAAGTTCTCACAACAAGCCCACTGCAAGTCCCGACATTTATTTTTAAAAAACGAGTTTCAGCATTTTTAAAGAGAGGAATTTGTCATTACAGTATTTATTTTTCTGAAAATACTCAAGTTTATTTTAAAAGGCTCAATTAAGAAAAGTGATAGTGGCTCAGTTAGATTTATCAAAATCACATTCTTGAAGATCTTGTGTTCCCCATGGGACAGATGCTGTTCCCTAGGTTTATTAAGTTCTTATTCTTACAAAATTAAAATAGCCATATCATCTCTAGAATGTCTGAGAAATCATTAAAGTGAGATACTGAGAAATAGGTTATTTTTCTTTGGTTTATGGCCCCTCAGTGGGCATATCTCACTCTAGGCCCTGGGCAACATTACATTCTTTCCTTTTCTACCCCCCATCAAGGCCTGAAGTGCATTACTATTAATAATACAACAATATTATTACCTTCCAGATGGTTGTCTGGTTAGATAACAGTAGAAATCTTTGGTAGTTTAGTTCCATTCAAGTTTCTAATGGATGCTTTATGACAAAAAGGAGGGGGAAAGAGGCACAGACGGACAGTCCTTTACAGACAGATGGACAGTACTTCATGACAACTGTGTTCCACTGAGGCTTGGAGAAACAGAAACGTGAAGAGATCTCAGGGAGAAGGGAGACACAGGTACCAATTTATTTATTTTTTATTTTTTTATTTTTATTTTTTTTAAAGATTTTATTTATTTATTTGATAGAGAGAGACAGCCAGCGAGAGAGGGAACACAAGCAGGGGGGGTGGGAGAGGAAGAAGCAGGCTCCTAGTGGAGGAGCCTGATGTGGGGCTCGATCCCGGAATGCCGGGATCACGCTCTGAGGCGGAGGCAGACGCTTAACGACTGCGCCACCCAGGCGCCCCACAGGTACCAATTTAAAACGTGCTTTTGTTCTCGCGGAACACCCTGGTACATCACTGCCTTCGGAGAGCTAACACTGCAGGAAATTCCGAGGCTGAATTCACAGTTATCTGTGAGGTAAGCGTTTCGCAGAGCCTTATGGGAGCCTGTCACAGGGAGCTCAATGGGTGTAGGGAGACATGCACATGTCCCTGGGGAGAGAGACTGAAGGGCCAGAAGCATTACTAGGAGAATTGAGGAAAGACAGATGTTTCAGGCAGAGGAAAGCACATGTGGTGACCACGATGTGAAGGGCTCACAAAGAGAACCAAGTGGCGGGAGCATGGCATCCAAAAATTGGATGCTATTCACAAAATACCTTTGAGCTCTTGTGAAGAATCTAACACTTGAGAGAGACAGGTGATAACATTTGAATTTTGAGAGATTGCTCTGCTGCCCCACAGGAATGGGTTTCCAGGAAAGAATGGGTCACACTCCCTCCCTTTTCTCAAAGTCCTCTCTTTTGGTTTTACACGAAGCAGTCACCAGCATCAACAAAGGATTTCATGTGAGGAGCTCAGGTCCATGGACTTGTTAAGTCCCTGGGAAGACAGAATGTCCAGTTATAGGACAAATCCAGTTCATTAGCTTTACCCTGAAATACACCACTACATCATCATTTTCTTTAAAAAGTTGACTGCGATTTGGTCCTCTTCTTATAGAAGTGAGTTTTGAGCTTGCATGTCGTATGAATCTTTTCTGTTCATGAATACAACACAGGCTTATATGTTCACTCGAAATACACACTCTGCTGTGTGATATTTACCTCATCCTGATTCAGCCAAAGTTTGGTGATTTCTGAGTGATTCAAATACTTCAGTTGATAACGATGAGGAAGAGAAATGTAGAAAAGATTTCCATTTAAGATGCAAAGAACTTTTTTTTTTCCTTTTGCAATGGGTAATGGACGGAAAGGAAAAAATTCCATCTGGCATACAGCAGCCCTAAATGTTGTTTTAAGATAGCAAAAATAGAAGATGGCTTAAAATATCATAACAGAACATAACAGACTGTGGGCAAGTGTACAGTACATATTTCTCTGATAAATCACAGTAAATACCCTCATTTTGCTTAAAACATGACCATGTTCTTAATTTTCATTACATAAAAATTTGTCTTTACTTTGAAAAGTCCATTCCCTGGCTGAAGCAGAAAAGGCTTGTTTTAGTCTGTAGAAATTGATGCACAGCCCTTAGGTTTACCTGGGATGGGTTTCTTAATTTTTTGTTGTTGTTTTCCAATATTTTCCTCCTGTATTAAGAAAATGGAGAAATAAGATACGGCGTGTAGATTCATTTAGGGCACACTTGTACATAATTAAGCGAACAAGGCTCAACAATTTTAGCAAACCCTTGTAAATATCCTCTTTGTTCAGTTTCCAGGAATGGCTGGGCATGGTCGAGGCAAGCTGAGTCAGAATAAAAGATTAGGGGCTCCTGGAGATCCAAGAAACACATAGAGGGAGAGAATAATGGTGATAATAAGGCAATTAAGATGGCAGGAAGTGGCTTGGGGGTAGGGATTTGTAAGGAGGCTCATGAAAACTTAATGAGTCATAAGAGCGTATCTTGGTGATTGCAAAGGTGGGGGTGGGGTAGAATAGGTCAAGGTAAAATTTTGGCCCTGTGCAGTCAGTGAGGGGAGAGAATGGTACTTTAGGCAGATGAGTCTTTAAACCTTTCATGATCTTGCCTTGGCTAGGATTTATAGAGGTAAAACAACCTTCATATTGATACTCATATGAATGGAGAAGTCTAATGATCCCCAAATGGTGCAATGCATAATAAAATCCCAAACTGAATTTTATGCTTGATGGATGCTATCACTTTCTCCCTGCTCAGTGAACTTACTGTTATTACAAGTTGGGGGATTGTGATGATGCGTTATTTTTTGCAATCAGTCTCAATATCCTGGAGTTTTCCTCCGAGAGTCATAGCCATTGGAAAGAACTTTAGATATCCTGTGTTTTGATTGTTTGGGTAAGAAAAAAACTTTCAGTCAAAAACTGCCACCTGCTAAATAGGATTATAAAGAGTTTCCTCTAAAATGGGCAATAAATACTATACAATCCATTAATTCTGTTGGAAGTTTGTTGAAAGGTTAGAAATATTTCCGTTGATAATATTCTTCTAGTAAGATAGATACCTTTTAACCTCTGTTATCAGAAGCAAAAAAAAAATCATTAATTAAAGTAATAACTAGAGATCTTTCAGGTTTGCTAGAGAAAGTTGTGATTCAAACTTTGGGTTTTTGCATGTGTTCCTAAAGATCTGTTTTGTGGGGACCTAAAGTGAGGCTAGCCTGATTGAAGTGACTCTTGCCCTCATAAAATATTTCTGATGAATTGCTTCTCCCCTGCTTAATAGCAGTTACCCTATCAGAAAATTAACACAGCAACTCCTGAAAGGCACAAAAATTTTTTCAGCAAAAAATAAATGGGATCATCCAGGGCTTCTCATTAAACACCCATAGGGAGTCAGAGATCTAAAAATTAACTCAGTATTAAAACAATACTCAGATACAACTCTAAAAACATGGGAACTGAGAGGGTAATTGAAGCCACGGAGATAATACTGTCTCCTCTAGTAACTTGTCTGACTGGAATTTTAAAAGCTGTGAGTGAGTAGAACCACAGAAAATAGAACAGCAGACACAGTAGCACACATGAGCCCACGTTGGTGTTGATTAATACCTACAGGTTTGAGGTTAAGGGATAAGCCATCAAGGTGGTAAAGGGAAGAATTTGAGCTTGGATGAGGCAGAATACAGACTTAAAATCTAAGAGAAGAAACCTTGGAATAAAACAGCCAATGTTATTCTGGTTGTCTTCTGAGGAATATACTTGAATGCCAGATGCTCATGGACAGAAACCTTTCATGACTTGTTGAACTATTAAATGCCATTTCCATTATAATTTGGCAATCAAGTCTGACTTTATCTCAATTTTAAGTAGATTCCATTTCCGTCCTAACTCAGTAAATCTCAAATTCCTGTCCTTTAGTATTACTCATAATCTTGGCATAGGAAAGAGATACGCACAGACCTGAGGAAAGCTCGCCACACCCTGGAAAAATCCTTGCTACTGAAGATCAGAGGGCCCCAGGTATATTCAACACCTGTGGCTGCTTATTCCCCTGTGCCCCACCCGCTATGGCTTTGCCACTTCGGCATCTTTGCCCCAACCTCTGCTCTTACGTGCCACAGCTGGCGACTTCAGAACCTTTGGGAAAGAACGTTGTGAAAGAAAGTTTTGTTGGTCCATTTTGGCCTAAACCTAAGTTTTTTTTTTTAAGATTTTTATTTATTTATTTGACAGAGACAGCCAGCGAGAGGGGGAACACAAGCAGGGGGAGTGGGAGAGGAAGAAGCAGGCTCACAGTGGAGGAGCCCAATGTGGGGCTCGAACCCATAAGGCCGGGATCACGCCCTGAGCTGAAGGCAGACGCCCAACCACTGTGCCACCCAGGCGCCCCTAAACCTAAGTTTTGAGACTACTTCAATCCAGAATAGAAAAGCCAGGAATGGCGTCTCTTCCTTCTGAGTGACAGAGGACAGAAGGCAGGCTGCAGGCAGATCAGTCTGGGGGTCCCTAAAAAGAAGAGTTAAGTAGCACAGGCTTATGGAAGACCCAGAGTGAATTGAATATGCATTCCTTGGTTGAATGTGGAGACCCATCAACACTGGGGAACTTGGTTACGTACCTGACTGCACTGAGATCTTCAGACAGAAGCCAGCATCCCTCATCAGACATTTAATTTGTCCACCATTAGCAGCTTATCTCGGATTCCCATGCTTGAGCTCATAGAGGTGATTAGAAATAATCCTACCAGGTGAGGATGGGTGGCAGCCAAATAGCTCTTCAGCTTACTGCCATCAGTAGCGATCATTCACCATTACACGTCAAATTAACTTCGTTGAGGGCCAAATTTTTAAGCTCAGTAGAACTTCCTCCTTTTCATATATAGAGCAAATTTTGAAAATACCTGGCTAAGATTAATTTAGTCTTGCCTTCCTTCATTGAGAAAAGCGTTTGTTGAGCACCTATGAACCAGGCACCACACAAAATAGAGCAGAGACGGGAGTGAGCAAGATCTGATTTGAGCCCCAAAGGCACCCTCCAGTTAGTGAGGGAGAGAACAAAGACGGGAGAGTGAACAGCACTCTGCACGGGAAGAAAAAAAAAAGGGTGTACATTGAATAAGGTATTTGTTTCCAGAGAATTGTTGCCTCACATTCCTGTGAGGCATTTGCTAAATTAAGCGTCATCTTTTTTTGCTTCCTGGGTTATGACTGGGAAAGGACATAAATCTTAAAAGGCAGAAGATAATAAATCTCAAATCTAAAGAAAGTTACATATTGTTGGCATTTACCATTTTCCCTTCCTCCCACTTTCTAGCTACAAAAAAATTTTTTAAAGATTTATTTATGAGAGAGAGAGCACAGGGGGAGGGGCAGAGGGAGAGGGAGACAAGCTGACTCCCTGCTGAGTGGGGAGCCCAGCACAGGGCTCCATCCCAGGACCCTGAGATCATGACCTGACCAAGAGTCAGACGCTTAACTGACTGAGCCACCCAGGTGCCCCAACTACAAAATATTTTTTTAAAAATAGTATATTGTATATAGCTCTGGACCTGTTTTACTGATTGATTTTGTTCCTGAAAAAAGCTTCTTGAAGAGGTTTATCAGTGTTTAACATTCGAGAGCAAGATATCACGCAACTTGCTGGAATTTATAACATTTCTGTGGAAGATTTTTGTTTGTTTAAAATGGTTCTACTAATTGTAGAAGTAATACATGCCTTTTGCAGAGAATTTAGTAATGATAGAAAGCTACAAGGAAGAAAAATTCAGTGAGAACTAACCATGATTCCCCCTCCCTTGCCCAGTATATCAGTATATACATTATCTGTCTTTCCTTATGTTTTCATGGCATTCTTTACTTAATTACCCTTCCATCTGTACACAAATCTGTTTATAAGATTTTGCTGTTACGAATGATCTGACATGCACACCTGTAGAAAAATTTTTACCTATTTTATATTTATTAAGGATGAATTCCTAGCTGAGTAATTTCTACTTATAGGTTTGAACTGTGTTAATCTCTTTTATGTTTTTGCTCACTTTCCATAAAGCTTGTGCCAGTTTTCCCTTACATCAGCAATACGTGAAAGTACTTGTTTTGTAATGCTCTCACCCTTACCTTCATTGAGCATTATGATTCTCAGGGGGAGAAATAAATTATTATTATTTTTTTAGGTTGATGGGGGGAAGTATTATCTTGTTCAGATTTATATTTCTTTTTCTTTTTTTTTTTAAAGATTTTATTTATTTATTCGACAGGATAGAGACAGCCAGCGAGAGAGGGAACACAAGCAGGGGGAGTGGGAGAGGAAGAAGCAGGCTCATAGCGGAAGAGCCTGATGTGGGGCTCGATCCCATAACGCCGGGATCACGCCCTGAGCCGAAGGCAGACGCTTAACCGCTGTGCCACCCAGGCGCCCCCAGATTTATATTTCTTATGAGGTTGGATATTTGCAATTTATATCAACCCATTATCTTTCTTCTGCAAATAACCTATTCACCTCCTTTGCCCATTTTTCCATTGGAATTTCTCTCATTGATCTGAATAAGCTCTTTATATATTAAGGATATGAATCCTGTTTATGGCATGTAGTTTTTCCCCATTTGTTTCTTACTTATTTATATATGTGTGTGTGTGTGTGTGTGTGTGTAGGTGTGTGTGTATGTGTGTACACACACACAAGCAAAACTGTTGATTCACATTTTTTAGTTTTTAAAAATACCCTTAAAATGAAAAAGTCCTTCCCCATTCTGTGGCCAGATACTCAATTTTATTTTGTCTATTTCTTTTAGAGTTGCACTTTTCACTCAAGTCTTTAACATAGATGGGATTTATTTTTGTAATATAAAAGTGAAATTTCTTGATTACCTATCACATATAAAATTTTTCTTCAGTTAATTTACTATTTTGTTACCAGCATTTTTAAAAAAATCCATTTTATTCTGGAGGAATTGAAATTCTGTTAACAAACTTCCTCCAAATTAAATACATTGAGTACAAATTTAGTGAATCATATTACCCCTCTGAGCTTGACTTTTCTCCTCTATAAGGTTAGGAGATTGGAGATCCAAGATTTCATCTAGCTCTGAAATTAAGTTGAAGACCACAGCCCAAAATTCAGCAACATCCGTACCTTTTGAGTGTTGAACACTTTTTGGGAAATTATTGCCACTTTATAGCAGATAAGAATCGATTACCCAGGAGGCTTTCAGTAGCCATTTTTCACTCTGATTGAACATGCCTATCAATGCCAAGAATCATTCTGTTCTTTTATGTTCTAAAAATACTCATGTGGATAGAACTTCTAAAAATCTACTCTTTGTGAAATAGCGTTGATATGGGACAGATGGCTGATCTAGAATGCCCAGCTAGAAGTGTCTCTGCTCTTACGGTATCATAGTTATATTTCATGTCAAGTCATTAAATATTTGGAATTGTTTTTCTGAGTTCAGAATGTCCTGAGGAGGATTGAGAAATGCAACTCCCAAATAATGACAAACTAAAAAAATGTTAGATCTTACTGCCTTGAACTCCTAGAAATAACAAGATAATGGCCTAGTTATTTATATTGGCTAAGTTCATTAATGAACCACTATCCACAGCCTAGCTCCAAACTGCTCCTTTAAAAAAAAAAAAAATGCAGATTTATCTCTCTCCTGTAAAGAACTTATTCTTTGAGGGTAATCCCCATTTTTATGTGGACCTTTATCCCCAGTGTCTAGCACTAGGCTTTCAGTTAATATTTGTGAACCTGAATCTAGTCGAGAAGGCAATTGTGGAATTTGAAATGTTTCCCCAGTTCAGGCACCCAAACCAAATCTGTGTAAATCCAAAGTTGTACCAGCTTCAGGTTTCCAAGTCTTGGGAGGTTTTCAGCTTTAAGTGAAAGGTTTTGTACTACAGGGAATTCACCTGGAAATGACAAACAGAAAAGACAAAGAAGTTCATCACCAACAGTCAGTTTTTAAGTATGGACAAGCCTTTGGTAGAATTCATACTTGGTAAAGAGTAGACAGGAGCTTTCAGTCTTCAGTGAGTCACAGTTGATGGAGTAAGGATCTTACCTAGGCAGGTTTGTCTGTGATGGTTTCGATCCTCTTTGTTACCCCAAGTGCAGGTTAATACTCAGAAAAATAGAAAATGTTTCTGTATTATCACAAGTACTAACATTTCTTTTCAGCTCATTTTCTCTTCCCACACCCCCAGCCCCACCCAAGAAAAAAGGGAGAAAGACCAATACTATGCAACGAAATTTATTTTTGTCTTATTTTAACCAAGACTCCCCCCTTTTTTTTTTACCTTCTAATTTTGTTTGTGTCCCTCTCAAAGAGTTTAACAATATTTCATTGCATTTTAAATTCTCTTGATGTATTTTAATACCAACTTTCTGTGGTTTTTGCAATGAACCAGAAGTGACACAATCCTACCTTTCTCCCAATCTGCTTTCAAACTGAGAAATGAGGTTTCTGAGATGGTTACTGCAGAGAGCAAAGGCGTACCTCTCTAAAAACACCAAGGAATGTACAGTATTTACTTACATTGCTTGTATCTCCTTGCCCCCATGCCATATGATCTAGCAGTTGCTATGCTAACTAGGAATTTTTCATTCCCTAACTTGCAGAAGTATTCAGGCTGCCGCTTTTATTACTCCTTTGCTCTCTCTGAAGTTACAAATGCATGCATGGGTGTGCACACATCTGTAAACACACATGTACATACACTCAAAAGAAATTTGAAAAGAGTTACAGAGTTCCTTGACTTGAAGCCTTTCTGTTTTCCAAGCATATTATTTTATACTTTATTTTTTACTAAAAAATGTTTTACGGCTTTACTGAGGTATAATTGACAAGTAAAAACCATATATATTTAAAATATACAAAGGGATGTTTTGATATATGTATACATTGTAAAGTGATTATCACGATGAAGCTAATGAACATCTCTATACCTCGCATAGTTACATGGGGGGTGTGTGGTGTATGTTGAGACACTTACGATCTAGTCATAGCAAATTTCAAGTATTCACTACTTTTTTTTTCCCACTACTTTTTAAATTTGATGAATACTTCTACTGGGTCTATTCAGAGTTAAGAGCTAGCTTTTTCAAGTAACTTCAGTTTATAAATTAGGTTTTCACTTAATCAAGAAGTATTTTCAAACATCTGAATTTCCTACAAGAGGAATTTGGGAGGAGAAGCCAAAGTGATAGGAAACAGGGCTAGCTAGCTATCAAGTGCTGCTCTAAAAATCCGTACTGTCCCCTTGTTACTCAGATTTTAAAGGCTTCTATAAAACTGCTACTGTGAACTATTCAAGCCCCAAGTGACAAGTGTATCTGCAGCCAGAATGCGGAAACTGAGTCTGAGTCATAATTTAGCATAGGTTATCATCCCATCTCTGGGCTGCTTGGGAAGAGTGTCAGGATATTTTCCCTTGAGAATAACTTTGCACGTGTGTCACACACATGCATACACACTCATAGACACACACACATATGCACTGGAAATGATTTGAGAATACTTGGAAACTAGAAGGTATCTCTATGTAACATTCATATTTGTCATTTTTGTAAAGTCTCCTAGGAAGCAAGACTTCAGATATTTTTTTAAGTCTCGGGTAACCTATGTATTGTATTTTGATGGCCGTCAAGATAAACCAATATGAGAGGTAGAAGTAAGTGCTATTCTCAGCACTAAAGTCATCTCAGCTTTTTGAGGGGTGTCCCAGATGTATCAGTCTGCATGGATGCCGTGCATTGATGGAATTCACATTTTCAAAATATTGACTGTTTTTCTCCAGTGACCCCGGTTGTTGAATTTTTCCCCCTTTCTTCTTCCGCGTGTTAGGAAATGCTTACAGATCTAATTTAGAACTTGAAGCATCCTCCTATCTTCTGAATTACCTTCAAATAGGCCTCTATCAGATCATGTATGCACAAGGCAATGCCCTCAATTGCCCTTTGACCCAGACTTCTTAATTCCAGAGAAGCCAAGAGGTGAGTCTTGGTGATTCCCAGGTGACCCTTTGTATATTTCCTCCAGCCCACTAACCAGGGCGAGTGTATGTGACTTGTGAAATGACCATCGTATCTGGGACAGAAAATCAACAGAAGCTGTGGGGTTCAGTGCCCTCATCCCAGTGACCGTGGCTGACCTCACACCTTGTTTATTGCTGCTGGTGTTTTATCCTGTTTATACTTCAGATTTGCTGATGCTAAAGGATGCTGACTACTCCCTCACATTAACTAACTCTTGAAATCGTATTTTAAAAATGTGAGGGTCAGAGACAACTGAAATTCATTGTCCCCCTTCTTTTAGATTTTCACTTCTAGAAGTGTATGGTTTCTTGGCAAGTGAGACTTAGCTTTGAGGAGTGAGGTGGGTGCCAGAGAGAAACAATCCTGCCTTCCCATGAAAATGATGCGTTTTCTCCATCCTGATCCCAGTTCTCTAGCAGAAGGGCTTGCAGCCTTCTTTCCTCCAGGTTCGGGGAGCTCTGTAATTAACTTGCTGGGATGGCCTCTGGCTCTCTGTGGTGCTTACAGCACCATGGGGAGTAGTTTTCAATGCAACTGAAAAAGTTTGATGACATTATTTGTGTTTCTTTAAATATGGATATTTAAACACACATACACATAAACAAAATCGTAGCAAGGCCCTGATACGAATTCAGTTTGTAACGTTTCAGTGTTAATATACCAGAATGGCATGGCGCACAGATGATGGCACACAGTTACAATACAGTTCCTATGTTTTTCTGCACCCATTTATTGAAGACTTTCTCTACGTCTAGCGCTCATAATTGAGTCAATAAGGCAGATATTATCCCATTTTAAGGGCAGGGAAACTGATGCTGAGAGAGATTGAACAACCTTGTTAAGACCTCCCAGCTAGTAAGGGGCAACACTAGGATTTGAACCCAGGTAGGTCTGTCTTCACTCTGGTGACTGTCAGTTTAATTGGATTCAGGTCATAGGTTCTTTGAAGGACTGTCATCACCTGAGTTTAATTTTTGTGCTAAGAATTGATGATTACCAATGAAGTAGAAATGGACCATACCTCCGGCATGGGGTCTGGTGGAAGAGAGCTTAGGAAGGTGTGTTGTTAAACAAATTATTTTATCTAGTCATTTTCAGTAAAAGGGTAGTTGGGTGGGACTATGTTAGGCATTTTGCAGTAAACAGTCTTCTTTAGTGCCTAAAAACCTTCTGAGAGGTATTATATCTGCATATTTCAAATAACAGTTTGGGATTTGGGGAGTACATTTCTTCTCCTGGAACACAGCTATTGAATGGTTGTAGGATTTTACTCTAGATGAGGCAAAGCCTGTAGCTTCTGTCCACTCTGGATAGTTTGAGGCCACCTCTACAGCTGTGAACCCAGATTCTTTGTGAGGACGGGACTCTCCCTGGATGAGGGTGGCTCAAAAAATCTCAGAGTCAGAATCAAGCGTCATTTCTGTGACGGGTGAGCTGAGTCCATTAATCAGAGTCTTTGCCTCCATCTGACTTTGGAGCCCTGGCTCCGAGCTACAGGTGGCCTAGGTCTTGTCCTTTGGTTCTTCAGAGTTGTAGCTTGAATTTCTCCTTTCTGCCCTAACCTGCCATCTGGACTGAGTCCCTGTGTAGCTGAACCTCTGCCTCCTTACCTCTCCCGGTCTCTCTGTCCTTGATCTTGGGCCATTCTGATGTATCATACCTGAGCACGCATCCATAATTCACCAGGCCATTCATTCGTTTAACAGGCACTGTTGTTCTGGACGGTGACCACAGCACAGAGAATAAGACAGACCAAACCCCTGTTCTCATGCAGCTAATATCACAGTAGAACTTGTCCCCACTTCTCCTCTCTTTTCTCTCTTTCATCCTCACCCCCAAATCTGCTCCTCAACCAAATACTTTCATACTGGAACTAGAGGAGGACTTTCTGGGAAATACTTATCAAAATCCAAGCTTTTATGGTAAAAATGAGAGGTGTATGATTTAACAACTCTCAAGGGTCATGTGGGGAGTATCGGGTATGAAGCATGTTGTGGGACTTGACTTGCAGTAAACTGATGTAGGAAGACTGTTAAGACATGGAGGCATGCAGGAATTAGATGAAGTTAGTAGGGTAATACTGACATACCCTTCTCAGAAGCTGCTAGATCTTTGAGTTGCTTTCCTCAAGCGCGATGCTGGACTCCATGACCTGTGCGGGGGCATCTCCATTAATGGTGTGTTGACCCCAGGTTCTCTGGGAACAGAAAGGCCGGTGTGCTGCATCATTGGCCTCCACATCCTCTCCTCCATTTCCGCCTCCGCTCTGTGCTGCTAGCCCAGTGAGTCCTGACTCCTGCAGACCTATCACCTGGGCGGTCTTGCCTACCACCTCCAAATGGGACCTGGCCAGTGGGAGCCACTGCCGGACACCAACGTGTGGCAGGAGAGAGGACAGCTGTTTGTTGTTGCCACCTCTGTCCTACTTCCTCCTGCGGTTCTGACCGTGACCGCGCCCCTCTGGACCACGCCCGATGGACTGCAGCTCCTCCCTGGGAGCCTCTCACTCAGTCTCCAGCTCCCAATGGGATCCAGCACTCACTCTTGCCCTCTTGCCCTTCAAGCCCAAGGGTGGGTGAGATCTCCCTCTAGGCTGGTTATGTCACCCTTTTTTGGTCAATTTCCTCCAAGCTACCAGCACTTCTGTAAGTAGTCCCTTCATTAAACACTTCCAGAACTCTGAGTGTGCCTTCCCTCTTCTCCCCCCAGAATAATCAATCAAGCTAATACAGCATATCATAATATACTTGGGATAAAAACATATTGACTTTATATTTTCAAGATACTTCAGTCTTTTCCCATTTCTTCTGCTCTTATAGTTCAGTAGGTTTACTAGCTGAGATTGGCAGATCAGAGTCCGAGGCTTGCCCTAGTATTAGGATTCTTAGTTTGTTTTATATCATAATAATTACTAGAGGCAATGAAATTTAATAAATACGGTTCTTCTCCAGCAGCCAGAGCTTTCCATCCAGACATGTTCACCGATTTCCTGTGGGAGTTTGGTCACGTTCGCTAACAACTTTGTGTTTGCTTTTATACCCATGGAAGGTAGACGGTACCTAGATTTGGTGAGTTTGGGGATGATGATTCCTATTAGTTCCATTTAGGCTTTAGGTTGAGTTATTAATCTTAATATGTTTGGGATTGAAAAAAGGAACCAATTATCATTATTTAAATATTCTCTTTCTACCTAGGTAGCCTCTGCAAAGATGTAATTGTCAGGTCAGCACTCTGTGGTCCTGTAAGTCCAAGCCACCACTCACCCTGACGCACATCTGCTTACTTAATCTTTCTCTTAGTGTATTCTCTCAATCAGGTCTGTCTTGCCAGCAATATTCTTTTGACCTTTTATTTTTTTTTAATTCCGTTTACTTTTTTCCATGAGAAAAAAGAATCATGAGATACCGTGTCAGCAAATTCTGTGAAGGTTGTTTTCAGACAAAATTGTTTTTGGCTGGGGAGATTTTTTTTCCAGATAAGTATTTTAATTCTGCTGTACCCACATTTACAGTACAAGAATAGATGTGGGCATTGGTGGTTTGGTTTTCAAAGCTGTATGTGAATTTCCTTAGTACAAGATGAGAAGAGCTACTGCTAAATCTCGTGCATCTCTCCTAGTTAGGAGAGCCAAGATTTTGGGCTTCTGTGAGAAAAGTGAAGTCAAAACAGCTGAATTTTTGTAGAATCTTAATGCTGGAAAAGATAGCAAGGTCATCTCGCCTGGCCCCCACTCTCCCTGAAGAACCATTTTCCCTTGTTCCATAATATTACTGACAGGCTCTGCTCCAGCTTGAAGGAGCTCTGTTGTTAATACTTCCTTAAATTGAAACGCAATCAGCCTCTTTTATCTAGCCACCGGTTAGTGGAAGGTCACCTTTCTAGAACATCATGAGTAATGATGGCTCTTTCTCCCACAGGAAGGGTAGGGTAGCTCAGAGAATGGAAATTACCTACCAGGGTTTCATTCTCCCAAGCTTTTCTTTCTTAGACATTCCAGCTACATGAACTGTACTTCACAGGGCATGTTTCTCAGAACCCCTTGTGGCTCCTTGGTGTAGGGTCCCAGGTACCCCAATCAGCAAACTTCTCTGCCCACAGGCTCATCACAGCCCAGTTTTGGTTTGGTTTAGATTTTTCTTTTTATTCTTTTTTTTTTTTTTGACGTAAAATTCACATTTTAGAGTGTATAATTCAGTATCTGCCCAAGGCAGCTAATGCACTGGAAGTCCCACCAGCCTTAACCTGCAGTGTCTCTGTGTACCCAAGTTGTGTGAGAGACTCCTCTGATCCCTGCCGTGTTTAACTCTGTTCCAGCTAGCACTTCGTTTTTCCTTTGCTGGTTCTTGAGCTCTGCCCTTGCCTGAGCTGGTTTAGTTGTAGTCCTGAAACTATGCTCAGCCCTTTTCAACCCTCTTCTCTTTTCAGTCCCTTGATGGCTTTTCCAAATCACATGGGCCATCGAGAACTGAAAACTGGCTACCCTAGTAGTTTTGAGCCTCACCATGACTTTGGCTAGCAGCACCAGGGTACACCAAGTCCCCTCGGGTAGTTGTAGTCCATAATGTACATTATTGCCCATCTTGAGGGAAACATCTGTGGTTCTGGTTAAGAGCTCTGTTGTTGAGCCTATCTGGCTTCAGTTTCAGCTTTACCACACCCTCGCCCTAGGATCTTTCTTGGCTAAGTTACTTTATCAAAATGGGGTTTTAATAGTATTTACCTCATGGAATTGTTGTTAACGATAAGATAATGGATGTGCAGCTCTTAGCTTTGCCTGATGTATGGTAAACCCTCAATAAATGCTTGTCCCGGATTCATCTGCCTGGGTCATGGCTTGATCCCTCCCTTGTCGCCCTTCCTAGTGGATCTATTTGTTGCATATGGCAGTGATGTTTCCTTATGAGTTGTGGTTACCTCCATCCCCTCGATACTAGCTTTCAGTGGTCCAGTAATTAATAATTGCATGATTTTTATACTTCACAAAATATTGATCATGTATTCTCTTAGATAGGGGCCGAGTCCTGGAGCTACCTTGCAGTGATTTTCACATGAACCACCCTCAGGCCAAGACCCTGAACTAGAACAGGTCATTTTGATCTGCTCTGTAACCCTTGCCTTCATTTATCATCGTCCAGTTTGACGAGCATGCCAGCTGTTCTCCTGAGTTCACCCATTCTGAGTCCCTCACCTAAGTTGATGGTCAGGATGCAGAACAGCCCAAGCCATTATCGTCCACCACTAGAGTAATTTGATGACTGTCCCTTAGCAAGAGCACCTCTCAGCAAAATGTCCCCAAATCAGCACCATCAGACTTCACCACTTGAAATGGATTCTTTGAGATTTAAGGTGTGTTCTCTAAGCCCCCACTCTAAAATACACATTTATCCTTTCATCTTTTGGTTCATTTATTCATGCAGTTCTTTGAATATCTATGAAGTGTTAAGACTTCATTGGGAATTCAAAGTTGAAGATTTGATACCTGCCCCCAAGGGAGGTTTTGCTTTGTGCTTCTCCAAATGCTGAGTCACAAGGAGTCAAGTGGTACCATGGGGTCACAGAGAAGGGCCAGCCAAATCATACTGGACATGAAGGGAGGGGTGTTCCTGGAGGCAGCAGTTTTTAAAGTGAACTTTGTGAGATGGGTAGAGGTTAGACCAAGAAGGTCGTGAGATGAAAGGAGTCATAACGAGTTATTAGCTCTATGTCTTAGTCCATTCGGGCTCCTATCACTGAACACCACAGACTGAGTGGCTTATAAACAACAATGATTTATTTGTCACAGTTCTGGAGGCTAGAAGACCAGGATCAAGGCACTGGCAGATTCAGCATCTGATGAGAGGTTGCTTTCTGGGTCATAGACAGCCATCATTTCACTGTGTCCTCAGGAAGTAGGAGAAAGGAGGGAACTTTCTGGGAGCTCTTTTATAAGGGCACCAGTCTCATGCATGAGGGCTCCACCCTCGTGACCTAATCGCCTCCCAAAGGCCCCACCTCCAGACATCATCACACTAGGGATTAGGTTTCAACGCAGGAATTTCTGGAGGGGGGCACATTCAGTCCATAGCAAATGCCTTCCTCTAAATAAGTTCTCATCTTCAGGTACTGTTTTCATAAACTTGAGGGAAAACGGCATTGCAACTTGGGCAACTTCTTGAACCCAATGGCATCAAGCCAGGTGATTCTTTGTGTTCTCCATCTGAAAGGTTCTCTGGTGCTGCCTGCTTCAGATGGGTTTGATGATGGAGCATGAGGCCATGTGAGATTACTGAAGATCCTGGTTGGGGCCAAGCAGGAAGGGGAGAATAGAGGGTACAAAATGCACATCTTGCCCAGTTCACGATTTAGCCCACAGTTTGACGTGTTCATGTCCACCCCTTCTCATATGCCCTAGACCGAGGGACAGTACCATTTAGTGAATGCCTTCCTAGTGCTGTGTTAGTTACATGGCTTCTTATATGTTCGTTGCATGGGAGCTTGGTTTGGTAGATGAAATAAGAGATTGTAACACTCAAGTTCAAAACACAATTGGCTCTTGTGATAAGCATTGTAATAGGAAAGTGACTAAGTGGAGGGCGGGGGAAGCCTCGCAGTAAGAATAACCTTTGAGCCTTGCAGCATGGAATTCTGCCTTTTAGAGGCAATTCAGTCCCTCTCTTGCTTGTTCATTAATTTGTATGTACAGTAAACCTTTATCAAGTGAATATCATGTACCCTGAGCTGTGTGTTAGAAAGAGAAATAGAAGTCACAGTCCCCGCCCTCAAGAGGCCGTCATCTAGTGGAGAACACAGAGAACAAATGAACAGAGGTCACTGTGATGGGCATCATGACCGGGTTCTTACAGCATCTCATCTGGGTGGAGGATGTTAGTGGCAGGACTTGCAAAGAAGGTTTCTTAGGTGAGATGATAAGTAGAAGTTCCAGCGTATGGGATAGTTTGCACTTCCTGGTGTTCATAGACTTGAGTGAGACTGAGAACTCTGGACTCCACCTAGAAAAATGTGCTTACACGTAAAACTTTTAGATACTTTTAGAGGGTTCTCTGAGTCCCCAGAGCCCATCCATGAACCTGCAGTTAAGCACTCTTGTAAGAGTTTATGCTCATAGAGCAGCAGGGACACAACGCCATAGAGAATATCAATGGCTGCTTTATGTGAGTATTTGGGAGAGGAATATTTTCCATTATCTGTGATAATGGAAAAAATCAAGCAAGTAGTTGTGACAATTCCAGCAGGCCTGAGAAATCCCTTAGTAATCACTTTCTCTTGCTAGTGCTGGTGATAACTGAAAATATAAATACGGCAGGAACTCGGTTCAGGATAATACAAGCTAAGACCTGCTAAACTGTGAGCATCAATTCTTCACCTTATTTTTAAAAAATCAATAGTTTTATTATTTATGAGGTATTTTCACCCTAAAAATAAATGTCTTTCATGTGAATAAATGAAAGGAAAAAAATTCGATCTAGAAGTACAAAAGCTGATCATGATCACTGAGGTTAATCTAAAGTAAGTTGAAGTTACTGGCTTTCATTCAGAATTGACAGGCAAGATAGCAGTAGAGCCAGAAAAAGGAAATACATCAGAGCTACCCACCCAAAGAATGGAACAAAGATGAGGCGCAGGGACAACTTGAAAGCCCTCCTCTGTTTTCGTGATCCTGCTGGGCTCTGTTCAGTGGTCCTATAATTCTGGGATCCGTCAGCCTTCCCTGTTGGCATTTATTGCCCACACACACAGAAGCCATTTCAGCTGGGGACACCTGTTTGGTTTTGCATTTCCCCTCCTTCCCCACCTCCCCATTTTTCCCAAATCACATCCCGTAGGCAAAGCTGTGAAGACTCCGTGTGAGGCCCAGTTGTTGGAGTTTCTCATTCTTCCCACCATCCCTTCAGGAGAGTAGGGAAAGAACTGGTTTCTGCAGATCTGAAGGCTCATGTGTGTTTTGGGAAGAGATGGGGATTTTCACTGAACATGTACAAAGCAGGGCTGAACACCACAGGCACAGGTATGAAGGAGTGTGGTGCCTTCTGGGAATACACCCTGTGCCCCTCGTCACCTACCATATCATTGGCACACCTGCAGAAGCCCCTTCTCTCCTGAGGCCTGTGCTACCTGCTCAGGTCATCTTTCTTTCTCTCCAGATGCTCTTCTACTTTCCTCAGTAGCTTTATTGTCTGTCTCCTACTTTACCATCCTTTGAGCCCTGTTCCCTGCAGTCACTTTCAAGAACATTCCTTTGTATGACTGGCTCATCACCCTGACAAGAAAATGCTTGCTTTCTTTCTTTCTTTTTCTTTCTTTCTTTCTTTCTTTCTTTCTTTCTTTCTTTCTTTCTTTCTTTCTTTCTTAATCCTTGACTCCAATGACCACCATCTCCACACCATTCCATACCAATGGCAAGGCAACGTCCTCTAATCTCTAATTCTTGTCAATGTCCTCTAGCCAGAGACCTCCAGGGACACACCTGTAGTTGGACAAGCTGGCTCTGTTTCCCATTGCTGAGGGGAAGACCTCACACTATGGGGAGCCATGGGGCAGATCAATATGAGAGGGTGCTAGGAGAAAGGATCCATAGGACTTGGGTTTGTGTCCAGTGATTTGGGGGAGGGTTTAAAGAAGCAGGACTTTGCTATCAGGTAATGGGGTAACTCTGACTGGATATCTTGAGTCTTACCTACAGGGAAGGCAGGGGGCAAAACTAAAGTGGTAATTGGGAAAGAAGCAGCAGTCACTCATTATCTGGGCTTTGTTGGTTTTTTCTGGCTTGGCCAATGTTCGTGCTTTGTCTGTGTTCAGGTGTGATTACCGTGTGGCCGTGTGTTTATCTTGTTCCATCACCATCACAGATTGGCCTTGTCTGATGTCGATTTTCCACAGTCACTGATGCTCACAGGACAAGCCCCAGCCTAGCTGTGAGTGCCAGGCCAGTTCCTGAATATCAGGGGCTGCTCTGCTCTTTCTCGGTCTTCACCACTCTGAACTGCTCCACTTCACGAATTTGTCTCCCCTTGATAAAAGCTTCTGCCTGCTTCCTCGTCCACTCCCTGCTGGCTCCCTTAGCTCCTGTGGGGACTTAGCCTCAGCCCCTCCATGTTTTCCCAGGTAATCAACTCCTTCCTTGGCTCACTGCTTTCCCTAAGCCAGACAGACCCTATGTGGTGATGAGCTGTGTTCATGGTGTGCTGACAGCCACCCAGAGGCCCTCCCATTGTGACCTCCAGTTGTTTCCTCTGCCAGCCCTTTCTTCTGGGTGGGCCCTGTCATTCACTGTTCCCCTCTAAGGTTTGTGAGCCCTTCAGCAGAAAGGCATATAACCATCCCACAAAGCCACTAGGGATGCTCTTTTTCATAACTTATTTATCCCCTGTTGTACCCGTGGAAGCTGTGTGTCCACGAACTTCACCCTGAACCCCCCCCCTTCCAGAAGGTAGTCTCAATCCCCCCTCTACTAGGAAGGTAGAAGCCATCTCATATCCTCTACTGTGGCTTCCTTATTTTCCCTACTTTATTTTTTTCTAAGTCTCCACCCATCCTGCTTCCCTTAAACCTCTCTGAGTTCAGAAAGAAATATTCATCCTTTTTTAGCCTGCCCCCTCCACTGTGTTCCTGATCTTGTCCCCTCTTCTCAGTATCCCCCTCACCTTGCTACCTTCCCCAGCCACACAGCCTCTGCAGTGTGACCCCATCCCTTCACAATGCAGTCCCAGGAAGTGGTCATCTCTGTCTGTGCACTCCCTCCCCATTCAGTCACACCTTAGCCCTTCTCTTCTCACCCCTGGACCAAAGTGATCTCGTCATCTCTTTTTCTTAGACTTAATCTTTGTAAACTCTACGGCATCAGACCAGCATTTTCCTGACTCTCTTGAGATCATGCCCTCCAGATTCTCCGTGGTTTGACTTCATCATCATCTCAAGACTCTGACCCTCTACCTATTCCCCAACTTTCTGTAGGTTTTCTCCTTCCCCTATTCCCATCTTGATAGTTCCCTTTCTCTCCCGTTCCCTCTTAACAATCTCAACCACTCCCAAAACTTGAATGATTCACAAATTTGTCTCTGCCCTTGACCTCTGTTGGAAGCCTAGTTCATTATTTCTAACTGCCTGCTAAGTATCTATAACATGATATATTATCGGTACTAAAACATCACTTGTCTGAAACTAGATTCTTCAGTCTCACCAGAACCAGTCTCTGTATGTTCTTGTCCCATTCATGGCATTCCCATTCTCTGTCACTTGCAGCCGTCTTGACTGTCAAATCCCAGGGGTTCTACCTTGGCTTTGTCTCTCCGATTTGGCCTCATCTTAGGGTGCTTGCCAAGTTACAGTCATGTTGTTAGGGAGCCTATTAACTTGTTAGTTAAGGGCAAGGGACTTGTCTTACTCATCTCTGCTTGCCACTTGGTATCCAGCACAGTGCCTTATCCATAAGACACTGTCACTGTTTGTTGAGTGAATGACTATAAATTAAGCATTTTAATGCTTTACTTACACTTCATGAACCATTTGCCATTGAACAGTTTTCCATCGTTAGACCTCTAAATACGTTTATTCTTCACCAAGCGCCAGAACCAAGTTTCACACTCACAATCTCAACCATGATACTTCTGCTCTTTTTCACGAAGAGCAATTAGGTAAGGGTGCATGAGTCGCGAGGCATTCATATTACCTTCCCTTCTGAAAGCCAAATAGAATACCAAGGATTATTATGTTTTCATGGCAATTTCAGATAACTTACATCTCCCTTTATACATTGATTTTTCTGCTTTTTCTTTTCTTTATTTTTTAACAGGTTTTCAAAATGGAAACTATCACTATGACATAAGATGCTATTGATAGTACATCAATATGATTCAGCTATTTCCCTGCCCAGCAGAGTGTGGCTGCTCTCTGCACAGCCCTGTAATACATATTAGTTACACAGACATTAGAGAAGCCCTTCCCATCCATATGTATGTGCGTGGCCCATGGAAGTTAATAATGCCATATATCACGTGCATGTAGGATGTAAAATGTACTTCAGAATGACAGCAGGCTCATATAAAATGAATATTGGCTTACGATGAGAGGAAAACCAGGGAAAGATTTTTGTCCTTTCAAATCCACTGTCGAGTGAATTATTTGTTTCTGCGTCTCAGTATCCCAGACCCACACTCTGCCTTTTTTTTTTTTTTAGTCAATATATGCCCCTCTCTCCAGCCACCTTATTTCACTTCAACTACATGGATAACAAAAGAACCCCTTTGGAGAAATGAAAGATAGCAATTACACATTGGTATTCATGTTACAGGAGTCACACTGCCGTCCTCAGGGAGTTGAACAATGAATATCCAACATTAATTGCCACAGTAACTGAGCGTCTGACCTTGCTGAAATGTAATACACCAGTTTTACATAGTAAAATTATTTGCCACTAAAAGATTTTTTACATTATCATAAAATTATATTACTGTTTAGAGTGACCAGTAATTTTTATTTTTGTCCCCACATTTTCTTGGGAATCAGGACATCAGCAGTTGAAATCATAATTTTGTCACCGATTTGGTTGACAATTATAGCGTGATTAGTGCTTTTGTATTCTTAGGAACGGTGAATAAAATACATTGATATCCCTGGTAGATCTATGGAACTGATGAATAAGGTACAGTGGACATAGTACGTTTTACCCACTGGGGAGAAAAATGTTCTTTTTTTTTTTCCTTTAATGTTTGCTCCTAATTATAGGTTGGATTTTCTGCCAGTGGCAGAAACATGCTAGGAACTCTAGGGCATGTTTCCCTTTTGAAAGAAGTGACATCATTTTTAAGGTGAAGCCTACCTACTATCAACTTCTCTTGCTTTCATTTTCATCTCGGAAATACAGAGGCTAGTTTTTCTTACGTGCATTTTCCAGTTCTTCTTTTGGGCTACCTTACCCTTCCCGGTGTCACAGCAGAATTTCACACTATATACTCTGGAAGTGTTCATCACTCAGGGTCGGCCTCCGCACTGCTGGGTCAGCAGCGAGCCGGACTCCGACAGAGCCACGTCAGCGGGCCACGCTGGCTCTGGGCTGTGGAAGCTGTGTGTGCAGAAATGAATGATTGTTCAGCCTTCTCTCCTTTTTAAAAGGGACCGAGGTGAAGAAATTCAGTGCACTCACCCGTGACATGCGAATTTCAGCCTAGATGAGATTCTAACTAGAGATCCATTTTTGCTTGTATTCCGGCAAAACTAGTACGGGATAAATTGGAAGGCCATCTTATGTCTGGGCGGAAAAAATGAACTGAGTGATAGAATGGGTAGTTTTTTACCCACCTTTTAAAGTAGGGCTGTGAAGTAAATGAATGTGTGTCTACTATAACTACTAATATGGCTTGCTCGTTGTTTTAGTGTTTAAATGATTTATGACTTTCCAGTTTTAATACAGTGGATATTTAATAAGCATTAACAAGGTAAAAGAGAATGCATATGCAATTAGTATATTGTTTTTTGAAACTTTGAACTTCTGATTCCTTACATTCAGATCATTCAGGTAGTTTTAAAAGCGAACTCTCTGAATCCTAGCCCCACTTTATTTATTTTTCCCCATTTCCTTTAGTATTTATGTCTCCCTAACACTTGAAGTGTATGTAGAATTTGAGCCTGGACACTCTACCATTAGAGGGAGATTCTTGCCCAGACTCCTCATTTTTTCAGGATCTTTAAAGAAATCATGGTGGAAAGCAACTTGAGAAAAATGCCACTTCCGTTTAGCCCCCGTTTTGGGGTTGGGGTTTGTTTGGTTTTGTTTGCCGGTTTGTTTAATTTTCTCTCCCCTTTTCGTCCCGTCCACCACTCCCCTCCCCAACGAAAGCAGGATGACGAAGTGACGACCGTTCAGGTGAAGGAGCAGGAGCGGAACGTCCTGGTGCTGAGGAAGGTGCAGTGCTGTGGCCCGGCCCCCCCTGCCGGCAGCGCCGACAGTGATTGGAGGTGAGTTCGCACCGAGGCACGCGCTCCTGTTTCCTCGGCCCTGCCTGCCTCCCCTTCTCTCGCTCCATCTCACTCGCTCCCTCTGCCTCCTGTCCCTCCCTCCCCCTTTTCTCTCCGCCTCTCGAGCGTTCTAGCTGACTGCAGAGCTCTTGGCAGCCAGATGGACTCAGTTCCCAGGGAAAGGACAGGGATGGCAAGATCTTTTAGCTCTTAGGGGATGCCTTTGTTAGTAGCCGTTCACAATGGGCAGCTCCCGGCTGAGGGTCTTTGACCCTCAGCTAGAGAGGAAGGAATCCGCAGCGCTCTCAGACCGAGAGCTGCCCTTGCCTACCTTCGATGTGCCTTATTTCAAATACATTGACGAGGAGGATGAGGACGATGAATGGAGCAGCCGCTCGCAGTCTTCCACCGAAGATGACTCGGGGGACTCTCTGCTCTCTGACAGATACGTGGTCGTGTCCGGGACCCCCGAGAAGATTCTGGAGCATCTTTTGAATGACTTGCACCTGGAAGAAGTCCAGGACAAAGAAACAGGTAAGGCAGGGGGGTGTCTCCAGCTTCCAGCCCCACAGCTGCAGCTGCCCTTGTCAGTACCCGTAGGGGCAAGGCTTCCGCTGTAGCCAAAACCAGCATGGGCAGAAATAGCATATGCTCTGTGCGCCTCCCCCTTGGCCTCGTGCTGTTTTGTTTCAATCCAGTAAATGGACACACGTAGATCTGAGCAGCTGCCTGGGAAGTCGCCGTACAAAGAAAACGGTAGGAAGGCAGATGTTCTTGTGTCTTTGGCAATTTTTACCAAATCTCACCTAAAGGCAGTTGGCAAGAAACTAGGACTTTAATAGCCGGTGTTCATTGGGAAGAAATACAAGGGACGAGCGTTCACCTGGCCTGTGGGAAGCAGTGAGCTGAGGGGTGCAGCCTCCCTGCGGAAATGTCAACAATTAATGCAACTACTCTGCAACTGTGAGCTTAGCAGCAACTTCTGCCTTTCTCCAGGCGGTTTACAAACTGCTCAGAGCAAGCCTTGCTGGGCAGAATATCCGACCCATAGCTTCACAGACCAGAAACTATAATTCACTGAAGTCTTACTGATTAAACTTCTTGTCCTTTCTATCTAATCTGGGAGCAAAATACCCATGCAGCTTTGTCCCTCTTGCACTTTGGGAAACAGTACCGTTGCATGTACAAAACAACCTAACCGTGCTTCCTTTATCACCAAAGGGCAAGTACTTACTTCTCTTCACCAGAATTTGTAATTTGTTCCAGCGTGGAACGATTATTCCAGTGAATAGGCCTCTGGCTGTAGCCTCGATTCTGTAACTTGATCTCCTGACTCAAATGCACTGTTTGCTGTTATCAGAGCACCTGTGTTTGTAGGTTGAATTCCCGCCGAGTAACACCTTAGGTTTTTCCCTTGTGGGAAGGATTGTGAAATGACTTTGGAGGTGGGAGCAAGTTTCCTTGAGTCCCAGTAGTTTTTTGTCTGAACCTAATTGATGTCTGACTCTAAACTGCATTATAAAGGACATGAAGAGAAACAAAGTTGTGTGAAATATGTAAATGGGTGAAAAAAAGAAAAGGAAAATGACCCAATCCCATATCCTACAGTAATGTTATACTTTGATTTCAAAAATCAAATAGGTACTTTATTTTGCATATGTTTGGGGTGGGGGAAACCAGTAGCTGTCATTTATACACAGGCTAAAAGAAAAACATTCTCATGGCATTTGCTGGGTTGTTTTTGTACGTCTGTTGATTAATATTTTGTGCATTGGAGCACTGTTCCCATGTTCTGCTTCATCAGATATTATCATCATGGCACCGGGCATAATTTTCCATGTACTGATTACCAGACTGCTTTACACAGGTGGTTTGAACTAGATTACAGGCAAATAATCTGCCGCAAAGAGGACACCTCTCAATGTGGATAGATGTTTCAGGGGATTGAATGCTTGCTTCTTCTTAAAAACACCCCGGTCTGGTCTGTAATGCGAGACTCTGTGTCTAGGTCATGTGAGTAAGTGTAAAAATTATTAAAGCCAGTATTAGGCCTAACTTGATTTCTTTTTTCCTTCTCTGTAATTGTCAGTGGCTTTTTGAGAAAGATGGCCTAGCTGCCCATAACAGGTTCCCACTATCTAACACTGGGAATGAGAAATCTCTCGGATTACTTTACTAATGCCAGGAGTTGCCTGCTGCTGGAAACGGTGTTGTGCATGGTGCCTAGTGACTGTTACACCACGCCTGGGATCAGATATGTCACTCTAGCCCAGTGCCCAGCAAAGCAAAGAGGACCAGAGCTCAGTGGCTTGCCCTCAGCAAGGCAGGAAGAGGCCTCTCGGGGTCAGCCTCTCCTTATTCCTCCTCATTTCCTTCGAGTTTTCAGAGGACGTGTGAAACTTCAGATTTTTGTAGTGACACTTGAAAGAAAGCATGGTTAACAACTTTCCCTGTGATTAACGGAGAACTTGATGAAAATGAGGAGTCAGACTCAGAGAGAGGTTGATGTGTATGCCATAGGGAGGCCTAAGTGAAGTCACGCAGTTCTTCAAAACATCACATACCAGCGCGTGGAGAAAACACAGCAGAAAAGCTGCCGTGTGGTTTTTGTTCCTAAAATGAAAAGAAGTATCATAGATGTAAAAATAAAATAAATTCCACAGGCAACTTAAAGAAAAGAGGTTATTAGTTTGTTCTAGTTTGAATACTAAATGAATCACATATTTAAAGGAATTGAGGCCCCTTGTTATCGGCAGAGGTGAATTCTTGTTCTTTATTCTCATCAGGCTGGCAGCCCGCATTATAAAAGGCCTATGTGTGCAAGAGCCTAATAGCATCGTATAAACATATGGAAGACAGATGGAGGGAAATGAGAAGGGCCTGCAATAAAAGTATACAGCAGCGTTTTTATGTTCTCTAGCACCCCTTTTAGGGAGAGGGAGCCATGTGGGGCCGGCTGGAGCCATCTGGTGGTCGTCCGCATGGCCCCAGTGGCAGTGAGGAGGAAAGGGCACATGGGAGGCCATAAGTGCTCCCACAGACCAGGATGAGCCTTTTCTGGATTGTTACATTCCTGTGCCCACCAAAGGCTGGGGTAAATAACGGTGCAAGAGATGGGAGTCATTTCCCATCTCTTTCCCACAAAAGTCACTTAGTTGTGAAAATGGAGGTACAAGTCCTGAAAAAGAGACCTTCTGCACTCACAGAGGAGCAGTTGAAGTGATTACTAGTTGGTATGGACATGCAAGTGGAAAAAAGTTGACTTAATTGAACGGAATAGGAAGGGGAGTGCCAAAGCTATTGACACAATGTAATGCTGTTGCCACCTGCATCGAGAAGAGAAAACAACAATTCATATGGTATTCTACCACCAAGTCAAACTGAGTTTTAAAGCAATAATATTAGAGATGCTTAAGAGCACCCTACTAATGATTTTCCCAAGTGATTAGATTGGCTGTAAAATGAATGCATGCATGAATGAATGAATGAATCATTATTTCAAATGAAAAAACTATTTGAGTCTGGCCACTGGATATCTGTTTATGAACGTGGAAAGTGCTTGACGCAGCTTTCAAAGATTACCCCTTCTGTCAAGGGTCAGGTTCTGACTTACACCTTTGGAATGGTAGAGAAAAATCAAGCAGCTTTGTCTTTCATCTTCCCAGGTGTAGGGGAGACATCTTTGAGTACTCCCAGCCCAGAAGAATTACAAAGCAGGCAAGGAGAAAGCAAAACGAGGAGTTGTGAGTAGAGGAGCTGGAGGGATGGGAGAGGAAGCTCCCCCCAGCCAGCCCTGGTCTGCGGGGTCTGCGGGGTCTGCGGGGGTTCCTGCTTCTATTTAACTCTTCCCACTCCCTAGAAAGGATAGAGTATGTTTTGTTTAGAGCTGCTGTTGTTGGGAATAATGACTTCTGCTTCAAAGCAGGGGGAAAATTATGTATTGGATGGATTACATGGAGAAAAACCATCTTATTGATTTTTCTCTCTGAATCTGCATTATGACAGGTCCACCTTAGGGAGAACACAAGAGGAAACGCATTACTTACTGGCCTCTTTTTTTCCATTTTCTTATTCTTTATTCATCCTTTCGAAGTAAAGGTTTTTTTAAGAAAAACCAATGAACAGACAATAGGACAGTAGGCACAGGTAAAGCCAAACAGCTCGTGCTTATTCGGCTTGCCCTGCTTTCTTCACGGTGTGGCTGCTTTGGTTACTCGGGAGGCTGTCATTCACCATACTCTGTGGATGGGCACGCGGTGTGGAAGCGCCTGCTTTGATCACGTGTTACTGGTCGGCTTTCAGCAGCACCTTGCAGGTTGAGCAGATCATTGAGAGATTGAGTCCTTTACCTTTGTAACCTCCAAGAAAGTACCTGCCTTACGTTATAGGGGTGTCTCACCTGATCCATAGAGTCCAGAGGTTTATCTCCATTGCCAGCTCACTGGTGGCTTTTTTAGAGCAGTGCACTGACAGAACCTTGAGGAGAGTGAGGACAGGCACTGATTTTTATGAACTTCCCTGTCTTCTTTCCAGCTAATACCAAGCCTGTCCTAAGTGCTTGATGCGTGTTTCTTGCGAAGAAAAACTAAGAAGGTTTTTTTCCTGGTCATTGGAAAGATAGAAAACAACTTAGGTGAACCTCTTTCTTTGATCTCCTTACCTTTTAGGATTTCTGGAAAGATATTTGGTATTTCTGTCCCAGGTTTCCTCTTGCAGGTGGCAAAGACCTTGATGACCGTGTAGCCACGTAGCTTGTGCAGACCTAAATGTCTGTTGAGTCTAGACACAGAAAATTTTCAGATGGTGGTAAATCTCTCCATGATTTTGTGCAATTAAGATGCACCTAAAATTACCTTGTATTTATCTTTTGTTTTTATTTTTGTAGTGTCACGTAACAAATAGACCAGTGGATCTTATGGGTGGCTGCACAATTGAGGCACCTGGGGCATTTTTTTAAAAAATACCAATACCTGGGTCCCACCCCAGAGGTTCTGATTCAGTTGACCTGAGATGGAACCTAAGCCTTAGGGACTTTAAAAGCTCCCCAAGTGATGCTAATATGCAGGCAGATGTGAGAGCCACAGAAACAGAACACTGACCTTGTCTCATCTAGCCCCCCACCAACTTTTATGATTTATTCCAAGTTTCTAATAGTTACAAATATATATCTGCCTTGGAGAGTTAGGGGCTCATTTCCCCTTTCCTCCACCTCCTCTCCATCCCCCACCTCCTCTCCAGGGCTTTATGTCCACTGGTCAGCCTCGTGTCCACTGGTCCCCTGCCTCTGCAGCCTGACAGGTTCAAATTTTACAAGACTGCACTGCTGGTCCACCCACTGAAATAATTTTGAAAAAAAGGAAACAGAGGAGACAGAGGTACTGGTCACACAGCTGTTGAATTTCTCAACGCTTGGAATGAGGAGGTGATGATATATAGTGAACAAAACCCATTTGGATTTTTGCCAGGGTTCTGTAACGCCATAAAAATCCCTGGGTGGCCCTGGAGTCTCACAGCCAAGGTGCCTACTTCTGCAAGAAATCATGGTTTAAGAAAGGAGAAAATGCACATACCAGAGTAGAAAGGGCACTAAAATGAGATTCTGTCTTGGGTCCAAGATTTACGCTCCATTAACAAACCAGCCTGAGACCTTAAGCAAGTCGTACAAAAAAAATCTTAGCGATGTCTTTCGTCACTAAGACACCTTGATTCAAAGGGATCTACATCAATCTCTTTCCAAATGTCACAGAACCATGGAATTCTAGATCTGGAGGAGAGGTGTCTCTCCTGGAATTATAGACAAGTTTCAGAACCTTGTGGTCATTTTATGCTGAAGCCACCATCACTTAGCCATTGCACAAGGACATAGGCTATTCAGTCTACCTTCATATTACTTATGTTACTTCTGCATTTCTTCAGACTCAAAGGGCAGTTAGAATGTTGATGGAGAAGGAAGCTTGGAACCCACGGCTTAGTGACCATACCTGGTGATGATTTATGTGTGTTTGTGTATAACCTTGTTCAGTGGGAAACTTCTTAAGCTCTTTGAGAAATTATGCTGTAACATTTCCGAAGAATAGCTTTGATTTATCACCCACAAGTAAAATCCATTTACAAAATTGTATTACCAAGCCATCTTGGGATATTCAGAATGAGTCCGTTGCCAAGGAAAAGTGGCAGTTTTCCCCCAGTGGTGAAAGATAGTACATCCTATCTCTTATCACTAGCCATCCTCCTGTAATTTCTTTACTCTTAACTTTATACACTGCTTCTGTGATAAAATACAACTGTGCGTTTTTAATTACTCAATTTCTATACCATGAATGAATACCTTAGAAAAACTTAATTCCTTCATTCCCCAAATATCTTTAACACTCCTCTGTCCTAGATGTGGAGATCCAGTTGTACACAAAATAAACTCCTTACCTTCGTGGGGCATATGTTCCAGTGGAGGGATTCAGACAAGAAAGGAAGTAGGGAAATAGTAGATATTAAATGCTAATCATTATGGGCACTATTTTATGATAACTATAGCCACATGTCTTTAAAAATAAGCTAGAGGGTATTTTAATGTATTTAAAGTATTTTCAAGGGACACCTGGGTGGCTCAGTTGGTTAAGCATCTGACTCTTGGTCTCAGGGTTGTGAGTTCAAGCCCCACCTTGGGCTCCATGCTGGGCGTGGAGCCTACTTTAAAAAAAAAAAGGTACTTTTGAGATTAACATGAAACTATTGGTTATATTCAATAAAGTTCAGAACCAAGGGAAATAGACTTACTTGAGGAGAAGAAAGGAAGGAAGGGAGGGAGAAATTTGAAGTACGTATAGGTAGTAGTCCTGGATGGTACTAGTTAGGACTATAAGCCATGGAATCTTTATCCATGGAAATGTTTGATATCAGACTTTTACCATCTTGACCTGTGAAAATAACTTCTTCATAGACAAATAACTAGACCAGGTTGCCATTTGAAGTCTTTTTCAGCTTTATGAAACTGCCACTTTTAAATAATAGGTTAATTTTGTTTGCAGACATGCTTTAGTAAAAAAGTCAACAGCAGACTAAATTCATTAGCACCAACTCCAGCTGCCCTGGGTATGCCTCAGGTGTTCGGTGAAGGCCGACTTTTCCAGATAAAGCAAAGACTTGTAGCTATCCATGGTGACAGGGAAAATCCCCAAAGTGCTGTCGAGAGAGAGCTAGAAGTGCAAATGGTCATGCTAGAATATAGTTACTGCTTGCTGTATGATCTTTGTGCTGTGGGTTCTGTTTGGTTTGATTTGGTGTTTTTGCAGTGCCCTTAGCTTCCCTCCCTGTTACTATGACGGAGAATGTAATGTATTTGCTGACCATAATTGAAGCATTGGGAGACTTAAAAAATTAATACTGACAAATGATGAGGTATCAGAATTATGTAGAAGTTTTCTTCTCAGTTGCCTCATTTATGAAAGCAGAGGACTTAGGCCACATGTTGTTTGAGGCCCCTTCCAGATTTGAGAGTCGGGATTTGAAAGATACTCGGGATACCCCTCCATTTGTCCAAATTTCCTCCCCGTCCGATGGATTTTAGTACAGGATAATGGTCCCCATCTAATGGACATAGAGACTAAGGTAGAAGTTATCCGAAACGAGCATCTGAAACTGCAGATGAACTCAGCTGTATCCCTAGCTTTTTCCCAGAGATCTTTTTTTTTTTTTTTCTAGTGACTAGAGTCATGGATAAAAGGCCTCATTGAAGTAAAAACCTACCATTCAACTCCAGCTATAAACCCCAAATCAGGTGCTCCGGGAGCTGCTTAAGAGTGCTCTCATCTCCCGCACAGAGGCCCGCTTCTTGGTTTCCAGCTGTGAGCTGGGTGGCCACTGGGTGAGCAGACTGCTTCCCTGAGGTCACAAAAGAGGGGGAGTGGGGGAAGAGGTCCTTACCCGCTGATGCTGTGTCACAGACTGCTCACGTGAGGAGTGATTAAAAATTAGATTTTGACTGGATTTCATTTGAGGTGTTCCTCATCTGGACTCATCTATTCGCACCACCTTCAAACATGTGATACTGTGTATGATAACAAGGGAATTGATGCTTTTACGCTGCCAGTAGACTGTGGGTTAATTAATACTCTTGTTGGTAATGAAGCAAGGTGAAATGAAGTGAGACAGAGCCGAAGCATAAGGTCATTAACATACACTGATTAATAATGGAAATGTGGAGGTTTTCATTACCGCATAACCGATGGGCAAAGGGAGGTACGTAATGGAAGAAGATACAAGTAGGGGTACAGCATACTTTCCAGGCACACAGTCCCTGTTTAGAATGAGAACTGATGATTGGAATGCATTTCTTTTAATTGCATCATTTTCGTGTGGAGTCCACAGGAACTCTTCTAATCCTTGATGTTCAACTGTAAGTCTAGAGCACACCAGAAGCAAACCAAAATATTGTAGGGCTACGGAAAATTAATTCCAAGAGGATCTGAAGATAAATAAGGGAAAATAAGATGCACGAGGAGCAATAATTAATTACCTGAGAAATGAAATCTTAAGCCTCTTGACTGTAAGAATGTTGAGAAACCTGGACATCTCAACAAGTTTCTAGACTTTGTTCTTTGAACACTTTTAAGAAAATATCAACCACTTTCTGATGGTTTGAGTGAAGTCCTTGTCCTAGAGCCTGGAGGTGAGATAGAGGGTCTTTGAGGGTTTCCTTCACACCATATTCTAAAAAAATTCACATGTGACTGTTATCTTTATAAAGTCAGTCCTGGTGCTGATGTCCTCAACCCGTGAACCATGAGGGGTTTTCCATGTAAACTGAAGTCAGTATGGGAGACCTAAAAATGAATGGACTTTCTCCTTCATTCACCTCTGCACATTTTATTTGCTTTATTTCCCTTATTTACATTTTATTTGCTTTCCCTTCACCTCAGATGCCCACTTTGACACACTGTTGGGAAACAGGTATTTCTTTATGGTTCAGTGAATTTCTAATTTCCTAGAATGGCTGGAGAATAATTTATTAGAAATAATGAAATACTCTGGTACATGGAAAGTTGCCATAAGTATGTACATGAATTGTCAGTTTTCAAAGAATCCGAACATATAAAAGTACAGTGTATTTTTAAACATAAACTATAGAGGCCCTATCTGATCAGACACAAAGTTCCTGTAGAATCATGAGGCCCTGAGAGTCTTCAGCTTTATTATTGTGGGAATAAACTACTGGCTTAAATCTATCGAGTCTCTTTGACTTCGGATGGAGGTGGCTTATGAAACACACATCCTCAGTGCAACTTGAATCTTCTCTCATAAAAATAAATTTGAGAAAGGTAACAGCTTTGTTCAGTTTTCATCTTCTGTCTCCCTAATGTATACCTGTTAAGAATCTCTATAGTACAGGGACGCCTGGGTGGCACAGCAGTTAAGCATCTGCCTTCAGCTCAGGGCGTGATCCCGGCGTTATGGGATCGAGCCCCACGTCAGGCTCCTCTGCTGGGAGCCTGCTCTTCCTCTCCCACTCCCCCTGCTTGTGTTCCCTCTCTCGCTGGCTGTCTCTATCTCTGTTGAATAAATAAATAAAATCTTAAAAAAAAAAAAAAAAAGAATCTCTATAGTACAGGGACGCCTGGGTGGCATAGTCAGTTAAGCAGCTGACTCTTGGTTTCAACTCAGGTCATGATGTCATGGTCATGAGACTGAGCCCAGAGGTGGGCTCTGCGCTCAGCTCAGAGTCTGCTTCAAATTCTCTCTCCCTCTCCTTCCAGCTTGCTCACATGAGGGCACACTCTCTCTCTTTCTCAAATAAATAAAAGCTTAAAAAAAAAAGAATCTCTGTAGTACACCTTCTCAGTTTGGTACTAACTTATTTTTTTGTTCTTGTAAATTGTTTCTCTTTTTTTTGTTTTTTTAAAAGGAAAATGGGGCACCTGGGTGGCTGGCTCAGTTAAACATCTCCCTTCGGCTCAGGTCAAGATATTGGGATCTTGGGATGGAGCCCCATGTCAGGGCTCTCTGCTCAGCAGAGAGGCTGCTTCTCCCTCTCACTCTCCCTCTGCATTCTCCCTCCCAGTCACGCTCTCTCTCTACCTCAAATAAATAAAATCTAAAAAAATAAAAAGAGAATGGATTTCTGTTCCTTTAAAAAGAAATGCTGTTCTCAAATCTCCGAGTTTGTAAAACTACCATATTTTCCTACCACAGTAAGTTTTGGGTGTTTGGACATATTTAATGTTGTACTTTAGAACAAACGCGATTTTGTCATGTCCAGCTTTATTTCCAGAAACTTGTTTAAATGTGTGATATCAGTCCGGCTTTTTTGGAGGAGCAAATTGGAAGGAACAAGAGATTCTGAAATTCATGAAGACAAGATACTGTGTCAATAGAGTTGACAGTCTAGTAATTTTAGCAAGACCACAGTTTTACTGTAACATCAGCAGCTAAAGTTACTGGAGACTATTTGAGACAATGTTGAAGAGTGAAAAAAACTCTTCTCTTTCTCCTCTTTCTTTCTCTCGGAGATCTTGTGCGTCATCTCCCCAGACAGTTGAAAGATTTAAAGTGAGATCATCAGATGTCCTTGTTTGTATTTTAAAATGCGGGGCCAGGGGCGCCTGGGTGGCACAGCGGTTAAGCGTCTGCCTTCGGCTCAGGGCGTGATCCCGGCGTTCTGGGATCGAGTCCCACATCAGGCTCTTCCGCTATGAGCCTGCTTCTTCCTCTCCCACTCCCCCTGCTTGTGTTCCCTCTCTCGCTGGCTGTCTCTATCTCTGTCGAATAATAAATAAAATCTTTAAAAAAAAAAAATAAAATAAAAAAATAAAATGCGGGGCCACCTTCATCAAGCAAAACTCGCATCCTATCAGGAAAAAAAAAAAAAAATTTAAGTCATTTTTCTGTGTAAGAGTGTGTACTTCAGGTAGTCTCCTCAGTGTGAGGAAGAAATGTTAGTGAATGGCAATTTGTTGATTATAATCACTGCATGTTAATCTCTCACAGCATGTTTCAATCAAATTATTGCTTCATTGAAAGGGTGCAGTGCCACAGAATTGCCGTAATTGACAAGCACATGTCTGAAAGGAATATTCTTAGAGCAGGAGAATTTTTGCCTTTAACATACCTATAATTGAGCCTTTTCTCATTTCTCTTTGCAGTCTTTCTCATTATAACCTTCCCCTCCCATTTCCCATTATCCTCATTTTCTGCCCTTGGGGCTTTCTTGCTCTACAATCGAAACCATTCTTTTCATTCTGTTTGCAGCTTTTTGCCTTTTACATAAGGCTGCTGCTTGGCTGGCAGGCCTTCCCCCAAATCTTTCAATAAATATGAAATTAGGCAGAATTGTTAAATATGAGTGAACAGAAAATGTGGAAAACTAAAAAATCTTGTAATCCCCAAAATATCTTATTGTAATCTGAATAGTGCTAGGAAATTATTTTTAGAGCAATTTTGTATCCTTTTCGGCTTCAGACTTACTGTTCTTGTCTGTTCTCTGCATTCAAGACACTTTGTGAATCTTCTAAATCCTTTAATCTTGTAAATGAGCTTCACTTAGTGTGAAGATGAAAAGTACAAGTTAGAACTGCCTTTTGCATACCTGGCTGGGTATTTCTACTTAAATTCTCAGCCTTAAGTGAGCATAGTTTTTGGTGGATGAGTTGTATATATCGAGACTCAATAGTAGTTCTAATATTAAAGCAGCTGGTGTACTACTTCCATAATTACATCACTTTCAATGTGCCTTAAATACACTTGTTATGAAGAGAGATTTGTATAGTACTTAAAGCAAGTTAGGCTTTTTCCCCCTAAATTTCCTTCCTTGCTTGATATCTCAAATTTTGTTTTTGTGTAGCAGGCTTAAAGATACCATAAATAGTGTCATGTGTTTTGTTAAGAAAAAAGAATGAACACAGTGAAGATCTTTTCATCCTAATTTTGGATCTTATTCTCTAGAGTTGCACATATAAAACGTAGCCTCTTGTTGTGTTGTTTCAGTTTGATCTGAATTTAAAGGCATTGCAAGCCATTTTTATTGACCACTGTGCTGACTTTTGTAAAAATATTTTAGTTAACTCAAGTTCTGCCTGTGCTGATCGGCATAATGCAAGCGCACGTCTCAGAATTATTATGACAATTTACTCTATTTTATGGTCTCCCAGGGAGGGTGTTTGTTCTTTGGAAAAAAACATGCAAGGCAAATGTGTCTTGATCGGCATATTTTAGAAATCCACAGTTGTAGAGATCAGGATAAATTCACAATACTTATCTCTCGGTAAATGTACTTTGCCTGCTTTTGATAATAGAGACACTTGAGAAGCAGACCATACTCCTCATGTGTTTGAGCTCCTAAGAATTTTCTGTGTATAAATATATGTATTATTTGTTATTAGGCCTGGCTGCGTGTAAAGGATGGTAACTTAGACAAGGTGTACATATATTGCTCTCTCGTGTGAGAGTAAAAATAGAGAAATGCAGCATAGAGCTGGAAAGGACGCTCTGAAGTCAGCCAGGGCGGAGATTCCTTCCAGCTTTTTGCCCCAGTGTCCCTGGAGTCTGACCTTCATCTCATAAACCAAGAGGGATGCTAGCTAGCGTCACAGTCCAGGTAGCAGGATGGAGCAAGTCAAGAACACACCTGTACATCACACACGGCTTCAGCTTTTATCCCATGGACCAAAACTTAGTCGTAGCTCATCTAGCTGCAAGTGAAGCTGGGAGATACACTGTGTGGTGTTAATATATGTGAAGAGTGGGGACGCCTGGGTAGCTCAGTCGGTTAAGTGTCTGCCTTCAGCTCAGGTCGTGATCTCAGGGTCCTGGGATCGAGTCCCGCATCCAGCTCCCTGCTCAGTGGGGAGCCTGCTCCTCCTTCTGCCTGCTGCTACCCCTGCTTGTGCGCGCTCTCTCTCTGTCAAATAAATAAATAAAATCTTTAAATATATATATATATATGGGGAGAGCAATATGGCCAAGAAAAAGCAAAGTTTGATTCCTAAGAAATGAAAAATGGCATGGAATTTTATAAATGGAAGCTTATGTTAGTTCGTTTTGATACTTTTGATCCCAGGCCATAATTATATTTCCATCTCTTCAAAGAAATTTAAATATATTGTGATTTAAAGCATTGTATAATGGGGCACCTGGGGGACTCAGTTGGTTAAGCATCTGACTCTTGATCTCAGCTCAGGTCTTGATCTCAGGATCGTGAGTTCAAGCCCCATATTGGGCTCCACACTAGCCATAGAGCCTACTTGTAAACAAACAAAATAAATTAAAAAAAATAAAGCATCGTATAATCATTTTATAAAGACTATAAAGAATTAGCTTTTATAGCCTTCTGAAAACTGAATTTTGACAGTAATCCCCTGTATTATTAATGTGCAAAGAGTACTTAACTGAAAGTACCTTTCTCATTTCTGATTTGAGCCACTGAATTCATGTTTGAGAATTCTGCTTCTTTCACTCCAGAATTCTCCTTACAAGTTGTTAGAAATACTTTCCATGGGGCGGCTAGGTGGCCCAGTCGGGTAAGCGTCTGCCTTTGGGTCAGGTCATGATCCCAGGGTCCTGGGATTGAGCCCCATGTCTGGGGCTCCCTGCTTAGTGAAGAGTCTGCTTCTCCCTCCCCCTGTTCTTGCACTCGTGAGCACTCTCTCTCTCCCCTTTCAAATAAATAAATAAAATCTTTAAAAATATATTTTTCCCAAAACATATGAAACATATACTAAAAAATATTTCCTATATTATGACTTTGACTGAGCTTAACAATAGCACACATTAAATTAGTTCTCATAAAAAGAGCTTGTAGTACATAATTATATTATTACATGCTTGGTGATATTTCAGAACTCTCATGTACCCGTTATGTAGCTGCGGTGTGGGTCAAATCACCATGACTCATGTGATTTCAATGCTAGGAGAAAGGCCTAAGGATGTTCTTAGGTGTGCAAATAGTACATTGATTTTGAAACAAAACAAAACTGACTTATTAGAACCATTTGAGACAAAGGAGTTTGTATGAATGCCTTTAGCCAAAAAGACAAAAATAACCTTAACCAATAACAGTTAATACATGTTTAATGACTTGATTACCCAGATGTTGGAGTAGTAGGCATATGGGGTCACTGAGGTGAGGAACAGACAAGACTTTGATGTGGAAGTCAGTTTTTTTTTTCTTTTAGGAAAGGACAAAATAAAATGTGCCTAATGATTCTCAGTATCTGTAGTGTTTAATATGAAGAAGTTTAGAAGGAAAGGAAGAGTTCTATGGATTGACCATTTTAAAAAATTGTTTCAGTTTCTGCCTTTACACTTCAACTTTAAAAAATATAAATATGTATAAATGGCCATTAAAAGATCTTAAAAGTGGGGTGCCTGGGTAGCTTTGTTGGTTAAGCACCTGACTCTTGATTTCAGCTCAGGTCATGATCTCAGGGTTGTGGGAAGGAGCCCATCAGCATGGAGCCTGCTTAAGATTCTCTCACTCCCTCTCCCCCTCCCCCATGCTTGTACATGTGCTTTCTCTCTCTTTCTCTCTCTCGTTCTCTCTCTCTCAAAAAAAATAAGAGATCTTAAAAGCATTAGGAGTTTGTGGACTATCTTAATCCTTCCCTGTGATTGTCAGTTCTACCTTTAGAAGAGGAAATTGGCTGATCCCTTATAGCTATTTGCTATTTACCAAGTGTTTGCTAGAAAACAAAAATGAAATTCGAGTAGGAATAAAGGAACTCCAGCATGCTGGTGTATAGATGGAAAACGACTTTATAGGGGCGTTTTTGGCAATTCAAAAATAAAAAAGACTAAGTTCCTCTATCTGTGGCACTTCTCCCTGTCTGGAACAGGACTCTGTGACTCTCCTGCACATATGGACCATTTGGATTCACAGCCCCAGAAGAGCAGGGTGCAGTGAAATCCAGAGTTGGGGATTAGCCCACCTTGGGACCTAGGCCCCTTCTGATATTAACTTGCAACAACTCAGTGGTTTTTCACCCTCCTTAGCTCAGGCTCGGTGTCATCATGCCACAAAGAGATTATCAGACCTGCCTCCTAGAGAGAATATGAGGAGCACAGATCGTGTGGATAAAGCTCCTGGTACAGCACACAGTGTGTGGTCAGTAGAGGTGGCTGTTCCGGTTATGTGCGAAGGGAATAGCTACTATCTTCCCTTCTCTACTTGTCCTCGTTGCCCATCAGAGCTGCCGTTGGCTTCCTGGTGCACACTAAAAAATAGGTGTGGTTCAGAGCAAATCTGGGGCTCTCTAGGGCTAAAATGTGTGCTGGGTGAGGGTGGGGGTAGAGGTTTGTTCAGACATTCCCATGCACAGTGTTCATCCTGGGGCTTGTAGCCTGCCATATGTGGTCCTTTTATGATTACATTCAAACCCTGTGAAAGTTGAGGCCTTAAAACTTCACCTTCTCCATGGCAGTGAGCACAGTGCTCGACCCCAAGCAGTAGGTGTTCAGTCAATGGTCGTGACCAAACCTTTCTTCGTGACCCTAAAGCACTGCTCTCCCTCTCACCTGTGAGAAAGCAAGCAGCTATGTGTTAGTGAAAAGAACTCCAGGGACGCTGGGTGGCTTAGTCAGTTGGGCATCTGCCTTCAGGTCAGGTCATGATCCCAGGGTCTTGGGATGGAGTCCCGCGTCGGGGTCTCTGCTTGGTGGGGAACCTGCTTTTTCCTCTGCCTGCCTCTGCCAACTTGGGCTCGCTCTCTCTGTCAAATAAATAAATAAATAAAATCTTAATAAAAAAAAAAAAAGAACTCCAGTGACTGTTCTGGAACCCAGAGCACAAAGGCATTCCCTGCTGTCAGTCACTGGATGAAATATTTGTCCTAGAAATATTTTTAAACATGGGCTACATAGTGAAGTAAGTTTTCTAATATTGGACATTTTCAGTTTGTGTAAGATCTTGTGCCCACTTGTTTAGAAATAGGCTTAGTTAGGTTTAATTGTGTTTAATTATTTTTTTTTAAAGATTTCATTTTTAGGGGGCGCCTGGGTGGCGCAGTCGTTAAGCATCTGCCTTCGGCTCAGGGCGTGATCCCGGCGATCTGGGATCGAGCCCCACATCAGGCTCCTCCGCTGGGAGCCTGCTTCTTCCTCTCCCACTCCCCCTGCTTGTGTTCCCTCTCTCGCTGGCTGTCTCTCTCTGTCAAATAAATAAATAAAATCTTTAAAAAAAAAAAAAAGATTTCATTTTTAAGTAAGTTCCACGCCCAGCATGGGGCTCGGATTCATAACCCCTAGATCAAGAGTCACACACTCTACCAACTGAGCCGGCCAGGCGCCCTAGTTGTGTTTAATTTACACTAGTAAATTGGTAGAGTATCTTTTTATCTTTAATATATCTAGTTATCATTCTTAGCTTTAAATTAAGACAGTTGACTAATGTTCAACTTGGAGGAAAATAACTTCTCTCTCATAGCTCTAGAATTTCTTAAGCTGAAACAAAAAATAATTTTACTCATCTGAATTCAGTGATAATGATTCACAGTGACCGGGGTGGAAAATTAACATTCAGAATGGTGATATATTTCAAGTTTTGGAAGAAAGCTGGTAATAGAGATTCTTCTTGGTGCCCGGGAGATAAAAATATCATACCTTGTCCTGAGTTGATTCCAGTATTAGAGGAGTGCTTCAAATAACCATGCCCCAGACTTCTAATTTAAGGTTTAATGTTTAAATTAATTCTTTCTTTGTTTCATGAAATTTTGGAATGTTGAATTGACAAGCCCTTAGGAACACAGTTTGTGTCTTTATGTATTGTATGATGTTAATCGTACCAGACGGAGCAGCTCCGAGAGTCTCTTGTGCTAGACTGAGTGACTCCTGCAACTGGGTATTAATTGTTGTTGGTAGATGCTGGCAGGTTGGTATCGAAGGCTCCATACCCATGACACTTCCCATGTTCTGATCTATACTGTTAAATGATACTTGGATTGATCAGGAAGAATTGCTTCCTCCTGGCTAATTTGTGAGATCTACCTGCTGTTACTGATCAGCTGTGTAACACCTGCAGGAAGAGTGGGGAAAAAGAGGGTGATGGATGGTGTGAGGGCCGATTATCAGAATATCCTTAGTTCCTTTCAGCCTAACTCAGGTATGCCCCTAACATTGCCCTAACATTTTTCAAGGGGCATCTGTCCGTCAGACAGAGACCATCCACACACCAAATCCTATGGCCTTTGAATGCGGATGAAGGCTGATGAACTTCCCTCCAGCAACTTTGCACACTCGGGATCCGCTTGCCTTTCCATCATCCTTTCTTGTTGGCTTCTGTTACATCTGTGTCTCCCTGTTCTCCTGTTTTTCTCTTTCTTCTTTTCCCCCCTTCTTGAACTCATCTTTCTCTTAGCATTACCCAAATGTGAACATACACCCCAGCTCAACCCTCAGTCCCCACTTACACCTCCCTAGGACTGTACCTCACAGTTTATGTTGTCCAGGCCACTCTCTTTGTACCCTCTTTATATAGTAGCTCCCATAATCACCCAGACCTCTTTAGCAAGCTCTGGTCTTTGATAGTTTTGTCCAGTATCTTCACTTAAAGTAACCTCAGGGTACTGAAGCTCAGTGTATTTAAAAGTAAACTCATCTTCTCTCTCCTTATTTTTCCTTTATCCAGTCTCACTGTCCTGATGCCCCAAGTGCAATCTCTATCTCTTGTCATTTCTTCTCTTGAAAATTTCCATTCACTTCCCTTTTCCTATAGAACAAGCCATAGGCTTCTTGCTGTAGGGCTCAAAGACCCTCCAGGAGTTGGCTCCAACCTAGTTTACTTTGCAGTTATACATGTGATCCCTTCTATTACTGTTTCAAACTATACCATAGACCAAGCCTTCTAAAACTCACCTGTCCACAGACTGCTAATAAGAACTGAAGCCAATGGGGGCAGAACCGTGATAAGCTGCAGAGCGCATGCTGCATGAAAAGGGCAATTCAGCACGAAACCATGTTGCCTTATGAGATGCGGGCCTGGTGCTGCCAGAACTTCTAATTTTTATGTGTCGTTTTGCTTAAAGATTAATTTATTTATTTCAGAGAGAGGGGGTGGGGGGCAGAGGGAAACAATCTCCAGCAGATTCCCCACTGAGTGTGACCCTGACTCTGAGATCAGGACCTGAGCCAAAATCAACAGTAAGATGCTTAACCGACTGAGCTACCCAGGCGCCCTCAGATCTTCTGATTTTTAAATATTGTCATATAACGAAAAACACCTTTAGGGGCTAGACAAGGCCCAGAGGCCACAGGTTTGTGTCTCAGCCACAGACACCACACAGTCACTCCTTTGCTCACATTTATTTCACTTCTTCATCCACCAGTTCTTCTTAGAAGTTCAGGGGTGATCTCACATGGCACCTGTTAGGTAAAACCTTCCGTGGCATGTTGGAGTTTCCTTTATCCTTTAGAACGTTTATGATTGGTGCTGCCCAGTTGAAGTGTTGCCTTATTTAGTGCATTTCATGGGGATAAATGTCTCAACTTCCTGACTAGTTATGAGCTTGAAGCCTGGGATCACTCTGTATTTTCTTGTCTTTCACCCCAAATCCCTTAGCAGACGCCTCTGATAGAGTCAGTTCTTGGTACTCAGTGTTTCTTGGTTGATTGGTAGCACTTGAAGAATTGGGACAGGATCTGAATGTTGTCTTATGAAAGTAAGAACAGGTGGTACTTATTGAGTGCCTAATGTATACCAGTTTCTCTGTCCAGTGCTTTAGATACACTGTTTAATCCTGACTGCAGTTCTGCTAGGTGTGGATATGATACCCACTTCATAGCTGACTTAACTAAGGCCCAGAGAGGTTCAGGACTGAACCTAAGGCTATCCAGGTAGAAATTCAGTTCTCTGATCTCGTTAGTACTTTTCACACTGTTTTCTAAGCTTCCCAGCAGGCTTAGCAGACACATGCATGAGCCACAAATGGATTGTAATTATAATCGTGCCTAGACGCGGAGAGCCGCTAAGGGCTGGGACAGCAGGAGCTCATGGGGCCTGTCACCTCTCTTCCCACCCAGGGTGACTTGCAAACATGACCTTAGGTGTGGAGAATGTGGGCAAGCATTGGGTTTATTAGTCCATAGTCTGTCTAGTGACACTTTTAAAAGGCAGCATGTGGAATGTAATATAGTTCAGAACATAATTCCTGTTGTGTTCAAATCATTTTTTCCCAAAGAATGATGGGATTCCAAAACCAAATTTTTCAAGTCACAGTAAAAACAGATTTCATTATTTGAAGAGTGCCGTCCAAGCTCTTGTGTGTAGTAAACTCCTGTCATTAAAGAGGTGACTTTTAAAGTTTGATGTAGAAACAGCATTAAGTGAATAAGCATTTCTTATGTAACCAATAAGGAAGAATAAAGTGAGATCTCAAGATTTGGTCATTTTAGAATGGCTAAGCAATACTCTGGTGAATTGTAAAAATATGCAGGAATAGAGTGAATTTAAAAGCTGTGGTAAACAGCCACATTTAAGGTCATGAATATTTCTTGCAGAAATGTAAAATAAACTGAGAAAAAAGCATAGCTCTGAACAGCATAGCACTTTAACCTATGATTCAGACATGAACTTCCATTTTTTTTAATTGGTGCTTAATCAAATTACATGGTACATTTTGGCACTGCGTCTCAAAAAATAACGGCAAGTCGTCATATTCCAGGACCAGAAACAAGACCTTTTTTTTTTTTTTTTTAAGATTTTATTTATTTATTTATTTGACAGAGAGATAGTGAGAGAGGGAACACAAGCAGGGGGACTGGGAGAGGAAGAAGTAAGCTTCCCGCCAAGCAGGGAGCCCGATGTGGGGCTCGATCCCAGGACCCTGGGGGACCTGAGCTGAAGGCAGATGCTTAACGACTGAGCCACCCAGGCACCCCAAGAAACAAGACCTTTCAAGTACAAAGTTTTTATTGGCCTCTCGAAATAAAGTTTAAGTAGAACATACTTTAGAGTGCCTTAAATTCCATTGCATCTGAAGTAGAAATATAGGTGAAACAAAACTGCTATCAGTACTTTAGGGAATATGAGTCACTGTAGAAATGTTGAATATTCATATTACCATACTTATATAGTGACTATAGGCAGTTGTCTGTCAAAATTCTTATCATTTGCTTTCTTAGCAATTCACTTATACCAAAAAAAAAAAAAAGCATTAAGCTTAGACCTTCTTGAAACATTTAGATCAGTTCCTCCGATTTGGTTACATTTACATAACAGAACCCTATAAAAAGGATCTGTACCAAACCAATTACTAGTCTACCTGACACAAGTCTAGGATGCTCTAGAAACACTTGTGTTTTACAGAAATAAGTGGAAGTTTTTAGTGCTTGAGACACTTAAAATGAGGAGAAAATATCTTAATATCTGCATAAAAGAAAAATACATTCAAGTAAAATCAAATGAAATGGACAATTCTTTTCTTATACCTTGAAATTAAAACAGTAAGAGATGAAAGAGAAAAGTCCTGTATTAACATCATTATGGTAAATAGTAGATTTTAGAGTCACTTCTATCAAATGTTTGACTTTAGATGTTGATTACATCTTGATGTATTTTATTTCAAGTAAACATAGTGCTTAAAACTGTAATAGTGTCTGCTTACCAGTTTTGATTGTTATCAGGATGTTTCTTTTATATGGCAAGAGTACTTCCTATATTTAAAAAAGCCACAATGTAAATATTCTTTTACTTGTGGGATTGGGGGGAGTATTCCCAAAAGGATGGCTGAATATTTTTATCAGTGATGAGCCAAGAATTTGGGATTAGATTTAGTGATTGATTTAACGAACAGAATTTCAAAGGAAAGGTTTATTGTCTATTAATACCTAGGTATTCACTGAGTTAGAAAGCAAAATGAATATATCTTTTTATTCAGAAGGTTAGTGTATATGGCAACTATGAATTTGTTTAAATGAAAGATAATTTTATACACAAAGGTGCTTTTCTGCCTGGAGTCTTAAATTACTGTTAATTAAGCACTATATAATATAATAGATAATTATAGTGTTTTAATATGGATGCCGGAGGATGTGCTTGTCTTTCTAAATGGCTATTGTTGGCTAATAGTCGTCAGGGGATCATTTATATAGCCATTGTGGTTCTAAAAATATCTCTGAATACCATGGGACAGCCTTTTTTGATACATGGCTATTATAAAATGCATTTTTATTTGAAGTGTGTCATTTTGATTATATCACTCAATTACTTTCATGCACAGCAAAAAAAAAAAAAAAAAAAATGCCAATGCTGAAAAAGAGTAAGGGAAGGCTCTTTATGTAGAGAAAAATTTCATAACAATATGGTAGTTAAATAGGGTAAGATTTGAATCAAGGGTATTGGGAATCTGTTCTATTCATGAGGATTTTTAGTGGTTCAGTAGGATTTTAACTGGAGATGTTTTTATGTAGCCTCGTTGTTTTTATTTTAATTAATATTTCTATGGCAAAGAGATAATTAGGTAAATGCTGTTGAATATTAAATATGGTAGTAGCTTAGGGGAAAGCGTTTCTGGGTCAAAGCCCTTAACAAAATATTGTCATATGTGAGCTCATTAATTGAATTGAATGCCAAATGGTTTTGCCACCATATAAACCAGACTCCAGTCACTCAGCTTATTATCCAAGGCTGTTCCAGAATGGAATGACTGGTTATGTGAAAGTTTAATGGCATTCTTTTTCATCTCAGTTGCTAATGGAGTAAATTTTGATTAGAGAATAGTTCCAACCTCTTTAAATCCGCTAAGTGTAAGAACATTCCAAAGAGTCTGAACCTAGGTCCCATCGAGCATTTTGAATGCTGAATGTGTGAGGTCCTCAGGGCTTGCACCCAGTGGCTTCTGTGTACTGTCGGCTTTGATTGGTAAGGGCCCACAGAGAACCCTAAAATAGATGCCAGGCTGCTCTGTGGTTCTGGCTGCCTGCATCTCACATTGAATGCAAAAAAGACTCCATCTCTAATGAGAGCAGAGAACTCGAGGATGTTCGTCAACCACATTTAGTACCAAGCAGCGTTAGAATTGGTGAACATCCCTGTTCAGTAGTGTCCCAGGGTGATGGTTTTCAAGTTGTCTTTCAGAATATCCTAGGGGTTCAGACATGATGCCATTGTTTGATTTTTCTTGAAACTATTTTAAAAACTGTGAAGAAAACACAAAAAGCTTCAAACTGTATATTTCAAGGTTTTCATTAGGATAACCAAGCTATGAACTTCTGCCAGGTTTAACTGGTTTGGGGGGCAGATCTTAGAATACAGTTTCTCCTGCCTTTTCGTGCAGATGAGTATTTGAAACTGCATGGAATCTTTCCTGTGAACTTGGAAATTATGGTGGAGGTCACAGCTTGCCAGTAACTGGTAAACAGGGCGTCTAGGAGAGAGCTCCCAGGTCTTCTGCAAGTGCAGGCTGTGCGAGTGCACTCACACTAAATTGTCCAGCCGGCCACACTCCCGCAGTTACGTTCAGCACAGAGCTGTAGAGCTCTATACCGGGCTCTTCTTTCCCTTTACACACTTACAGTAGGTAGGTCTTAGTTTATGCCTAGCAAGCCCCAGACGCATCTGTTTGAGAACTTACTTTAGCTGGAGCGCTGACTGTTAGTATATTGTGGTGTGATACAACATTGTAAGTGTAGGCTTATTTTACATCATAGGTGCCATTAGTCAAACTTTTATTTTTTTAATAAGGAATACTGTTATTTAGCATAAATAAGTAAATGTCTTTAAAAAAAACCTTTCTTAATACTCTTCATTAACATCTCTGGTTCATTTCACTTAAGGGCATTTTGCAATTAGAAAACAAGTTTGTTTTTTTAACATGACCATTTGCAACCACTTACTGGTGTAAATTGGGATTATCTTGATGTTCTGCTATCAAAGCAATTAAGCAGGGTCAGCTGATATACGGCTGGAGATGCCATTCACTACCTCTTTATATCAGAGTTTTGTGTTTGTAAACATAGACTTGTTTTGCCTTGGTCAGTTTTTACAGTAAATATTATTGGTTATTTCTAAAAATTCTGTAATTTTTTCAGTCTTCAATACAACCTGCAGAGCTCTATCCGGGGCAGTTCCTTCTGCTTACACACTTACATAGCTCTTGGAGAGCATAAATGCTTCTGCGTATACAAGCTCATTATTCTTACAACTGATTAATTACTGTTTCAAATTACTGGAAATCCATGTCCAGGATGTAAAAGAAATGAAAATGAAATCATATAGTAAAATGAATTTTAAGTTAAGGAGGTCGGATAAAGACAATTATGGCAAGAGCTCTACTTTGCATTCTGCATGTAATTTTTTCTGTCAGTTTGGAAATTATATTGGGGGGTCAGAGTTTACCTGTTTAGCTGTTCCATATTACATGTAAGCTGGACTTTTCCAAGAACACTCAAGGCCAAGAGGCAATAAAAATCAAAACCGTTTTTGTCAGTGAGGAGGTTAGGGAAGGGATTGGGAAGGAGTATATTATGATATATTATACCTGCTCCCCAATTTTAATGGGACTTAGCTCTGTCTCTCTCCAAAGCAGTAACAACATCACCCACCACTTTCCCAGCTTCTTACAGATGCATTTGAGAGAGAAAGGTGAATAGCCGTGGAACCTGATATGTGTCCTCTAAGTTTTATTATCCATTGTTCTTGCCCTAGACTTAGGTAAATGGCTTTAGAAAGCCTTAATTTATTAGAACATGCAGGCTTCATTCCCTGTAGGACTGGAGTATATACCCCAGAAATACTATAAAATTTATTCTTAAAAGGACAGTATTCGTGCTTTGGTTTTCCAGAACATCTTTCCCCACAAAAGTCAATGATGTTTTAGGGAGTGAGAAGGATGACAAAAGTATGTTTAGAGAGCCTTGCAACAAAAAAATAATCTCATTGCTTGAGGTATTCTGTGTAAGGAGTTTAAAAAATCTTAACTTCCATAAATAATGTATTTTGTGGCTAAAATTCTCTTACCCTAACCCCTCCCACACCCACCACCCTTTATCGTATTTCTGCTGCACACGCTGTTGGGGGGGGGGGGGGGTGAGCAGTTGCCCCTCTTATCCCTGGCGTGCTTACCTTGTGTTTGTTTTTCTTTCTTTGCAGAGACCCTCCTTGATGACTTCCTTCTCACGTACACTGTCTTCATGACAACTGATGACTTGTGCCAGGCGCTGTTGAGGCAATATCCTTCATTAACTTCAGGATGCTGTGTCGGCTTCCTCTCAGACAGATGTCTCGCATTAGGAATTAACTGCCTTTCTTAATTTACTCAGCCCCTGTGTAGAGTGTGGATATGTTAAATATTAATGTAATGATATCCAAGGTAAAAGATGAAATGAGACAGAACAGACAGGGGAAACTGGAAGGCAGGGCTGCTGTTTTCACCTTCTGGGTTGTGGGTAAATTGTACTGTTTGTATTAAGTTTTCTTCACACGTAGGTCTCAAGACTTGAGAAATCTGGAGGTAAGTTTGGCCACTGGGTAAAGCCCAGAGTCAAGAGGTTGAGTGGACGGGCAATAAGTGAACTTGTAAGACAGGCGGTTAGTGCCAGGGGACTTGGGCAGGAAAACATATGTACGGGATACCATGTTTCTTTGCAAGTGTCCTGGGGCAAGATGAGCCGTCCCCGACGTGGGAGGTCGAAATCCCCCCCTTGGAGTCAATTGTCATCTTTTCAGAAGCTTTGTGAAGACGTGTGCTGTTAGAATGACAGGTGTGATTAGAAAGTGAATGACCAGTTAAGGAAGCTTTACGATTTGATAGATGAAAGGCCAAAAAGCCAAGCCAAGTAAACTGACTCAGAGACTCCGCAGGGGCTGCTTGACTCACAATTTGCAAGGAAGGTGCTTCAGAAGCATTTAAGAAGCCTACTAACTATTAGGTATTTATCAAACCAAACTGAAGATTCCTCTAGAGCCTAGGTGAACATTTTTAGGAAGATGAAAAAAAAATTTTTTTTGGCATATGCCTGAGTTTTATTGAGCCCTAACAGTAATGGTCTTGGTAATATTCTTTTCCTGTTAAATAATTGTTATATTTCCCCCCTATTTGATAGCCTTTTCCTGCTTAAAAGAATACCGTAGAACTCCATAAAGGGCATAACTGAAATAAAATCTCTCTTAATAAATATATACACCAGAAATCATGATTACTTGTCAGTGCTTTGCTGTGTTCATATGGCCACGCAAAGCTACAGATCTTGGGAAGCGTTTTGAACCCGTTCATACAACTGATCTTGAAACATTATTCGTTTTGATCTTGGAGAATTGCAAAAACAGATTTCTTCCACAGCTTCCAAGTGGGTGTTTCTAAAAAATTCTGCAATAATTACTAGGTTTTCAAGTTCTCCTTCTTTAACAGTGTTCTAGAAAAATAACTATGAGCTAATTTCGTCTACATTTTAATGCAAACGGCTTTTCAAAAAGTATTACCATCTATTAAACCATATAGTTTGTTTCATAACAAATGGATGCCTTCAAACCATTGTTTTTAAATATGATCCTAGTACAGGTGCCTGGGTGGCTCAGTCAGTTAAGCATCCAACTTTTGATTTTGGCTCAAGTTGTGATCTCAGGGTCCTGAGTTCGAGCCCTCCATTGGGCTCTGTGCTAGGCGTGGAACCTGCTTGAGATTTTCTCTCTCTCTCTCTCTGCTCCTCCCTACACCCTTCTCTCTTCAAATAAGTAAGTAAATAAATAGGTAAATAAATAGGATCCTAGTATTATTTGTGATTATTATTAAATTAATGCTCATAGAATTTCCCTGAGGAATCTCTAAAACTTCACTTGGATATGACCATGTTTTGCATCTTTGACTAAGACATTTTCTACAGACGTTTAGTTCAGATTCTTAACAGCCTTTTTACTAATTATCAAAACTCATGAAATCCATACTCTGCTTTTTGTGAAATAATATTAACCACAAACAAAAATATGGCATCCATATTTAATTTGAGAGATTTTTATGTACACCTTAGTGAGGCTGTCGTGTATATCCCATACCATTGCCTTCTGAGGAGTGGTCCGAATTATTTTTTGTTTGTCTCCCATTGTTTTCAAACATTATTTATAGATTAGAGCCATTTATGCTGTGTTTGGGTATCTTAGATGGGTACTGTTACTGTGGTAGAATTTTATGCTTTTTAGCTTTTCTCATCATAAAGAGCATTAGGTAAGCTCCCAGCCTTAGGCTAGCTAACGTTCAGTGCTCTACACTGAAGGCGTAACTGTCGTCCAGTGCCTTCCCATTATTCCCCTCCTCTGGCTACATTTATAAATAAGTATAATCTGGCAAGGGCAAAATGTGTAGGAGTGAACATACCCTGATAAAACAGAATAATCCAAATGTTAAATTTAATCAGTAAATGTTTTTTAAAAGTACATCTTAGTGTGAGAACAAGATGAAGCAAATAAGTGGTAGCAGCTGTGAATGGAGAAGGGCCGTTGAAGTTTCAGGCCCCGAAATGGCTCTGCCCTGCGGGTCCGTAATCGCAGAACGGAGATGCAGTGGGAGTAAGAAGCCCACTTCCTGACTTACACGTTGCTGACCTAAAAGAAAGAAATTGTTAGTATTTCCTGATTTTCTAGGTTTTCTTCTTTATATTGGTTAGGCCGTGATAGTCACAGGAAAAGAAGAACATTTGTACAAGTGGAAATAATGTAGGCTATAAAATTTTATATTTTGTCTGTAAGAGAAAAACTAGGAAAAAATGGACACTTTAACAGATCCTTCGTATATTTGCCTGAGTTTATTTCACATGTAGAAGTCAAAAAACTCAAATGTCCTGAATTTATTTTTGCAGGTTGGGGAGACAGTGACTAAAATATGTTTTGAAATATTTACGAAGGCAGACATCGATATTCCTCTTTTACAGTTATGCAGCAGCATTGAAGAGTGAAGAATCCTGTCCACAACCCCAGAGCCTGCCTGTCTTTGGCATCATTGCATTTCCTTTTCCTACATAACTTTCCAGTATGTCCAAGATAGTCAGAAATGAGAATTTGGGGAAGAAAAACACTAGGTTGGTTTGGAAAATGCCAGGCTTCTGTCTCGTTCCAAGGCTTTAAGCACATTGCTTTTGAGGTGGTTATTTTTATGTAATTTGAACAGCACAGCTAGCCGCTGTTAACTTTCAGTATTTATCACTCCAGATGATGAAATTTTTCTTATAAATAAGCATAGTTAGGGGCACCTGGGTGGCACAGCGGTTAAGCGTCTGCCTTTGGCTCAGGGCGTGATCCCGGCGTTATGGGATCGAGCCCCACATCAGGCTCTTCCGCTATGAGCCTGCTTCTTCCTCTTCCACTCCCCCTGCTTGTGTTCCCTCTCTCGCTGGCTGTCTCTGTCTCTGTTGAATAAATAAATAAAAAATCTTTAAAAAAAATAAAATAAAATAAATAAATAAGCATAGTTAATAGAAGTGGATGATCCCAACATGTTTTCTTACTTGCTTTTCTACTCAACAATACATCGCGAATGTTCACGCTCAGTAAATGCACTACTGGACCATCAGGTTGATGGCTGTAGATTGCCTGTTAATGGATATGTGATAATTAAGTTAACTATCCACAGTGTTTGATGCATTTAGGTTATTCGTATTTTACTTTTTTTTTAATTCCGATGAAAATGAAAAGTGGCAGTCCCTTTTAATTATGTTTACATGTTTATCCAGTCCTTTTTTCCAAGCAAATTCCTGGGGGTGGGCATTTAAATCATATCACAAATTATACTCCAGAAATCGGTGCTCTTTTGGGGCTCGTTGAGCAGTGACTGCTTTTATACATTGTGAATTTCTGAGGATCAGAGGATATCTGGCCCAGTTCTGATGTTACTTTTATGGAAAGCGTTTACCTGTGTAGCAAGGCCAGCTCTCCTGTAGCCACCGTTGAAATCCATAGGCCACTTAGAACCTCGTCGTGGTGTCATCGACCCATGCTGCCTGTGGAGCTGTGTCAGCAGCTGTCAGTGCAAATCATCTAATTCACCTTCACGACCTGCCACCGAGCGTGTGGAAATCATTTTCCTGGGTTTACTTACTTTTGCCGTTTCTGGTGCACACCTTTTGCTCTTGCTATACATATTCTTTTCTTCGCACGTGCTTAGATATTTGCGTATTCTTTGGAAAATGCTTTAGCATGTTTTGTGAAAATAAGAATAAATGGATGTCTTCATATTTTTATTTCCAACAATGCAATATTCTCTCTTAACCATTTGCACCTATTCTGCTAAGAAGTATCAAGGCAAAGAAGAAAACTCGGATGTTCCTTGTCGGAAACGTAAGGTCTTGCATCTCGTGTCCCAGTGGATTGCTCTCTACAAAGACTGGTTACATGAAGACGAACATTCAAAAATGTTCTTAAAGGTAATGTAAAACTTCGAGAGATTCTTTGATGCCGAATGAGTGATTTTTTTCAGTTATGTGCTGCAGAAATCTCTTTTGTAGGTGGCAGTCATGCATTTTTTTTGTCCTATTCAAGCTGTGACTCAGAATATTAACTTGTTTGGATTTTTGAAGCCTGATATTCTGTACATAGATAGAAATTTTTTTTTAATTGGAAATAAGTCATTTTGAAAAAAATGTAGGCGGCTGGTTTAACATTTGCTAATTTAAGGCTATTTTATGTAATTCATGGGAATTTTGATTACAGATGAAATAATTAAGGTAGATAGAACATATCTAAAAGCTTGACACTTGGGGCGCCTGAGTGGCTCAGTCCTTAAGTGTCTGCTTTCGGCTCAGGGCGTGATCCCAGAGTCCTGGGATCGAGCCCCATATCAGGCTTCTCCGCTGGGAGCCTGCTTCTTCCTCTTCCCCTGCTTGTGTTCCCTCTCTCACTGGTTGTCTCTCTCTCTGTCAAATAAATAAATAAATTCTTCAAAATAAATAAATAAGATAAAAACTCGACACTATTTCATATGTTGAGATGTATTCTGAGTTTGAACTAACCAGTTCCATATACACAATATTTGGATAAAACATTATTTATAATTTTAAAACTATATTAACAAGACATACATTATGAAAGTTTTTCATACCATGATGTATTTTGAGAATTTTAAGCAATAATAACTTGCAAAATGGGTACTAACATAGATTTACATTTGGAATTAGATAAACTGATGTACTTTTTCTTTCTTTCTTTCTTTCTTTCTTTCTTTCTTTCTTTCTTTCTTTCTTTCTTTCTTTCTTTCTCTCTCTCTCTCTCTCTCTCTCTCCCCCCCCCCCTCGGTCCGTCCCTCTTCCTTCCTTCCTCCCTCCCTCCCTCCCTCCCTCCCTCTCTTTCTTTCTTTTCTTTCTTTTCTTTCCTTTCTTTCTTTTCTTTCTTTCTTTCTTCTCCATGCCCAGTGTGGAGCCCAATATGGAGCTTGAACTCACAACTCTGAGATCAAGACCTGAGCTGAGATCAAGGGTCAGATGCTTAACCGACTGAGCCACTCAGTCGCCCCTGAATAAACTGATATGTTTTTCTAATCGTCAACCGGCTGTAATACCTTTTGAACACAGATGATTCTATGGAGACAATATATAGACAGTTGGATTCCCTCGGCCACCAAAATCATATTAGCTATGCAGGTTAACACAGAGAAAGGGTAGAATGGAATTCGAGCAGGGAGCAGGTCTACTTCAGAATAGACAAGTGTTCAAACTGATTTGCCTTTCATGAAGGAATTCGCTTTGATTTCAAAAATCAGGTGTCCTTTAGACATCCAGTTAAAAACTGGTTTAACCAACTCTGTGCCTAAACTAATGTCATTTTCTTTCTTTCTTTCTTTCTTTCTTTCTTTCTTTCTTTCTTTCTTTCTTTCTTTCTTCCTTCCTTCCTTCCTTCCTTCCTTCCTTCCTTCCTTCCTTTCTTTCTTTCTTTCTTTTTTTTTAGGATTTTATTTATTTCTTAGGGAGAGAGCATGAGAGAGAGACAGCACAAGCAGGGGGGACAGCAAAGGTGGAGAAAGAGGGAGAAGCAGGCTCCCCGCTGAGCAGGGATGACCTGACCCTGATGTGGAGCTCAATAGTCATGGAAACCTTGAGTTGCCTTCCAGGTGTCTCTGAGTTCCCAGCATTGACTACTTATGGCCCCTGAAAGCTGTGGGAGAGCCACGCAGTTGGGTGAGGGGCTAGGAGGCAGAATCCCACTTAGGATCTCACTGGTACCTGGTGTAACCCCCTGCATCATCCCATATGCCACCTATTCCCTCAACAGGTTAACCACTGTGTGAGTCCTAATCCTTACAAAATAGGCATTTCAGCCGCCATTTTTCTTTCTCCCCTGACCCCCCAGACCATATACAGGAATGTACTGGATGATGTGTATGAATATCCAATACTTGAAAAAGAATTGAAAGAATTTCAGAAGATACTTGGAATGCACCGTCGTCAGTGAGTATTTAATTTTCCATTATTACAATTAATAAAAGAAAGCAGCCAATGTGATAGAATTCGAGTGTCTTGCAAAGTTCATCTTGGACACTTTGAATCTGGGATCCCTTGATTCCTTAGCTTTTCTAGTAGTGAATTGTGTATTTTGTTTTTATATCAAAATGAATGAACACAAAATCAAGCTTACTGCTATTTTTTTAACACTGTTTGATACAGTAGAAACTAACTGAGCCATAAGAACCTGGATAAATAAAAACAACTCTTTAACAAGTTATTATTTAATCTTAAAAGTGTAAATATTAACTTGTCACTTGAGGGACTCATAGCTGTCTCTGATAGAATAGGAAAAGTTTTAGAAATAGGTTTCAGCAAGTCATGAAGCATTTTTAAAGCTCCATTTTACAGATTCCCTGAGGTTTCTTTATCAATTTAGAAAGATTAAAGAAAACCATTTACTCCCTGACTTTTGGCAGGTGTAAGTATCCCCGAGGTATCTGTCATTAGTCTTTCAGATTGCCAATACCTGACTTACCACTAATTCTTCTTATTAATGTTGGTGAATGAAAACATCAGGTCATTGTTCAGTTTTCAGATAGAGCTGCAAAGTTAATCTGAAAGGAAAAACTGTCCTCTGATTTACAGTGTACTTTCTACTTAGTAAACATGAAACGCATGTGTCGTCAAGTTGTGAGAAACTTCTATGAAGATTTCAGCAGTCCCAGAGGCACTTCTCATAGAAAACGTTAATTCAGGCCTTTCCGATGACTAATTTGAGACTTAAAGCCTGACCTAATTTTAGTAAAGAGAGATCCTTTTGCAAATTAAATGTCTATATAAATTAATTTTAGGGCGTAAACAAATCGTGTCAGCTTTAGTCCTCAATCATGAAAATCACACATTTAGAAATTCAGAAATGAGACGCAGTTTAGGACAGTGTTAGAAACAAATGTTGGGAATTTGGGTGATGTTCCTTCGTCATGGGCTACACCATAATAAGTTCTCAGCACCGAAGACTAGTATGAAAATGGGAACAAATAAATGAAACAGGAAAGAAAAAGAGAGAAAACCTTTACATCAAAATAATCCCCCACATAGAAGTTGGTCTCTGCCATAAGGCAGACCTGCTCACTCTTGGGAAACCTTAATTCATGGTTTAATATATTTGAATGCATTCAGTACATTAATGGAACTTAATACATCCCGTTAAAAAAACTTAACATAAAATGGGAAATAATAGATTAAAATGAGAAAATGATATGATATGACTCTTGCCTCTTTGGTAAAAGATTATGAGATATCTCTAGATTCTGGAAGAAGATTTGAGCTGGGGACCTACAGAATGTCCCCTACTTCCACCACACGTGTAAACATTATGGAAAACAGGTGCCTTGGCTGACTTAACCATCAAATAACAATAATTTCACCCAAACCTATCAGTATATGAGAAAGCTGAGAGTTTCTGTGCACTGAATAAATCCAGTTCTTCCTTCAGCGCTCACTTTCTGCGCCTAGGAAGTAAAATACACCTGTTGAGCAGTTAGCCTCTTTTCTTCCTTATTCAGTCGAAACCCAGAGCCCAATGTCGAGGGTGTTATACATAGTGACCTAATGAATACCAGCTTTTATCTTTCTGAAAAGCAAAAACCTCTGCCCATTGCCTGAAAATTAGTCTTCTGTGACAATTACTGCATTATTCTGGGTTTGGGACAAAGACTGATTTCTTGTCATTTCCCTTTCAGCACCGTAGATGAATATTCCCCGCAAAGGAAGGTGAGGCGGACCTTTCTCTATCCGAAAGGGGGCCATCCAGTTTGGAGACCTTGCTTTGCCTCACTTGGCATTTCTTCATAATTAAAATGAATACTGCCTCAAGCCGACCAGGGGCAGGCGGGGAAGCCTGGGGCTGTGGCTTACTGCGCTTTGCTGCTTCACTTCGCTTTGCCCGTGCTGCTCCAGATCGAGATCGGGCGCTAGCCACGTGCCCTTGACTTGACATTCTGCATGTTTTTGGAATCTCAGTTTCCCCAGTGTTCCTAGACTGATATAAATTTGAATTTGAAACGTTGATGTAAAAAAAAGAAAACAAAAACACAGGCAAGAATCTTGACTGCAGGGGTGAGGAAGTCTAGTGATAAGCAAAAGGTTTGTACTTTTCAACCCGACAGAAAGAAAAGGAGGAGTGTATTTCCTATTCACCTTGAAGAGGAAATGCAAAATGAGAAGTCAGGCACAAGTTTCGTAGAAGCTGATCTGTCAGGTGGATAATCATAATGAATAATGGAGCTATGTCCCTTAAGCAAGTCATTGTGCTGCAGCAGAAGTATGCAACCGTCTCGAAGTTGCTTTATGCAAAAGCATGGCTAATGTTGGGTTGTCTCTCTCTAGAGAGGAATCTGTGGATGTTTGTAGTAGCCAGAGGTTCAAAATCGTGCCAATACTCTCCAGCATGTTGCGGGGAATAATTATAGGAGCTTGTTGCCTGCGCCTGGCTTTGGCCAAGGTCTGTTACGTTGCTCAGAATCTCTACCTCCACGTGCATTAATAGAGGCGACTCCCTATTGATTCCTCTAAAATTGGATGGGTGGATTTCATATTTAAAAAAAAAGAAAGAAAGAAAAATTGGCCAGCTCTTTTGGAACATGTTGTAAACAGCTATGGTTTTCCAAAGGGCAGGAATGCATTCATTCATTGTTCTCTTTCTCGCTTCTCACAGAATAAAGCCCTTTTCCACCAATTCAGTCTTAAGGAGAACTGGCTCCAGCATAGAGGAACTGTGACTGAAACAGAGGAAAGTGAGTGTGATTTTAACGAGGGGGAGGGGTAGGTGGAGTAGCGGTTAATCACCCTCATTCTCCAGCACTAACACATCAGCCTGCCTTGGACCATTTCCAGCTGTCACACCCCTGTGACAAGTATGTTCGCACTGAATATGATGCTCTTTATTTTCTTGCCTTGAGTGTTGCTGTTTTCTTGATCATACACCAGTGTCTCAGGGACCAAGGACGTTTTTTATTTGGAAGGAAGGAAAGAAGACTTCGAAGAGCCTCTTTACTTTCTTGGAGAGAGGTGCAAAATTGCCTGGAAGGTACCCCCTGTTCCTCTTGGCTGCTGTCTCCCTTGATCTGTCAGCCCATTGCCTGGGACTGGCTGGAAAGTCCACTAAAGCCAACGGACGGGGCTTTGGTGGGGTCAGTCCCTGAGATGTAGAGAAGAGACTCTTGGCGAGAATAGTGGAAAGAAGGAAGTGCAACTGAAATTCCCCGCAAGGCAAGGCTTTTCCCTCGGGCAGTGCCACATGCGCAGTCTGCCCATGGTCAGCGCTCCCTTCTGCTCCCTGGCAACAGGGCTGGGGACCCACTATGAAGAAGGCTGTTCGCACCGTAGGGGGCGGGGTGGGGGGGGTCACCCTTTAGCCCCCTGACGGTGTTGCCTTCTGTGTTACTACCTTGTAACAGAACAGGAAATGGTTTCCTCCTGTTTTCATAAAGGTCGAGCCAAGTGCAGAGCCTGGGGAGACATTCACCTATTGTGACTAGGAAACTTCTCTTTGAGCCCACCTCTCTGTATGTGCTGAAATTCTAAGTGTGAGCGTTTCATGTCTGCTCAGCTTCTCACATACTTAAACAACAGAGTGTCACACTGATGCTTCTCCTGCTACATAGTGGTTGTGGAAGCTGGGAAAGAAATGATCTTACCTCCTGGGGCGCCTGGGTGGCGCAGTCATTAAGCGTCTGCCTTGGGCTCAGGGCATGATCCAGGCGTTATGGGATCGAGCCCCACATCAGGCTCCTCTGCTAGGAGCCTGCTTCTTCCTCTCCTACTCCCCCTGCTTGTGTTCCCTCTCTCGCTTGCTGTCTTATCTCCTTCAAATAAAAAAATAAAATCTTAAAAAAAAAAAAAGAAAAGATCTTACCTCCTAATTCCTTAGTTGCTGATCCTTCAGGCTGATTTGTCTTACAGTTTAACTGGATAATTTCCCAAGCTGAGTTACAAACAGTATAAGTATTTCGAGACCCCTGGCCTCTTTTTGTTCATCAGTTTATTAAGCAGGTAGTAAACTGTCCTCGTATTCAGTGGTTTGTGCACTGGATCTTGTCTTGCTCAAGAATTGTATTTTTCTGTGGAAGCAAAAAAGCTTTTTTTGCCTCTCATGTGTCAGTTGACAACATATAAAACAACCGTTTGTTAGAGGCTGTTGTTTTAGTGACACACCCAACCAAACCAAGACCTTCCGGTGGCCTGTTCACTTTGAGGTTCCTACCTGTAAACTCATAGTTTTTCTTTTGCTTCATTTGCCTTTCTTTGGAAACCATCCTGGGTTTATCTTTGTGGGGCCATTTAAATTGCATGTAAGCTTTCTCTAGGAACTACACTCCCCCTTTGTTTTTTATTTTTTGCAATACGGCAGAGAAGAATATCCAAATGTATTATCTTTTTGAAAGAGCTAGTATTTTATAATTCAAAGTAGCTGCTGTAAGAAACAAGCAATGTATCAGTTATGTCCACTGCTATTAAACAGTTTCTACTCTCAAATCATAAAGAAAATTTTTTCCAGGACCCCGAGTTACCCTGATAGTGATGATGTCCTAGTAATAATTATTTGCACTGCAGACAATAAAAAGGAAATTTAAAGGGCTAGAAATGTGGTTTCTGTTTGGAAACCAAACTCACCCCCATCTTGATCAGGGACATCGTTATTAAATGATCAAGACGCCTGAACACAAAAACCAGGGCAAACTGGCAGATTTTTTAGAGAAGCTTATGAGAACTCTAATGGCAAAATGTGGTATTCCTAATTGAGCCACTGCGACTGTCCAGAAATGGAGTGTAAAATAAAAATGTGTGAGTTAGATATCTTAATATAGTGCTTTGAGAAATGTCAGTAACCCTCCAAGAAGGGGCTCAGAGCCCCCCATTCCGCTGTGCCGTGGTCAGGCCGTCTCCACCATGAGCTCATGCTTTTGTGACATGGGTCTGATTACGGTTGGGAAGCCTACATCCTCAGCCTGCTCATTCACCAGCTTTATAACGTCTGTATCTCCTGTGTGGGCAAGCACACATTTCTATGTGGATGCCCTCAGGCACCCATGTGCAGACATAAATATGTAAATCGGGTTGCGTGGGTTTTATACTAAAGAGAGTAGGAAGGGGGTTGCCTTCATTTGCAAAAGTCCGTACCTCATGGCCACAGCCCTCTGTTGACTAACAATTCTTGCGTTGTGTGCAGTTTTTTGCCACGTGTACATTATGGAGCACTCCTATGTCAGTGTGAAGGCAAAAGTTTCCAGTACCGCGCACGAGATCCTGAAGGTTGTGGCAGAAAAGATCCAACATGCGGAGGAGGATCTGGCCCTGGTGGCCGTCACGTTCTCTGGGGGTAAGCTGTTTTCTGTCCTGGAATATTCATCTTTCACTGGATCACCTCTGAAAGGAGGAGAGCCGACATTTTTATAGAGTAAACGTGCGGCTTGTCCCTTCTGGGTCCGCAGCTGGATGACCACAGTAACAATAAGAAGCTGCCTCGCAGAGGCGTTTCCATGACAACAGCTGGATACTGTTAGATCCTGAATTTCCTCCCCAAGAACTGAATAAAGGGCCATGCCAGTGTTTTGAAATATATTATAAAGCTTTTCATATTTTATACTCTAGATAAGCCCTCTATTTTCATATTTAAATTAACTTGGGAAATTGCTAAAGGATGAAATTACTTTAGGAAGGAAAAAGAAAGACAGCCTTGAACTAGTCATATTGCTGGCTGACAGTTTAATACTTAAAAAAGACTCCCCGTTGAAGGAAATAAAAACTCCAATAAGCTGAAAGCTCGCAGGCAGCGTTCTTTCAGGTGGACGTGGGGAGCGAGGTCTGGTTACAGCTTTTCCTTCTGCTGGGCCTTATTTATCCTCAGAGAATGGTTTATTGTCTGTTTCGAATAAGATCACACAGATTACAAGCTGACACTATTGATCTACGTGACCTGAACAGACCCCTTCGTTTTCACTGGGGCCTGTCAGATCTCAGTGTTGCTGGCCTCCTTTTTGGCTTACAATCTTTATTTAATATCTCATTAACCCTGAGAAAAATACAAAGAAAGTGACTTAGCATCAGTAGTTGAAAAATGGGAGTACTGTGTGAACTAATCAACCAGAGATGGGGCGGGGAGCAGAAAACCTGCGTTCCTGTTTACCCTTTGTTATCATGCTGGGGGAAGGAGATCAGGATTTAACTTGGTGTTAAAGCATTTCTGTGACAGAATCTTCTGTTGCTCTGTTACTCAGAAGCAGATGAAATGGTCCTATAAGCTAGTGGATTACATATGCAAACCGTATAGCCCTTCTCCCTGGGCCTAATGAGAGTCTCTCCTCCCTCTCAAGGGGCCCTAATTGTGCATCCCATCAAAACATTATCTAGAGAAAAAGAGCAAAAGTGGGAGAAACAGCTGGACTATATGAATTTTAATCAGAGAGTGTTGAATTTTTAATAAAATATTTAAAGCATTCCAGATAGATATGATAAATGTGTATTATATTAAATTTTAAGTTACCAAAAATATTAAATGATTCCAAACAATATTACACTTCATCAAAACCAACATTTGCCTCTCAAGACAGTACCATTACAGAAAATAGTCATTGGGTCCCCATTCTGGAGGAAGAAGGACCCTAAGTGAACTTGGTAGCATGACTGAGGCCCCTCTCCCTTGGGGCTGACTCAGAGTCAGCCCAGGGCCACACATGAATCTGGAAAGTAATGAGTAGCTCTTTTACTACCAATATCTGTTTGATGGCCATGAAATACTGTTTTTACACTCTATTAAATTAGATCCATCAGGGAGGCCAACGTCATTCTAATGTGTATAGACTCATTGCTAATCTTCTCTAGAAATATCAGCTTATCTCTTGAATTATCCCACAGATTTGGAAATGTGCCATTATTTCCCATCAATTAGTACTTTTGTCTGTTAAGAACCTTTCTGCCCGTGGCTTGATATCCTCCAAGCAATAATGCTTAATGAAGAAAAAGAAGGAAAAAAACAGAGTTTAATGTATTCCTTGCTCTAGTTACCTAATATTCAGTAAATAATGTTTTGAATACTACAAAATGAAATGACGGTGAGGTCTACTCTTATTTTCTTTTTGTCAAAGAAAGTTTTAAAATGTTGCAAATGTTGTAGGTGTTGTGGATTTTTCTAAAAGGACTGGTACTGTTATCCTCATGGCTTTCAGTAGGTTTCTAGCTCTTTTATACCCAGAGCGGGTACAATGTATGTAGTAACAGAAACCTACCTACCTCGTTTATCAGAGCTTAAAATTCTATGAGCTTTTGTCTTAGAGAGTATAGTGACAAACCTGAAAATAAGAAAAAAAAACATTTCCCAGAAAATGGAAAAGTTACTGTCGGAAAGCCATGGTAGGGTGCCTGGGTGCCTCAGTCGGTTAAGTGGCTGCCTTCAGCTTAGGTCATGATTCCAGAGTCCTGGGATCAGTCCCGCATCTGCTAGTCAGGGAGTCTGCTTCTCCCTCTGCCTCTCCCCACTGCTTGTGTGCTCAGAGCTCTCTCTCTCTCAAATAAATAAATAAAATCTTAAAAAGAAAGGGGGGGAGGGAGGAAGGAAGGAAGAAAGCAAGCAAGCAAGCCATGGCATTTTATTCTGTAGCAAGGGCAGAATGGCTCTCACAAATTCCAATGTAAGGTGGACATGGTCACACAGGCTTGCAAGAAATTGTAGCTAGAGAAAGAGGGAGAAGAGGTGGGAGAACTTCAGAGCCCAGCTGTGTGGGACCATTTACCACATGTCAACAGCCTGACATGAAAGTGCTATTGATCTTTATAATGCTGGGCCATAAAGAATATATTGGATTATCATTTGTGTACTCTGTATTAAGCAGAAATGTTCAAAACAAAATTTGGCCTTTGAACTGATTAAGTTATCTAGAAAAAGATACATGGACCAACCATGTATGGGTAACTAAAAAGCTGAATTAGAAGCTGATTATGTTACAGTGCACTAGACTTGAGGATAAGTTTAGTCAGTTCCCATCTGCAATTTGTAGTTAGGAGGAGGACATTTTTCTACAAAGAAGGCTATTTTGTTGTAAGAGAGCTCCAACGATGGTAGAAACGTGGCTGACAGGAATAATTTGTAATAAGGGAAATAGAAGAATACATGAAAAATACTCGGCCTCTCCAGTAGTCAAGAAATTTAAAATAAACTGAGATTCTAGTTTTGGTTTTAGCTAAATAGCAGACTTACCGCAAGAAATGATCAGTGTTGGTCAGTGTAAGAATTTGAAAGCAATTTGGCAATTTGTATCAAAAACTTTAAAAAATATTCGGGGCGCCTGGGTGGCACAGCGGTTAAGCCTCTGCCTTCGGCTCAGGGCGTGATCCCGGCGTTATGGGATCGAGCCCTACATCAGGCTCCTCCGCTGTGAGCCTGCTTCTTCCTCTCCCACTCCCCCTGCTTGTGTTCCCTCTCTCGCTGGCTGTCTCTATCCTGTCGAATAAATAAATAAAATCTTAAAAAAAAAAAAAAACCTTAAAAAATATTTATTCCCCTTTGACCTAGTAATTCCATTACTGGGAGTCTATTTTTAAAAATCATCTATGAGCAGCCAGAGATTTATGCATAAGGATGTTGACTTCAGCAGTGTATATTATGGCTGCTATAATAATAGATCCCATTTATCAAGCCCCTGTTATGTGCCAGACCCCGTGCTAGTATTTACATATATCTTGCCATCTGATTGATATGACAAACACATTGGAAACTATTAAATTGGTCAAAATAGAGGAAAGATTACATGGTGGCATAATGGACTGTTATGTAGCCAATTAAACATGACATACATAGTTAATATGACAAGTGGATAAGTGCTTATAATAAAATCAGAATATAAACCATATATGGAATACCTGCAAATGTATATGTATGTATGTATCCATACTAATTATGAACGCCTATGTGTAAGTAATTGCAATTATATGTATGCGTAGATGTTGTTTACACACATTTACATCAAGATCAGAGCAAAAACGTATTCAGATGTTACTAACATTACCATCCTATGGTTATCATACAGTGATGGGATTGCGAGTGAATTTTACTTTCTGCCCTAAACTGTTCTGTGTTCTAAAAAAGTAACTAAATATTGTAAGAGGGAATTGCAAAGCCTTCCACTTCATGGTTATTGAACAGTGAGGTCCACGGTCCCATTGGTGCCATTGCACGGAGGATGCAGAACTGAATTAAATCTGCATTCTGTTTATTTAATAAAGAATAAATGAAATAAATAATAAAAAATAATAAATAGAAATATTTATTTTTCTTTGGCAGTTTTCACTCTTTAGATATACTGTGTATGCGTACACTGTTCTTGTGTTTCTAATTACTCTTTCTTTCTTTTTTTTTTTTTAATAAAGAAAAGCATGAACTTCAGCCAAATGACTCGGCCATCTCCAAATCCCTTGAAGCATCTGGTCGGTTATATGTCTACCGAAAAGACCTAGCTGACACTTTGGTAAGGACTTTTAGCCTTTACTTGAAACACAAATGGCAAACAAAGCCATATTTTTGTATGTTTTATAATGAATGTTAGAAAAACACATCAAACTGCTTCCTCCTCTAGCCAGCAATACACTTGGCAAACCCCACTGCCTTTGCAAATCAAAGACGGTACACCTTGGGGAACCTCAGCCTTTCTTAAATCAAACCTGCTTCTCTCTGGGCCTCTGAAACAAGGGATATGAGAGAAGTGACCCACCCTGTCCATTAATCTTAATTCCGTTCCTTCTTTTTTTGGTGGATATGAGGAGATCCGGCTGAGCCATGTACCCTGTGCAGATTTAGGGGGAAAGAGAGTCTGTCTTGTTTCGGTCTGTTTGGTGCACTTTGATTGTACCATTCTCTGGAACAAAGGGTCAATTATCAGCCTTCCCCATGTAAGAAGGGCTCATAACAATGGTATATCGGATGCCAGTGAGGAGTAAGACTTTGAAGAATGTAGAACCCATGCTGTAAGTTATTTTCATTTCAAATATACGAACATTTACGCCTAAGCAGATGATACGTCATTATTTCCTAAGAACCTCAGCCTGCGTTTGCTCTCTGCATGGTGGGATCAGACCTCAGCCCCATCACCTATAAAGAGCGGGCTCTGCCAGATCATGGTGGTATCATCTAGAGCCATGGTCCTGGTCTATTCAGGGAGCCGTCACTGGGATGGTTCTTTCTAGCTGACTCCTGTTGTATTTGTCATTGAGGAATGTATATGCCACATGGGTTCACCAAAACTGCTTATAATAAAAATATTTTATGTAAAATTATCTACAAGCATCAACCTACCAGAATACTAATCATTGTCATTGTTTGCACTTACTGCCAGACAGTTAGGTGCTGGGTAATTTACGTACAGTATCTCATCTAACATTGCCAGTAACCCAGTGACGTTCAGGGAGGCTGAGTAAAGGAAGTGCTTCCTGCAGCCAAGTAAGGGAAAGTGCTCGGACTCCAGGCCAAGAATATTTGCCTCTGAAGCTCTTACACGTTCCTGTCATTTGTATGTGATGAGGGAGCAAAAGCAGAGGGAAACTTCCGTCTTACCTGGGCCTTTCTCCTTTGAGTGTCCGTCAGCACGTCACGGGTTCTGTGTCTGTCCATGCTGTAATTCCATCAGCAAATGTGACAGACAGAATACCACACAGCATCCTCGAGTAAACAGTGAGACTGGCTTGACTTCAACCCTCCCTGTGGAGGAGGACAATCTGCCCTGTAGCTTCTGTGGAGCTCCTGGGTGACGGTGGAGACACACACTCTGTCCTCCTCGTGCTCCCCACAGACTTCCTGGCAGTTCCCTGGTGTGCACACCCAGAGCTCCTCCTACCATCGACCAGGGCCAGCTTCAGAGGAGTAGACTGCAGGCCTAAGCAATGTCCTTGTGGAGTAAATGGGTGCTCTCAAGTACATTTCCAGATGAGCCGGTTGCCTTCCTGCCCTCAGCTGTTTCCACCACCAACTCTGCAAACTGCCGGAGAGTCCCCTGTTGGAATCATAGCATTCAGTGTTTTATCTCCAAAAGATTTCATTTGAAATGGAATACTGTAAGGGCAGGATAGATAACATGTGGGACCACTAGCACCCGCTCCACTTACATATGGAAGAGTTAATCTTCTCAGAAAGGGGGAATTAGAGCCCTGAGTGAATGGGTTAGAGAAATAGAAAGTGTTTGTTGGAGAGGACCGTAGACAGCCTTGGATAACCAGAGGGCAGTACCAGGGCAAAGGTGCATTTAGGGAGAAAGCAGGAGGGATAAAAAGCCAAGTGAAAATATCCTTACATCTCCAAATTAGTATGCAGAGATTTATGTTAGTTCCCAGCTCTTGGCTGTCCCACGGAATGCCTGCAGTGTAGTGGGCCATCTATCTGGTTCCAGACTAATCAGGCTGTGAGAAACGTGGGCTTTCCCCCCACTCAGCATTTGCCCACGCATTCTTTCGGTCCGCCCTCATTGAGCTCCCCCCTATGTCCCACTCTCGGCTAAAGGGATAATTTGTACCTTTCCTTGCACTGAAAAGAATCCAGTCTGTGGACAAGCTCTGGGAAGATCTTTTGTCATTTGTTTTTATTTTTGTTTTGTTTTTTTCCAAAGTAGGAAACCTTTTCATAATAGTAAAATTTGTAAAATGCAAATAATTTTGCAGTTTTAAAATAGGAATTAATGTTTGGAACCTGAAATACACCCTTCATCCTGTCATGTCAGTTATTTTTGCAAAGTCCCATGCTGGTTTTTTTTTCCAAGTCATTAACAATTTTAACATCATTAACTACTCAAATCCAACCCCTCAAATGGGAGAATGTTTTTTGTTAAGAAAACGCTAAGCCAATGTGGGGCTCAAACTCACAACCCCAATATCGTGTGCTCTAATGCCTAAACCAGCCAGATGCCCCTGGAGAATTTGTACTTTAATTAGAAAATATCAAATATTTTGAAAATATGCCAGATAATTTTTAATAAATGAACAGTGACAAAATATTTAAAGTTTTGGCAGCATTTAATAATTCCATGCCAGATTTTAAGGAAGTATTATTAGCGGACTCATACCTATTTGTGTAGGTAAAGCAGCAGATTCTTAAAATAATCATCCGCCATGGGGTATAAATGAAGTAACTTTTTTTTTATTTCTTGTTTAAATTTTTATCACTTTCCACAGGCATTTTAATAAAATTTGTAAATGTGTGTCTGGGATGAGGCTTGTTAAACGTATTTCCTGTAAAAGCCGTGTCTGTCTTTATTGAAGTGCACCATGACATTTCTTTTGTTTGTTTTTATACTAACCTGCTGGCACATTAATTCTTACCAGAAGCCAAAGTGATTTCAGGGCTTTCGCTTTCATTATGCTGTCTGCTGGGGCAGTGTTTTATAATCAGATTTGTGGATGCGTGCACGTGTGTGTGTGTGTGTGTGTGTGTGTGTGTGTGTGTGTCGGGGGAGGGGCAGGCTAACTCAGTGAAGTATCATTGATCACATTCTACTGTTTCCAAGGCTGTTTTCCAAATTGGTTGTAACTCAACCAAAGATGAACAGACCAGGGAAAATATTAAGTGCACTCAGACAAGATTACTTTCCTAATCTGGGCTTCTAGTGGCTTTCTGTGGCCAGCCAGTTCCGTGCCAAACATTTGGGAATTACTGAGGATCCTTTTGCTTCCGTCTGTTGGTTTAGAACCCATTTGCAGAAAATGAGGAATCACAGCAAAGGTCGATGAGGATTTTGGGAATGAACACTTGGGATCTTGCTCTGGAATTAATGAATTTTGACTGGAGTCTCTTCAATTCAATTCACGAGGTAAGAAAGGAAGGAGAAGGTAAGATAAATGCTAATGTTACTTTAACTTTGCATTCTTTTTGAAGAGTACTTGTATGTGACTTGGTTTTAAGAAGACCCATCATCTGGTGATGCAGTTATGTTTAGGATGCCATAGCGCAAAAGATATTTGGGGACTTTAAATACATTGAAAGACTGACCCAAACCTAGGAAAATCAGAACACATGATCATGCTTTATTTGCTCCTGATATAATCATATGTGTACTGTAGTATAAAAATGCTCTATTTTTATATGTGTGAATACTTACGTATTTGCATGTTTATGAAGCTCTAATGGGGCTGAAGAGCCGTTTTACATGCGACAACTTTGATATCGATACTTTATTTTTTCCATAAAGTTCACAGTAGTTCTCCAAGAATCGTATTTATGCACTACCAACATACACATTACAGTCATTCTTTTCCTCAAGAACATTCTATACATTTAGACCCTGCTGCAAAACTTTAAGTACTTTCTTGAAACTTTGGAGATATATTTCAGATTTTTATGTTCATCAGCCCTCCCTTTGGAGACAGCTTAAACATTTATAAAATAATAGATTAGGGGCAAAATGCTACTGACAATCTAGGAATAAACGTAGCCAGCGGAAAGGCTCACAGGAATCAGGAGGTGAGAAATGAGACCGCTGTCTGCAACCTGATGTTGCATTTGCTTTGCCATGTAGTGAAATGTTTCATTACAAATAGCCTTTCCTTCTGCAGAAGCTCAGGCCCCCAACAGAAGCTCAGGCCCACCTTGGGGGCCTGAGCTTCTCTTGCATTTTGGAATGTCTTTTCAATGGCCTCATTGAAAAAATTCCAACATTATAATCTAAATTTAAGCAGTTAGTGAACTCCTTCAAGCTAAATGATTTGTGTCTTTGGAAATGTTAATAGAGGAGGATGTGTCCCTGTTTGTGCTGCTTTCTCAGTGGGAGCGTGGGAGTCACTTCTGGAAAGTGTGCACGCCCCTTCGATTAAAAACAAATCCGTTGCTCTGCATGTGATCAGCCTATATAAATAGTCGCTCGTCTTGCTCAATTTTGTAAATTTTGACCTTACCCTAATCTCACTCTCTCTCTGTTTATGATTTTACTGTATCTTTTATCCGTGGTTCTCAAAGAGTGGGTACCCAGACCAGGATCAGCAGCACCACCTGGGAGCTTGTTACAAATGCAGGTGTGGGGCCCCCACCACAGACCTACTGAAGGAGAAAATCGGGGGGCTGGGGCCCAGCGAGCTGCTGTAACAGGCCTCCAGGTGATCCTGGTTCACACTAAAACTTGGGAAACCCCTGTGGAAAGAATGTACGTACACTAGTGACAATCATTTCCACTTGGTTTTGCCCGTATAACAAGTTCAGAAAGTTCGACTTTGATTCAGCCTGTCATTTAAACTTTAGAACTTCTTATATTTTCGTGTAAAACTGGGTCATCTGCACATTCTAAAAATAAAATTTTTGTGAGGATGCTAGGTGAACAGTATTTAATAAGGCCTCTCTAAAACGGCATTGTTTCAAATTGAATCTATTGTTATGTTCTCGTGACACGTGATGAGGTGAGAGTGGCTACCTGAGGTCGCCTTAAAAATGGACTTTTGCATCAGCTTGTCTTTGTGCTAAAGATCAATGCGGGTGTGCATCCCTCTTCTTGCAGCAAGAGCTGATCTACTTCACCTTCAGCCGGCAAGGCAGTGGGGAGCACACGGCCAACCTCAGCCTCCTGCTGCAGAGATGCAACGAGATCCAGCTCTGGGTGGCCACGGAGATTCTGCTCTGCGCTCAGCTGGGCAAGCGGGTGCAGCTGGTGAAAAAATTCATCAAAATCGCTGCACAGTGAGTTTCTGGTGGTGAAAAGCGCAACTCCTCTCTTCTCCTTGAGAGAGTCCATTTTTTTTCCTTGTGATAAGAAGGGTTAGGAGGTAAAAGTAGAATATTGAGTTAAGTGACCAAATGATTGAAAATATCTGTTCTTGACTGTTATGCCTTTGCCTTTGAAGTGCTTGTACTTTGAAGTCAGTGTCAGAGTACCGGACTCAGGCGCTCTGCTCTGAGCTGCGGGAAGGTTAAGCAGCCAGCACACGCATGCTCCATCCCGCAGCTGAACTGCAGTGTGGCCAGTGAGCTACAGCGGGGCTGGCGAAACGGGGAGGACGATGTTGGGGGGGGGGGGGGAGTAACTGCAAATCAGATGCATTCTAGGATTCTGTTCTTGGCTGCTTGATATCCACCGGGCAAACTTCGCAAACCTCCTCCCCAGGCCCAGCCCTGAAGGGTCCCATCTGACCTCGGGGCCTCACCCACTGGGTGCGCTCCACACTGCAGCCACTCTGAATGGCTGTCTGTCCCATGCACACCATCCTCTAGGCCTGGGCATGGCGTTGTTCGCTCTGCCCAAGTGACCACTTCCACCTTGCAAATTGCTGTCATTCTTTAAAATTTAGGTCAAATGTTGCTTCCTTCCTGAAGCCATCTCTGACTTTCCGATGCAGGGTTAACTACTCCCTTCCCCCACTCTCCCTCACACATGTGCTTTTTCCCTTTTAACTTTTTTATTCTATGTATTAAACTTCAGTGTTATATAGAATCCCTTCACTTGGCTGTGTTAGCCTCCAGAGGACGGGGGCCATTACTAATCAAACATTGTACCTGATATGCCTGATGCAGAACTTGGTAAATAGCAGGGACTCAGTAAAGGTTAGTTGAATGACATTTTAGTAGCTTTCTGAGAGCATCGCTTAAAATACCAGATTTTTAGTACCCCGAGACTGCTCTTGGGACAGCCTCCCGACAGAAGTAGGCAGCATGAATCAGAATCTTTCCCACTTCTTTCTATTTCCCATTTTATTTCTCCTTTGTCTTCCAAAACAGTTTTTACATCACACAGTTTTGGAGTTTACAGCAGTGTAATATGTTCAGGAACTATGTATAGGTCACTCATTACTTATACAGATCCTTGCAGGGGAACCATAAATTTCCATGCGGAAACCAGACAGACCCAACACCCAGTCCATGCCACTGAGGAGTTTGCAACCTGCTGGAGGGGATACTTTGATAACTCAGATGGCTAATGTGCAAAATAGAACGGGGGGGGGGTGCCTTATTCTGAGATCAAATTCTACTGGGGCTTTGGAGGGGGAAGCTTGTATGCTAATGATGTGGAAAAGGAGGATTCGAAAACATGTGTGAAGGAAGTAGCATTCAAGGCTGTATTTGAATTCTGGGGGGAACTGGACAGATAAGAATTCAGAAGTACGGACTCTCCACGGGGGTGAACCTCCCTGGAGGAGGGAGGCAGAGAGGTTCCGTGGAGGCAGACAGCATATGTCAGGGAAAGGAGCCTCATCCAGTTTGACCAAAATGAAGTGTTATGTGTACAGAAGTTGTGGGAGATTGATGTGCAAAGGAAGATAAAGCCAAATTGTGAAGGATGTGGAATGTCAGATCGAAGAGTTTGGACTGAATTGATAAGACAGGGATGCATTGCAATTTTTGTGCGGGAGACTGACACCATCAGAGCTGTCCCTCAGGAAGGTTGATCTGAAGGTAGCACGTAGGCTGAACTATAGGCAAAGAGACCCCCCAGAAGCCAGGGTATCTTGCTTACCTAGCAAGAGATAATAGAAGTACCCGGCGTGGTGTTCGGTGTGACTGGGAATGCAAGGAGAGAGATACAACAGATATTCCTAAATCTTGGACAGTTTTTATGGTGAATAGTCCCTTTTTTTTTGGCCAGTGCATTCCAAATGACCTGTGAAATTTATAAAGGTGAGGCTCTTTTGGATAAAAGCTTTCTTATAAATGCCAGTTACTTGGAGAAATGGGACATTAATGTCCCAAGGAGTAAAATGACACCACACAGCTTAGTTCCAGTATGAGATTATATCTATCCTCAGGGAAATGAAATATATTCACATCTTCTCCATATGCCCCATGCTCTTGAATTATTTACTGTACTGGTCTCTCTATCCCTAGCCCATGGAATGGAATGCCAACAGAAACATAAAGTTAAATTCCTCATAATCACACTAGTAGGAATAACCAAGGGAAAACAGTAATTTCCATGATCATGAAGTGTCTCCCCTGCCTAAGGCATCTATTTGCATATTCATGTTTCCTTTCCTTCTCGCCCTCCCCATCCCCCACCTCTGTGGATTGAGTGGAGTTTATTTCCTCACACAGACAAAGGAGTGTTTGCTAAACTGGAATGTTTCAGTGTCAGTCTGTTCTTATCATGGAATGAATGAACCTTGGTAACAAAGGATTCCAGACCGGATTGGTATCCAATATTTGTAGTGTATCAATTTGTCTTCTAGAGAAATCATTTTTTCTTTTTATAGGTTCAGACGTTAGTTATATGTGCTTTTTTTTTTTTTTTTTTTTTTTTGTAAGTATGACTACAAAAGAGATCTGGGCCAGGAAAATTGTTTATGGGATCTAAAAGATAAAAGGATGAGAATTCTATCTGATACTCCAGAAAGAGAAATGATGCCAAATAAAAAGGGGAGTAATAAACCTTTTTATAATGAATAAAAATAAAACCATTTCCCCAAAAAGTCTTGTTTTCAACTCCAGCAAATGCTGTCTGAAAGCCTTGCTGTATCCTGGGTATTTGGGTGACAGGCAGAACATACAAATGAAATGGCTAGATCCTCTAGCTGTAAGGAATCTAAAGTCTAGTGAGGAATCACAGGACCATGGGGCTTCCATCATGCACTGAGTGGGACGACCTGGGAGTCAGAGCCTGCCACGGAGGTGCTTGTGGCCTAGGGGCGGGACGGTTCTCCCCCACCACAGAGGAACCTGCACCTCAAGTTAGCATACCAAGCCGTGGAGCTGCCTCAAGTCTGTTCCGGCTGGTGTGAACTTTCCAGGGGCTGAGGAGACAGAAGGGGAAGCAGGGTCAAAGTATGGATCCCTTTAGTCACCGATAATTTACAAAAACAGGTGGATTTCTAAATCATTGACCCGGAGGCATCTTGATGTGTTCATTCATGGAATATACCAAACAGCGTCCACCCAGGAGAAAGTCGGTAGAAACCGGATGAAGGGGCCAGTTAGACTGAGTTTCGGGTCCTCTTGCTGACCCCAAGGCTGCAGGCAGGGCCAGACACGGGGCAAGGAAGACCCCGAGAGGCACAGCTCAGACCCGTGGAGGCTCAGTGGCGAGGGGCCGGCAGGACGGTGTGTACTCCAGATACTTCGGACCCTAGGTGTGGAGGTAGCAGTGCCTTTCCACATTCCTCTATTAGTGGGGATAGAACTTCCCACACGCTCCCTGGTGGGACCTTGTCTGGAGTCCAGGTGCAGCTGGGGGCGGGGGCGGCCCTGGGAGCAGCCCACTTAGGGAGGACCTGCCAGCCCACAGCCAGCTGTGTGTGTCTCTCTGGAAACAGCCCTGTTTTCCTGGCTTTGAACTAGATACTTTCTTACACGGCCTGTGCCACCAGAAAGCCATACACTTTCTGGAGACAGTTGTTAATATGTGTCCAGAACCTTTTAACGTTGAGATAGCTTTTTTTTTTTTTTTTAAGATTTTATTTATTCATTTGACACAGAGAGAGAGACAGCCAGCAAGAGAGGGAACACAAGCAGGGGGAGTGGGAGAGGAAGAAGCAGGCTCCCAGCGGAGCAGGGAGCCTGATGCGGGGCTCAATCCCAGGACCCTGGGATCACTCCCTGAGCTGAAGGCAGACGCTTAACGACTGAGCCACCCAGGTGCCCCGGGATAGCTTTTGACCAATCATGTGATGAATGAATGTCTCACTTAAATAGAGGAACCATAAACCCAGTTAAAAAGTTTCATACACAGAGATACTCATTGTGGCATTCTGTATTGAATTGAATTGAGAATAAGCTGAATGTTAACAGTAGGGGAATAAGTAAACAAATCATGAAATGTGTTTTTGATGAAGTTATAGAGCCATTCATGATGATAGTGAGGAATTCATACTACACACTATCACACAGTACGATTGAGAAAGCAGGACTCTGAGAAAGCACACACCCTGTCCGCAAGTTCCGTGGGAGGCCCTGCGGGGATGTGGTGGTAGAGAGGGCATCTGGCCCCAGCTGGTACTTTTCATGCCCCAGGTTACACTGTTAAGTGCTTTCATATTCCTTCATATTTATCAAGTTAGAGTAATTTCTTAATGTTAAAAACTTGGCTCAGAGAAGTGGTTTTTTTAAAATGCCCCAGATAAAGGAGTGTCTGGAACTCACAAGGTGTCCTGGCTGACCTGGGAGACCAAGCCCTTGCCACAGGCTTTGAAAATGAGGAATTTTGACCAATTAGGTTGAAGGGCATGATTGACATTATGCAGAACAGATAAGCTTACAGAGTGACTGGAGCTCAATGTGATTTTATTTTGCATTTTATTTCTTCCTTTTTTTCTCTAAATGAGATACGTGGGACAGTGTCCCCACAATACATGCCGTATTTTACATAGATACATATAATACAGTAGCTGTGTGGTTGATAGCAAAGAAAATGGGTCTGAATGTCATGGGAGGGGGAGCTTGGACTGGTGAGGGGTGAGGTGAGAGGGGTTTGTCTGTCAAAACGTAATGACAGCATCCTGAGTATGGAGATGGGATAAGAGAGCTGTTACAATGAGAGTATGCTATATGTAAAGAAACATGAATTCAAGAGTTTTCAGTTGAAATTGTAAATGCATCATCCAAAATAGATTTTTTAAAAGGAGGAATCTTTTGAAGTGTCCAGAGGATGTCTGGAGCACAGATCTTTTCCTAGAGGTAAGAATGAGCTGGAGTGTTTGAGTCTGTCACCTGTGTGAGAAACATTGGAGGGGATACCACCAACCCCCCCACACGCAGGGGCACTCAGTGTGTGTTGGCCTTGGAGACAGAGTTCAGCGCCATCCTGGACATTGAACTCTGTGGCCCAGGAGAGTCTTTTCAGTGTCATCTTTTGCAGTCAGCCCGCAAAAGGGTGTTGCTCTAAGTACCTTGTGCTTTCTTTATTCCACAGCTGCAAAGCCCAGAGAAACCTGAATTCTTTTTTTGCTATTGTGATGGGTCTCAACACTGCTTCTGTTAGCCGGCTGTCACAGACCTGGGAGGTGAGCCTTGGGGGTCCACGTGGAAAGGGGAGTGGGGGCTTAGGGATAAATGAAACCGAACGGGAAATGTTCCCGCGAAAGGCCTCTCTTCAAAATAAATTGATTTAGATGGTTTAAATGAGTTAAGTACTACTAGGGGAAAAAAAGTTAAAAATGAATGTGTCAGGTGGGACTCTTTTGATCAAATGGTCTTCAAAATGGTTCTTTTATTTATATAAAATACAATACATGAAATATATATTATATATGTGTTCGTATACATAATATATATGTATACACACAGACACACACACATATATGAAGGAAATAAAAATTGTAAAATGCTCCACAGCTAGAATTTGTTTTCTGCTCTGCTGCCATGATAGTGTGGTCCCAGTCCCTTGTTGGTCCTTTCAAGAGCGGGGCAGGTGTCCAGAAGCGGATTTGCGGAGGTGCTAATGAGTGTAAGCTAGGCCTCTCTCTTGCAGGGCCCCCCGGCAGTGTGTTCATGTGGTGATGTGTATCTGTATAAAATTTGCAGAAGTAAAGTAATTTTGTATTTTTTTTAAAAGAGGGCCCACAAAGTGTTAAGTTTCAGGCCTCGCAAGTCTGGGCTCTGTCCGTGTTGCATGACAAAGGCTACCTGGGTTCTAAGATGGAGAGGCCCACTCAAGTTAACCCACGTCCTGGGACACGGACGCTAAGGGCATATGTGGGAAGAGCTGAAACTGGGGCTTCCCTGAGTGTGGCCAGACACAGACTGAGGGCTCTGGCCTCTCCCCTGGCCCCATCACCTTCTTTCTTTGGGCTTTTGTTTGTCTCTCTCTCTCTCTCTCTTTGTTCCCTGCTGACTGGCTACCTCGCTGAGTGTACCATTTCTCTCCCTCAGCCTTTCTCTTGTACTGCCAAGGCTGCTCCCTGATGGCCCTGACCTGCATGTGTCTCATGCGGCCTCCTTAGCTTCTCTCCAGCCCCCTCAGCTTTGGCTCCTGTCACTACTCCATTCTCTTCATGGTTCCCAATTCTCACTCCTGCAAGATAGGCCAACTATCTTTGTGTGTGTGTGTGTGTGTGTGTGTGTGTGTGTGTGTGAGTGTGTTAGTGATCTCAGCACAGGGCTGTGAGCATCTTAGGGATTCACTTTCTTTGCTTTGGGGGCCATTCTCTATTGGAATGCATGGTGGTGACCTGAGGGTCAGGGTCAGTGCTCCTAAGAGGAGTGCGAAAGAAAAGAAACGAGAGGCCTGCCTGCCCTGGTTAAGCAAACAAGCCCTGCACACACATCACAAGATAAAAGGCAGAGGACAACAGATGCCACCATCGATCAGAGCAGGAGGGAAACCAGTGGCCAGCAAGGCTCAGAGGAGAGTGGACTTTGAATTAAACCTGGAGAGAAGTCTTGATGTGCAAAATTGAGAGGAGAAAGAATTCAGTTCAATTTAAACAGCATGCATTTCATGCACATATGGATGGCCTGCAATGTGCAGGGCCCTGCGTCGGCGCCGTGGCTGATCCAAAATGGGCCGGACCAATTAGAAGAGTACATAGTGATGAAGGAGTGATATGGAACTGAAATCCCAGTTTGTATTAAAAAATCACCAGCGTGTGGAATGTCTAACCCGCCAGATTCCTGCGTCATGTAGCAGTTGCTTATTTTAAACTGTTTTTAGCACCGTTCCCAAGGAGTGTCACATCAAGGAATGATGAATATTGCACCGTGGGAAGCAGTCCTGGTAGAACCAAATGATAGAGGTGTTTGTGGTCAGAAACGTGACACGTGGAAGCTCAGCTTAGTAAACGTTCCCCCCTTGGTGCCTCTGAAAGTAATGGACTTCTTTGACCTTTTCTTTTTTGTATTTTGTTTGATTTTAGAAAATCCCTGGGAAGTTTAAGAAACTTTTCTCTGAACTTGAAAGTTTAACAGTAAGTAGTGAGCCAAACGGGACTTACTCTTCAAATTAATTTGATAACACCGAATTTCTTTGTAGATTGCAGTGGCCGGGACCCACACTTTACTATGTCTGGTAGCTTAGACTAGATCACTTGTACATGAAACTGTAGCTTTTCTTCTTCTGGAGGGAAGCTGGCAGTTAATGCTTCTTCCTCTCCATGGAGAAAGGTAGTGAGAATGGTCCTTTGACGTGATTTGCAGAATGCGGACTTGTGAGTACATCGTCCATGTCAATGCCTACAAAATTAATTGGTATAAATGGAATGTGCAGTCAGTATCTTATGCATGATTCTTTTCTCCTTTTTCTCCTTTCTACCATTTCTTAGGTTTAGATTTTTAAAAATGTCTAGTTGCTTTTCAGAACACAATAAAACAGAGTTCACTTATTTTCTGTGCATTGTCCGTGCATCATGAGGGAGGTTTTTCTTTGCAGTGCACCTAACAAAAGACTTTGGGGTTACCTCATGATAGAAATTATGCAGAGGAAACTGTACTTAAAGAACCTATTTGAGGAAATAATAGGGCAATCAAAAGGTGCCTCTCTTTTGCAGTCATTTCCCATTATTGTAAACCAATAAGTTGACTTTTATTCATTGCCTGCATTTCCTGCCCTAATTTAGTGAGTTTATTCTCCAAGGAAACCTTTATCTACTTTGTCCTGAGGAAGAACCTCTCGATATTTAAATCATGTTCAAATTGTATAGCAAACGTGGATTTAGAATTGTTTCTATAGCACATTGATTTTTCTTTCTCTTTGTAATCTGCTTGGTTTGGCAGGATCCTTCCCTGAATCACAAAGCCTACAGAGATGCATTCAAAAAGATGAAACCACCCAAAATCCCATTCATGCCGCTGTTGCTTAAAGGTAACAATTTTCTATCTTTTATGCTGTCCAATTCCTTCTTCAGAGATGTATCACTCTAACTGTACAGGGCAAAAAAAAAGGCGGGGGGGGGGCTCTCGGTATATTCCTTTAGAGTAATTCTGACGTTCAGACCTAACCACGTTTGCTGGAGATCGGTTTTGCAAATGCTCAATTATGTCTGAGGTAGCCGAGATACTTAACTGTATTTGAGAGATACCAAAGCATTTTCACCTGGCTCACAGAACTTAGCAGTGGAAACTTGTGTTTTTATTTTGCTGTGCTCTAAGTGCAATCTTATTTTCTTGGAGTTGACCATCCACCTAATTCAACCACGAGTAGGGCTGGGAGAAAGAACCCAAACAGATCGTGGGCTGCGTTTGCAACTTAAATTTCTGAGAGCTAACCGCCCGGCTGCTGCTGTGTGAGAAATACCTGTGGCCAACCCCAGCAATATAGGGTATGAAAATTATTGGTGGAGAAGGGACTGTCTTCTTTCTGGCCGTAGCATCCATTTGGGAAAGTATGTGACGGCTGCAAGCCGGTCCACTGGCTTCTCTTCTGTGGAGCACCAAATAATTCATCCCGAAACATGTTAGCTCAATTTGCTGATGAGATCTCAGTGGTCTCTTTCAAACCAAGACAGTTAATTAAAAGGAAGTGCTGCTAACATTCACTATATATCCTACCTATGTGCTTTCCAGGAAAACGGGATTTGGTCCTTTTTCTTGGCCATATTTTGATTCTTTCCAAGGGATTTTATAGGAAGGCTTTTTATCTAGCCTCCACCTTCAGAGGCTTGTAATTACTGCTGGGTCTGGCCCCAGTAACTGGTCTCATAAATGTGATTCTGGAAATGAGCTGCCCGGGAACCCGATTGCTGGATGGCCCGGCCCTTCTCCTCCCAACCCACCCCTCTCCCATCGCTGTCCCCACTGGCTGGGATGCTGATATTCCCTCCTCAGCTTCTCTCCAGAACAACCGGAGCTTGGAGAATTACTGAGCTGCTGTGATCCCTGCTGCTCCTCATCTACTCTGCAGCTAGTGTGAAGCAGGAATCTTCCTGAAACAATACTCTATTAGCACAACTGAGGCATGCAGATGCTTCATTCAAGCTGAAAAGACTCTGCTAAATGTAAATGGATGAAATAGGGAGAGATTGTGATGCCAGAATAACAATTTAAAAGTTTATTCAGGCTTATAATTTTTATTTGCAAAATAAAACATCGTCTACTGGAGAGTGGGGGTGGCAGGTGGGAAGTAACAGATTCCCTTAGACACAAATAGGAAACACAGGAAATGATGACAGATCTGGGAAAGGAATTAATTTTAAGCAGAAAAAATTTTGAAAGAAAAGTTTTAAGGTAATGAGAAATTAGTTGACAGTGTCCCTTTAGCTTAATTAGATATGAGCAGTGCTTTTTGCTGTATATTTGTGATTTTCCCCAAAAAATATTTAATGCAGTCAAGTGTCTCACACTTACATCTTAGCTTGGATGCAATTTTCTGCTCTGCTGAGTTTATCTAGACCTCTTTGTTGGCAGCAAAACAAATATCCCTTTTTTCTACCGAAAATATATTCACTCTAGTACTTTTTTTCTTTTTTTCATTAGAAGCTTTCTTGAGTTTAAATAAGCATTAGTTTTCCTTTTTAAGTATTTTGTCCTTGTAAAAATAAACATCATTAGCACTTTATGGTATTTAAAATGATCACTTCTGTCTGAAATAATTTCCAAAGGAATATAGGGTGAAAATTCAAAATATGTATATATCATGTGTGAAACAAAACGTTTTGGAAAAAATAGACATTAATTTTGGGGTTATTTTTAATTGCAAAAAATGTTTAAAGTTGTGATAAACTACTTTAGAACAACTAATGCTTTAGTGAAAACTCGCCCCCCCCCCTTGTGCCTCCCACTTTGGGTTGCTGTTAGAGAAAAAGGACCAGATTGAACTCCTTGGGTGTTAAGAAGGATTAGGCCTCCCTTGTTTCATTTTCGTGAGCTGGTCAGTTCCCAGTAAGCATGCAGATTATCAAGTGAGCGCTTCACCTGAGGATCCTTCCAGTGTCTTTCCTGTTTCCCAGTTGAATTCTTGCTTTTTGATTTAGTTTTCCCCCCTAGTGTGGTGTGGAATCCATTCAGAAAGTGGATGAATGGGAAACCCTAAGTAAGTGTAGGGGAAAGGATCCAGCTGAGCTGAAGGCAGAAGCAGCCGGACAGTGTGTATCATGCAGTGTTTTTGGAGACCGTAGTCCTTTCCAGTAGAGCGAGTATCAACAGGTGTGTGAGGATTAACTGAGGTCCTCTGGGGGGCTGTGTGCGTATCTCAGAGCCGAGATGATTAGTGCAGATTTGCGGGGGTATTTAAATAAAAGGAATATCAGGGTGCTTGTATATTTCTGCCTCCTCTCTTACTTGCCATCTCCAAATGGAGTCGCTTCGTCCAGTAGTTCTACTATATGAAGTGTTTGGAGAGTGTTCAGCTGTCTCCGGATGAACAGTGCTCATTTCCCACACTCAGCCTGGTGGGTACCCTGAACTGCTTCACAGCCCAGGACTCAGGTTCTGAGACCCCAGGTTTCTCTTTCTTTCTTTGCCTCTTTGTCTCTTTTCTTTTCTCTTTTCTTTTTCCTTCCTTCCTTCCTTCCTTCCTTCCTTCCTTCCTTCCTTCCTTCCTTCCATTTATTGGTTTATCTCTCTCTCACCTTCCTCATCACACACCTGCCATTCACCTGCATCAAAACCTTCAGCCCCTTGAAGCCCCTTCTGGGTGGCAGCCCCTTCCAGCCTCTCTCTCCTTCCCACCTGGCCAAAAGCACCTTCCCTGCTTTATTCTCCTGCCAGCATCAGCCTGACCTCCAAGCCCCTGAGGGTTGGGGTTAAGTGAGACCACCCAAGAAGAGAAGAGACCTCAGGCAGAGGGAAGAGAGGGAGCCCCAAGGAAGGACTTGAAATGTTGCAGACACACTCCACGCCATAAATCTGGCAAGGTGACTGACAGGTTGTAAGAAATGCCCAAGTCTGTTCGGCTCGAGCTCCCAGAGAGGCATGGCTGGGGAGAGGAACCAGGCTCCCTGGGTTTGAATCCTGGCTGGGACCTGGGACGAGGAGAGCTGTGATCGCGGGCCAGCTGCGCATGTTCTTTGGCCTGTTTCTTCAGGGCTATACCTTACAGTCTTTTGTTAGTGCCGTGTCTGATGCTGTTAATAAAGATAAGTGCCATAATCGTCATGACCGCTCATCATTATCCTTGGGAACATGGAGAGGATGACAGTAATGTAACAGTGAGGAAATGGACCAAGTGACTCAGGGAGGGTGTTTGTAACCTCTCAGGGAGTTAGGGGAGACTAGGCTTTTCGGTGGTGTGTGATGTAGATAGAGTGCGCACAGTGCTTATTTGCCACACAAAAAAGGTAAAAGCTAACTACTCTCTTCTAAGATTTATTTATTTTAGAAAGAGAGAATCCTGAAGCAGCTTCCGCCCTGAGCAGGGAGCCCGATGCGGGGCTCCATCCGAGCACCCTGAGATCATGACCTCAGCCAAAACCAAGTCTGCCGCTTAATCAACTGAGCCACTCAGGCACCCCAAGATATTATATTATATTATATTATATTATATTATATTATATTATATTATATTATATTTTAAAAGGTTTTATTTATTTGAGAGAGAGAGAGGTAGAACAAGTGGGGGAGGGATGAAAGGACAGGGAGAATCAGACTCCCTGCTGAGCAGGGAGCCCGACGGGGGACTCGATTCCAGGACCCTGGGATCATGACCTAAGCTGAAGGCAGATGCTTAACCCACTGAGCCACCCAGGTACCCCCAAGATACTTTATTTTTTAAGTAATCTTTACACACAATGTGGGGCTCAAACTTAAAATGCTGAGGTCAAGAGTTGCATGCCCTTCTGACTGAGCCAGCCAGATGCCCCAGGACTACTCTCTTCCAAATACTGTGACACAGAATGAAAGCTTGTATTAAAGATAATAAAATAACCAGAGAGTTTGTCAGATGACCGTGTAATTGTGAATTGTTTTCCTGTTAGAACATCAGTTTAAAAGAGGGGGAAAAAATCTTAGGAAGACTTTGCGGTCAGTGCTGGAAGCTGCCTAGAGGAAAAGTTTGGATCAGGGTGTCCTGTTAACTGTGTTACTCGTGTCGCCCCCTAGTGGGCCATCAAAGCTCAGCGGCCAAATGCGTTGTAGGCAGGTTTCCAGAGCACCTAGCTCATAATTGCCCCAGGGGGACCAGCTGAATGAAAGTCTTGATTAGATGCAAATGCTTTCCCTTTCTATTTATAGGAATCTAAAGCTGTTCTTTTCCCTCTTTTATGTCAGGTTACTTTAACAAGATAATTTTCATTAGGTTTGCCCTCCGCGTTTGGGATCTAACATGATTATTTGCAGTTTCTTTTAACTGTAGTATATTTCTTACTTTGATTCTTGTCTTCAAGGATTTCCTAATGCTGAGTCATTGACCCTCTGATCTGAGTTTTTATGATCCATCCACTCACTGAGCTTCAGCTGCTGTCTTTATTTTAACTAATTCCCAAACCCCTTTCTCTTGAGGAGGCACTCCTGGGTTTTGTTTTTTGTTTTTTGTCTTCTGTCACTTTAAATGCAGTGAGGCTCAAACCAAATGTAACTTTCCCTTCCTCTGAAAATGTACCTTCATCTTACATTCCTTATGTTCTTTTCTTCAGTGATGCTTTTTTGCACCCATCGAGGAGGGCCAGGAACTTTGCCATTTTCTGACCTGTCCCTTTCCTAACTTCTGATACACAATCAGGCACTGACTTTTGGACCCAGATATCTAAATTGAAACATCTAAATCTAGATCTTCTAACATTTTAGGTAAAGCAGACCCCATACACTTAGCCAGGAGTTGTTAAAAAGCAAACACATAGATACTAAAATTCTTTTGTTTCTGGCTATTTAGTTCTTTTCCGCTCAGTGTTCTGGCCTAAAAACGTGGTGGACTAAGTTATACATAGTGGGCTGGTTAAGTTGAAGTCAAACACTTCACTGTAAGTACAAAATTCATAATTGCATCTATGTTATAATATCTTCCCCCCACACACATAAATTAGGCCTTTGCACATTGAATACCATACAGAGTCAATTTCAAGTTGCCTTGTCAAATGCATGGAATAATGCACAATGTCTAAGAAAAATTAGTAGGTTGTGTTGCATCTAGACCTCCTTAGCCCTGACTCCTGATCCATTCCTAACAGCACATATATCTTTTTGTTTTTAATTTTCAGATGTAACATTTATTCATGAAGGAAATAAAACATTTTTGGATAATCTTGTCAATTTTGAAAAACTGGTATGTAAGTTTCATTATTTCTCCCTTTTTCCCCTGTAAGGAAAGTGTATGCTTTTCTTTCTTGCTCCAAGAAACAAATGGTTGAAGTATTTCTCTCCTTTGAATGCATGGTCTGCTGCGTGTAATGCATTGTCACTAAAATGCATTCCAGTTAAAAATAGGGGTGCTAGCAAGGTTTTGAGAACCAAATATGAAAATCTGCTTTTTTAGGTTTGAAAATGGAACTTCATTACGTTCACATCAGAGGTCGAGGGTGTGTTACTGAGCCAGAAATAAAGCAGTGAGGTGCTGCCAGGAGGCATTCGCACTCAGGAGGCCAAGCTCGACTGCTAGAAAGGCATGGCTGTGCATCTCAGTGTGCACTGCTTCCGAGGCCCAGGAGAAAGCTTCTGGGGAGGTGTGTGCACCTCCAGTGCTCCCCACTAGGATATCAAGGTGGGATTTGTAGTGTGTGTGTGAGGGCAAGTACCACGCCTCTATCAGCCCGTGGACTGCGCGCCACTATGGAGACAGGAGCCCTAGCACAGGGCCCTCCCTGCTCACCACCGAAAGGTCCCCAGGCAGTCCCTCCTTACAAGTTACCAAAAGGCCTCTTCCTGAATTATTTCTAGGACCTTCTCAGGTATTTTCTCACGTAGTGGGCTCCTCCTTGCCTTTCTGACTGGCCTGGGGAAGAGGCGGGGTTGCCCACAAGAACTGAGCCAAGTGTAAAGTAGGAGTGCTCCAAAGAGGCCCAGTAGACGACAAGAATGGGTCTGTCTGATAATGAACCTTAGTGTCATAGATGAGTCTGTCCTTCATAGTTAGAGATGATACCAGTGACCCCTGTCTAGAGATCCTGACCTTTGAGTGACCTTTTCAGCAATGATAATGGGTTTCTGTGAACTCTTTCAGGAACTGACCCCCGATTCCCTGTGAGATGAGGTCAGGCCAGTGAGAGAGAGTAGGTTGAGGGAGGCGGGGGTTGCAGACCACGACCAAAGAGCAGTACAAACTGATGAGTCCAAGTGAGGTTTGGCATCTGACCTTTGTCTCATAAGTGCCCTGCTCTTATCGTCAGGTTAACTCTCCACACAGAGGGTGAGGCGGCAGAGAACCGTTGCCATACAACTTGAAAACCCGAGCACCTAGAATCTGGGAGACAAACATCTTGGGATATCTTGTCATAACTCCATTTTAATCACTGGAGGATGATAGGTTTGTGCCCTCTCCTTTTTTTAGATTTTATTTATTTGACAGAGAGAGGGAGAGAGCACAAGCAGGGGTAGCAGCAGGCAGAGGGAGAAGCAGGCTCCCTGCTGAGCCGGGAGCCCGATGTGGGGCTCAATCCCAGGACCCTGGGATGTTGACCTGAGCCGAAGGCAGACACTTCACTGACAGAGCTGCCCAGCCGCCCCTCTCTTTTAAATTTTAAATTCCTGAAGAGAACGTCATGAAAAAAAGACAGCTAGAAGACACATACAGGTATAGGGCAGCCCCCTGGGTCCCCTCCCTCTTCAGGAGCTTGAACTATCGCTCAATAAACTTTGCTCAGCTGCCCACCAAAAAAAATAAAAAATTAAAAAATGCAGGTATCCATGCAGAGAGTGGGCCTTGGCTCCCACATCCATCCACCAGGGGCGGCTGGCGCATCACTGCTAAAGAGAGCAGATTCCGTGGTATCGGGGAGTTCCTGGGCCTCAGTAGACGGCACTGAAGATGCAGCCGGCCTCCTGCTGGCCCCCTCCTTGCACGAGAAGACAGCGTGAATCACAGTTTCTCAAAGGACAGAAATCTATTTGCAGTATACACAGCCTGTGTTCTACTTGGATGCTGGGGAAGGAAACTGAATTTCCCAATGGCGTCAGTATTTTGAAGGAATGTTTCTTAGCAAGGAACAGTGTTTCGCTTAAGCTAAAACAGGATCATCTTTCACAATAATGAACCAGTAGAACCTAACGGAATTAACTGGTGAGAAGCCAATTCCTCCCGATGGATATTAGCTTAAGCCGGCTAGCAAATAATGCAGTGTATTCTCTTTATCTGGCTGATTCAGGCCAACACATTAAGTCCGACGATGCGAAGGCCCAGAAGCGCGCTTTGGGTCTAACGAGATGTCCGTCGTGCCCTCTGCTGTCTCAGCAGCTCTAACCGCTTCAGCACTGAACTATTCAATAATGAAGAAGCAGACACTTTCTCTTTTTCTTTCTTTTTAAAGATTTTATTTATTTATTTGACAGAGATAGAGACAGCCAGCGAGAGAGGGAACACAAGCAGGGGGAGTGGGAGAGGAAGAAGCAGGCTCATAGCGGAGGAGCCTGATGTGGGGCTCGATCCCATAACGCCGGGATCACGCCCTGAGCCGAAGGCAGACGCTTAACCGCTGTGCCACCCAGGCGCCCCGCTTTCTGTTTTTCTTCTCGACTCCTCCATGTCGAGAGCATCATCCTTTATCATCTCTCCCTCCTCTTCCTCCTTCCCGCTTCAGGAAAGCCGAAGATGAGGACCAGGACTGAGGTTCTCACTGCAGCTCTCAGTACTCAGCCTCACATCCACCCGGGGGTCCCGTGAGCCACACGAACGGCACACGATAGAAATCAGTGTGACGCCATCGCTTAGAATGAGAGCCCTGCCCTAGGAATAGCAGTCAACTTTGGGGAAGGAAATGTAACAATACACTCACAGACATGAGTCACGTCTCATTTCCTTTACAGAGGCAGCCTGAGCTACTGCTCTAATCACTGTCCTATTTAATTTTCCACTATTGAGTAGAAATAAATTAGAAATACAGTGGAGAACAATTTAATAAGTAGGTCATGTTCACAAATAAAGTTTCTATAGTTCTGACAGATATTAAGTAAAAAAAAATTTGTACTAATGTTATTCTTTTAGCAATAATTCTTTGAGGGCTTGCTGTATATGGACGAGCCTTTGCGTGGTGTGTAGAGGCAGGGCGGGAAGGATGATGACACGCTTGGGGAAGTTTGGAGGACCAGATAATAATAATGTTGATTCTTGAATAATAGGATGATGTTTGGATTTTGAGAGGAAGCAAATTAGAAAGTCACTGTGGATTTTCCAGAGGACTAGAACATGATAGCAACAGTGTTCAGAGATGATTCTAGCAACCGGAGGGGAGGAACAGTAGTGCAGAATGGTGTTGTCCTAAATGCCGTCTTTCTCCTTCATGGTGGAACACTAAACACGAGAGAGCTAGAAGGCTGTTGGAGGTACCCGAGTGTGAGCTCATGGGACCTGGTCAAAGGCAGCCATAAGGTCAAGAAGACTTCTGCGTGCAGATCAGTGAGAACTTCAAAGAAAGAAATAAAAGCAAAATCCTGAAGACCGTAGGAAGGAATGTAAATCATAAATGGAGAACAGTCTCTATAATGATATTGGTGTTTTAGAAAATGTTTGCCTTTTGTGACTATTTCTTTTACTGTCTTGATGTGAGATACTTGAGTCTTTGATGCCACCGGTATTCCTACCGGCGTGCAGCAAGAACGCGGGAGTCACTGTGAGACGTAGGACAGGTGCTGGGCATGCAGAGCCCTCTAGTGGCACCCGGCCTAGAGGAGGCGCAAAGATCCCGAGAAGTGCCGACCACCAGGCCAATCTATACTCTCCCAAGGAGCCGCCCAGATTCGGAAGGGAAATCTCAGAAAGGCTTCACGGAGAGCAGGCAAAACATCCCCGGAAGTGAAAAGCCTAGGCAGATTCGGACAGGTAGACGGGGTGGGGGTGCTGGATTTCTTAACACCGTGTAAACAATGGGCTGTTAGAGTCCATGGCATGTGGAAACCCAGGGCTCAGTTACACTCTGTGCAGCCAGGGTTGGGAGCACTGTTTCTGCAGATGAAGACTTAATAGCCCTTCGTCATCCAAGCTCAGTATTTTCTGTTAAAGTTAAGACCAGTTCCAAATACAGCTCTTCGTTTGCACCCCAGGGTGTAAAATCCATCCCGGCAGGCACCACTACCCAGCAGCACCCTAAGTGACCCTTCCATTGATACGTTTCCTCCTCTACCTTGCAGCACATGATTGCCGACACTGTCCGAACGCTGAGACACTGCAGGGCTAATCAGTTTGGTGAGTACTGAAGTCGGGCACGGGATGTCAGCTTACCGCCCCTGGGCACAGACTGTGAGCCCGTCACAGTGTTTGGTGGGAATGTGCTGAAACAGATTATAACGTGTAATATGCAGGTGCCGTATTCTCTTTTCATTTTGTCACTGCCTGTGTGGGATGCGGAGGAAGACAAGATACAGCAGCCTTTTATCCTCTCTCGGCAGCAGGTGTCCCCCGTACAGGGTGACTTTAGAGGATCAGAGGCTCCCCAAGGCACCCCTGACCCAGAAAGTCTGTTTGGTTGTCCCTTGGCTCAGAAATACCAGTGGGTTTATCAGGGGTGACCCTGTCCCTAAACTCCTTGCTTGGAGCCTTCCTGGAATAGGAACAAAGTTTGTAAAAGTTTCTGAAGCAGCCTTCCAGAATCTTTACTCCTCTCCAACAAAAACTTCCTGTCTGGAGCTGCCTTTCACTGAAAATGTATTTTTCTGAGCCCTTTTGTGGACTCCCCACTGAGATGAATGTATGTAGGGATATGTGTTCCCTTTTCAAACCTCAAGCATAATTTACACTCTGTTTAAACAGCATTAAAACACTGCAGGAAGGAAGGAAATCCACTTTGTTGAGTTCAGGGAGCGTTCACACGGGCACTGGCATCCTGACACCGATACTGGTGATCAGTGCGTGGCGATCATTAACGCGGAGCAGAAAGTAGAGCCTCGGAGAGGTGACGCGTTCGGCCACTGTTCAGACGGAGCCTGTGACCTCCTGACCCAGCCTCGTTTCTTTGCCTTGTGCAGAGTCTATAGATAAGAAGAGTGATAAAAAAAATTGGAAAGTTAAATTCAATAATTATAAATCAATCCAAGCTGACCACTAAATAAAGCTTTAAGTAAAATATCCTCATTATAAAGTAATTTTCTCAATACTACAGAAGTACACATAAAGTAGAAAGATCAAAGTCCTCCTTCCTAAGGGTAGGTGCATATTCTGAAGAATTTTCTTTCTGTCCCAGCTGGTCTTGGCTGGCAGTATTGTCCCCTACAAAGCAACGGAAATTCTGTGTGAATTACCAAGTTGCTGTTTGAAAGGGAGAGTTACAGATACAGGACCTAAGTTTTTAAATACTCACATCAGTTACTACCACCTGATAGGTGCTTAGGTAATTCTCCACGAAGTACTCAGTAGACGCACTTACCGTAGAAACGGTGATAATAACACTGTCGTGGAGATTCATTCAAATACAAGCATAATGTTGCCAAGGGTTGGGTTCATATTCCTTTCATCCTCCTTTGCCTTCCAAGTATTGATGGGCACTCAGCTCATTCTGAGACCTCAGTCTCACTGACCGAGAGACTCTGCAGATGTGGGCAGGAGGGTTATACTGGCTTGGTGGCCTCGACCCTGTCTTGAACCTCCCATCGCCAGGGAGTAGGTCTGCACAGCACAAAGCATAACTCTTTGTGTTCAGTATTTACGTATCTTTAAAAATTGGGTTTGGGACTGAATTAGTAGAATCAATTTTGACAATTTATATAGGCATAGTAAACCCATGTCAGCAATGGGGATAAAACAAATACTGTTAAGCCACGTAAAAATTATAGAGTGCCAGGTAAGTGTCACTTGTCGTGGTTGGAGCCCTTCATTCTTCTGCCATCTCAAGGTCAAAAAATTAACAGCAACATTACTTTGTACCACTGTGTTTTCCAAACCAATATTTACTAAACCAAAAGCAGTCTTTCAGTGTCTCCCAGAGAAGGTGTTCTGGAATAACACAACTCTTTGGTCACTTCCAGACAAGTGGAATGGTAAAAACTTTAACTCCTTGCGTTTCGACTTTTCGAAACCAGGAAGCCTTGTTTGCCGTTAAACCTTAAGAATGACAAGCTACCATGACATACGAGCCTTAGATGATAAAACACATTTGTCACAGAGGAGGAAAAAATGCATCTCACCAAGAGAAAAAAAAAGCTGCATTAAAATGCGTAGCCTCCTGCGGGCCCCTTCTCCCCAAGCCAGACGTTGCTGCTCCCGTCCGAGATTCCGTGAAGCCGGAGGATGTGATGTCACCATCTCTCTCACGTGGCCATTATCTCTCTGTAACGGTTTAGTCAGGCTCCCGGTGCCTTGAGGTTTTGGGGATTTTTCTTTGGATTGTGTTTGTTTTTAACTCTGGGAAGTGGGCTTGCCCCATTGTCCGGGCCGCTTTATCTCGGGCTCCTTATCAGAGCCTTTGCCAGTGTGGCACGTACGTGTTCACAGGGCCCTCACGCTTCTGGCGGCCCTTCAGGGTTTTAACAGCCCTGGGTTTGGGAGTGGAAAACCCCCTTGCCTCCTCCTTTGCTGGGTAGACATTAGCCCATCCACGTACTTCTGGAGCTTGCTTTGCCTGTAAAGCATATCTCAGGTTCCGTTCTGTGATACCTGTTCATTCAAATAGTTCCTCCATTTTTTTTAGTTTTTCCAAAAAGTAAGGGTGCCAAAAAATTCTACACCATCTAAACACAAACAATTGTGTCCGTGCAGTGAGCCAATGAGCAGTGATTTCTGACGATTGCAGACCGAGCTAGAAGGGCCAGGGAAAGCCACTGAAGCAGGCAGTTGCTGTGACATGGGACCGTGGACGTGGACTCGGGAGCCACATGGCCTGGGCGCCAGTCCTGCTGTGTGTCTCTGCTGCTTGCCATTCTGCAGGGGGGCTGCTGACACAGTCACTAAATACTGGATAACGTTAGGTGATGCGTGCTCTAGGAATGTTAGTGGAACACGGAGCTTGCCAGTCTAGTGACCTGACCTGAGGACCGAGTCTGAGCTGGACAAGCATCTGTGCCGTGAGGGTACCGATCTCCCTTCCAACATGCTGGCTTGGGAGTCTGCCTGCTAGATGTGCTCTAAGCCTCGACGTGAGGTTTTACTGGTATTTAGAAAGAGCGTTTCTGCTCTCAGGACATTGACTGTCTTTTTTTTCCTCCAAAAAAACAGGAGGTGACGTGTCTCCAAAGGAGCACCAAGAGTTAAAAGCCTACGTGACTCACCTGTATGTCATTGACAGCCAGCAGGCCCTGTTTGAGCTGTCGCACAGGATCGAGCCTCGGGCGTGAGCCCCCATCCCACCGCCTCGCCGTCCTGTCGCCGCAGCACTTGGAGCTGTGGGCATGTCGGTGCTGAGCGCGTTGCCTTCCTGTGAGAAAAGAAGTTGCTGAGTTTTATCAGCGTAAGACCTTGCACACGGGAAAGCCAAGCAGAGCGTGTTCAGGAAGTGATGGCAGCCACCAGAGATGGGGAGAGGCTCTCCAAGCCGCTCTCAGAACGAGAAGGCAGAACAAGAGGCAGAAGCGTTCTTGAAATGCAAAAGTCTGGTTTCTTACGACCGCATTGTTGATCCGACCCAGTTTTGATCTTGAGATGTGCCAGTGTCAAGACGAGAGCATGTCTTGTCCTAGTGACCAAATATGTCAGTCCGAGTGTGCATGAAACAGGAGTTTTCCTTCGCCTGGTGGTAGATTACCATTTATAGGCTGTCAAAGCAGCAGCTCATTCGAACACCTGAAGAAGTGACGGCGTCTCTAGATTTCCAGGGAAAAGGAGTGGCCGCTGTCAGTACAAACTGTGACATCACCAAAAGCCACTTGTGTCTAGGAAGTTAGAACCAGCAGCTGGCATCTGTGCTCTGATTTCCAAAAGGGAAATGTCAAGGCATGCATTTCTTTGCATCCACAATCACTTATCAATGTAGGCTTGCAGGGGAAATGCGTTTCTGCACAACTGATTTGCAGCCATAGGCTGCATTGCTTTGCCAATAAGGAAAAGTCGTAGTCATCTGTAAGAAATGGCCTCACTGTTTAATTTCCGGGGATGTTCTTCACATATGCAAGAAGATTCGCATTTCTTTTTTAAAAAGCACAGTGCCTGATAGAGGGTAGGCGCTCAGTAATGATTTAGAGGAAACAGAGTCCCAAAAGTCTGCCTTCTTGTGCCTGATGATGCCCTGGCCTCCAGCAGGCTCCTCCGCCCCCAGTACAGAATGGTAACAACTAACACAGGGAGGTTAAGTGGGATCGATGTGGCAAGCACTTAGCACTTTCGAGACAAGAGCACGGTAGTGACTAGTGACTGCCCGTCTTACGGCAAGTAAGCACCCCCAGATACCCAAATGTCTGATTGATGCTGGACACTTAGAATCCTGCAGTCCACCTCCTAACCAAGGCCGGAGCCTTTCCGTAATTTGTCTTTTCCCCCCACAAAGTCTCAGAGTCTTTTAGTCTATTTTTATTCCTATTTTGGCTCCTCTAGTTAAAATCTCTTGTTATTCTGAAGAACCAGTTAGAGGATTTCCCTTGAGCTTCCAGTGAACAACAAAAGCCTGTGGGATACAGGAGTGAAAGCCACCACTGCCGGCCAGGTGCTTGTCACGTTGCTAAAATACAAGGGCCCTGCTTCATGTCCTCAACCTTCATTTTCCATGCATGTGAATTCTCCGCGCTCCTGCCCATTCATCCCTCAGGTGCCTGCACAGAACTGCTTCCTGCTGTCCCATCCACACCTTATGACAGAGATGTGCCCGATGCTTGCTCATACCGTGTTAGCAGCGCTGTTTCCCAGGCATGGGAACCACACCGAGCTTGCGAGATCCACGGGAGGAACCACGTGGAGAAAATTTTTGGTAGGACTTTCAAAGAGACTCCATCTGTCCCCGCATGTAGAAACTGGAGTCCTAAAAACTAACAGGGTTATTAGAGAAAGGCACCATCTAGGGCTGGGCCACCCAAAGACAGGCTCAGGCTACCGGGTAATGGACTGAGACCCTGGAGGAGACAAGAGCAGGTGAAACCAGGGAAAACTGGCTCTTCTCACGGCTGGTCAAGGGGAAAGCTCTCCCCTCGGCAGCTATTGGGGATAGCAGAGGCTTAGCACAAAGGCCTGTGTTCCTGCCTTTTCTCTACGCTAGGGAGGACCATTTGGCCATTCTGCTCATGTCAGGCCATTTTGACGTTGTCTCCACATTTTACCATTAGCTCATTTCACATTAGATCTCCATTGCTCCAACCAGAACATTACCTCTTGAGGCCTCATTTTTCATGGAGAATGATTTCAGCATAGCTCCTGCTGCTTAGATCCCAATTCAGATACGTACACAGCCAGATGAGTCCACGCATACATCATGGTTGAACACCTTCCGATGGTGTCGTCAGTATTCCACCTGGTGTGGGTAGACCCAGGCCGGGGAGCTTGTGATGCTTGCCCACAGTTCCCTCCAGCCGTGGTCACGTGACTCTCAGGCCAGCAATGGGAAGGGTTTTGTGTAGTTTACATTTGCTTTTTCGTCCCTGTCTTCTGAATGTCAGAATTTCCAAGTCTTTCTGAAATTTAACAACTGTCTCAGATTTCCCAAGCCTCAGCAGCTCAGCAGTCTCCGAAGCCCTGTAAAGACTTAAATCTGTAGCTCAGGAATTGGAGGCGGGACCGTGGGAACCAGATTTAGCTCAGCATGAAACTTGCCGTCAGGAAGCTGGGCTGTCCCACAGGGAGGCCCCCTGTGAAGAGGGGTGGGCTGTATTCCCTTTCCAAATATTTACCCACACCTCTTTGGAATACATTTTGTTCTGGCTGGAAGGGCAGGCTAAGATGTCGAAGCACCTTCCCAGGTCTTAGATTTTTGTGGTTGCATAAGCTCTCCATTTGCTCTGAAAACCTCCTGTCATCTGCCACTTTCCTCAGCAAGTGGCACATGAGCACTTCTCAGTGGGTTCTGGCTGCTTCCACACAACCCCGGACGGTCCTGTGGGCCTGTGGATTCCTCAGCATTCCAGCAAAGCAGCCCTGCTTAGAAGTTAGCACAGGACAGGTTCCTGCGGGCACAACTGCAACATTTCTGAAAACTTTCTCCCTACATATTTGCAGATGCTCCAGAGGCTACGGTGTTTTAAGTTCACTTCTTGTTATAATCTGTACAATTATTATGACCTACATTCACTTTATGTTAGTATCATTAATGATGTTTGAATAAAGACATTTTCCTAGACCCTTGTCCACAAGCAAGCTGGGCGGAGCATACATTGAATTCACAAGGATGAGGACAAAGCAAAAAGCCAGGCCTCCCCGTTGGTAGGGGAAAGGTGTTGTGCCGTGTAGACTAGCCTCTGAGTAGAGAGAGACGGTTGAATGAAAGAGGGAGTAGTTGGTGATTTCTGGTCCTTGGAGCTGGGCTTCACCATGGCCCCAATCCCACTGCCACTGTCCTGTTACGGCCGTCACATACAGCACAGATCCCAGACCTCGCATTCTGAAATGGCACAGCTAATCCAAGCTTCTCGGAAATGAGGCAAAAACATTAAAATGGGGGAAGATCAGGTCCATTGCAGTTGTCTCATGTGGGGTTTCTTTTAAATGCTTCAAAGACATGTCCTTAAAATTTCAGCCTACTTATTAATGAGTGGGCCGTCATGCTTAAAACTGGTAGGTGGAAGAAAAGTTTTTAAAAATTGCCAAAAAGTTAGATGAAATTGTACTACTTACTGTATAAAGCAAAGCTGTATATACTAAACGTTTTTTAGCAGAGTAATATTTATTTGCATAGCCTATTTATTCGTATTACACGGTTACTAAATACTGGGATGAAATTGATGCCCTGGGGCAAGGACTCTCGCCTTTTAATGTACCATTACTTAGGATTGCTGTGACATTGTCAGCTTGCATTAACAATTAGAAGATAGAAAACCCGCAATCAGGGTGTCTACCTAACTTCTCAGGGACTACACTTCGTAGTTTTCCACCATTATAAGAGCTGGTAAATATGAAACATTTGTGGAATTACCAGAATTGCCATTAACAGTATTTTCTTTCTCCTTCTCTTGTGCTTTCTGCTTCTGTATATATGAGTGTGCTGTGTATTTATCGAAGCTAGTAAGCAATAATTTATATGTAAAAAGTTGCCAAGCAATATAAGGTGAAAACTTATATAAGTCACTGTTACCTTATCTTGTATTTTCGAGTGTTTTTTAAAAACTGCTTTTCCAAATATAAGATTATGTTAAAAGATACTATCCGTGCCTCCTAGCTTCTTGCTGCGTCTGTGGGCTCTGTAACCTGTGTCCTGGAAGCATATTATGCTCGCCGTTTGGAACCCAGAAATCATTTGCTCACTGAGAGGGCGACAAGTAGGTGGAAAGGTTCCCAGGTGGCCACTGAAGCCTGCATCACTGGTCGGGGACCTAAGACCCTGTGTGGGAAATGACATCAGTATTCTCGTATGCTGTCACCACAGTCACCGCACTCAAGTGGGATCAGGACCTCTCCCTTCCTCATCAGCCCAGATACCGAGGGAAGCTCCAGGCCCCGCCGGCGCCAGAGCCGCGGGTGGGACGGTGCAGCACAGGGGTGATGCCGTGCTCTGGGGCGGTGGGAAGACTCGGCCATATTATCGTTCAAATCTCTTCCGCTTCTTACGGGATGATCATACTTCCTGCTCACCGACGTCAAGCTTTGGCATGTGGTCATTCCTTCCTGTGAGAAGATTATGTATCTTGCCATGTTGAACTCAGGAGCGGCCAGATGTCCTGCCGTGTCCAGTGAAGAATGGGGCGAAGTGGTCTGTGCAGCCTGTAAACCAGAGCTTGACAAGGTGGCCATGCCCGCCAGGTCCCTTCTGCCATGAGCTCTCCCATGTTCCAGGAAGACGTGTCTCCAGCCGCCTGGGTCTCCAGCCTGGGAAGGACATGTCATTTGAGTGAAACATAAAACCTCAGCATTAGAAGCCACTGAGGTTTGGGGGTGATTTGTTACCTCAGCAGAATTTAGCCTAAGCTGATAAAGTCGCCCGGGGCACCTCTTTCTTGATAAACTGTCCTTTCCCGCAGTCCGCGTGTGGGCAATAGTCCTGGCTTTGCAGAGCCCCTCATGGACGAAACTACCTGTTGTCACACTGCCATGCAGAGGCCTTGTCTTCATACGGGAAAAGGTAAAGAAGACCAGAAGATGATCTTCTTGGACTCTCATCACCCAGAAGTGGCCCTTCTGGGTGCCAAGGGAAAGTGAGAGGTGAGAGAGCAGGGGTGCCTTGCCTCTGAGGGGACTCGGAAGCAGAGAGAGGAAGACCACTGGGTACTAGCGCCGTCGTCCTCATCCATAATCACTTCATCCGGGAGGGTAGGCCTGGGGTCTGGAGCAAGGCAGGAGAAGGAAGGAGAATGGAAACCCCAGGCTGCAGCCTCAGAAGGAAACAAAGCGAAATTCCCATTGCTCTGGATAGTTGGGAGAGTCTCGTCATTGGAATTGCCCGTACTGGGAAGATGAACAAGGCTCCTGTTCAGGTTAGCAAACTTCAGAATGAACTTTCTGGTCCTGGCCCTGGTGCTCTAACTACAAAATCGTATTTCAAGACTGGAGAGCTCCAAGGCGGGCTTGGTTCTTCTCTGAGGCCGCCTTTGTATTTGCTTTCCATTCACTGCTAAAGAAACAAGGTTCCTAAGCTTTAGACCTGCTAATATTCTTTAGTAGAGTATTCCTGTTCCGGAAGGCAGCACAATTACGTCTTGGTTGGCAGAAGCAGCCAGCATCCTCTCCCAGCACGAGAAAGGCACACCCAACAAGCAAGACAGCCGTACTGTGCAGAAGCGTGCGGTCCCGAGTAGATGCACTTGGCTCCCGGGATGGTGAGCTGAGGTCCCTCCTCCAGCCACACTCAGAGCTGGGTCCAGTTGCAGCTCTCAGTTTTGTTTCTTACGGTGACATGATGTTTGCGCAGGAGGAACATGACCTACTCCACAGCCCTACCGTCGCTCCTCATGCCTGCGCCCCCCGCCCCGGGCTGGTGGGGACGCCTTCCAGGGGGTGGGTTCAGGTACCCTATGGTTACTTTTCAGGGCGTTTCTGCCACAGCGTCATTTCATTCCTCACCACGGCAGTCCCATGGTAAGCTCTGCGGCCACCCCTGAGTCCACTTCACCCCAACCTGGGGGTCCTCCTTGCATGGCTCTTGCAGTCCAGGGTGAAAGCAGGGCAGGGAAGGGGGGGAACTCTCCAAAGCCTTTCCCTGTTGGCCAGCCACACCACCTCACCATTTATTTCCTGCTGAAACGGTACCACATTACAGATCTTCTCAGTGCGCCTGGGCGTTTTCCCCTAGTAGGAGGAGAAGAACACGTCTACGTGTTGTGGACTTGCTCCTGATACCTTGGGCTGTTTCGGACATCCCCGGGTTTTAGACCTGGAAGTGGGGAGGGTGGAAAAGCCAGGCATTCCTCACTGAACTTCTCCCAGGGAGACCCATAGGCAGTCCCAGGCTGGGAGCCTTGCTTGTCTGAGATGTACCCTGGAAAGTGGCACTGAGCACTGCTCCCCGAAAGCCCCGTTCCTGCTCACAGGCATTTGGAGGTTCCCATGTTGTCTGTTTGTGGTTAGAGGCTGTAATTTCTAGTTAGAACTTGCGTGAAAATAATCGCGTTCTGAGAAAAATCCCCACAGTTGACCACTTGTTCTTATAGTCTTGACGAAAACAAAACCAAATACAGTGCAGCAGAAAGATTAAAGTCTTGGGGCACCTGGGTGGTACAGTCGGTGAAGCGTCCGACTTGATTTCAGCTCAGGTAGTGATCTCAGGGTCATGAGATCGAGCCCCGTGTCGGACTCTGCACTCAGCGAGGAGTCTGCTTGTGATTCTTTCCGTCTGCCCCTCATTCTCCTGCTCTCTTTCTTGCTCAAATAAACATATCTTAGAAAGGAAGGGAGGGAGGGGGAGAAAGAGAAAGAAAGAGAGAGAGGAAAGAAAAGGAAAAGAAAAAAAGAAAAAGAAAAGATTCAAGTGTCAAAAGCAGTTAGCCCACGTGGGAGACCTAAGGCAAGGGCAAGATCTTTCCCAAGTTTTGTGACAACGGGTGGTCTCTGGTATCTCCTAACTCAAGTCCCTTTCTATGGGAGAATCTCATACGGTGATGCCACCACCAGGCCAAGTCCACAGTGTGGGGACCATCTTGCCTCCCCACTCCGACACCCCCTGCTTATCAGCTTCTCCACCAGCATCCCCATCCCATCCCCCTGACTGAGCTCAGGCCCTGGCTGTCTAGTCCTTCAGTTGTTACAGTAATCTTCTACCTGTGTCCTTCCCTGACCATGGGCAGGCCCATGAATTTCCCCCCCCTATCATCTCCAAACTGCCCTCAAAATTTTTGTTTCCTGAAACACAGATGTGACCCTGCCTCTGTGCAGCTCAGAACCTTCAACAGAGCCTCCAGGCTATAGAACCAGAGCTCAGTTGCACATGAGCGCTTTACCTTCTGGCCTCTGCTTAGCTCACCAGGGCCCAAGAGATCGGGCAGAGGCCCCAGGAGACGAATGATTTGGTGCCCTCATTAAACGGGTATTCTAGGGGGAGGGGGGATTGATTCCTACTAAATAATTGCTAAATACATATGTGAGGCTTATTTGCTACTTTCAAAGTGTAAAATCTTAAAGCCCTACAGATAACGCACAGCTGACTGGGGTGGAGACCCCTGACTGGGGGCGCCCAGGCCGCCAGAATCGCCTCAGGGTAATGAGCTCCTCCCCGCCAGAGACACGCAGACAGATCTGAAACCAACTCACTCCTTAGAGGAGGGCTGTGCTAGGAGACCTTTCCCGTCCCTTCCAGCCACCGGCTGCTAAGAAAGCTGGTGCAGATCTGTGATGGCTGAAGCGAATTGGTTTTATTTTGCTTTGGGGTTTTTTTTGCGGAAGTGACTTGGGTGATGTGGGAAATAAGAACTGTTCATGCTCCTTTGTATTCAGTTGACCCCGGCTGCGCCTCAAGCTGGAAGGGAAAAGGCAGGGGGAGGGGGCCGGAAAGGAGCCCCCGCCCTTTCCCTGTCCTGTGCCCGCTGCTGACTCCACAGTCCTACCCGAGATGAGTGCCGGCCATAAATGACCAAATAAAGCCCCTGGGATCACTGTGGCGGGGCCTGCTTCTGAGTAGCAGGCCAGCTACTGCCTCCTGTAGGGTAAGGAGGAGGCACAGTAAGGGTCCACGGTGTCCATTCAGCGGCCTCTCTATGCCCCGCTCTGCCGTTTGACCCCGGCTTGCCTTCTCCCAGCCCCACTGCCTGGATCCAGCACCCAGGTCGGCCCAGGCTCTTCTCCACGCCCCCCCCCCAAACACATTGGGCCCGAGACCCCTTCCGTCCCTCCCAAATAAGGCTTGTCCACTCCAAAGCCCTCGTGGATGACTCCATCCCCCAGGGGACCCCCTTACCCCTATCCGAGTTCTTGCAAGCAGGGCCCACCCATTGCTCTTTGAGGAACCACCTGTGTTGTCTTGCCTCCCATCCAGGGGGGGCTGACTTGAGGGTCAGGAAAAGGCTTAACAGTGTGGCCTCTGAGGCTGGACCATCAGGTTGAGATCAGGCTCAGACATTTAAGAGTTGGGCGAACTAGTGAAAGTTTCTACCTGATGCAGCTGCCGTTTCTGTGCATCATAAATGGGGGTTAATCTGCCCCTGCCCCCACCCCACAGGGTTGTATGCGAACCACAGTAAAATGCTTGTGAAGTGCTGACTACGACGCCTGGAACATAGTTGGCACTCAAGTGATAACTACCGGTGAAGATCATGGTGAAGGCGACGACGACGGCAGTGACTGGATGCGTGCCAGGAGATTTGCACCCACATTTCTACTCTGGGCAAATCCCTGAACTTCTCTTACGCCTACTGCTCTCAATTGTCAAACAAGGTAATTAGCAACATCTTCACCACCAGGCAGCTGTGACTGTGAAAGGGACAGTGCATGCGAGAGCCCTGTGTGCGTGCCAGAGTGAGAGACAAGTCAATTTCCCTTTGAATCCCCACGTGCCCCACACAATCCTGGGACCCAGCAACGGCTCCCAAAATGTGTGCTGCTTGATCTGAACCAAGATGTTTGCATAGAGCCTGCAAAGCTGGGGTCCTACTGATGTCAGCATTCACACTGTCATTCACAGACAAACACAGGGAGAAAAAAGGCAGATCAGACCTTGGGCCTGTTCACCCCAGATCCAGGGCCACCGCCACTGGCAGCTCCCTGGAGGGCTTTTTCTTGGCTCCATCCCACCCCATCCCCTGCTGGGTCCCGCTCCGACCCCAGGCTCCAGAACCCCCTCCCGGGCAGCAGCCCCACCTAATGAGCTTCGGGCTTCCCAGTGGCAACCCAGAAGCATCATGGTTCTGACCCAAGACTGAGAAGGACAGACGCTTACGCTTCCCCTCAAAGGAATTTTCTGTGGTTTCATTTAGAGTCCGTTGGTGCAAGCACTAGAGGACTGAGCCCAGACTGAACCCTGGTTGGAGATGAAGTGCCCTTTGTAAGGCGGAAAAGCTGGAGAGGCGGAAAGCAGAAGGGACAGCCCACGCTGGATCTCAGGTTACAGTTGCCTCCTGTTTTTCCTCCCTCAATCACCCAGTAACTTCCTCTCTCCCCCACCTCTCTCTTATCGATAAGCTAACATGGATCTGCAACACACTTGGTCGACTCTACCGCATACACGTTTCTTGAGCACCTACTATGTGGCAGGTGCTCTTCTAAGTGATAGAAGCCATGAGCATAATTTCTTCACGGAGCTTCCATCCACTTGGAGAGATAGACAAGAAACAGGACCAGTAAGTAAAATCAGCAGGAGTAGCTCAGACGATAAGAAGCAAGGAAGGGGACTGGAATGTTCGACCCGACAGCCAGGGGAGGCCGTTGCTGTGGGTTGCATTGGTCCCCTCAAAACTCACATGGTGGAATCCTAACTGCCAGGATTTCAGAATGTGACCTTATTTGGAGATTGGGTCTGTACAGAGGTTATCAAGTGAAAACGATGTCATTGGGGTGGGTCCTCTGGTAAAACTGGTGTCCTTGTAAGAATGGCAAATCCGAGGACCACACAGAGAGAACACCACACGAACATGGAGACAGTTGCTTCAAACCAAGGAGAGAGGCCTGGAACAGACCCTCCCTCACCGTCCTCGTCCGGAAGGAACTGACGCTGCCAACAGCTCCAGAACTGCAAGACAATAAGCTTCTGTGGTTTGAGCCATCCGGTTTGTGGTCCTTTGTTATGGCGGCCCGGAAACGAATAGATCCTTGCTGAGAAGGCCTGAAAAGAAGGGAGCCGGCTGGCCCTGCAAATCCTTGAGGGAAAGGCATCCCAGGCAGCAAGAACAGGAGGTGCAAAGATCCCGCAGGTGCAGCTGGACTTTAAAGACCAGCACAGAGTCTGGTGTGGCTGGAGCCAGTCAGCGAGGGGACAGAAGCAGAGGAGGCCAGAGACGACGTGACCAGAACACACAGAGCCTGGTGTTTCCTCCAGCTCAAAGGAGAAACCACTGGACGGTTTCAAGCAGAGAATGACACGATCTGATTTGTGTTTTAACAAGATCATGCTGGCTGCTGAATTCCCAATAGACTAGAAATGGGGTAAGGGTGGAAGCTGGGAAATCAGTTAGGAAGCTACTGGAATGATCCAAGCAAGATACGATGGCGATTTCCACCAGGTGGGGGCAGTGGGGTGGTATGACATAGAACAATTCTAGATATGTTTAGAAAGTGGGTATCCCCACACGTACTGACAGACTGGATGTGGAGAAAGGGAGGAGTCAGGGTTAACCCTGAAGATTTTGGCTCAAGAACCCAGAATAATGCCATTGTAATTATCTGGTATGAGGAAGACCTTAGAGGTAGTGGGTTTGAAGGAGACTATCAAGAGCTCGGTTTGGGATGTGTTAGGCTTAAGGGGTCCACTAGGGAGCCAGCGAGAGTTTCTCTACACCAGACCTGGTGTTTATGCTAAATGTGCTGAACATTCATGCCCATCCATTTCCAGGATTTTCACCAGGGTCAAAGGGGAAAGCTGGGTGTTGTGTAGGATGGGCATGTGCTTTTGGTTGATTTAAACTAAATAATGATCCTTCAGACCGCCGGGTCCATGCTCCAAGCATGCCCAGCACAGCCGTGGAGAATGACTTGGAAGCACCCATCCCTTCCAAGCTCCACCCAACATGCACCACCCTGCCGGGCAGCAGGCTCTCTTGTGGGGCCCCCAGCTGTGGCTCACCACAAGCTTCCCCCAACCTTCAACTTTGACCTCACAGATTCATGAGGCGGCTGCCTTCGCATTCAGGCTTTCTGTCCCAGGAGAAATGCAGAAACACGAGTTACATGTTTGTCATCCCAGATTCTGGAGGCTGCAGTTAGCCAAGTGGAATGCAATAAGCCTAAAACCCGAATCGTGGTAGGCCCTCAAAATAAACATTTTAAGGTGGTCCCAAGCTTGCAGCTCGAATTTTCCATTGCACAAACTTTATCCATTATAAGAAAGGACTTTCTTTAATTCTCAGAACAATCCTGGGAAAAAGGAATTGTTATCTACAACGCGCTCAGCCCAGCTCACAGTGCACCTTCTATGGTTGATGGACAGGGGCTTTGAACCGGTCATGACCAAAATGTGGGGCAATAGCGACATCTGGTGGGCATGTGGTGATCCGGCGCAGAATTTAAATCGCCGTCAAAACTGCCGTTCTTGAGGGCCGGGTTAAATCGAAGGACACAAAGGGGCCCTGTTAAAGCCGGGGCAGAGGGAGAGGCGAGGGCTTTGCTGCCGTCCTTACTGGGCCTCGGTCCAGTAGGTTTTGTTCTCTGTTCTTCCAGTACAATGCAGAGTCTTTTTTAAAATACAGAAATCAGGGAATGAGAAAGGAGCTGAACTACAGAATGTTGACGCGCGAAGGGGTCAGTCAGGCGCTGTAATCTGCTGTCTCCTCAGGGGATGAGGAGGGCGAGGGCAGGGATGGGATGGCCCAGCAAGTCCCCAGTCTCCCAGCTCCCCGCACTGGCCCTCAGGAGAAAGTGAAAATCCCAAACGGGGAGGAAGCAGCGCCTCCCATCTGACCTCCGCTTCCCCCTCTCCTCCGGGACTGCTGCTCACCCCCACCCCACCCGCTCCCCAAGAGACCCAGGTTGCTCCACTCCCGCCCAGCTACACCTTAAGTAACCCTCGCTCCCAGGCCGTTGGACTAGTCCTCCACCAACCGGGTGCAGAGCGGTCCTCCGTGGCCTAGGAGGCGCTGTGCTGCACCTGGGCCTAGTCTGGTGACGCCCACTCGCCGGCCCCTCGGGGCGTGGACTGCCCCGCCTGCAGCCACCTGCCTGCTCTTCAGTGAAGGGACTCTTCCCAGGCCCCAGTCTCGGCCCCTCCAGGAAAGCTGCCCCCCCCCCACACCCCGCGGCTTGCTTGGATTCCCCTCTGAGGAGAGCCTCCGACCCCCCCTCCCCAGGTTGACCCCCTCCAATGAAGCAACGGCCTGTGCACTGCTCCGCCTCGCCTCCCCTCCTGACTGGCATAGATGGTGTCCCAGCGAACAGACTGTCGTCTTAACCACTGACTGTCAGCGTTCAGCACCCAACCAGGAGGGTGGCAGGTAGTGGTGTGGTTGCTGGGAGGCCGAAGGTAGCTGTCCCAGAGCCGGGGACAGGACACCCCTGGCTACACAGAGGCGCCACAGCAGCAGGGGACGGGGCAGCGGTCGCTCCATCACCGGGCCCACCTCGGCCAGGGGGTCACTTCCAGGCCCCGGGAGGATGGCCGGAGCCATGAACCTGCCTGACAGGTGAGGATCTCCTGCCGCTGGGGGTGAGCCCAGGGAGGTCCCTTTGGGGCCCTCCCAGTGTTCTGGTGTCTGCCTGTCCAAAGGGCTGGTAGCAATTCCAGCATGTTCCTGAGCGATTATTGATCTTTCCCAGAGCAGATTCCAGTTAAGCCAAGCCTCAGGTCCATGTGAGCAGCAGTCGTCAGTCTTGGAGTCCGGGGTCCACGTTGTCACGTTCTTCCTCGAGGCTCAGAAGCACCATCCACGGCTCAGAGGAGACGGTGGGATACATTAACTAAGCTGTGCTCAGAAACAACACTCGGACTGGTTAGGGGTGTGGGGAATCCTCGTCTTCTGCTCAACTGTCACCTCCGCCCTGTGGGTTGCATTGGTCCCCTCAAAACCCCAACAGTCCTGCCAGGGCTGATTACGTTGGTGGCTCACCCTGAAGGCTAAGAATTTCCCCAGCTTTCGTAAGGCTGAGCGGTCCTATTTCCCCCGCCATTTACAAGCATCTGGAATATTCCCGGGTGTGGACTCAATGGGCCACCTGCAATCCACTAGATTGGAGTATTTGCCCGGGGGGGGGGGGGCACAATAGGCACAGACAAAGGATTATTCCTTCCCTCCTCCTTTTTTTCCCATGAAGGAGACTTGAGGGCAGATCCAGGAGGAAAAGAAGGAAAAGTCGTCAACTTTTCAACCCTCAGGCACTTACAGGGCCTCCTTGGTTGCCACTGGGGCTCCTTTTGTTCTTTGCCCCAGGCCCAGTGGGGCCACACTTCTCTTCTCGGGAAAGGCCAGAGTCAAGATGCTGGGACCAGCCAACTCCCTAGAGGAACCCAGTTTCCATTGTGCATTGAAATGCCCATTTGCCTGGGGCTGAGTTTCCCCTCGGAATCAAAGAGGTCAGTAAAGGCCCGGGACAAAGCACAAAGCCTGGAAGCCCAAAGCCGCTCATAAAAATGGAGAGAAAATGGGCAATTCAGAGCTGTGCCAGCAGTGGGCGTGGGGCATGGCGCCTTCTCAGGCTGGCCGTGCCTGGCCATTGGGTCTCCAAACACTCCCTCTATTTTGGAGATGTCAGTTTGGTTTGAACCCAAGACTTGACTGTGTCAAGGTGGGATTAGGGAGAATCGACAAGAAAGAAGGCTCCCTCTGGATGACAAATTTGGCACTTCTGCATTTCATGCTCCCATAATAGGCCCTCCAGACACGGACAACACCATATGTTATTTTGTTATTTTTCTTTTCTTTTAAAAAAGGTTCCCAGTCCTAAGTTGTTTTGTTTTGTTTTGTTTAATGGTGCAGATCCTGGCCATTCAGAGCTGCTTAGCATCTTCCGTTAGATGTTTTTTAAAAAAAAAAAAAAAAGCCCAGTTTTTTCCCACTCTTACCTCTGCCCTTTGGTCTATTTCACTCAATGCTCTAATAGAAAGATTCCCGGATCATGAGTCAGAAAACCTGCGTTCTGGTTCCTGCTCCACCTTCTTCCCACAAGTGTGACCTTGGGCAAGTCATTTCTCCCCTCTGAGCCCACTTTGCTAACGTGCTGTGACCACACAGAATCACAGGGAGGGAGGAGACATGGCTTGGCTAGTTCACTGTGTCATCATGTAATAACTTTTGATTCACTGTTGGGGAGTTCATATGTTCATTCATTCACTCATCCATCAAATATTTAATATATGTAGAATCATCACAGGCATGAAGATACCAAGTTGACTAAGACCTGGTCCCTGCCCGTGAACAGGCAGCACTCCGTGGTGGAAAGTGTACTGATTTTCTGAGGGATACAGCCAGGTTCCAGCACTAATTAGCTTTATGGGCTTCACTAAGTTTGTAATTTCTCTGAGCCGTAATTTTCTCATCTGTATAATGGCCTTATTGTATAGGGTGACTAACCATCCTGTTTGCCTGAGACTGAGGAGTTTCCTGAGACACAGGACTTTTAGAGCTAAAACTTAGAAAGTTGGACGAGTTGGTAACCTAAAAGAAAGATGAATTGAAGGGACACATAGACAGGGTAGCACAGTGCCCTGCCTCTGATGGCGGCTCTATAAATACAGTCCCCTGCGTACATGGGCACCTGCAGACATATGCGGGCGTGCACACGTGTGCTCACGCACGCACACACCTCATTACATGGTAAAGGAAAAAGGAAAAATGTAAACACACAAATATGGTACAGCTCAGGCAGCAGGCGCGGGGAGGAGCCAGACTTTTGAACGGAGCAAGGAGAGGTTGCAGAGAGCAGGAGCCTGGGAGCTGGGCATTGAAGGGGCAGGTGGATTTTATCAGGTGAGGGTCATGACTGGGAAGGTGCGTCCTATGCGTGAAACATTTGTAAGCGCACAGAGGCTAACAGCTTAGAGCTCTTAAGGGGTGTTCTCTGGCTGCTGACAGGTGCTGGAAGCAGAGGCCAGCAGGAGGCTAGTCTAAGAGTCCAGGAGAAATGTACCCGTGACCTGGACCTGGGTGGCAGCGTGGGTGTACGGGGAAGGCGACAGATTGGAGAGATATTTAGGAGGTAAATCAAGAGGGATTGGACTCAGAATGAATTTACTGAGTTAAGTAAATAGATGAATGCATGCATCTTGAAAGGTGTTCGTAAGGAGACATGTACCCTGGGAACTGCCTTAAATTCTACTGACATTTTTGATCCACACAGTAAATGTGATGCAGAGAAATGATCAAGGCCATGTTGTGACTTCTGTGGGTCCTAGACCTTTGCTTTCGTGAAACCCTCCAGCATTAAAAAAATAAATATGTAAGTATTTATATATAAAGAATATGCAAGTATATATGTATATAAGCATATTGGTAAAAAGAGGAATATGATCCAGGAGTATTATATTCCTTTTTGTCTCTTGATTTTAAAACTTTTTAAAAAATCTTTATTTATTTATTTGACAGAGAGACAGCCAGCGAGAGAGAGAACACAAGCAGGGGGAGTGGGAGAGGAAGAAGCAGGCTTCCTGCTTAGCAGGGAGCCCGATGGAGGCTCGATCCCAGGACCCCTAGATCGTAACCTGAGCCAAAGGCAGACGCTTAACAACTAAGCCCCCCAGGCGCCCCAGAAATTTTAAAACTTTTGTAGGTCGCTGAAAGTATGGTGGACCTTAGACTCTGGGCCTGTGGTGCCTGAAGGATGAGGCAGCCCTGGAAGCCCACCAGCTTCTGCCCTTGCGGACTTTTCTCAAGTTCAGCGTGGGCACAGAGCACCATCTAGTGGCTCCCACATTTGTGCTGCAGCTGAGCGCTTCTGCCCTGATGAAAGAGTGAATCTGCAAAATCTTCAGTCGGAACCCCAGACCAGACCCAAATATCTGTCGGTTGGTGAATGGATAAACAAGCAAACCAACCATCCCACAAGAAATTACAGTATATACATAGACTGGCAAACATTCAGCAATAAAAGTAACAAGCTACTGTTGAACACAAGGAGGATAAATCTCAAAGCACAGCACCAAGTGAAAGAAATTAGACCCAATGACATGATATATACTTCAATTTATATGAATTCTAGAAAAGGCACAGGTATAGAGACAGAAGTTAGATTGTAGTTTGCCAGGGGCCGGGGGTTAGAGCAATGTACAATGTGTTAACGCTACAGAGGCACAAGGAAACGTCCATGGTCTGAATGTGCCCCCCCATGGACATGTTGAATCCTCACCCCAAAAGCTGATGGTGTGAGGAGGTGGGGCCTTTGGGAGGTGATTAGGTCATGAGGGTAGAGCCCTCATAAATGGGATTAGTGCCTGGTAATAAGAGGCTCCAGAGAGATCCCTAACCCTTTCCACCATGTGAGGAAACAGAGAAGGTGCCAGCTAGAAACCAGGAAGCAGGCTCTCACTGGAACCTGACCTTTCTAGTTCCTTGATTTTGGACATTTCAGCCTCCAGAACTGGGAAAAATACATTTATGTTGTTTGCAAGCCACCCAGATCAATCAGGAACATTTTGGGGAGATGCATATATTTTTCTTCGTGAGTATTGTCACATTTATATTACTGTATACATTTCTCAAAGCTCAACAAACTGGGGCCCTTGGTCGGCTCTGTCGGTTAAACGTCTGCTTCCGGCTCAGGTCATGATCCCAGAGTCCTGGGATGGAAACCCGCATCGGGCTCCCCGCTCAGCGGGGAGCCTGCTTCTCCCTCTGCCCCTGCTCCTTCTCTCACTCACTCTCAAATAAATAAATAAAATCTTTTAAAAAATAAATAAAAATCCCTTGGCTATTTTTCCATCATGCAGGCTCCAGCTTCCCACTCAGTTCCTCTCCTGCATCCCCCTCAGGAGCAAAGCCAAAGTCTCCCGCTCGCTTCTGTTCCCACCACCAGAGCTCAGCTCTAGGCCACACTCTGCCCATCTAAATCTATTTTGCAACTTGACAGAATGAAAGCGTCTTTCGTTTTTCCAGGGTCCACCCTCAGCAAGGCACGGTGGTTATAGACGGCAAGTCACTTTCCTCTGTTAGAGCTTCTACTGCCCAGTTGTCCCCCTGGAGGGCTCTCCTTGGCAGGCAACCCTCTGCTGCTTCCAGAATGCTCCATGAGCTAGGATGTGGTGCCTCGATTCCGTTGGCTCGCAGGAGTACCTAGTGGGACCCGGGGCTTTATTGAGTTTTTCCTGAATTCTTTTATGTTCTCATTGGTATGAACATCTGTCTGCAATGTTGAGGCAGAAGAAGAGAATCCCAAGCAAGCTCCATGAGTCTGACTCAGGGCTCCATTTCACAACCATGAGATCATGACCTGAGCTGAAATCAAGTCACACGCTTAAATAACTGAGCCATCCAGGTGCCCAAGGTGCCTCCTTTTTGCAATGAGATAGCATTGCTTGTATTTTATCATTTGTCTTGCTGAATGGCTTTGATTTGCTTTAAGTAAATACCTCATGGGAATGTCACTCAATTGAATTGCTTCTGCCCATGACATACAGAATTTCATTTGTACTGAGTTTCCTCCTGAAAACAGTGAGCAGTGTGTGTCATGTCGACAGCCCTGCCTTGGTGACAGAACGCATCAGGGCACTTGCAGGAACAGGGGCTCTGGTCTGCAGACAGGACGATGGCTTTGCCCGCTGGGGGAGGGCCTGCGTCCAAAGAGAAAGCCCGTGGGCCACCGAGGGCCGCTGAGCTTGCAGTGGCGCCCAGGAACCGGGAGCGTGATGTACAGGGTTACAGAGCTGATTAAGACCCACGGCTCAAAACACAGTCCTTCTGGAGCTGGTTCCCAGGCAGGATCTGAAGCAGAGCTCGGCTGTGCTCAGCCACCGGGCTGCACAGCGCACAGGACTGCGATCTGGCACGCCTCCAGGGCACATGCGGGGTCGTGGACACGTGACCAGTGCAGCCACACAGAGCCCTGGGCTCAGAAGGGCCCTGCGTGGGGTGTCGTGCTCTGCCGCTTCCATCTTGAAAGTCTTCATGATTTTTTGTGTGTTTTGTAAATAATGTCTGCTGGGACCGTGGAACGTTCACCAGGGCCTTGGAGGCTCTTCAAGTTGGGAGGGCTTTGTCTTTTAGCATAGCTTGTAGTGTTTGTTGCAAGCTGGACATTATGTGCGGAGTGAAAGGAATCGAGGGAAACGGGCCGTTAGTGCGAGGGCCTAAGGCTCTCTGGCTCTGGGTTGGCCATGTGGACGGGTTGCTGCCGCTGTAGGTGTGAGAAGGGAGACTTTCCTCTGGTGTCCTCGTTTTTGTCTCCCGTGTTGTCCTCGGATTTCCCCAGAGACTTCTTAAATATCTTGTGAGGCGCTAGAGCTCTCAGCTTCCCGGGGAGCATACAGGAGCCTCCGTGACCCGGGAGGCCGGGCGAGGGGAGCATTCCGCAGCCCCCCGGGCGTCTCCGGCCCTGCAGGGCGGTTCCTCAGGTGCGTGCTCCGCACGGCGCGCAGCTGAGGCGGGGCGGCCCGAGGGCCGGGCTGGCATTTCCCTTCCCCCAGGCTCGCTACGGGCCGACAGCCCCTCCGGAGGGCAGGCCTTGTTAAGAAGCACGGGCTTCTCCGCGCGTGTTTGAGGGGCCGTTCGCCCCCAGCCCCTTTCCAGAAGCAGGAGGGCACCTTCCTCCGATCTCCCCTCGGAGCCTGGCCCAGCGGTAACTCTCATTCGGGTGTGGGAGCCCCTCGGGGACCCGGACTCTCGGTCCTGCCCGCAGGGGCCTCCCGCGGCTCGTCAGCTACCCTGCGGGTGTCGCCGCCCGCGCTGCTCTCCCGGGGCCTCCGGCCGGTAAGTCCCCGTTGTCGGGAACCACCTGCGCGTCTCGCCAGTGCTGGCGGCCGTGGCCTGTCTCGTGGCCTCAGTTCTCTGACGGATTTGAGAAGACTTGTTGGGTTTCAGTTTGTCCCGCGTTTCTTGTTCTTGTGTGGGGAGGCGGTCAAGAAAGAATTCTTGAGATGTTTTTGGTGCGAAAAGGTGGTTTTAGGAAAGCACGGGGACAGGACCTGAGGGCAGGAAGAGCTGTGCATTTTGAGGAGTGATTGATTATATACTTTTAAGTTGGGGGGGGGTGGAGATCAAGGAAGTTTCTGAAAGCATTTTCGTGTTACAGACGACTTACAGGGTCCTGGAGGTCTGGCTTTTGTCCAGCTAAGGTTGCTTTTTGCCTCTAGCAGAGCGTTAACATTACGACAGTTGTGAACTCCTTGAGGATTGTCATACTGTGCCTGTCCCAAGTGTTTGTCCGTGGACCGCAAGCTGTGAGGAAATTTATTTATTTGAGAAAGAGAGAGGGAGAGCGTGCACGTGGTGGGGGAGGGGCAGACGGAGGGAGAGGGAAAGAATCTCAAGCAGGTTCCATGCCCAGCCCAGAGCCCAACTCAGGGCTCGATCTCAAGACCCCGATATGACCTGAGCCGAAATCCAGAACCAGACACTTAGCCTACTGAGCCACCCTGGTGCCCCAGGATATTAAATTTATCTACATTTCTCTTCCCTTTGTTCTCCTCATCCGGCAAGGCAACTTCCAGACTTCTTTAAATGCCTATCTGGAAACCAGACGTTCATTGACACAAGCTAATTTTTTCCTGTACAGTTTTAAGTATAGGGGAACAGTATGGTTGTGGAAAAGAGCATGGGCTTTGGAGACCTGGTTGGTTACGTTAGCTGTCCAGCCTCTCCTGACTGCTTCACTTAAAACCTTGCTGCTCAGAAAATGTATTCCGAGATCTAGCATCTTCCAAATTTGGGAGCTTGTTAGAAAAAGAGCTTCTCAGGCCCCACCCAGCACCTATGGAATCAGAATCCCCATTTAAGCAAGATCCCCAGGCCGTTCCTGTGCATGTTAAAATGTGAGAAGATTCAACCTCAAGTCACTTCAAACCTTTGAGCATTGGTTTATTATCTCAGTTCCCAAACTGTGCATGGAGGCAGACTGGGGCACCACCGTGAACTCGCAGGCGCTCTCTGGGAGATTTTCAATTTTTAAGGGAACCTCCAGCTTGAGATAGTTCCATTTCAACATTAAATCATATTCCTTTTGATGCTGTTGTATCAGTGAGAAGCTAGGAATTGAGCCGTGATAAAATACTAATAGTGTGTCAAGGTCAGTATGGAACCAGAAATGGGTGGCGATGTCCTGATTTCAAAATCTCAAGAGCTGTGCAGGGCCCACCAGGTGCCTCGTTGTTCGGAGATCATTACACACTACATTGTTTGAACCTGTCTACAGAATCAATAGAACTGCTAGGTATTGCTTTTCCTAGGCATGCTGCCACAGAGCACGAGAACTGAGAAAGTTTGGGAACCTCGGGGTTAATGTTTGCTTGATTACTTCTCTCTCACTTGATTTTTGAGTGGATTAAATGATAAAAGGTATAATAAATCCCTGTCCATTGAATATTGGTTCACTTCACTTTGCCTTTGTTCAGTCTGCTACTTTTCCCGTTGAGCTTCATCTGCCTCCTTTAAAGACAAGTGCAAAGCCATCCTAGCAAGGTCAAGGAACGCTGGCCTTATGAGCAAGCTGTGTGTACGAGGCCATAATCAGTTGCCGTCCTGTACAGTGCTTCTGTTGGTATCAGTCCTTCATGTTTACAAACCACTTCACATACACAACCTGAATTTTTCACAACCTCGTGAAGAAGCCATTTTAGAGAAGGAAAACTAAAGCCCTCAAATTCAGAGAGGTTGCATAATTGCCCAAGCTCACACAGCATTCTTTTCTTCCCGAAAACCAGTGCCCCTTACTTCTCTTGCTGCCTGGAGGGAAAGGAAGATCTGCAAGAACTGGGTGGAATGTGGGTAGGGAGTTTGAATTTGAACTCTGCGGCTGGAGTGCTAGCTTCCTGCTGGAGCTGAGGCCTCTCACTATCACTAGGGAGGGCCGCTAACAGCTGGTCTGAGGGCCACACTTGCGATGCCATGGGATGATTGGAGCCCAGTTCATTGCCCCAACTTGCCGTGAAATTGCACAGGGCCTAGGACAGCAGTGCATGCCAGCCCAGCCTGCTGGGATGATGGCGTCTGGCACAGAGCAGCTGCCACCGAGGAGTGGCCATTCTCAGATGATCTCTACCTCCTCAATGACTGGAAAGAAGTGCTACAATCTTTAAAACGGAAAAGCACCTCGGAGATTGCATCTTACCCACTCCCTTGACACACCCGGCTTGCCAGCTGCCGTGGGACACACTCTTTAAGACGAGCTTCAAATTCCCAGTGCCAGGCACTGAGTATGAGGGAGCTTGCGAGGAGCAGGTGGGACCCCAATTGCTTAGGTAAGATGCACACTCCTGGCTCCTTCTGTCTCTGGTGGGCAGCTAGAAGTAACAGAAGTTACCCGCTTACAGAGGCTGGGCTCCTGTTGTAGGACGGCAGGGCTCTGGCTCACAGAGTCAAAGAATGACTCTCTTGGACACAATAGGGTGAAGTGAAGGGAAAGTTATTAAGTGAAGGGGAGAGCAGAAAGGAAAGAAGCAGCTCTAGACTGCGAGGGGTCCCGAATGGGTTGACTCCAAGGGCTTTAAGTGGCCGTCTTTTATTGAAAACTTGACCAGGAAGCCTGTGCCTTGAGATTCATGTGCTGTCTTGGTTTGAGCAAGGACTATTGATAACCCCCTCAAATGATATATTTCCTTGAGGTCTGGTCATTTGCTGTGATTACAATATAGCCGCCAAAGAAAAATACTCCCTAATATCTGGGGCCAGGTGGTCTGGTCTATTCCCTTATCTCTTGCTCACTCTGTCTTAGCGCTTCTGCCCTCCAGGAATAGTTTCCGAGCCTAGTCAGGGGCCCCCTGTCTCTCCCTGCCTATGCCTTAACCCTTTCCTTACTCACTAGGTGAGGGTGGCATTATCTAACCAGCAGCCAGATAGCTATGCTGTGAGTGTTGAAGAAAGGGAACTTTATTCTGCTTCATTTATTTCCATTTTAGGTGATTTAATGAGCCCTACACACACACACACACACACACACACACACACACACACACAAAGACAGTTTGGGAGGGTTTGAGTAGATCTGGGGATTGGTAATGGACTCTGGTCCCCATGTCAGGGATGCTTATGACCTGGAAGGGCTGGGACAATTCATGGAAGGCAGAGGAAGCCTCCATAGAGAGAGCTTTCGAGACGAGGAGAGCTACATCAGGGCTGAACACACCATTGCCTCTGGATCCCTCATTTGGTCCTTGTCCAGATCAGGAGTGACCAGAAATGATGACCATCTGTCCACTGTTTCTCAGCCTCCGGCCAATGCCAAGGAGGCCTGGTGCACACGACTGCTCTGCCCACCCGAGCCTCAGTCCAGTGGGTGGAATGTCCTGCTTTCTTCCTTTTCCTTTTCCTTGGGTCTAATTCCTACTTAAGGAAGCAGTGTACAGAATCACTTTCATTTTTAATACTAACCAAATCTAGCATGTGTGAAGAAGTCTCTAGTAGCGTGCCTTGCCAAATACCCCTGTGTTCATTAGCTAGCGCTGCAGGAACAAAGTCCCACAAACGGAGTGGCTTACTCAGCAGAAATGGATTGTCTCATGGTTCTGGTGATTAAAAATCCCAAATCAAGGTGTGGGCAAAGCCATGCTTCCTCCGAAGACACTAGGGGAACAAACTGTTCCAGGTCTCAGTCTCTGGTCGTTCCTTGGCTTGTGGCAGCACAGTCCTGTTCTTCACATGACATGCTTGCTGTGCGGTTATCTGCCTCCAAATTTTCCTGTTTTATAAGGACACGAGTCATATTGGGACCAGCCCCACTCCAGTATGACCTCATCTTAACAATTATATCTGCAGTGACCCTATTTCCAAATGAGGTCACATTTTGAGGTGTTGGGAGTAAAGATTCAACATATAAATTTGGGGGTGGGGAGGACACAATTCAAACAATCACTCATCCACCCCCCAACTAACCCATGAAGAAGTTGAAGCGCAGAGAAGATAAAATAACCTTCCTGGAGCCACACTGCTAGGCAGTGGCCAAGCTGGGATTCAGACCTGGAGCCCATTACCCAGGGCACTGGTTTTCCTAACTTTGGCAAGAACCAGCATCACCCCCGGGCTCATTAGAAACGGACTGTGGGAGCCCACCCCCAAAGTTTCTGGTGCCAGAGGTCTGGGTTGGGGCCAGGGCGTTTACATTTCTGAGTTCCAGCCGATGGCGCTCTTGCTGCCGGTGCAGGACTCTAAAAACCACTGCACCTAGGGCTTCTCAGGCTTCCCTGGGCATAAACATCAAGGGGAAGTTTTGTTTGTTCTTTTGAGTAGATCTGTGGCTCACTCCAAGAGATTTCAACTTGGTAAGTCTGGAGGGGCCCAGAAACGTGTATTCTTGACAAGCAAGTCCAGAGGTTCTGAGTCGCGTAATGAGTGGCCACACTCTGGGAAAGCATGTGGTTCTTGCTCCCCGCCCTGCCCACCCCTTCCCCTCCCCCCAGGTCCTCAGCTTTGATTGCTTGTCGGAATCACCTGGAAACGCGCTGCAGTACCGAACTGATGGCTGGGATTCATCCTTGAGGCTTCTGCCTTGATTGCATTAGTGGGGGTGGTGGCCTGAGCCACGGGGTTTTCTGGGTTGTTTTTTTTTGTTTTGTTTTGTTTTTTTAACAGTCTCCTAGAGGGGACTCTAATGTGCAGACAAAGTTGAGAACCACTGCCACAGGCCCAAGCGTGGTGAAAAGCTGCTACTGGCCGGTTACTGTGGGTGCATTTCCAGAGCATTCGTCCACAGAGTCTGGGCACCCCAGGAGCTCCAGTTTTACCCTACCACTAAGTCAGAAGGGTCTTGCTTGTTACTAAGAACTTTTGCAGCCCCAAAGCCTGTACTTTTCCCCAGAGAACCAACATTTTTATTCCTTCATTCTTTCATTCACAAGAGGCCGTGTGGTGCCCTGGTGAGCTATGAGGACCCTGGAGCTAGGTTGCCTGGGTCTGACCCCAGCTTCTACTTTTGCAAGGAGCATGACTGCATGTACATTATTTGTGGGGTGCCTGGCTTCGCTTGTCTGAAAATCTTGTCTCCTAGGGTGGTTGTGAGGAATAAGTGAGTTTCCTGCAGGTAAAGTTCTTATAACAGCACCTAGCACAGTGTAAGCTCCAAATTAGTGTCTTACTACTGTTCATTGGACGAGATGTATTAAGCAGCCAATGCCAAGCACTGGGGTAACAACAGGGAATGAACCACTAACAGGGAATAAAAACCTGTACCCCTGAGAGCTGACAATGGAGGGAACAGGAGATGACAACTCAAAGGGACTAGGTTATTTCTGTCAGAATCCCCAAGATGTCCTGAGGCACCCTTTCCCAGACTGCGTGTTATCTGCGCCCCCCCTTGGGATGTGAAAGCCCTATTTCCTCATGTTGATGGTATTTGGAGGGGGGCTTTGAAGATGTAATGAGGTCATCAATGCAGGGCGCTCATGAGTCTATATAGTGCCCTTATGAGACGAGACCGCTTAACCCCCCTCTGCCCTCCCTCATGTGAGGCTGTAGCAAGCCTTCATTCTGGAAACGAGAACCTCACCCTGCTGACACCTTGAACCCTGACTTTCCAGGCTCCAGAACCCTGAGACATCCACTCCTATGGCTTAAGCTGCACCGTCTGTGGTATTTGTTACAACAGCCCGAGCTAAGACATACTCTAAGTGAGAGAGATCTCGAACTCAAGTCCTGTGTCTCCAGGCAGTGCGCCATGGGACCCTGGCCCGGGCAGGGAGACAGGGATGGAGTGGGCGTGGAAAGGCGGGGAGGGAAGTTTGCTGGGCCACGACTGTCATTCTTCCACTGCCTTCCTCTTCTTGGATTAAACTTTTCCGAGAAAGCTGTTTGGATCTTTCTCCCCCACCTCGTCTGTCCTCTCTATCTGCCTTCCAGTGGTTCGCGGGGAGGTTTCCCGGTCTGGCTAGGGCTTGAGTGCTCCCGCCGAGGTCCAGCCTGGGGAGTGTGGGTAGGACGGACGTGAGCGGGGCGCAGACGCAGGGCCACAGGGGGAGTGCTGGCGGAGCGGCGGCTCCAGGGCCCGGCGGGCAGGAGCGCTGGCGGGTAAGCGGCTTTTCCCCCTTGGACCGTATGGTCGCTTCCTGCCCTTTCCGTGAGGCTGGTTCCCAGACAGAAACGCTGTCGCCTGGTGGGCTCTGGGGGGCGCCGGTCCTGTGATTTCCTGAAAGCCGTGGACTTCCTGCGAGACCTTGCCGCCAGCGGGGCTCTCATCCGAAATTTGCCCCAGGGCCCCCTTGGGCAGCGGCCATAAGCCGGGCGAGGGAGGGCTCTGCGCCCCTGGCTGGACCCCCTGCCCCACGCGGCTGCGGGGATGCTCGGCCAAGAGCCCGGTCCCCAAGTCGCACATACCGCCTTGCCTCAGCAGGTGTCACTGTGGTTGGGAAAGTGAGCGCCTGCAAATGCGCGAAGGCTGTGCACGCAGACTTGGCCGGGGGTGGGGGCGGGGAGGGGACACTAAAAAGACAGAGATGTTCCCCGAAAGGAAGAATTGTTCCCATTAGCACTTTGCACCTCCTGCGGCCACGGTGGAGGCAGAGGGGCCTTTTTTGCAAAGCAGGGATGAGAGTTGGATCAAACTCGTCCAGTCGGGTGAGGTCTTGGGTCCCCTTCTCCCTGGACTTCCCTGGAGCCTTCAGGGGTGGTTCTCAAAAGACACCACCACTCTGTGAGGAGCTGTAAATGCAGATCCCTGCCCTCACCTGGGAATTCTGTTGGCAGTAATGGGAATCTGCATTTTTTTAAAAAATTCCATTATAGTTAACATACAGTGTAATATTCGTTTCAGGTTTGCGATATAGTGATTCAGCAGTTCTGTGCATTACCCAGTGCTCATCATGATAAGTTACTTTTTAATCCCCATCGGGTAGTTCAGTCACACCCCTCCCCACCTTCCCTCTGGTAACCCATCAGTTTGTTCTCTATGGTTAGGAGTCTGTTTCTTGGTTTGTCTTTTTTCCTTTGTTCATTTGTTTTGTTTCTTAAATTCCACATATGAGTGAAACCATATGGTATTTGTCTTACCCTGACTGACTTATTTCAGCATAATACTCTAGCTCCATCCATGTTGTTGCAAATGGCAAGATTTCATCTTTTTTATGGCTGAGTAATATTCCATTGTATATATACCACATCTTCTTTATCTATCAATGGACACTTGGGCCGCTTCCATAATTTAGCCATTATATATTTTTTAAAGATTTTATTTATTTGAAAGAGAGAGAGAGTGTGTGTGTGTGTGTGCATGAGCAGGGGGAGGGACAGAGGGGAGGGAGAAGCAGGCTCCCTGCTGAGCAGGGAGCCTGGTGTGGGACTCAAACCCAGGACCCTGGGATCATGACCTGAGCCACCCAGGCGCTCCTAATTTAACCATTTTAAATAATGCTGCAACAAACATACAGGTGCATATGTCTTTTTGAATTAGTGTTTTTGTGTTTTTTTGGGTAAATACCCAGTAAATATCCAGAATTACTGGATCATATGGTAATTCTACTTTTAATGTTTTGAGGACGCTGCATACTGTCCTGCACAGTGGCTGCACCAATTTGCATTCCTACCAACAGTGCATGACGGTTCCTTTTTTTCCACATCCTTGATACACTTGTTGTTTCTTGTGTTTTTCATTTTAGCCATTCTGACAGGTGTGAGGGGGTGTCTCATTGGGGTTTTGGTTTGCATTTTCCTGAAGGGGAATCTGCTTTCTTAACCAGCGCCTCTGATGTCACATCTGGTGCGTTCCTTACTTTGAAAAACACTAAGAGGTTCGGTCACATTAAATCAATTTCCTGGAGATTTGCCAGGAATCTGGATACTGTTTCAAAAGATATTTCACTGGGTAATTAGAAAATTACAGAAGTATCTTTACCTCCAAAGGGCAGAAAGTGGCCATTTTCACCACTGATGTGGCTACACTTTGGATTCAGTTACGACCAGATGCCTGCTACTCTGCTCAACCCTTACTTATATAATTGTCTCATTTGTTCTTCTCACAACTTGACTGCATCAGCCTCTCCGTTTCCACACTGTGTAACTGAGACTTTCCCAGGCTAAGAAATTTGCTCAGAGACTCTACTTATCTGTAGCAGGGTGTTGACTCCACCCCATGTCTGTGTGGCCCCCAAAGCTTTGCAGCCCTCTGTGCTGTTGGTATAAACGGGTAAGGGAAGCACAGGCTCTTGGTCTGTCAATCTGACCCCTGATGGAGTGACATGCAAGTTCTGCAGACTTCAGATTGGAGCTGGACACGAAGTGTACTGGAGATTTAACTTGGAGGCCACTGCAAACCTTAGGGGTTTTGGGTCCAGATTTGGCCAAACACTGGTCATTTCTGTGTATCGGGATCGCTTAGCATTTATTCCAGCAGCCTCCAAACACAGAGCTCCCTGGTGCTGTGCGCCCCCTTCAGTCCATTCTCAGCACAGCAGCACAGTGCGCCTTCTAAAATGTCAATCAGATCATGTCCCTCCAACCTTCCAATGGATTAGAATAAAATCTAAAGCCCTAATTGTGGTCCTCAAAACTCTAGTGGCTATAACCCAGGGTACCTCTCCCTCCTCACCTTCTACCATTCCCCACTGCTCACTGAGCTCTTTTCTTCTCTCATTCCCACCTTAGGCTCTCACCTGCTAGAATAAAATGGCCATAAGGACAAGAACTTTGCCCTATGCACTGCTAAATCTTCTGTGCTGGCATTTGAGAAATATTTGAGAGTGAATATTTATGAATGAATTTGTGAATTGTGTTTTTTGATTCTTGGATATCGTTTCATTAGGAAAAATAGAGGGGTAAATAGTTGTGGGGGGGAAAGCTCAGCAACGTTCTTTTTTACTTCTACGTGTTAATAGGTGTTTGAGGTTCTCCCATCTACTCTCTAGAGTCAAAACACACAAAGAGCACGGTTTCTGAAAGGAAAGAACATACCCACTGAGCAAGGGAGCGCCAGTCCCCCTCCGCCACTCCCAGTGTTCACATCATGTACCACCCTCGAGGATCCCTCTTGGAGCAGACCATGTTCTCTAACCTGCTGTGGAAGAATTTACACTGCTTTCTTAGTGTGGAGACCAGGCAGACGACGTCAGAACCCATTATAGAGGGGCACGTATAACAAAAAATGGACCCCAAAGCAGAAGTTGATGTGCCTGCCCATCCAGCCAGCAACAACAACAAAAAGAACCCTCCTTTCTCGTGTCAGCTGGGTTAATGGATTTGGCAAAGAAGGGATGAGGTTCTTGGGTGAGGTGAAAGAGGAAGGAAAGTTGCTGTCTTCATCGTTGTTTGGTTTGTTGGTTTGTTCTGTTGTGAAGGGAGTTGCTTGCCAAAGATCAGGTGATGGTTAGCGCCACATCTTGGGTCATGTTGGGGAATCATTTCAAGGCTGGGAATGCTTGGGATCTGAACTGAAGTGATTCACGCATTCTCAGCCTACCTCACCACTGCCTTGGTCCAGCGAGTCACCAACTGTCCCTGCCGCCATGTGCCTCTCATTGTCCATGGACCTGAAATGCTGTCCAGTGGCCACATGTACACAGAGAGCCACTGTACAAAAATTACTATTTTGATCAACACAAATATGTAGAAGCAACTGAATTCAGGTCTTATTACAGAATACTGTTTCTGTTGTATCTAAAGCTTTATTTCAATTTCTTAAAAAAATAAATAACTCATGTTAAGGATTTTTTTTTTTTTTAATAGCAGAGGCAGACTCCTAGTAGAGCTAATAAAGCTGAAGGCTCCGAGATGTGCATTTGCACAGCTTCTTCCAAGGTCCTGGGGCATGACCTGGGAATGTAGTCACATGTCACATGCTTTTGTAAAATTTGAAAAATGAGATATTTTAACTGTAATCAGTTAGAACCACTCTGTTTTTCCGCTTTCACCCCAGTGACTTTTTGCTTCTGGTGGCGTTGGAGGCGGTAATGGTCATTTCGGTGATCCAGCTAAAGGAAAGTTGAATTGCAGATGCATTTGGTTTGGATTTATAGGATATATTCATTTGGTTCCCAGTTATCTGGTGGAGAAACAAGTTATATCAAGTTTTGCCGATTATCCCAGTAGGAGAAGGGCCTTAACACTTGTGTTTACTCTGCTGCCCCACCTGGCATTGTAAAACAAATGTGCCCAAGACCAAAGTGTGGTAGAGGGGGGAGAAATGGGTTTGCAATGTACAAAGCCAGAAGCTAGTCTGTGGAAAACTCGCATAATCATCAGAACTTTAACACTGTAAGTGAAAGATTTAGTTTTCATTGATGCTGGGTCAAAATAGAAGTTGTATCCTGTCTGAGTTGAAAAATTTAAAAAAAATTAGACCTACCATTTGATTTCACTTATATGTGGAATCTAAAAAACAAAACAAATGAATAAACAAAAAGCAAAATCAGACTTGCAAATGCAGAGAACGGTTGCAAGAGGGGAGGGGGTTTTGGGGGTGGGCAAAATGGGTGAAGGGGAGTGGGAGATGTAGGCTTCTAGTTATGGGGTGAGGAAGTCACAGGAACGAAAGGTACAGCATAGGGAACATAGTCCCTGTTATTGTAATAGCCTTGTATGGTGACAGACCTTAGCTATGCTTCTGGTGAGAAGAGCATTACGCCTAGAGGAGTTGAATCACCATGTCGTACACCTGAAACTAATGTAACATCGTGTGTCACCATACTCACATAAGAAAAAATGGGGGAAAAATGAAGAAAAAAAACTCTTCACAATGGGCCACTGCAACAAGGACATCTATCACAAGCAGATTCATAAGTGGCTTCAATTTACAGCATTTAGAGTTATTACTACTTAAAATCTTACGACTTAACACTTAAAAAAATAACAGTTTTCCTAAATTTGATAACAATCCTAAAATTTGCATGATATTAAGAATAATGAGATGTTACTATTTGTTATTACAAAAATGATTATTACATAAAAATAGCCAAAAATATAGGAAAAATTAATGGGCTGGTCAGTCAACTTATATATTATATATCATTATTACTTTAATAATGATATATAAATTATGTATATATAATGCTATGGATTTTGTGATGTTTGTGATATTTGTCAGCTTTTTATTTTTTTTATTGAGATATAATTGACATATAACATTATATTAGTTCCAGGTGTGCAATATAATGATTTGATGTGTGTGTGTATATATATATATTGTAAAATCACTACAATAAGTCTAGTTAATATCCATAACCACACATACGTACAATTTTTTTTCTTGTAATGAGAATTTTTTGGGTGTGTTTTTGAGAGAGAGAACACATTTGTGAAGGGGGGGGGGGCAGAAGGAGAGGGAGAGAGAAAGACTCCTGAGCAGGCTCCAAGCCCAGCACAGAGACTGAGTTGGGGCTCAGTCTCACAACCCTGAGATCACAACCTCAGCCCAAATCAGGAGACTGTCACTCAACCGACCCAGCCATGCAGGTGCCCCTGTAATGAGAACTTTTAAGATCTACTATCTTAGCAACTTTCAAATATACAATGCAGTATTATTACCTGTAATCACCAGGCTCTATGTTAGATCCCCATGACTTATTTATTTTATAACTGGGAGTTTTTACCTTTTAATTCCCTTCTCCCATTTCACCCACACCCCATCCTCTGCCTCTGGCAATCATCAGTCTGTTCTGTATCTATGAGTTCAGGGTTGGTTTTCTTTTTTTTCTTTTTTAGATTCCACATATAAGTGAAATTTTATGATATTTGTCTTTCTCTGTTTGACTTATTTCATTTAGCATAATGCCCTTAAGGTCTAACCATTTTCTCAAATGACAAGATTTCCTTTTTTATGGCTGAATAATATTCCGTTTATATTTATATTTATATCTCTCTCGCATTTTCTTTATCCATTTATCCATTCAGGGTGTATCCATGTCTCGGCTGTTGTAAATAATGCTGCAGTGAACATGGGGGTGTAGCTATCTTTTCAAGTTAGTGTTTTCTTTTCCTTCAGATAAATGCCCAGAAATGGAATTGCTGGGTCATGTGGTACTTCTCTTTTGAATTTTGTGAGGAATCTTCCTGCTGTTGTTTGATAGTGGCTGCACCAATTTACATCTCACCCCGGTGTGAGAGAGTTCCCTTTCTCTGCATCCCCTGTCACCATCACTTGCTGTTTCTTGTCCTTTTGATGATTGTAACAGGTGTAAGATGATGTTTCTTTGTGGTTTGGATTTGTGTTTCCCTGGTGATGAGAGATGCTGAGCACCTTTTCTGTTGGCCGTCCTTATACCTTCTTTGGAAAATGTCTATTCAGATCTTCTGCCCGATTTGAAAATGGACTGTTTAGTTCTTTGCTATTGAGTTGTCTGAGTTTTTAATATATTTTGGATATTAACCCTTATCAGATATATGATTTGCAAATATTTTCTCTCATTCAAGAGACTGCCTTTTCATATTGTTGATGGTTTCCTTTGCTGTGCAGAAGCTGTTTAGTTTGATGTAGTCCCACTCGTTTATTTTTGCTTTTCTTTTTTTTTTTTTAAGATCTTATTTATGTATTTATTTGAGAGAGTGAGAGCTCGTGACCAGGTGGGAGGGGCAAGGGGAGAGGGAAAAGCAGAATCCCAGCTGAGCAGGGAGCCGGATGTGGGGCTCGATCCTAGGACTCCGGGATCATGACCTGAGCCGAAGGCAGACGCTTAGCCAACTGAGCCACCCAGGCGCCCTATTTTTGCTTTTCTTACTTTACTTTTAATGTCGGTCAGCTTTTTAAAATTCGTAATTGGTTGTGATTTCACTTCTCACTCTAAGTGAATATTTTCATACCTCCCCTACCTCCCTATTAAGATTCTGCTCCCTGGGATGGACCTCCTAGGGGACCCTTCCTTAACAAGCCCATGGGGCTATGCGGCCCGCTACGCTACCAGGTCCTCAGAAAGGGAAGGAAGAAACGGCTCAGAAGAGGGAGAAACCAGAGAGGAAAGGAAGAAGTGCAGAAATTCGAGCTGAACAGGTGAAAGTGGGCAAGGAGAGAGATGAAGACTCGTAATAGCTGCTAACCAGAAAGCGACATGTAAAGCAAAATATTAGGAAAATGTGGAGTAAAACAGACTAAACATTTTAGAGGGTTTTTCTAACTCTCTGCCAGGCCTTTCCCAGATGGCAACTGAACCATTTGTTTAAATTAAGTCTTGCTTAAATTATAAGGAGCTGAGCTAATTGTCAATGTCAAGAATTCTTGGAAGCCAGCCACGGGAGGTGGGAGAGCATGCATGCTATAGGGTGGGGAAGCGGCTCCCCGTTTGCCAGCTGAGGATTTCTGGAATCCTTCTGGTACTCACTCATGTTTAAAACAATAGTCACCCCCCGAACACCAGCCACTTTATCATGACTCTAGTGTGGAGGCCGAGTGCCGTGAACTGTTAAGCATCTTGAATGGAAAACTTCTTTTTAAAAATTCTCAGAAACGAAAGTAATGGGGGAAAAGCAAAAGCTGGGGTGGCTAGCAGAGTGAGTAGGTGGGTCTCTCCCTTCTCCTTTCTTCCCCCCACCATCTTGTTATAGTTCCTGTAAAGTGCTTTAAATCACAAATAATTTTAAAGCCAAACACGCAACCCACATGATTAAAAATTAAGATAGAGATGACCTGTTAAAAGGTCCTAAAGAGTCACACATAGAAATAAGAACTTCCTGACATGACAAAACAGGGTCCTGCGTTTTCACAGTGATGGCCCGGGGTCGAAGATGCATTATCAAAGGAGAGTAAAGAAAATAGGCTGAAACAGGGCAGAGATCACAGGGTCTAGTCTGAACATGCATAAAAGAGAAGCACTCTCTGGATAAGCACAAAGTGTCCACTTGCTCGTCCTAGAACTCTCAGCTCCGCTGCCCCCTGGCAACAGCTCCAAGTCCTCCCCCAGCATCTCTGGCTAATCTCCCTTCTCAGCCTGATGGCTTCCTTCACACCGACCTGCCCCAGCTGTGTCTTTCAAAAACACTTAGAGACTGTAGCCAAGCCAGTTTTCTTTTTAACTTTCGATTTGTATTGAGGTAAATTAGGAGTTGGGAACAATCCCAACTTCACTTTCCTAATACTGTAACTAAGTGGCCACGGGTAATTGCTTGAAAGCTGGCCGCCAGATGACAGCGTGATCAGAGCTGCCCATGGTGGCCGGCAAACCTCAAAAGGGTCAGCCGTTCGGTGCCACTCCACAGCCCATTATCTGTACGCTTTCCTGAACCTTCGATGGAAAGACCAGGCCTCCCGGATCTGTGAAATTTGGATCAGAACTACCTGAACAGCTTCTCCGTCGGCTTCTCTGGGCTAAAGGGACAAGAACCTTAATTGTTGAAAGCTAGTGATGATGATGTCTGACAGAAAATTACTTGCCCGTGTACACATCAAGCTGGATCAGTTACTGGAGACTGTTCGCCTGTGCCAGTGACTTTTAGAATATCTCCCGTGCCCTAGGGCTGAGCATTTTGGCTCTTTAAATTCCTGCAGGGTATGTGAAGCTCGTGTGCCATATTGAAAGGGGGTTGAGCCCCGTTCGAGCCTGCCTCAGTTGCCTCCCCGCAACGGTGTGAAGGCAGGTCAGTCACTCCATTTCTGGGATCGCTAACATAGCTGTCCGTAGAAGGGGGATGCGGCACTCCGCCGTACTGGCTTGAAAGGGTGCTCACGGAGGTCAGAGTGATGAATGCTGTGAACGGATTTTGGACGTTGCTATTCCAATGTAAGTACAGTGTATGACACAAATGAAAGGTTCTCTGTCCCCGGTGCCTCGCGTCATGGCCCTGCTCTCCAGACCCCGCTGGAGCTGCCATCCGGGCCCTCCTCACGAGCACGTCAGCCGTTAAGGAACCCTCTACTGCCGAAGCCTTAGGTGTCCTGATTGAAGAGATGCTCCCACTTGAAGGAGAAGTCCACACTGTTTCGAGACTGGAAGAACATGCGGGGTTTTTCACTGGCCACAAGTTCGTCCTGAGCCTCAACCAGCCTCACGCAAGAGTGTCGTGCTTGATAAGCGTGAGGTGACAATGCGTGAGTGATGGGACGCGTGAAGACGGATTCATGCACGGAGAGCCTTAGCCAGCCCGGGAAGGGTCCGTGTTAGCTCACTAACCTGATGAAGTCTTGTCATTTCCTACTGTGGACAGATTTTCCTGGCTTAAACTTATTCGTTCCTATTAGGTTCTGGTAAGCCCCGTTGATGTTTTCTGTTAAGTTCTATTTTAACTTGCTTAGCCAGTTTTCCAAGCAAAAGGGCATCTCCCCCCTCCCCCCACCATAGATGTATTTTCAATATTGGAAAAAATAGTTCTTCATGGGATAAAATATGAAAGTAATTTCCCAAAATGGGAAAACAGACTCCAAAGCTTTCAGATGGGAAAAACTGAGAAATTAGAAACAGAAAGGTCTTTTGGTTTTAAATATTTATTTTTTTTATTTTTTTATTTTATTTTTTATTTTTTATTTTTTTAAAGATTTTATTTATTTATTTGACAGAGAGAGAGAGAGACAGCCAGCGAGAGAGGGAACACAAGCAGGGGGAGTGGGATTGGAAGAAGCAGGCTTCCTGCGGAGGAGCCTGATGTGGGGCTCGATCCCAGAACTCTGGGATCACGCCCTGAGCTGAAGGCAGACACTTAACGACTGAGCCACCCAGGCACCCCTAAATATTTATTTTTTAAAAATATTTTAAAAAAACATTTTAAAAATATTTTTTTAAATATTTATCTTTTTTTAAAAAAATATTTATTTATTTGACAGAGAGGCAGTGAGAGAGGAAGCACAAACAGGGGGAGTGGGAGAGGAAGAAGCAGGCTTCTGGAAGAGCAGGGAGCCCGATGCAGGGCTCGATCCCAGGACCCTGGGATCATGACCTGAGCCGAAGGCAGATGCTGAAAGACTGAGCCACCCAGGCGCCCCTGGTTTTTGAAATTATAAAAGTAATAGGTGCTTATTGTAGCAAATTGGTAGAAAAAGTACAAAAAAGGAAAGAGAGACAGAAAAGCACTGTGAACACCCAGGCGCCTTCCTTCTAGTATTCATTTCCCAATGCGTTTTCCGCTGCTCACCTCAGGTGTTTATTCATTTAGTAAATAATTTCTGTGGCCCCTGTGTACCAGGCACCATGCTAGGCAAGCATTTTTCTGGAAGACACTGGTCCCAGGAGAGTTTTACCCAATTTTATATCTCCTTTCTTTATTTATAACAAGGTTTCTCCTGGAGATGTTTTCTTTGGCCATTTGTGAGTATATCAGGGGGCATGTCTGCAAATTGTGTGGAACGGTCTTCCTATGTAGATTAACTAACATTCGTGTCATTCTCTAAGTCACATGAAAGTCTCTGTCCACTTGTTACTTAGAATATCAGCATCCTGATGTAGCTGGTCAGTGATGGATGAGACCCAAGAATTCTGACAGTTAGCATAGCTTAGCCTATCAATTTTTTTAAAAGGGCAAGTATCCCATATGGATATTCTATCCATATCCGAAGGCATATGCTTTGGAGCTTGATCTTAAAAGTTATGGGGCTCTGAAAAATGTTAGTGGGCCCAGCCGGCTCATCTTTTTTTATGATTGAGAGACAAAGGGAGATAAAGAATGAATATTGCTGTTTTCATTTTCTACAGCATTCCCTCAGCCCCCCAAATCTCAAATCAAAGGAGAGAATGAAAGAGAAGAATTGTTCCTCTAAATTATTCAAATTTAGGAATATAGGTACAGATCAAACTGAGGCATCAGTAAAAATGTCTCTCGCTGGGATGTAGAAAATCTCCCCACCCCCAGTCAAAGTCAATTAGCTTCCACTTAAGTGGCCTCCCCAGTCACAGAGGGGATCTCCCTTGTTTTCCTTTGTACCCAGGGCTCCCCTCCAGTCCTTTAATGAAATGATCTAAACATGTGTATACAGTCAAGCTCTGAGTATAGGGTTCACAGTGAGGAGCGTAAGGCACACAGCGACTTTGCCATCCATCCTGGGGAATTTCAGAAAGTTTTTCACTTTTTTAGTAATATTTTCTAACTCTGTCTGTCTCTCAGCACAAAGGCAAGTTTTCAGACCAGTTTTTCAAGAATGAGTTGCATCTGATATTTTTCATACTGCAGAAGTCAGTGAACACATTGAAGTACTGAGATTACAGTTTTCCATATCTAGATGATTTCCTGCTAAATTTTTCAAGAGGTTTATTGGCTTTGGTCCCTCATTTTAGTTCAGGATGGTAATTTAAAAATGTTTACAAGGCAAGTCTTTTTCCCTAAGAAGCAGCCATGGAAAATTAGAAGTGTGGTTATCTGTGTACACGCCTATCTACACATGCACGTGTCAGAGAAAAACCAGAGCTGCACGTAGGTAAAGAAGTACGGAGTTGATTCAGGACTGCTGCAATAGGGGCAAAGAGACCTCAGGATAGAACTAAGCTCACTTCCAAATGCAGCATGGACAGTGGGAATTTGGAGCCAAGAGCAGGGTCGGGGGTAGTGGATAGAAAATTACTAAGAGGAATTATCAGTAATAAGGAGATTTTTGGCTTAAACCAATCTGGAAGAATTCTTGCTGAAGACAGGCCAGGGTGATCAGACATCACCTGGGGGATGTGAAGAATGAGGAACCTGCTCAGGAGGATGAAGGCTTTTACTAAACCGACTTAGTTCTTGCTAGAACTGGATTTTACAGGAAAGTATATAAATGGACTTGGAGAAGGTTCAGGAGCCTAACGTCTGGTCAAGCAAGGAATCTTTGTCAATATACTTATACATATAGATGTATATGTAAACACACACACAGTTTATATCAATATGTATATTTTTTTCTGGATTCTTAAAATTTCAAGTTTTTAATGGAAAATTTCCCAGGGCAGCAGTTTCCTTGTGGGAGTCCATGGAGCGCATGCATCAGAATAATCTGGGGATATATTTTTTAAAATATAGATTTAAGAGCTTTAGATACCCAGATAATCTGACTTAGTGGGACCTAGGAATCTGTATTTTTAACATATTCATCTATCATGTTCGTGCTATTACGTGTGAGAACCACTGTCTAGGGCAGTGTACCTGCCAAGCCTTGAAAAGAGCAAAGCCATACCTTATGCTTTATTTTCTAAAATAATAGTGATGGGGGCTACCACTTAGTCACTTTTATGTTTCAGATTCTGGACTAGGTATTTCCCCCTATATTATTTTGAGTTAAACGCAGTTACTGAGAGCCTGTTAGGGCACTGAGTTTGTGGTCGTCTAACCCACATCAAGAGGGTTTCTTTAGCTTTAGGAGAATGAATGGTTTTTAAACTAGACAGCCTAGGAACCGTCCTTATTAAAGCACGCCTCCCTTTACCTTAGTTTACCTTCTTTTTGTGAGGCGCGCGAAGTAGGGTTGTGGCAAACTAAACACCTGTCAGATACGTAGCCTAGAAATAACTCTGAAATTGATAGCAAGTGCATGGTTAGGGAGCAAAAGAGTGGAGAGGCGCGCAGTTTGATAGGTCAGGAGTTAATAGTCTGTGTTTTCAGGAAGAGCACTGTAGATTCCCTTGGGGTGACTGATAGTTTGCATCGTAAATGCCCCCACATATATATCTTTTTCTTGTCCATTTTTTTAATGTACCGATGCAACTGTGCTGATTTGTGTTGTTAGAACTCAGTATTTTTACATCTAAGGTGATTCATTTGCAAATTGATTCATTCGTAAATATTAAGGTATATCCCAGAGACAGTTTCAGGGTATGGTGTTAATCTTTTTTAAAGTTTTCTCAAGGTCACATTCATTGGCAGTGGAAGTAGAATCAGAATCCTTAAGTCCATCCTTTCACCACCAGCTACACTGATAGAAACAACAGAATTTTTAGATCTAGGACATAGTTGATACCCACCATCCTTACTGTCGTGTCAAAGCATTTGAGAATGCACAGAAAGACTTGCCATCCCCCAGTTTGCCCTGTGAATTCCAGTAATCCCAATGCAGAAATTATTTTTAAAAGATTGAGCAAGTTTGGTTTTAAGAATGTTTGATCTGTTCTTCTTTTTGGGTTATAAAAGCATGGATTATCCATCTGTGTGGTTTCAAAGGCTCTTTACACCTCCCTGCATGGTCTGATTTGTTTCAAGTACATTTGCTATGAATGTAACGGAAAGGGAGACTGTCAAAATGCACAGGTCTTGGGCAATTTCTCCCCAGTGAAATAGAGAAGGGGGACCTGTTTAATAATCAAAGTTTCAAAAGTTCTCAACCAATAAAGCTATAGCAAAATTTTAAGCATAAGGAAAAGAACAATTTTCCTATTATTTATCTAGACAGCCAACCTTGTGGTCGTGGAGTTCTTTTAGGACAATAAATATGAAATGTTTCTTGAACATTGGCTAGTCCTTCATTCGACAAACATTTATTGAGTGCCTATCACACACAAGCATTTTAGGTACTTTAGATACGTTAGGGAACAAACAGATAAAGATCCCTTATCCCCCAGACCTTTTTTTCCTCTTAAACTTTTGAGCATTCTAGGCTCTTTGGAAATGTCAATGGAATACAGATATTTTGTTGGTCCGTGGGTTGCAGACTGGTAACCAGAGGCTCAGTTCAGCACCCAGATTATTTCTTTGGTTAGCTGAGTAGGTTTTAATTTAATTTAATTTGATTTTTAAAAAAGGTTTTCTTTATTCATTTGAGAGAGAGCACAAGCAGGGGCAGAAGAAGAGGGAGAAGCAGACTCCCCACTGAGCTGGGAGCCTGACAGTGTATTCAATCCCAGGACCCTGAGATCATGACCTGAACCAAAGGCCAATGCTTAACCATCTGAGCCACCCAGGCATCTCAACAGAGTGGGTTTTGAATGTTAGTTTGAATGCTTTAAAGAGCTACACACTGACCAGAAGACACAAGCCTGTGTGCCATTTCTTACTGTTTTCAGCTCATCAGCTTCACTCCTACACTTACCTGCCTGGCCACGGAAGGCATGGGAGTTTGTGGCCCCATCCCTGGCATTGGTTCCTCCTGCACATCTGGAACTTTCAGTGTAAACTCTTTCATCACCTCAAAGAATTCAGATGGTCTGAATGTGTTCAGAGCTTTATCTAAAATGCCCGGTCATTCATGGGTGTCAGCTCCCATACACAGTCACATAAAAGGGTTCTGAGGTCCAAAAGGCCAATGGTTTACATGGCTAGAAATAGCTGAGATGTTTCTAGAACTTACTGTGCTGTTCCTTCCTTTATGCTGGAAAATCAAATTGATTTTTTTTTTCTGTTGGCAAAATTGTACGTGGTGGTTACAGGGGAAACAAGCTGTTGCATGTATTTTTTAGGAAGATAGTGGAAGTCTTCTCTCATTCCTCTCAAGTGTCAGCCTGTTGCAGTGTCTAGACTCCTACACTCTTGCTCTGCTTTTGAAATGGAATGCTCCCCACTCCCCTTCCCCACAGAACCTCCCTGTCTGTTTTATCCAATTCATCCCTCCCTTAGGGTTCCCATCTTATTCATTAAAACAATTTATCCCACTCTGACTCTTGCTGATTTCCCCTTCTTTGAACTCAAGGCACATGTAGGATAGTTGATACCATCCATTCATTTCTTTGTTCAGCATTTATGGATTGGCTACCCTGCCCTACTCCAGGCACTCCAAATTTAGCTCTTAATTATCTGTTCTCCTGTAGGGTTTAGCAATAGTGATGGTATATTCGTCCCTTCTCCTTAACAAAGTGTACATTTTTCATGGTGAGGAACCATGCCTGAGGCCACCATTCTCCACACAGCGCTCTTGTCTGAGTAAGAAAAGGAGCTTCTGCTGGATGCGGTGCGCGGAGGCAGAATACCCATCCCCCGCTTGCCTGCTCACCTGTGCTCCCTCCCCGTGACTGGAACACCTGCACAGCCATATGGGAGAGCCCATGGAACATCAGTGAATGACCTAGCATTGAGCAGACCCCTCAGAAAGGCTTGACAAATCATTCGTCTTGTTTAAAACAGAGGGAGTCCTCAATTATTGCTAATAATGAAAAGATTCTTCCTAACTTCATGTTAACCAGGCTTCCAAAGGTACCAGTCAATTTCAGATCCTATATTATCAGCATCAAATCCTTGTTCCACTCAGTTTTTACTAGGGGGTCGAACCTGGGTGCTTGTGAGGGTAAGAGGAGGTTCTGTTAATAATTGTAGCAGCACAGGGGCACCTGGGTGGTTACTCAGTTAAGTGTCTACCTTTGGCTCAGGGTCCTGGGATTGAGCCCTGCATCGGGTTCCCTGCTCAGTCTGCTCTTCCTCTCCCTCTGCCCCTTCCCCGTTCGTGCTCTCTCTCTCTCTCTCACTCTCTCTCTCTCTCAAATAAATAAATCAATCTTTAAAAACATAATCATGATCATTGCAGCAGGCCAACAGGGGCGCAGTGGGCCTGTCCCAGGCTCCTGGGGATTTGTGCACCTTAGCACCCACAGCAGTGAAATGAGCAGCACCCTTTACCACCACCATCTAAGAAGGTATGTTCGTCCGTTCATACTGCTCTATCAAAGATGCCTCGACTGGGAGGCTTATAAATAAAAGAAATTTATTTCTCACAGTTCTGGAAGCTGGAGAGTCCAAAACTCAAGGTGTCCGCAGATTTTGAGTCTGGTTCATAGAGAGGACCTCTGTGTCCTCACGTGGTAGAAGGAATGAGCTATCGCCAGGGCCCTCTTTTTTTATAAGGGCGCTAATCTCAATCATGAGGGCTTCGCCTTCATGACCTAATCACCTCCCAGCGGCCCCATGTCCTAATACCATCACCTTAAGGGTTAGGATTTCAATATATGGATTTGAGTGGAGTTGGGAGGAATGCACACATTCAGACCGTAGCAGAACGTATCAGCTCTTATCTCCAACAGACATTGGGCAAAGGTGGGACAACCTGCTGCCCAGATTCAGGTCAAGGACTGTAGCAGAGAGCTGACATCATTAAATTTTAGAGAGTTGAGTGGGCTTTGGTCTAATTAGTCACCATGTTCTCTACTACCCTGGCTTTAACACTAATCCTTTTAGTATTAGTACTGGGACTTTCCAAAATATATCTCCAGCCCAGTGAAAGACAGAGGTGCAAATCCTTCACTTTGGCACCATTTTTAGCATTGATTATTCCCATCTATCGTCTTTCAGCATCTCAGCACTCACAGTAAGGTGGGGTTACAGCTCTCTGGAGAACATACCCTGGTGAGATCCAAAGTGGCTTTTGATCAACGCAGCAAGATGCTCAGCCCTGGGTAGTCACGGGATAAATTCTAATTGGATGTCTAACCATGGGGAGAACAAAACAAAACAAAACTGTTCTCATCCCACCCTGAAAGTTTCTGAGATCTTTGTCTCCAGGGCAAAGAGAAGTTCCACCTTACGATGTCGTTAAAGACGATAGCAGAAAGGGAGGTTAACCTATTTCTTGGGAGTTTCTTTAATCTCAAGATCAGGAAAGTTTCACTTGACTCCAGCTTCCTTCTTAGAAAGTTACACTCTCGGGGCACCTGGGTGGCACAGCGGTTAAGCGTCTGCCTTTGGCTCAGGGCGTGATCCCGGCGTTGTGGGATCGAGCCCCACGTCAGGCTCCACCGCTATGAGCCTGCTTCTTCCTCTCCCACTCCCCCTGCTTGTGTTCCCTCTCTCGCTGGCTGTCTCTATCTCTGTCAAATAAATAAATAAAATCTTTAAAAAAAAAAAAAAAGAAAGTTACACTCTCTTCCCTTTGTCTTTCAAAGGTGGAGGACAAATGTTGAGTGTTTCAGGAGTTTCCAATCCTATTTGAGGACACAATGAAATAATTCTGACCCTGAACCTTTTTAAATAGACTAAGAAACTCACATGTAATACACATGCACCAAGCCCCCTATATTTACGCCTATATGTATAGCTCATCTCTGTCCAAATAGATGCGCACAAACACCTTTTATCTCAATAAAGAAAACACATTCTATTCATAGGAAAATAGTTGGGTCAGGCTTTCTGGGCTTTTTGTTTGTGCGCTGCAGGGTGCCTCCTCGCACGGCAGGGGCAGGCATCCGTGTCACGCCAGCCACCTACAGCACGCACCATGCCAGAGCAGAGATGAGAGCGCTAATTAGGGGGTGTCAGGCGACAAGGCAAGAAGGAAGGGGGCAAAAAAAAAAAAAAAAAGCATTAAACTTTCCATGAAGATGGAAAGTAAAGGAGGGTGGGTTTCTCCTTTTTATTTTTGTTGGGAATTCTCTGCTTTTCCACTGTACTTCCTCCAAAATAGTACCCTGTCCTTCGTTCTGTAATTTATAACCAACATCTGCATTCATGGAAATAGCTGGACTGTCTTTTGCATGTTGCTTCCATGCTTGTAATAGACATGTATTTATCTGCTTTTATCCAAACCTGCGTCACGATGACTCTCTCTGCCATATACTAGCCATCGCTGACAGCGTTTGTACTCAAGAGTCTTCAGGAAGGTTCCCCAGTTTCCTGAAATTGATCTTAAATAATCCAGCACTCCCTATCTTCCTAGGTGCCATTTGTAGCCTCGTTTTTCAGGGATATAGCTTTTCATATCAGTGGTCCAAGCCCCCTCTCCCTGGATGGCTAGGTTGGTGGGCTCAGTAGGTATGGCCTTCTAAGGACATTATAATAATGTTACTTATAAATTACAATGCCTTTCAGTAAGTAAAGGTTTGGATGGTTCCAGTCACCTATTTTGCATTTCTCTGGAGCTGATGTTGTCTTTTATTCCCAGCACAGAGTTGTCATCTTTTCTAGGTAAGCCTTTCACAAGCCGCTCTGATTATTAAAGTCATTTGGGAAAGTTACAGAGTACCCGGTATCAAAGTCTCACATCCGACCAGTGAAATCAGAATCTTTAGAGGGGTCCTCCAGGCATTGCTGTCTTTAGAAGTTCTCCAGATGTTTTCCAGTGTTCAGTTAGAGGATGAAGAATCACTGGCTATGTCCTCATCGTGTGACACACAGGCTTCGGGAATGCCTGTGAGCAGATGCACTTGTCCCCATTCTCTTCTCCCTTGCATTCCCTCTTCCCACCTACTGCTTAATCGCCCCTTTAAAAAAAAAATTCTTCATCAGATCACCAGGAGTAGGGAGGTGTGATTAAGGCATCCAGGCCATAAAGTTTAAGGAGACACTCTCTCAGGATTCTGAACTTTGTACTTGATTGCTCTTGAAATTAAACTATTTACTTCCTTATTTATCTCCCGTCATCCCCAGCTAAGCCTACCTATCCTCTACCTCATTGGGCAGGCTTGTTTAGCAAACACATTTTAAGGAAATGAGATGTCTTTTTTTTTTTTTTTTAGATTTTATTTATTTATTTGACAGAGTGAGAGAGAGAGAGGTGAGCAGAGGGAGAAGCAGGCTCCCCACTGAGCAGGGAGCCCAATGTGGGACTCAATCCCAGGACCCTGGGATCATGACCTGAGCTGAAGGCAGATGCTTAACCGACTGAGGCACCCAGGTACCCCAAGAGACGTCTTTTTAAATTGTCTTTAGAGCCAGCACCAAGCCATAATTTAAGAATCAGTTTTCTTCCCTTTAGAGGTACAATTGTTTTTGTAACCAAAATATTTTATCCTGAGTAATTTGCTTCACTTTTTTCCAACTGTAAATTCATCCTCAAGAGACCAAATTCCAAAATTTTTTGTTCCTTTTCTGAGACGATGCCATCACGGAGTTCGAAGGGCTTTCGTACCATATAGTCTATGTGGACACCCCGACACCACCGTCTTGGTGTGGGATTATTTAGCTTTCACAGTGATTAAGTGATATATTCCAGAGGGTTGTTACAGACCTTGGGCATCAAAATAAATGTCCGTTTTCTTGCCTTTTGACCCTTATTTCCACTTGCCTGCTGCATACATCTCTATCAGAAGGTCCCACGCTGACCTCAGATGAACGTGTCTGAAACAGACCTCATTAGCCTTCCCTCTAGGCTTCCTTCTTTTAAACCTCTCATCTCCCATTCCTGGTGACTTGCTTACTTGCTACTTCGCTGCCTTAGACCAGAACGCTGCCCCCTCCCATTCGCTTACCCCTCCAACCAATCCAAGGCTAAGACCTTCTCCTTCCACCCCCAAACCCTTCCTCATCTCTATAACCAACCCAGCCATTCCTGACCTATCGCATTCTCTCGTACATCTTCAGCTTTGCAGAGGCTGCCTTCCTGCTCAGGGAGTTCTTCCGGCTCTAGTCAGGCCAGCACACTGTCCCCCTGACCTAGCTCACAGCCACCTCCCGTGAGAGGTTCCCCCAGAGAGTGAACTCCTCGGTTCTAAGTTCCCATAGCCGCTGGTGGGTGCCCCACCTTGGCTTTTATCATAATTACTGCAATTGTCTATGACAATGACTCTGTCTTCTCCATGAAACCTGGATTCCTTGGGGACAAGAGCCACTTCCCATTTATCTTCGCAGTCCCTGTCTTTAACCCAGTTAAGGATGCCTAACAGGATTACGAGGGACATTTGTTAAGTGAGAGGATAGCGTGGTGGTGGTAAGGAATAAGGACTCTCGAGATAAACTCTCTGAAATCAAACACCTCGGTACCGATACTTACTAGTTGTATGAATCAAGACAAGTTAGTTGAACTGTGTCTGCTACAGTTTCCTTGTCTATAATTTGATAAAATAATAAGACTTATTTCATGGGATTATCATAAAGAGCAAAAAAGCTAATAGCTTCAAGCATCTTCTAAAGTTCTATGAAAATACTCCCTCTCTTCTCTCCCCCTAGCAGGTACATACACGAATTCAGGGACCATGTATGATCTTGGAATTACCTGGGTAGTGGTTAAGATCAGCTCTTTCATAGGAGGATTGTGAGAATGGATGAATTAACACATGTAAAGGACTTAAAACAATGTCTGATACACAGTAAGTGCTCCATAAATGTTAGCTCCTCTTCTTAATAATAGTTTTTGTTATTATTTCTATTACCTTCCCCTATTCCTTCAGTAGCATTCCAATTTTAACCTAATTAAGTACAAAATCTGTAGCCTGAGAATATGCCTGCTGTACCTGCATCTCATTTATAACCAACACTCCCTACATTCGCAAATGCGGTTCCCCTGACCCAGTACTCTTTGCCAACCAGTCTTCTTCTTTTTTTTTTTTTTTAAGATTTTATTTATTTATTTGTAAGAGAGATTCAGAGAGCCTAGCAGGGGGAACAGTAGAAGGAGAGGAGAAGCAGGCTCCCTGGGAGCCGGATGTGGGGCTTGATTCCCAGGACCCTGAGATCATCACCTAAGCCAAAGTCAGCCGCTTAACCATCTGAGCCACCCAGGGGCCCCACCAGTCCCAGTCTTCTTCACTTCTTAGAATCCACTCATTCTTTAAGGCTTATCTCAAATGTTAATTTCCTAAGAAAACTTTTTTTTTTTTGCATTTCTAATTATATATGAGCTCTCTTCTGAATGCTCTGTGAACTTTCTTTGTACTTACTACACATTTTTAAAATACAAAACACAGGTGTCCTGTCATTTAACTGTGAGAAGAGGGAGATTTAAGCAGGACCACGTTCAGACAGGACCATCAATCAAGGGGGTGCAGTGGGTGAGTAGGATGTGGCTGTGGCTGTGGCTGTGTTTCCACCTGTGTCTGGGTTTGGCTTTGGCTATTTTTACAGAAAGTAACCCAGGTATGACTTTTCCAGTCGGCAAAAGAGGACCATTTATTTTTGTCTTGGGGGCAGGAATTGTGCCTTAGTCATCTCGGTAGCACCTTTAGTATAAAAATGGTGTATTTTGGGGGCGCCTGGGTGGCACAGCGGTTAAGCGTCTGCCTTCGGCTCAGGGCGTGATCCCGGCGTTCTGGGATCGAGCCCCACATCAGGCTCCTCCGCTGTGGGCCTGCTTCTTCCTCTCCCACTCCTCCTGCTTGTGTTCCCTCTCTCGCTGGCTGTCTCTATCTCTGTCGAATAAATAAATAAATAAAATCTTTAAAAAAAATGGTGTATTTTGCAGCCAGTAAGGTTTTTTCAAATTTAATAATGCATCCTGGTTAATATGTGTAAGTTTTACTAAGTCTTAACGTTAGAGAAAAAGTAATACACTTTTTCTGTGGTGATCCAGATATCTCCTCTGCCAATAGAAAGATCCACTGTCAGTGCTCTACAAAACACAGAAGTACAAAGAAAGGTCTCTTCCTTACGTCACAAATCAGCTATGGTTCTACCCATTTGCATTTGTTTTTGTTTTATTATACTGCCGGTCACTGCAAAATATGCTGCCTCTTCCTCTGATCAATCATCCGTATACGCTCAAAGTATAACCAGTTGATTGTTAACCCCCTCCTAGTGGAACAGTTTGGGGATCCAAGCATCTCCAAATGATATGCAAATTATCTGAGGAATTGACTCCCACAACTACCTGACTGGGAAACATAGCATCCTTGGAATATTTCCTAGTGTGCATTAGCCCATGTGGAACATTAAGCGTGTTGACATCTTGAGAGCATTTATAGAACTTTTTTGGGTAGCATGGTGTGCTGATAGCCACTCTCCTTATTAGTTCTTCTCTGTGCTCTGGAAGGCTGACTTGAAATCCACGAGTTCCTTGATCTTCTGGTTACTGCTGGGTTTTGGCCAAGGGGGAACACCAATCAGAGATGGAAAGAGGGAGGAGGTGACTGCGTCTTTCTTTTCTGGCCCCTTCCTGCAATGGTGCCTTTGTCCTAGCACCCACCTGTTACTTACACACACACACACACACACACACACACACACACACACACACTTGCGCGCATCTCTCTGGCTGTAGAGTAGATAACCACTCCCTCCCTCTTGCCTGTTGAAACCTAGGGGTGGTAATAGCCTTAGGGGCACTAATCTTGTGCTCTCCTTTACCCTGATGACATCTTTGTAAATGGTCTCTGTATCAAACTTTCCTCAATTCCCAAATGTGGGTATGCCCTCTGTTTTCTAGATACTGATAACTCATTGTTGCATTTACTTCTCTTAATGTAATTCAGCCTCAAAGGTCAGGTAGGCAACAAAAAGATAGCAGATGCCGCAAAGAAACCTTTCCAAATCTATAACAAGTTCTAGCTTGAGGTCCTACAAAAGCTGTTAAGGAAAAGCCTCAAAAGAGGGGGGAGTTTCTCCTATGGTCCCCACTGTTTCTTCCTTGAATTAGAACCTGAGCAAAAATGCCAGTAAATCTGTCAATTCCAATCCATGTTTACTCAAGAGGGTGCAGATTCAGTGCAGCATGTTTTAAGCAGAAAATATTTGTCTAAAGTGAAAACCTAGGGGCACCTGGGTGGCTCGGTCGTTAAGCATCTGCCTTTGGCTCAGGGTGTGATCCCAGAGTCCTGGGATCGAGCCCCACATCAGGCTCCTCCTCTGGGAGCCTGCTGCTTCCTCTCCCACTCCCCCTGCCTGTGTTCCCTCTCTCGCTGGCTGTCTCTCTCTGTCAAATAAATAAATAAAATCTTTTTAAAAAATAAAAATAAAAAATAAAGTGAAAACCTGGAAGCCAAAAACATATGACTAGAAAACAGAAAATGTCATATTTTAAGTGGGGAAAGATGGTTGTAAAAGTGAAAGATTCCATTCTGTCCTTAATTATGTGGCTGGGTCTTCCTGGACTCTTCGTCTAATCTGCATAGATACAAAAATTACACAGCAATCTGGAAGTGTAAAAAAAAAAAAGAAAGAAAGAAAGAAAAGAAAAGAAAAAATGGCAGTAATTAAATGACAAAAAACTATATTCAAATAAAATTAAGGGTTTGACTTAAAGCCATGGGGGGCATCCCCTTTTGTTTCTTCCTATGTGGCATTTAAAGGAGAATGAGACAAAAAGTGCTTTCTGCAAGTGTCTGAGCACTGACTTGTAGCCCAGCCTGAGGAGCGGTTCGCGGGTCGAAGGTACTTGATACGTCCAGCCCATCTGCTTGGCGAATTTTGGTCCCATCCCTGGGCTTCCTGTAAAAGCCCAGGGGAAGAGGCCCAAGAACTATAAAGAAAGAAGAAACTCAGAGTTCAGTCGTTAGGTTTATCTGTCCTCTCAAGAGGTTAAAAGATCCATTCTTGACCAAAATGGAAGTTATTATGATAATTATGAGAAAAGAGAAATATCTCAGAGACGCAGAAAAGCACCCATACCCATGCCCACCCATAGTTAATAAAAATGAACATTGTGCAATTTTGCTCTATTTTTTAAATAAAATCTTCTGGATATAATTGGAGCTGTCAGTGCAACCCTCACTCTCCCCATCCCTCCCCCTCTCCAGAGGTAACCACAGTATTGATGGTGGTGTTGACCATTTCTGTCGTGTGTGTGTGTGTGTGTGTGTGTGTGTGTGTGTGTGTGTGTGTGTTAAGATTTTATTTTTAAATGATCTCTACACCCAACTTGGGGCTCAGACTCACGACCCTGAGATCAAGAGTCGCACGTTCCTCCGACTGAGCCAGCCGGACGCCCCCTGTCTATGTCGTAATACTTTGAATACCTAGGTATATATTTAGAAATAGTGTACATAGGAGTAGTGTTTCATGTGCTTTTAAACTCCAGATGAATTGTGGTATACTCCATTGTATTTTCAAGAATTATCCATGTTTATACATGTGTTTCTAGCTTATGCATTTGAAATTCTGTACCCTATTCCATTATGTAAGTATATACAATGGTTTATTTCTCCATTTCCTATTGATTAATATTTAGAATGTTTCCATTTCTTTCTGTCATTACAAACAGTGTTTTGATGAACATCCTTGTAAACAATTGCTTGTGTATATCTTTGAGAGATTCTCTAGAATCTATACTTTGGGAAAAAATGTTGGGCTATGTGTCAAGTACGCCATCAGCTTCCCTGCCGTGGCTGTGTCCTTCCTCTCCAGAGTGACTAGACAATTAACATTCTTACCAGCAGGACCCAAGAATATCCATTCCCACCCCTGTCCTTGTTAGTGGTTTATATGATCAAACGTTTAAAAATTTAAAAAATTTTTGAAAATGTTGCTAATCTAATGGTGGTTTTATTTGCATTTCCCTGATTACTAGTGGGGTTGAGTTTCCTCTCAAATGTTTATTGATATTTCAAGTTTTCTTTTCTTCAATGACCCTTTCATCTCCTCTTGTCCCTTTTTCTTTTGGGTTGTTCGTCTTTTCCTCACTGATTTGCATGAATCTTGAAGCTCCATTCTTGTCTGTTGGCAGTTGTACGGATCAAATAGTTGCCTTGGGGGAAGTTCCAGGTTCTGTATGCTAATAAGCAGCAAGCCTCCCATATGCCTTTCTCAAATGATGCATTATTCCGGGGTTGATTCTAGGCTTTGTCAAAGGAAGAAGCAAACCTGTTATATATTCCTGAACATGCTAGAAGGAGAACAAGTCACAGTCCTCTGTGGATTAGGGCCCAAGTTTGGGGGACAAAGCTCCTGGGAATTGGGGGAAAGCGGGGCATTAGGAATGTGTTAGAGAATGAGTCAAAGCTCACGCAGCCCGGAGAAACCTGGACATTGAGAGTGGGGCAGGAAGCAGAGGGGTTTCTATGAAAGTGTGTTAAGTGGTGGGGAGTGGTGTGGGCTCTGCGATGGGCAGCACGACTCCGTAGTAAGATGGCCCCTAATGGCTTTCAGGACCTAGAGAGGGAAGCATCCTCATTCCTGACTCTCAGCCCAGTGTGACAGCATGCCAAGGTGGGCGGGCAGTGAGGAGAGAAACCAAAAGGGATTCGAGAAAGAAAACCTCCCAGTTAACTGCCGTGCCCCACTGTCAGAGACACTAAGGACTGGGCCAGAGGATGGCAGAGAGCCCCCGCCAGTCTCCTCTCCTGCTGGGAGTGTGATAACTAAGATGGGGAAGGGACCAGGAGCTCTGATCTGTCACCAAACTGGAATCTGACTTCAGACAGTCAAGCTTTGTGTGAAGCTGCCTCCAACCTCCAACCTCCAACCAGCAAAGAGCAAAACTGCATGGTTTGCGTTTTACCTTTGCTTCCCTTTCCTATCCGCCTGGTAGAGGTTGTATGAGTGGCAAAATGACCCTCATGTAGGGGGAGGCAGGTCAAAGGAAATCCTCGGTGCCCCTGCCTGGCCCCTGAAAGGAGGATTGATGATAGCCTATTAGCAACAGTGACCTGTCTTCTGCTCTGCAGTGCAGTGACCTGTGTTTTCATCCCAGAAGGTAGGTAAAGACTGAAAAGCAGGTAAACACTAAAATCCCCCATCTCTTAGGTTTCTAGATATTTCAGGTTCAAAGCAGTAAATCTGCTTAATAAGTCTATTTTCACCTGGGTGGTGAAACACTGTCTGATAAATCCACCAAGTGAGGGAACGGAATCAACCCCAGGGTCTTGGGCACAATTAGCTACATTAGAGAAGGAAGTAAGGAGCATTCCTGCCTTTACTACTTAAGCTAAGTGCAGCCTTTCCTTGTAAAAAGCCAGACTTCAGTCTTGGCTGTTGAGGGTTCTGTCTGCTTGGTAATAGACGGGTTCTCACCTGAGTGAAGACTGCATAGCAGTGAAACAGAATGGATAGTCGATGTAGTAAGTAAGGCTTGATAGAAGCACAAATAAAGATGCCAATAAATAAATAAATAAACAAACGAGTCTTGCAGGTCTGAGGAATCCTGAAAATGTATTTCCTTTTTTTCTGTTTTCATTCAGCTACATCTCTATTCCCTTAACTTCTACCTTTGCGATCCATCAGAACCAATTCTGCATGTCCTCAAAGCAAATTTGGAAAACAAACAAAGGCAGATCAGAAAATTCCCGGATTTCTTTTTGGCAGTATCAAGTGGTTATTATCCCAGAGCCAAACAATGTTGCCAGGGACTATTAAAAAAAAAAAAATCAACAAATAGGGGCGAATCAAATCAGTCTAGTGTCATAGTCTGCCAGGGAGTGAATAAGCATGTTAGAGCATGTCTCCTGCCTCTTCCAACATTTAGGAATAACAGACAAACAAAATCTTGTGTTCACGTGAAATTTGAAACAAAGCAAATGCCTGGCTCACCCTTGACATCCATCTTTACAATCCTATTAAAAAATCTTCTGTAAGCATAGATTATTGGGTTTCCAGAAAAGAACTAACAGTCATCACTACATACATTTCTTTTCTAAGGGTATCATTTGCACAGTCTCTGGAATTTCTCCTGCACAGCAACTTTTATGCAACATTTACTTTTGCCCAGTGTTGTTATGCTTCAAATTATAGCGGGCTCTCAAGCAATAGCCCATTGTAAATTCTCTAGATCCCTTTTACAAGGAACTCAACTTTCTCTAATGTTTCTAGTTATGCTTCTAAGAAAAGAAAAAGTGTGTGCTTTAAATTAGATTTTATGGAAAATCCCAAAATCTTGTTCCCAATCCTATCTTGATCAACCTGGTCATTTGTATACTTGGATCACCTTTCTCCTCCAATAGAGCAACGCTACTGTTCTCTCCAGAACCCTATAAAGAACCTTCTCCCCTTAGCTAACAAGTACTGAAGATGAGACTGAGGGCTATCTCATTGTGTGGAAGAAAGACATGCGCTCTCTTGGTCCGGTTTGTGTAGGGAAAGCCTCTCCCTTGCTCAGTGTTTCTCCAGCCTGGCTGCACATTTGAATCGCCTGGGGAATTCTGAAAAAGAAATACTCAAGTCCCACCATGTATTGACGGGGGTCTCAAAATGACGGCCCTGGCCCGGGGCACCCAGGAGCTTACTTGAAATGCATGTTCTCAGGCCCCAGCCCCGACATGCCCAATCTGAGACTGGGTGTGGGGCCCAGCACTGTGTGAACTGGCACTCCAGGGTGATTCTGGTCACGTTCGGGTTTGTGGGGAAGCACCCCTGTAGTTGACATTAACTAAGTGATGATTCTAAAGTGCGACCAAGATTGAGAAGCTTTAGGTCTTTCCTTGTCTTCCTATTTATTTACTTCTATTTGGTTTCAGCCGAGCAAAGGCCAACTGTCTGTTTTGTTTCTGGTGCTGTAGATGAAACAGATAGCCGAGAGAGTTCTGGCTTCCTAGCTCTGGTTCTAAAAAGCTGTTAAGATTCTTTTTAAAAAAAAAAAAAAAAAGAGGGACTAGTTTCGAAATACTACAGTGGAGAAGACTTTCAAACATAATGAAAACCCCAAAGTCAGCCTGAAATGTGTCTGGGAGAATCTGTGTCCAGGACCTACCTACCTACCCCTTAGACAGAAATGAAAACAAATCCCAGAGTACCAAGAAGTATTGCAAAATCCTTGAAGAAATGGGAAAACACAACATTATTTTATTAATATAATATTAATCATGACCTTTTCTTTTCTTATTGATAATGTTAAAGATCTCAGTGCCTTTTGGCTTGTTTTGTTCTGCAAGGGATCTGAGGGGCTTCCTTACAGCTACGCACTTAATAAAACCTCCCACTGACATCACTGAGCTTGAAGTCTGATTGATAGACATCCTAAGGCTTTAAATGGGAAGAGTCAACTGTGAGAGCATTTCCCCTCCTCTCCAGCTTCTCACGGTTTTTATCCTCTCTCTTCTTCCCTGCCCCCTCCTTCCCGTTTCCATTCCATTCCCTTTATTGGCAAGCTTTTGCTTCTGTGTAAGATAAATGACTCTTAGCAGAGCCCCAGTCCCCTTTCCAAAATCCTTAGGAGCTGATATGTTTTTAAAATTCATACTCTTCAATTTTGAAAGAACACAGGGTACCTACTGTATGTGGAGGTCCACAGTGAAAGGTGTAGACGTTCGGACTAAGTAGAATAGGCGCTTTAAATAACTTAATGATGGATAAGTTTAGATTTTGCCATCAAGTGAATTAGGACAAAAACCTTGTGGGCTTTCTGAGCTTTTTGCATTTCAGTATGCTGAAGATGAGATTGTAGACCATGTTCTATTCTGGAACCAAGAGGCAACCTGGCACCAACAGAATTGAAAAATCCCAGACTCTAGAAACAAGCTTAAAACATCTCGGTTATATGAAGTAGAGATTTTTTACATTTAAGGACAGATGTTATGAATATGTAGCTTTGAGTGTTCATGCCTAGATCCATGATAAAGCAGCAGGCTTAAAACATTTGTATGAGATGACAGTCTAGGGCAGTCACACTGCCCTTTAAGCTAGACTACGGAACAGTGTTAGGATAATGGCCAACCATGTGGAAACAAAGTGAAACTGGATCTCTCACTCCCTTCTCAACTATAACTCATCCCAGTTGGATAAAGCCATAAACATCTTACAATAAATAAAGAAGTGACTATTTTTATGATACTAGAGCAGAGAGGACTTTACAAACATAATGAAAACCCTGCAAGTCATAAGAGGTAAGAATTGTTATATTTGCATAGCCAAAAATTTCTTTAGGGTAAAAATCATTATGAAAGAATCTAAAGTGACCAAAAAACCCCACATAAGACAAGCTGGGTAAACATGCATCAAAAGGATGCTTTTATAAATCAACAAGACCATCAATCTAACTGAAAGATGGACAAATCAGCGAGCCACGAACAGAATTGCAAATGAAACATGAAACGATTCTCAAACTCATATTTAGTTAAGTAAGACTGAAGTGGAAACCAATCACCTGCCAAGTTCATGAGGATTATACTGTTCAGTAACTCTGTTTTTAGGAATTCACCTTACAATTATACTCACAAACGCATGAAGATACGTATAAAAGGATTTTCACTAGAAAACGCACACATTATTTTCAATAAAGTGAGAACAGGAAATCCTTCAGTAGGAGAGTGGTTAAGTACATTGACATTCCCTCCTAGGCCAAAGAATTCTAGAGATGTTAAAACAAATGAGATAAATCTACATGTGTTGACATGGGAAGGTGTCCGCTCTGTCTGGGTCAATTGCAGAACGGTGTGGAGTATGATTCCATCCATGAGTGTGTTGGTAGAAGCACAGAAAATGTGTGGGATCGGGGGCCCCTGGGTGGCTCAGTTGGCTGAATGTCCGACTCTTGGTTTCGGCTCAGGTCATGATCTCAGGGTCAGGAGATCGAGCTCCACGTCGGGCTCCATGCTCAGTGGGGCGTCTGCTTGAGATGCTTGCTCTCACTCTAAAACAAGTCTTTTAAAAAAATGTCTGGGATAATATACAATGTACCTCATAACAGTGGTTACCCCGATAAAGGCAAGCACAGAGGGAGCAGTGTTTTGTACAATTTTCGATACTATTTGATTTATCTACGAGCAGCAGGCATTAATTCAGTGTGTCTGCGCATCCTTCTTGCAAGTCAAAGACAGCTTTGCGTTAGTCCTATTTTGATAGCCTCATCACCGGGCCTAGATGGAAGTGGTGTTGAAGGTATAGTAGTAGATCGTCCTTTTGGAAGGATGCCTTATTTGCAATGGACCCCTTATTATCTATGTGCAAGAATTTCTTATTACAGTAGCTTTTTGCAAGAACCTTAGAGAGCTTGATTCCATCCACAAAGGGCTTCCAGACTGAGAACATGAACCTCATCCAGAAGGAACTCTATGATGTTCAAATTTTCTGGACTGAGGAATAGTCTTCCTTTTACTCCTTGTAACACGTTCTATGTCGTCCAGTGTGTCAGGGAACAGTTGACATGAAATTGTTTCTGGAAGTGTGCAGGAAACCCAAATGCAAGCCCAGGCCTGGGGGTTGCCAGAGTCTGTGCCCGTGGACATCCTCCTTCACCCCCATGCCCAGCTTCCCAGGGTACACATACCATGTGGACTGCAGCCCACCAGCTTGCCCAGGCCCTTCCCAGGAGCTCTTGCCAGCTGCCTAAGAGAACATGGTGAGCGAGTCTGGAGCCAAATGGGGACTGCCAGAAAGAGAAAAGATAGGTGCCAGCTATGAGACCCTGTTCCGTTTGCTTCCTGACGATGTGGAAAGAAGATTGCTGGTGTGGTACTCCTTCCAGGCTGTCCTCCCACAACCCAGCAGTGCGGCTGCAAACAGTCGGAATGCTCTTGAAACCTAAAAGCCCTTGGTTCCCCTGTCTGCCAGGGCCTGGGGATGAGGGGAAGAGAGCCGGTGTGGTTGGCAGTATGAGCTCAGCCGCCAGGGAGACCCCAGGCCCTTGAGGAAAGCAGCCCCTACCGTGTCCCAGGTAGCCAGATGCCTGAAGGCTCCAGATTGGGGACTATGGAGATTTACATGTCATCCTCTCTCATTTTACACCCCCCCCCAACTCTAACTCATGTTAACTTTAGCATGCAAGTCGGATTTCTATTAGCAGCCAGTTGCACTGTTTGCAAAATAACTGATGCATCAAAAGGGGATCTACTGTGAAAATAAAAGCCATGAGAAGCTTTTTATCACTACGATTTGCATCCGTAGCTTCCTAGCCATCCATCTGATTTACCATGACGTCTTCACGACTCCCAAGTTTAGAATTATTTATTTGGGAGCTTTGCTTCCCATCTCTTCACTGCTACATCCTGACAAGGCACCCGAGAAGCCAGCGCTGTATGTTTTGGGTTCGCTAATCCAACAGTCATTTCTGAGATCCATACAAATGGAAAACATACCAATAAGACACGAAACCCTTCATTATTCTAATGTATGTACCAGGCTCTGCTCTCGGCGCCTCCCTCCCCTGCTCCCTCCCCCCCACACCCCCCACCTTTCCCCGCCACCACCACCACCACCACCACCACCACCGGGGCGCATTCCAGAGCCCCAGGAGCCTCCAGCCCCTGCAGCCGTGCCTTGCCTTCCCCGGCTGCAGGAAATTTGTTTTACAAGGCTGGTTTTAACTGAACTACCTGCTGTGCGGCACATTGCTGCTGTTTGTGAAATGAATGATGGGAAAGGCAAGTCTGTGATTTCATTTGTTCAGACCGATTACTCACACGTTGCACACGGTATCATTTGCTTGTCACTTAATGACTGACCAGCCTGCCTGGATCATTAGAGCCGCGGCGCAGTGAAAGGAAGACCTCGCCATAATGAGGAGCTGAAGGAAGCCGAGTGCTGTTTTACCTAAAAGAAATGGTGCGCAGAAATCCAGCACAGCTGCAGGTGTTCCGATGACAATGTGGGAAGCAGTTAGCTTCCAATTTAGCAGAAAATTAAGAGCGAAAAAACTGTTATTTGTGAGAGAAGATACTCATGGCAGGCAATCATCCTCGCTCCGCACCCACAAGAGGAGCATTCAGCTGTCTTTGTCGTGACTTAAAACAATTGGTATCTTGGGCTGCGTTCAACACCAGATTGGTGCTTATTATCTGCAGTTTATTCTTTCTTGGGATATTTTGTTTTTCCCCCCCCCTATTTTATGGTTAATTTGCTTGCTTGAATGTAAAGCCATTTAAGCTGAAAATTCTGGATTGTGGCTGAGCATTGTGCCAGGGCTCTGAGCTGTATGATACAAGATAATTGGCAATTTTCAAATTCATAATCCATTTTGTTTCCCTCATCACCCCCCCTTCTTTGTCCCTTCTGCTAGCTTTTCTACCCTGTTCTTTGGCGTAATCTTTGAAACTGGTAATGGAGGGAAGGTAAGGGGGCATAGATTCCTCCAGTCAAGACTCCAGATGCCCGAGACTACCCTTTGGGGAGGTTAAAGAGCAAAATTCCGTCATGCACACCGGGGTGTCCACCTCCGGGAGAGCAGTCTCAAAAGCAACCTGGTACTTTCCCGTGGAAAGATTGAACTCCCTTTGAAAACAAAGCTCCAAGTCCTCTCGTAGGAGGATACAAAGATTGTTGCTTTACTTGAGGGCTTTGCGGTTGGAGGCAGGCACGAGAACCCTGAGCTCCTACAAACCCACTCCCGGTTTCCCACTTGGTGGTGATCCAGTGGCTCGAGCTAACGTAGCATCTTCTAGTCCTCCTGCCCTTTGCAGTGTCAGTCAAGGGGATGATGAATATCTAAATCTGGGTCTGCCTATATGCTTTTCTATTCTAAACGGGTCTAGCCCATGGGATTGACTCCTAAGAGTGTGATCTCTTCTCGTTTTGTTCTTCTCTCTTTTCCTGACATGACAATGTCACCGGAGTTCATGGATTCCTGTCAAGTCATTCCTGAGCAGCCAAGTTTCCTTCGGGAGATTTCTTCAGGAGCGAGGCAGCATGCTCCTGTTACTCTCTCCTAACCTGAACTCAGGACGGTGGTCGGACTCCACCTAAAACTTCTCCACGCGATTCATAGGCCTGACAATAGCAAGATGTGGGACAGACCGAAGAGCTACCCACAATGGGTCTGCTGCTGAACACATAGGCAGGGATTTGCTCTCATCAAGAAAATGTACTTTTCAAGGATACTTTTATTCTTTCAAACATCCAGACCTTCTTTCCTTGAAAGCAGGGGAGTAGCATCCTTGCCACTTTTGTGCCCTTTATTAATTGCACTGCATTTATTTTCCCATTCTGTCACTCTGCTATTTCTCTGAATCTACCTGCTAATAGCACCAGCAAAAACTCTAAGACGTTATGTTTCCCCGTTTTGCAATAATTTTTCCACTTGAACTGTAATGTTATGTTTCACGTACGTTTGTGCAAATCCACAGAAGGAAAACATGAAAGAAAAAGAGAGCACAGTGGTCAATCCAAGACCAAACAAGCAACACGTGAGTAGACGGAGGAGAAAACAACCGGAGAGAAGGGATGGAAGGTTTTGCGCCCTCAGCTTCTATGTGGTGTTTATCTTTCATTACTCTGCCTTTCTGCATTCACCTTCCTCCCCAGCTCGGATACTCAAAGTTGCCCTCGCCATAGCTGTGTTTAGTTTTCAAAATGCTGACAGGCCTCAACGTCCAATTTATGCGCTGCTTTCTGTGGTCTGACTTGGATCCCCAAGTCCTCCCCATCCCACGGGTGGGTTTTCATTTTACTAGTTCCTATATTCTGCAGTCACCAGCTGGCCTGAGAACACACTCAGCCATGCTCTATTTTTGTGTCCACTAATAGTCACTCGGTCTTCTGTTCTGCCAATTTGGTGCATAATATTTTCATTTTCTCTATATTCATTTCCAATACTCACACCAACATCTCCTTCATCAAGCTTCTCCTCTGGTTTAGCAGCAATCAGTGGTGAAGGATCCTTTGTGAGGCCGGGAGAGAATTGATCCTGCTTTCTCCCCACACTCGCCAACCTGCCAAGGCAGGAGAATTTACTGCGTGTCACACACATTGCCTGGAGGACGCTCAGTGTCCCCATTTGTCACGGGGCTCCCATTGCTCACCAGACACACGGGCTTGTAAACTTATTTCTGAAAATGCGGAAGGATTATCCTCGCTCATAAAATGTGAAATTTGCTTAACTGCCTTCGAAGATTTAAGGCCGCTCCACTTGCTTTTCAAGAGAGGCTTATTTGAATTACAAAGTCAGATTGCCCTGATGGTGGGGGAGAGGGAGGTGATGGCCACCTACGGGTCATCCTCTCCTTAGGGCGAGCCAGGCAAGAAGCAGTGTCAGTGGCCCATAAAGGAAGCTGCAAGGTTGCCTCCATGTGATTCTATACCGTGCAACAAAGTAGTGGAGAAAGGCGTCTCTTTCTTTTTCATTTAAGGAGTTTTGGTCCAATCTGCCTAATTTTCCTAAAGGGCAAAGAAACTTCAGTGCCAAAGAGCATCTGAAAAGAATTCAACTCCATTCGCTCTTTCACTGGATTAGATCTGAAGGAATTGGAGATTCTAAATAGAAGACACAAAGACCCAGAGCAAGGCTAGAACCTGCGGATTCACTAAGTCCAGAAACAGTTTCCTAAGCATGCGTGTGACAGCTTTTTTGTCTTTTATCATTTACTGAATCCTACAGTCGACTTATTTTTATACCCAACCCAGACAGAAACCAGCTTCTACAGACTAAGTTGGATGTGATGTTTATAATGCTCCAAATAGGACTATACTTTTGTAAAACCATCTACCAACCAAGAACACAAAACAAAACAAAAAACCATGGTTCCCTTATTAAACCTAGATCCTTTAAGGAGCACACCTTCTTGCACTAGCAATAAAAGAAAAACCCTTCTGAGAGGAGGCACTTCTCTCTCTCTCGATGGCCCTTTGTCCGGGGCCAGCCTGGAAAGGCTGACTCACTCATCCATCTCTCCCTGCAGATCCCTCAGCCACAACGATGAGATCTTGCTGGAATTTATATCCCAAGCCCCTGTATTGGCAACTGGTACATAGTAGGTGCTCGGTAAATGGCGGCTGAATAAATGGCTGATGAACGTGGTTCTGTGGTCGCCTAATTCTTCCTCATTCTCAGCAGATAATTTCAGCTCTGATTTGTCCAATCAGAGCATTCAGTAAATTCATAAATTTACAAAAGGATGGGATAGATAATTCTGGTGAGGAGTAAACTTTTCTTGAGGCAGTGTGAAAATGTAGAGTTAAAGAAGATTTATAAAAAAGGATATAGGAGAGAATTTTGAGGTGTAGTCTTGTGTGATGGGTAGAATAAATGATAGCTATAGAGGTGGAAGAAGGAACTGTGGGTGTCATGTGACCCACGGAGCCAAAGGTCCATCCCCATCGGAAGTGAGAGGAAGAAAACACACTACAGCCTGTGGAAGTGGGGCGGTTCGGGACCAGGCTGCATCAGACTTGTGGGTCGGGAGGGTTGGTTACTCTTCTTCTGTCTTTCTTTCCATTTCTTGTCCTCACTCACGAGGTACATGGTGGCCTTAGGCTGCCACATTCCTCTGTCACCAAGGGAACTGCCAGGCCATTCCCCAGGTCTTACCAAGGCAGGACACCAGAAAGTTCTGTCATGTCACTGAAGTTCATCAGTGTGAATCAGGAAAAGGAGCTGGGGATATAGAAGCAGAGTTGTTCTGTGTGACACAGTCAGGAGCCTCCTCTAAGCCCCATATTGGCTGTATTTGACACGTGAATATTCTGTTTCTTTAGTTTCTCTGCTATGGTACTCAATTTTTGTCCCACCCCCTTCATGATTTCATTTCTGTCTTCAGTCTCTTTTGGGTGGCTCTCTCCTGACTGTCCAGTCAGCCCCAGCCTCTCATGTGGAGATGCGGTGTTCCGTGTCCAGCCCTTTCTGGGTGTCTCCTTTCAGTGTCACTTTCACGCTCTAAGTGGCACCCCTCTGTACTTTCCCTTCCGGTCACTGGTTCCACCCTCATAGGTCTCCCAAGCTTGAATAGCGAAGTGTCCTTGACCCCTCACTCCTTTTCCTTTAATCAGTTCTAGCCAACTGATGTCAACAGTTCACTGTTAAAGTCTCCTCCACTTTTCTCCACCTTGCTGTCCTACCCCAATCTCAGTCTTCCTAGCTTTATGCCTAAATTACTGCTTTAGCCTAGACTCTGCTTCTCTGATCACCAATACTGCTTCCCCGCAAATACGTACGCACATCATCACCTTCTCACGCATCCAACATGCAGTTGCTAAATTAATAGTGCAAAAACACTGTTTCTATTAAGCTTATGTCCTTCTTAAGAGCTAAACGTAGTTTCCTAATTAGAAGAACAGCGTCAATTTTATGGTAATTAAAAAAAATACTATCTCTCAATCTCCATAATGACCTAAATCTACATGGAACATGGTACCTTAATACCAGGAATATTATTCTCCACAGTTTAAAGTGCAACTAAAATGCCCCAAGATGACCACCTACGGGGTCAAAAAATAATTCTCTTTTTAGAATTCAAGGATCTCCAAACTCTGATTCCATTTACCTGGAAGATGCCTTTGTCAGCGTTCTACTCTTTCTGCAGTCCCACAAAGACAAAACTTCTCTTTTATCCATGTAGACGGTTTTAAATGGAAAGAAGAGAAACATAGATATATTCAGAGGATAAAGAAATTACATAAAAACTAGTACATGTTCTTTTCCACTTAGGAGAAGCTTACCTTGATACCCAATTGACACCCAACGGGTACTTTCTTTCCAAATTCTGCCAAGTTTTGGACAACCACGTGCCTTATAGAAACTTTATTTATTGAAAATTTGTTATACATAGACTGCCTCAAGATAATACTCAAGACTGTATTTTAACTTTCCTCACTAATAGGTTGAGCTATTCAAAGTCATTGAATATCTTTTTGTGAAAGAACTATGGATATTTCTCTTTTAGATTATTTTAAAGCACATTGGAACAGAGCAGTGTTTAGACTTTTTTTTTTTTCATAGTTTTACACAGGATGGGAGGTACTAGAGAAGAAGAGGATGCTTTGTTCAGCTGAGATCTTGGCTGGTTTGTAACTATACAAAGTCAGGTTGGGGCTCATGTCTGGGACAAGAGGCGGGAGAGCTAAACAGTGGCACATAATACGGAGAAAAGACTCTGGAGCTCCAGAAAGCCAATCTGAGAGGGAGAGGAGGAAGAAGCAAGTGCAGGGGAAAGAGAGAAGTCAGTCCACTAAGCTGAGATGCAGAGTGTTGTGTGGATGAGTCAGCCCGTGAGACACCCCTAGGGCATTGGCAAATGAAAGGGGAATGGAAGGGCTTTCAACAGGAACGATGGAACACCCTAAGAGTCCGTCAAAGGGGTCGATAGATTTGGGTGTATCTGTACAAAGGAAGGCTCCATAGCAGGAAACATAAGTGAATTTGAGCTACATAAATTCACATGAACCTTATAAGCTTAATATTGAGTGAGATGTTTGCCAAAGCAGATGTCATATGATGCAATCAATACAAAATTTTAAAACATGCAAAATAATATGTCATAAAACGGAAATAATAAACACCAAATAAAGGACAGTGGTTGCCCCCCGGGAGAAGGGAGTTGGGAGTGTAAACGAAGAGGCATACACAGGGGACTTCAACTCTGTTGGTAAGCAAACTGCCTGGAGCTGGGAGGTACGTACATGGTGTTCTTTTTTTTTTTTTTTTTTTAAACTTTTTTTGGTATTTTGAAAGTAATTCATAATATATTTTACTGAGTGAATTTTATTTCTTAGAAATTTCAGATTTATAGAAAAATTGCAAAAAAAAAAAAAAAAAAAGTGGAGAGTTCCCCTATGCTCCAAATGCTCAGCTTCCTCTATTACTCAAACATCTTACTTCAGTATGGTACGTTTGTTACAATTGAGGAACTAATAGTGATACTGTATGGGGGGGGGGGCTGAAGTCCATATTTTATTCACATTTCTTTGGTTTTTAGCTAACGTTCTTTTTCAGTTCTAGGATCCTATCCATGATACTATATTATAATTAGTCGCTATATCTTCTTGGGCTCCTCTTGCCTCTGACTGTTTCTCAGATTTTCCTTGTTGTTGATGAGCTCGAGTGTTTCGAGAGTACTGGTCAGGTGTTTTGTAGAATATCCCTCTATTGGGCTTTGTCTGCTGTTTGTCTCATGATTAGACTAGACTATGTGTTTGGGGGAAGAAGAGGTAAAGTGCCATTTTCATCACATCATATAAAGGGTACTTGACATCACTGTCGTTGTTGACCTTGATCACCTGGCTGAGATAGTGTCTGTCACATTGCTCCACTGTAAAGTTACTCTTTTTATAGTAAAGTTTCCCCTTTATATACTCCAGTCTTTGGAAGGGTGTCCCCGTGTGCGGCCCACACTTCATAGTAAGTCGTACTGTGTTACGTTCTACCTCCTCGAGGGCAGAGTGTCTGCATAAGTTTTTGGAATTCAGAATGGGATATTTATCTCTTCTCCCCATTTACGTATTTGTTCGAAACTTTGTATGTCAGTATGGACTCACAGATGTTTATTCTACGCTTTGAGTTTTAATCCAATACTAGTTTGTTACTGAAATTTTTTCAGCCTTGGCATTGGTTCCTGTGTCCCTTTGACATACCTCCATGGTTGTGTTTTGTTTGTTTGTTTTTAAATCACTTCCTTACTTGCTGGTACTCTAAGATTCTCCAAACTCACCTTGTGTATTTCCTGCTCAGGTCCTAGAATCACCCATTTCTCCAAGGAGCCCTGGTTGCTTCTATTCATGAATGATATTAGAAACCAAGATCTGGACGCTAGGTGTGCTTGGTGCTACCGGGGTGTTTTTGCTTCTAGGCCCTCTCAGCACACAGAACAAGGAAATATATGTATAACAACCCACACATAGACACATTTATAAATATTTTCCATAGATAATTATCTGTATCTATCTTTTTTTAAAGATTTTATTTATTTGAGAGAGAGAGAGTATGAGCGGAGTGAGGGGCAGAGGGACAAGCAGACTCCTCGCTGAGTAAGGAGTCTGATGCAGGGCTTGATGCCAGGACCCTGAGATCATGACCTGAGCCGAAGTCAGGTGCTTAACTGACTGAGCCACCCAGGCGCTCCTATCTTTATCTATCTCAAGCTAAATATGAATTCAAACTGTTGTCTCCAATTGTAATCCATTACCATATGGTCATTCTAATCTCTTCCCTTTGCTTATCTGTAACTTCTCACTTCAACAGTGAGAAAGTGGGCTCCCACCATAATGCATTTTGAAGCCAGTCTAAAAATTAGAAGAAGCAAAAAGGCATATGGGGAGTGAACGTTAACAGTTCTTCTACTGCAGAAAGTTAATTCTGCCTATCCTAACCCTACAGAGGGAAATGAAAAACACAGCAATGGAGTGGTCATAATACTGTAAATTGCTTAGAAGTGGAATATATGTGTATCCTACTTTAATATGCAAATGACACACACACAATTTTAATGTAGGATAAGGAAACTGAACTATGTATGTACCCATGTGTCTCCTCCTTCCAGAAGAAGAGATTTATAAATCTGAGCCAAACATTTCCATATCAATTTTTATAAATACTCAGTTAAAATGAAAACAACCACCTGATATTGCTTTTGCCCTGAATGATTAAGAGCTCTTCACGTATTAAGAAAAAAGTGGCGCTCCTGGCGAGTACATGGTAAGCCAGGCGCTCTGCTAGGGATCCGAGATTGGTATAGGTCGTTTCCCAGAAAGCCGGCAGCGAGGATGTTTTTGTCCTTTGGCTCAATGATGTCTCTTCCGAAAGTCCTGTCTGGAAGTTAACACTCCAAGAGATAAGCAAATATTTTTGCTCAAAGATATTTATCACAGGATGCTCTCAAACAGCCAAAGATGAAAACAACCCTGTTGGTGACTGAGAAGACTGTTAGCTAATTGATGGCAGCTTCGTAGAAACGCTATTCTGCAACCGCTGAAAAGAAGGTGTATGAAGACTTTTGGATAATATGGGGAAAGGGTAATACCCAAACGGTCAAGTTAAAAAATAATCAAGAATCAAAATTGTTTTCCAGTATGATCTCATCTCTGTTAAAAAGTAAATAGCACACTATCATAATCTCCAGCAAAAATTTCTGAATGCACATGTCCTCCAGTTCATCCTACACTTCTGTACTGGCTTACGTGTCAGCTGCGTGTGTCAAGGAGATGTAATCCGGCACTGTTTGTGACAGCACAAGTTAAGTGACAAATGTTTATCAAAAGGGGACTGATTCAGTCAGTTAGAGTGCATCACACAACAACTAGCACGCCGTGAGCCAGTTTTGTATGGTTATATGTGATCTCAAAAATTTAGTATTTAATGAGAAAAGCAAGTTGTGGTATAATCTTTTCTTCCTTTTCTAAATAGGAATACATTCACGTAGTTTTTATACTGATAGGACAGCTTTGAAGGATACACAAAAAACTATTAGGTGTGGTTGCCTCTGGGGAGAGGAACTGGTAGGCAGAGGGTCAAGGGTAGGAGGAAAATTTTTACTTTTTTGACTTAGCATATTTTGAATATATTGCTAAAGGCACGCATGCCTTTTAAAATAAAATAGCGTTTCAATTTTAATAAAAGAACAAGGGTACCTAGTAAATGATTTTAAGTTGTTTGCTAGGTATTTCAGTCTTTTTTTTTTTTATGTTCAGTTAGCCAACATATAGTACATCATTAGTTTTTGATGTAGTGTTCAACGATTCATTAGTTGCGTATAACTAGGTGTTTCCATCTTTAAAAAAAACCTCTCAATCTGTCCCAAACTTTCACATCAAGGCTTCCGAGTGCACTCTGGGAATAGGGGTCTTGTGTATTTGTTTGGCAATCAAGGAAAGCAGATGAATTTCACATCTAGGCTAAAGCAATGCAGAAAGGGAGGGACAGCAGTTTTAAGACTGTAAAGACATTCTCAAAGTCAGCTGAAGCCACAGAAGAGGGAGCTCAAGGGGCCAGGGACGACCATAAAAATGCAAGCCACGCAGAATGACAGATATCCTGGGGAGGGTTTCAGAATTCACACAAGACAAGAAAGAGATGGAGAGTGACTGAGATCATTTTATCTAGAAGGGTGGGTGCCTCCATCTGGCACGAGGGTCTGCGTTTCTATGAGGGTCTACATTTCTCGGTGTATTCTGTTGACACCTATTGATAGTTTCTCAAGGAAACAGACTGTGGAAAAATAACCAACAGAAATATTGTCAAGTTTAAAGACAATAAAACAGCAGATTGAGCTGGGTTCAAAAGTTTTCCTTAAAATTGCAGGCAGTGTTCGAGACTCACTCGTTGAAATTCTTCAGTGCTTTTTCAGCAGATGGGAAAGTTCCTTACATGGATGGGTGCGTCAATCCCATTTATGCACAAATCTGACAGAAGTTTCACAAAATCTTTTTTTTTTTAAAGATTTTATTTATTTGACAGAGATAGAGACAGCGAGAGAGGGAACACAAGCAGGGGGAGTGGGAGAGGAAGAAGCAGGCTCATAGCGGAGGAGCCTGATGTGGGGCTCGATCCCAGAACTCCAGGATCACGCCCTGAGGGAAGGCAGATGCTTAACCGCTGTGCCACCCAGGCGCCCCAGAAGTTTCACAAAATCTTATAAACCCATTAGACTCCTAACTAAAAAATATTTGCAGCTATAGTAATTAAAAAAGCAAAAACCAAAAAAACCCTTTGGCTATAGATCCAAACCAAAGATTTAGCATAAATAGGCTCTTGGAAGATAATGAGAGAAATTTAATGTACTACCGTTTACTAATTTTTGATAGATTATGAATTGTGCATAGTAAATGCTAATAATAGAAGCTAGAAAAAAATAATCAGTTGCTTATGGAATCAATGACTTTAAAAATTTGTGATCTAAAGAAAACTTCCAAGTAACTGACACACTGCAATGCTCCCATGTCATGCAGCTGTTAGTCTGTTTGCAGCCTGTGTCAGATCACCGCAACTCTCAGAGTAATAAACAATGCTCTGTTGAGTGTAAGATTTTGAAACTGTCAGAAGCTCTCATGTAGGTTACCGCTGCAGAGAGAAGACAAAGGAAGGCTTGTGGTTTCCATTATAAGAAATCATAATGTGTTGGAGCACAGGGGGCTTAGCTTGAGGCAGGAAAAAAAATAAAAGTAAGTTCATTTGTAGTTCAGTTACGTCTGAACTGATTAACAGTAAGTATAATTTGTGAACTATTACTATTTCCAACCCCAGGCAGGTTTTATGATTTTCCACAATTATCTCAAACGTATTTTACAAACTTTTGACAGCAATAAAAATATAAAGGTCTACAATTTAGGTGGGTAGAGACAAGCTCTACAGTAAAACAATTTGACAAGTTTCCTTGCCAACACAGAGAAGGGATTTACAACACAGTAACTGAAAAAAACAGTGATTTTAGATCCATGGAGATTGCTTCATAGTTTCCTTTTAATTAGTGGTTGAATTCCTTCATAAATGGAGATTCATATTTCTGATATCACATTATCTTTTCTAAAAGAGGGGATTTGTATTATTTTTAACACATTATCAAATTTACTATAAAAAACGTAGACACTGAAAATTTTTCTAGCCTCTGGCTGCAAATCTCAGATTATAAAATCAATGATAACTCACAATTTGTAGCAATGCATTTAGTTAATGGCCTTCTTTGCTATTGCTAGTTAGGAAAATATGTGATTTTAGAAATCACTAAGAGTAAATGTGTCTCCTTAAATCTCCAGTTTGGTCATAGGCTTTTTATATAAAATTATTTTATTGAATCAAAAAACCTTATTACATTGAATAATTCTCCAAAACCATTCGTTAGAAAGATAGCCTTAAATTTTATTTTTTAAACCATAGTGTCACATACATATTGCTGCAGACAACCAACCCCAAAACTTAGTAGCTGAAAAGAGTAGTTTATTAATTCCCATGATTCCATAGTTTGGCTGAGAAATTATCCCGCTGGACTCATTTGAGCTCAGTCACTCAGGTGCATTGGACTAACATGGGGCTAAGCTTGGTTATGACAGGATGGAGGGCCATTCTCTCCATGTCTGGCAGTTACAGGGAGCTGTCAGCTGGGACACTTCTATTCTCCTTTCCATGGCCTCCCATCCTCCGGTAGGTTGGACTGAACTTCTGTACAAAATGGCGGAAGTGTCCCAAAAGGGCAAAGGCAAAAGCTGCAAGGTCTCTCGAAACCTACACTTCTGCACTTGGACAACATCACTTCTCGCACATTCTATTGGTCAAACCAAGTCACTAGGCAGCCCGAATTCAAGGCATGAATAGAATCCATCCCTTGATTGGAGTAGCTACACAATGTATTGGCCATATTTTCCAGTCTACAGCCATGTAATTGGAGATGCCAAAACTCAGTTCCCACTGTTAATTCTGCAGATTATGAAAAGGATGACTTGAGATACTTTACTACTGTCTTTCAGAAAAATGACGACACAGATCTATCAGGATTATTCATGGGAATGATGTTTCTTGGAGTCACACGAAGCCCATAAACATAATTGAAAATTATGTCCTGTCCAATTTCACACTAATGGGCACTATAGTAAAAGTAGTACGGGCTGGAATATCAGTGGACACTTGGACATGATACTAATATAAAGAGGGTTAGAAACCAGAAATCTTAGTCTCAAGTATTAATGATGACAATAGATTGTAATGGTCAAGAGCTCAGACTGTAGAGTCAGATGGTCTGAAATGAAATCCTGGCTCCATTGTTCATGAGCTCTGTGATCTTAAGCAAAGCACTTCTGTGTCTCAGTTTCCTCATCTGTAAAGTGGTGATATTAATGACCCCACACCACCTCATGCTAGGAAAGTGGCCGACATGGAGTTCAGTGCTGCGTAAGTATCAGCTGTTTTCATTCCCATCACTGTCATCATCATCATCAGTAAAGGGGGACATCCATCCAGTTTGGTACACTGTTGAAAAGGGAGGGAAATCTTTCTTTTAAAACCAAAATAATCATATTATATCAGATATCATCTTCATATCCAAGCTAAACATTTGAGACAGATGGAGGAACATTTAAAAAGACAAATTTGAATATTTCTGAGATTTAATTTTAACCGAGAATTTATCTAGAAATACTCAAAATTGGGATACCTAGTTCAAGTCATCAAATAATTAGGAATGGCCCAGTGCTGACAAGGATAGAACTAAAAGGTAAAAAGTAGGAATTGTCCAAGGACTTTGGTTTGGATATTTTATTCAAAATATCTGAAGTTTATAAGAAGCCTCTGAGTGACCTAGAAATTGAGGGATTTATAGTGACTATCAGTGAGTTTCCACAGAAAATATGAGTACATATTTGCGTATTACATATTAGTAACCACCCTGTCCCTGCCCCTCAAAATTTTGTTCCATGAGCATGGATATATATAAATATGTGTTTATACTTGACAGGAGTCCAGGAATCCATGTTTATTTTGGTTTTATTTTTGTTTTTGTTTCTTTTAGGAATCCATATTTTTAATAATCATCCTAGGGGATTCTTACAACTTACCATGATTGGGGGACACTGCTCCCACTCACACATGTAGTTAGTCTGTGAGCCTGTGGCCCTGGCATCATCTGGGAGCTCACTAAAAATGCAGACTCTTAGGCTCCATCCCAGACCTCCTGAACCAGAATCAGCATTTTAACAGGATCTTCATTCGATACCTATATGCATTAAGGTTTGAAAATAACTAGGTAATAACTTTTGTTCACAGTTCCATTTTCCAAATTGTTCTCAAACATTACAGTTTGGCATTGAAATTAATAGCTAGGTGATTACTTGTAGTGTTCTCTCATATAAATTTCTTCATTTCAACAAACTGCCCACAAAATGATAAACCAAATGTTCATTTTTGTCGTACCTGGTGTTTATGCCTCAAGATTATTAAGTCTTATAATGATGGCTTTAAAATAACAATTTTATAATAAAGACTGTAGTATATAATGGTTCTGTATATATATACATAATTGTTCCGTATAGATATGCACAGACTGTATATAATTTTATATATGTATATACACACGCACACATATATATACACAGAATCTTTGTTACTAATTCAAAAAAGATAACAGCCATCACCACAACAGCTACCATTTTACAGCATCTTTGTTTGATAATAGACTCTCCACGCATTTATATGTTTAATACATATATTAAACATAAACCTCAAATTCTCCATAATAAAACCACAACATATTATTACATGGTAGTAATTTATGTGCTCCTGCTTAATGTACCGGCAAAATCCCCTATAGCTATGCTTTTCCTTCCACTACCTTTTAAGAAACTTTTAAAACTTAAGTACTTTAAAATTAATTCCCCTTTAATTATGTTGCTCATTTATATACCACTTTACTACTAAACGAGGATTCTAGTGGATAAGGCATAGTGCAATCTCTTTTTATAATTTTCCCCCCTTTCATTCACTCATTTATCTAACAAATTATTATTGAACACAGTTTCAGGCTTTATTTTCATGCAGGAGACACAGGGGATAACAAAATATCCATATCTTCGAGGAGCATCATTTCATAGAAAAGACAGACAGGAAAGGCAGCAATCATGACTAGATTCAACAAGTAGTTTTTAAATAGCATTTTACATGGTGCAGAGGAGAGGCTTATAACGGGGAGGACTCAGGGACCACTCCCATAGAGTGAAGTGACCCGGGAGCTGAGTCCTAATGGAGGAGCAGAGTTAGCCAAGGGACGTGGTGAGGAAAGGCGCTATGACAGAGGAAGAAAAAAAAATGAAGGTGTGCAACAGCCTGAAGAGTTTGGGCGAATAGTTCGGTATGGCTGGAGTAAAGTCTGTGCGTGTGTCTAGACATGTTGAAGACGTTGGCGGAGGCTGAGTTGTGAGTGCCAGGCTGAAGGGTTTGAACGCTATCCTGAAGGCGATGGCAAGCCCGTGAAGGATTTATCCAGGGGAGCAAGATGATCAGAAGTGCAGCTTGGAAGGATCCGCCTGGCAGATATGTGGGCGATGGAATTGAGACCATGGGGAGCAGCATCGGATACTAAATCCGTGAGCCAAAGCCGAAAGAAAGGAGGGCTGGAGCAGGTTGAGTTTGAGGAAACTGCATTACCCACTGGAACTGTGAGGCACTCAGCTAGTCTAGGACCCAGAGGAGGGGCCCCAGTTTGTTTATGGAGTGTCTACAATGGGTGACTGACCACGAGTCAGCATTCTCACTTGTAACCATGTTAGCTATTACATGCAGAAAGGGATTTTCTTCCCAAAGCTCTACAGTAGAAGTTCCCCTAGTGACAGAACGAAGCAAAATTCTCCGTTCTGTCTTGTAAATCGTCAACCCTAACCTCACTGAACACTGCCAGGTAGTGGGTTCCTCTCAAATAGGACCTCCCGCATCCTTTCCCACCAGTGGAGTTGAATACTTACCAAGAATTAGCAGTATTTGTTCCCAAACCTATGTATCCCGGTTGTAGTTGCTATTACAATTATACAGCTTAATCAAATATTCTATAGAGCAATGAAATATGAATGTGAAAATAAAGTTAGAGTTTCTTTGAAAACAACAGACGAAACTTTGAAAAGACTTAATAAAAATACATTCACTTAAAAATTGCTGTCACATTAGTGATGAGACAAGTGTGATAGACGGGAGGGGGATAATCATAGTCTGGAAGTACTCAAGTGTTCAGATCGCTTTACCTGGGTATTAATTCTCTTCATTCTGCTTTGAGGCGAGCAAGCTGGAAACTGCATGTAGGATTGGGTGTATAGTTAATGTAAGAAAGACACCGAGGAATTCTAATCAGGGGACCCATTTTCAATGACAACATCTTGGCTCGCCATCAAAAAACCAAATTGGCTAGTTAATGTGCATGTATAATTTTACATTAAAATTAAATGTTAAAGCTATGTATGAATCTTTTGGGGTTTTTTAATGTTTTTCCACTTTGACTTTTTTTTTTTTTTTAAGATTTTATTTATTTATTCGACAGAAATAGAGACAGCCAGCGAGAGAGGGAACACATGCAGGGGGAGTGGGAGAGGAAGAAGCAGGCTCATAGCGGAAGAGCCTGATGTGGGGCTCGATCCCTTAACTGACTTTTTGATTAAGTAACTAGTAGTGGTCCTGATCTTTCTGATAAGAAGGTTTCCAGTATATATGAAATCGATGTCAGGTACCATCTGTAGATTTTAAAGAAACAAAGCAGCTGCAAAGAACCTAACCTCAGGTCCCCAAGAAGCGTAGGAACCTCTGGTGGTGGCTCTGCCTTTTATTGTAAGTTTGGGCTCAAACAACTTTTTCCAGCTCTTGACCCCAGTTATTTCCCTTGAAAATGGTAATTTTATTTTATTTTATTTTTTTTAATGATTTTTTATTATATTATGTTAGTCACCATACAGTACATCCCCAGTTTCCGATGTAAAGCTCGATGATTCATTAGTTGCGTATAACACCCAGTGCACCATGCAGTACATGCCCTCCTTACTACCCATCACCGGTCTATCCCATTCCCCCACCCCCTCCCCTCTGAGGCCCTCAGTTTGTTTCTCATAGTCCACAGTCTCTCATGTTTCATTCCCCCTTCTGATTACCCCCCCTTTCTTTATCCCTTCCTTCCCCTACTGATCATCCTAGTTCTTATGTTCCATAGATGAGAGAAATCATATGATAGTTGTCTTTCTCTGCTTGACTTATTTCACTTAGCGAAAATGGTAATTTTATTTTTAAAAATTCTTTTAAAGATGTATTTATTTTTAGAGAGAGAAAGAGAGCATGCATGCACATGCAGAGGGCGAGGAAGAGAATCTCAAGCAGACTCCCTGCTGAGCATGGAGCTCCGTGCCAGGACCCTGAGTTCATGACTTGAGCTGAAACCAAGAGTTGGACATTTAACCAACTGAGCCACCCAGGCACCCCCAAAATGGTAATTTTTAAGCAACTAACTACTCTAAAAAAAAAAGTTTGATGTGTCAGAGGCAAAGAAAATTTTGCTTTAACAAACAAGGCAACAAATTTTATCATCTCATTCCAATCAGACCACAAGAGATGTCATCATTCAGTATCATTTAGGATTTCCTACAGGCGTATTGATGTTGGGAGCTAAACACTTCCTAAGAACATGAGCTTGCTGCCTTATTTGCTTTCACTTAAAAAAAAAAGTGTGTGTGAAAACAAATATATACTATTTGTTCAGGTGAAAGCAATTAAGGGCTATTAAAGCCTATCAGTCAATGTTTCCTGAGCTTCCTACATTATAACACATTACACCTGCCAAAATGCAGGAGTAATGGGGCTTAAGTGACACCCCAGTGGTTAATCCATTGGTGACATTTGGAAACATGGGAAAAATATTGTGCGATTGAACCTACCTGCAACCCAAGCATCTGTAGAAGGAGTGCCCTCGATGGTTACTAAGGAAATCAGCAAAGGAGATACTTGATTTCTTTTCCTTTTTTTTTTTTTTTTTTTTTAAGACTTTCATTACAAACTAGTGGCTCCTGGGTCAAGGATTTTATTTACATTGTTCTGTAGGACTTTTTTTTTTTTAATTAAAAAAATTGAGAGATTTCAAATAAGAATTCAGACTTTGGGGCTTTTTTCATGAAATCAGAAGAACTGGCAAGAACCCACGAGAGCTGAGCTGTATCTGCCCATTTCGGCAGAGTATACGCTTTTCCTTCTTGGTTCCCACACACTCCCTGTGTGTTTGCTGTGGGCATTTAAGCTTGTTACTCTCCCTGGTTTAGGAAGTTACCATTTTAAATGAGCCATTGATAGAAAATTCTACCCTAACTTCACACTCATTCAGTTATGTTCCTTCACTTCTTTCAATCCACCTCTCTCAATAATTGGTCTTTGTCCATATTTAGCCATACGTCGACTTCCATCTTTTCTAACCTATATCTTGGTATTAACGGCTGTCTAAATTCACCAGTCTAACTGCTACATCGCTGCCTACTTCTAATATGTCTCGAGGGTTTCCCCTCCTTATTTATAGTCTCTAAATACGGCTCAGGAAGCCAGCACTCCACGTCGGGCTCAGCACACCTTTCCTGTGAAGGCCCCGACAGTAAATCTTTTTTGGCTTTCCATGTCATGCCCTTTCTACCCAACCCCTCGAGTCTGCCGTAGCCCAAAAGCAGCCAGAGAGGATGTTCGAGTCCTCTTGGGTCTCTATGACAAAACACCACAGACTGGCTGGCTTAAATAACAGACCTTTCTTTTCTCATAGTTTGGAGGTCGGTCATCTGAGATCAGGGTGGTCAGATTCTGGGGAGGCCTCCCCTTCTGGCTTGCAGATGGCCGCCTCCACCCTGTGTCACATGGCCTCACCTCCATGTGTTCCTGGAGAGAGAAACCTCCATCTTCCTCTTCTTCTAACGGCCACAATGCTATCAGACTGGGACGCCACCCTTAGGACCTCATTTTGTCTTAATTACCTCGTAAAGCTTTATGTCTAATACAGTCACATTGGCACTTAGGGCTTCAACAAATGATTTCTTCTGGGGCATGGGGGTGAAGAGACAATTCAGTTCACAGCAGACAACATGTAAGTGAAAGCGCATAACAGTATTTCAATAAAACTTTATGAAAACAGGCTGTATGGGCTAGACTTGGCCTGTGTGCTGTATTTTGGTGACCCCTGTTCTAGATCATTTCTTGATTTATTTTAAGCCGTACTTTTAGGTCAGTTTCTTTCCATCTCTCCTTGGTATTAAAATTGGTCTCTCCTTAGCAGGCTAAATGGAACATGGGTTATGAAAAATGAAGTGTGGTTTTCCAGTTGCAAAGATAGCTTCACATGTGCAATGTGCATTGCTTAGCCTTGGAGAGGAGAAGACCAGGTAATGGGCTCGCTCATTAACTGGCCTCATCTCCCATTTCCAAAACAGGATCTTTTAATTTGGTGGGATCAGAGGACGGGGACGAGGGACTCCTTTTATTTCCACGAAACCTACAGGGCATCACAAATTTCCCGAGTCTCCCAGGAGATGCGTTGAGAATATTTTTCAACACGGGGCAGCCGTGTGGCACCCTTAGCAGGGAGCGGGGGAAGGGGGCGCGTGGTGGCAAAGGGCCCCGCGCTGCCTCTCTCTCCCTGTTTACATTCTACCCACACAACCTTCCTCCATCAGCATAAACAGTGTCACGGCAACATTGGCTGCTGTTTGCATGGAGAGGCTGTGTTGACATGAGCTACCTAGCTGTGAATGTAAACACGATGCTGACAGCAGCGAGTGCAGATGGGGTAGCAGGTACCGCCGCGTACCGCGGGCAGATGTTTAACCTTGACATGAACAGTAATTAAGCAGAACCTTGGAAACCCGGCGCCTCCCCGGGAGCCAATTAATAATTTGGTGGGGGAGATGTTCTATGCAAATTTCCCCCACAAACCACTGCAGAGTGACATTCTACCCTCCACCCAGTGGACTGGGCTGGGGAATCGTTTGTAACAAAGCCCTGTGGTGCGGGTGTGAACAAATCGTAATTAGGCAAATTAAATGAGTGTTGCATGTACATCAATTAATTTCTGGTCACAAGATCTATAGTGATTGGTGTTTCTTCGGTTGTACATCAGAGGCTTGTCTTGGCAGCAGACCTTACCCACGTCTCCCCACTCCCCTCCCCTCCACACCCCCAAGCCTTTGCCCCCCTAATTCTCCTTGAGGTACTTCATCCCCATTTTATTTACTTCTTTTTAACACCAATGTAGCAATACGCATATTTCCACACAGTCTTCTGACTTCTAAAAGAAAAAAAAAATCCCTTAACCTGCTTAAAATGATGTGTATAAAATTCGTATCTAGCATATATTGCTCTTCTGGGCACAACAGTGATAACATCTATTTCCTCTCCCACTGAGGCAAAGAAAATAAAATAAGGCTTCTCTGAAAGAATGGCAGGCGCAAGTTGGGGACTTCCCCACAGAGTAAATTGTCTGGGGAAGGCGCGTGATTCAATGTAATTGTCCCAAGTTAGATCCCCCTACTGTGGATTTCTGTGGGACTGAGTCATCCCACTAGGAAAAAAAGCCTTACAGGAAATGGAGTTAAATAATCAGCCTCTCGGTCCTTGCTGCTTAGACAGATTGTATGGTGTTCCCCGCCCCCCCCCCCCAAGGCTGTAGTCGTGCCCCTGTAGAGCTGTCTAAATTTGCACGCTGAAATTTTATGGAAGAAAAACATAATAATTTCTTTTACTATATAGGGCCCGGCAGGCAAGGAATAAATGAAAGCAAAGTTTAGGCCTCCACTATAATTTAGCCCTAATGGTTCCTTCATCTTTGACTGAAGTTCCTGGATGCTAAACATTCGTTCATGTACCATTATTTCATTTTTTGCAGAACCTATTAATCCATTTTTTCCTCGGGTAAAACTGACCACTCCAGAGTTGAAGAGTTGCTCTTCTGTCCTAAGTGGGTTGAAGAAGAAGGTTGTCTAGACCATGAACGAAAGGACGTGAGGGTGTCCTGTGCAGTCCTCATGGCAGAACTTAAGATCCTCCCCAAATCAAGCCGCCCAAATGAACAAAATGCCCATGTTCAATTTGGGTATGCTTTTTACAGCTAAGCACTTTTCATTTATATTTATTATATAAATGTAAATCGACATCGATGAGAGAGATGGATAAATGCATGGATGAGTATTTACTCATATCCAAGTCCCGCTCTGCATCCCATATGGCTCCCCATTTGTGGCGCTCACCTGGTCCCGTCATCCTCCGCTAGACACTGTCATCTCCGTGCACCACAAGACTTCAAACACAGAAGCCAAGCCCTTTCTTGCTTTTGCATCACCTTCCGGGCCCTGCAGCCCCGCAGCCCCACAGCCCCGCAGCCCCGGAGCCCGGCAGCATCCGGTGCAGCACCATACCGTAGCACAGGGGCTCAGAAAACACTCCCCGGATCGAGTAGAGCAAAGGAAAGTAAAACCCTGAGGAATTCTAGGCGTTAGGGAGCTGGAGTGACATTCGTGGATACTTGGGATAAAGCCCCCGCTGCTGGGTGTTCCCCCCATGACTTCTGCCCGGCAGCCCCTCCGATGCTCCCTCCCCTCACTTCACTCTAGTCAGACTGAGCTCTTTCAGTTCTTCAAAAAACAACCATGTTCTTTCCTGACACCCTTTATTCTTGTCACATCAACTGAAGAACAACTTCTAATTGTTTTTGGTGTCTCAGCTGAACATTCATCTCCTCCGATGCCCTCACTGCCTTCTCAGGGAGAGGTTAAAGTCTCCTTCTGTATCCTCCCATGGCGCTGCTTCCCTCCTCTGGAATCCTCACCCCGTAGGTAATGTTCAGGAACGGTCCTTACTCGTGTACTTCAGATTTGCTGAGAGGGAAGGGACTGTGGCTGTCATGCCCACCATTTTATCCCCAAATCCCTAACGTCGTAGATGTATCTGTTGGATGCCAGGGTGCCAGATGGGCCAATGGATAGAAGGATGAGTGGATGCATGGGTGGTGGGATGGACGAGCAGATGGACTGGTGGATTTGTCTGTCCTGAACCCCCTTGTTGGAGCTGGAGATCCAGGGCTCTGCTCTGGGCTGGCCTCTCTGGAGCTGAGCCCAGGAGGGACTTGGGCTGTGGAGGCCATTTGCCGCAAGGGGTAGGTCAATGGGCTGAACCAAAGATACGGAGGCAAATTAAAACAAACAAACAAACAACAACAGAAACCTGAAGAGAAGACCAAGGAGGAGAGAGAGGTGTGTTCTGGGGATGAGAGACCACAGCCAGGAAGAGGGGAGAACGGGAGTCTGCAAATCGCCTTGTGGGGGGCTATACTTAGCGTTAGGCCCCATTAAGTGGAGGTTTTCTGCCTTCTTCTGATGAGAAAAACACTGTTGATCATGCCAAGCTGTTTCAATGATCTTTTTAAAAGATTTTATTTATTTATTTATTTATTTATTTATTTATTGAGAGTGAGTGAGTTGGGCGAGGGGGGGAGGAAGAAAGAGAATCTCAAGCAGACACCATGCTGAGCACAGAGTCCGAAGCCGGTGTCCATCTCACGACCCCGAGATCATGACCTGAGCTGAAAGCAAGAGTCGGTCGCTCAACCAGCTGAGCCACCCAGGCGCCCCACACCAAGCTGTTGTAGAGAAACATACAAACTTAAGGAAAGTGTCACCATTTAAAGTATTTTCTCCCCGAAGTTAAATACAAGGATATCCTCTGTTGTTCTAGTTTCTGGTTTCATCAAGTCCGTAACGTCATGACGGAATATAAATCTCCAATTTATTATGCCCTAGTGCAGTGTTTAGTTTTGTTTTTTAATTTAAGGTTTTATTTATTCGGGGGAGAGAGAGAGAGAGCATGAGGAGGAGGGGGAGGAGCCGAGGGAGAGGGAGACGCGGACGCCCCGCTGAGCAGGGAGCCCGACTCCAGGCTCCATCCCAGGACGCTGGGATCATGACCTGAGCAGAAGGCAGCCTCTTGACTGAGCCACCCAGGTGCCCCCTAACTTGGTGGTTCTTCACATTACAGTTGGAGGAACAGAGCGCAGGTTAACCCAGAAGCTGTAAGAACCCAGAGACTGTCCGCCCAGCACTAGACCAAGATAAATGGGCGTCTGTACGAGTTCGCTAGGCCGCTGTAACAAAGTTACCACAAACTGAGTTTTTAAAAACCACAGGAATTAATCATCCCACAGTTCTGGAGGCTGGAGTCTGAAATCAGGGTATGGCAGGCGTGGTTCTTTGTGAGGGCTGTCGGGGAAGGGTCTGGTCCGGGCTGCTCTCCTTGGCTTGACAGTTGCCATACTCCTGTTCACACAGTGTTCTCCCTGTTGGAGTGTCTGGGTCCAAATTCTCCCTTTTGACAAGGACACCAGTCGTATTGGAACAGGGCCCCTCCTACTCCGGTGTGCCTCATCCTACCTTAAATAATTACATCTGCAATAACCCTGTTTCCCAGTAAGGTCACACGCTGACGTACTGGGGACTTCTGCCTAGGAATGTTTGCATGACACACTCCAACTCGTAACAGTGCCCAAGGCAAGGTCAATAATTAGGCATCCCTTCAAACACACTTCTGTATTTTTTGTCATCTAAACTCTAATCTAGAGCAGTTTATTCGAAGTCATGAGAAATAGGAAATAAAGGAAAAAGTTGAGTTTATAGGTCTCCTTTCAGGATAAAGCCTATCCCGCCCTCCATTTCCTCCTTCTCTTATCTCTTTGCTTCCACCCCCTGCATAAAAACAAAAGAAAAGAATGATTTCAGTAACCAAGGAAATGCTAATTTACAACAGGATATTGTAACAAGATCTTGCTAGTCTGCCATAGCAAAGTACCATGGACGGGGAGGCTTAAACAGCAGATTTTTTGTCGTTGTTAACGGTTCTAGAGACTAGAAGTCCAAAGTTAAGGTGTAGGCAGGTGGTTTCTTCTGAGGCCTCTCTCCTTGGCTTGTAGACGGCCATTTTATTTATCTTCATATGGTTTTTCTTCTGTGCATGCCTGTGTCCTAATTTCTTATAAGGATGCCAGTCATATTGGATTGGGGCGCACCCGTATACTTCCTTTCCCTTGACGACCTCTTTCAAGGCCAGGTCTCTAAATACAGCCCTATTCTGAGGTACTGGGAATGAAGACCTCAACATGTGAATTTTGAAGGGACGCAGTTTGACCCAATGTGGCCCACGGCAAGCAGTCAAAGTTGGTTTTAACTGCTTGCAAAAAGAACAAAACCAAAAGATGAACCAGTATAGGGAATCCACCAGCTCTACAGTTGGTTTGCTTAAATGGTGGCCCCTTTGAGTCCAGTGCCCGGTTGGCGAATTGTCGTCTCCTGCAGGAGGCGCCCAGGGCCTGTGCGGCAACAGCTCATTCAGGGCGGCCCCGCACCTTGATGAAGTGTGCTGGCCTTCCGAGCCTCCCTCTTTTACTGTCACCAGGTTCTCCAGTGCCACTAAAAAAGCTGTGGTCACAGAGCTGATGCGTATAGACAGCCCTGTTCTGTGAGGCGGAGCAGAACCAGCTGCCCCCAGCCCAGGGAGGGGCTCTCTGTTTATGTCTTTCCCTCCTCAGCCCTTTGCACCAAGATTTTACAGGAAACGTCCCCTTGCTTTTCTGACCAGTTTCTCTGTTCCTGATTCGGGAGCAGCAAGAGAGAAAGACATGGAACAGGACAGACCAGGGAAAGGAGAAAATGGCAGATGAATTGCTAACCAGATGGGTGTTTTCACTTTTACAGGTGGCCTTAATAGCCATTAACATTTTTCATACCAGGGAAAAGGCTGGGAGGTTGGGGATACCCCCCAGTCCCTCCATTAATAATTTGCTTGAGTTGTATAGAATTACATTCAAAATCTGAATTTCAGATGATTTCTTGTTTAATATGTATTCTATGCTAGGTAGAGCCTAATTAAAATTCTTAATCTCAGTTAATGTATCTTAACATACATTTCTATAATGTGTAGGACTAGTTAATTTAGCATAATTATCAAGATGAACCACATCTAACATTACAGGAAAATTGCAACCTGTCATAAAATAAGAGGGCCATGTTATAGCAGAGTCCTCACCCCCTGAGATTCCCAGTTAGAAAAGCCAAATAATGCAAATAAATCATCACTCCCCAATTTGATGCTGCTTTGGTGATTGGATTAATTATTGTGAAGTGAAACAGCTAACAAAGAAGGATAAATAAAAATAACTTCTTGCATCCAGAAAAGGGTGTAAATTTTAACTCCGATACATGACAGCAAATGTAAGCAAGAATTATAAACAATGGGGCCGGCTGAATGAATTAATATGCATCAGCCTTTATTGCTGGAAATAGGCCCCTGTATTGTACTGGGCAGTTGAGTGAAACACAGTGGTTTCACTCAACTGCCAATCTGGTATTTCTTTTCCACGTTTCCTGTGAATTCGAAACTGTGTTCTTATTAACAACAACCAGGAAACACCAGGGCAAAAAGAAGAGCCTGGAAATGTGTTGCATCTGTCTGGGTACTTGGCCCTTCTTTCCTAGGCCCTGCATTTTTTATAAAGCGTTTCTGGGTGTCGTTTTGGTTTTGCTGGAAAGACGAATGGATTTCTCGTCACTTCTTAGTAGGGACTAGCTAACTCTGCAGACATGAAAGTCCCACTACAGATTTCCTGCTGGCCAATGTCTATTCCTCTCCTCTTTGGTTCCTTGTTCATTAAAAGTCAAATCCCAACCCCCAAAGCTATCCTAAATATTTTACCTTTCTTTAATCCCCTAACCCAGGCTGACCTCTAAGTACCAACTGTATCGAGTTTAAGAGAAAAGCCAAGCACAGACCCAGCACCTATTATTAGGTATTTAATAGGGAGGGACCTACCAGCCCAGTATGCATCTGTCTGCACAGAGCTTTCCCTTAATGCTCTGCCTTCAATCTCACCCCTTTCTGGTTCTGGGGAGAACTTCTGCCCCACACTTGCATCTTTTTTTTTTTAAAGGTTTTTTATTTTTTTATTTTTTCAAGATTTTATTTATTTATTCGATGGAGATAGAGACAGCCAGTGAGAGAGGGAACACAAGCAGGGGGAGTGGGAGAGGAAGAAGCAGGCTCATAGCGGAGGAGCCTGATGTGGGGCTTGATCCCATAACGCCGGGATCACGCCCTGAGCTGAAGGCAGACGCTTAACCGCTGTGCCACCCAGGCGCCCCAAGATTTTATTTATTCATTTGACAGAGAGAGAGAGAGAGAGAGACAGGCAGTGAGAGAGGGAACACAAGCAGGGGGAGTGGGAGAGGAAGAAGCAGGCTCCAGCAGAGCAGGGAGCCCGATGCGGGGCTCGATCCCAGGACCCTGTGATCAGGCCCTGAGCCAAAGGCAGACGCTTAACAACTGAGCCACCCAGGCGCCCCTCTAAGGTTTTTTAAAATAAGATTTTATTTATTGATTTGAGAGAGAGGAGAGAGAGCAAGTGCGTGTGTGCACGTGCGTGCACGTGTGCGTACACACACACACACACACACACACACACACACACACACGTGATGGGGGGAGGGGCAGAGGGAGAAGGAGAAACAGACTCCCTGCTGAGCAGGGAGCCCTATTCCGGGCTCAATTGGAAGACCCTGAGATCATGACCTGAGCTGAAAGCAGACACTTATCCCACTGACCAGCCAGGCACTCCGCATGCCCACCCCCCACATGCACCTTCTGTACCTTCTCAACTGCTCTCTTTCCCAACTGCTCCCTTTTAGTCTCCCAACAGGTTGCCAAAAAAAAACCAAAAAACAAAAACAAAAAATGACTTACAGAACAATCACAAAGCAACAATGACAACAAAAACCAACCAACCTACTAAATAAACCAAAACCAAATGGAAAAACAAACAAACAAACCCAACTTTGTAACCTTGCTGTTAAGGCTCTGAGAACGGACTCCTTCTATCACAAAATAGGCCCCCCTTCCCAGCTGTCAAATACGTATGCCCCCCTGGGCCCAGAGGAGGGTATACACCTTGCTCTGCTAAGCCTTTCAGCCCAGAATAGGCCCCTTGCCATGGGTATCGAAGAGACCCTCTCCCCGAGTCTCCCTCCAACATCCCTTTATCCTCCATCTGGACACTCAAGGCTTCCCTTCCTTCAGGGCTTCATGGATCTAGGCCAACAACTCCCATTTGTCCTGGATTCTCATATTCTTCAGCGTGGGGCCCCTTCAACACCATACCAGGCCTATTGCAGGTCTGGATGACCTCTCCTCACGTAGCATGGGTGTGTGATATTGCTGCAAGGCCCCATCCCACAACTCCGGATGCCAAGGAAAGATAATGGAGGAGAGGGACAGTTTCCCCTGCCCTGATATCTGCCTTTCCATTTCTCTTTATTTCCTGATAAATTTCTCCTAATGTTCAACAACGGCAGCTCCCATTCCCTTATTTTCCAAGACTGGTTTTGACCTAAAGGACCATTTCCCTCTTGCCCTCTGGGGCCGCTGTCTAGCACCCTTCTGAGTATGCACTTTCCCCAGCTTCCCCTTCGTCTAGCCCCCGGGCACCCCTTCCATATCTGTCCTGGGGCCCTCAGTCATTCCCTCTTTCTCTCCCGTAAACCCATCCAGCGTCCATGGCTTAAAGTTTCCCATCTCTTTTCCGCTTCAAAACTTCCATTCCCATTTCCTTGGCACAGGAATAGCTAGGCTGCAAGTTCTCACTATTCGCATTTAATAGCTCTGCCTGGTCTGCTAGGTTCAGAGGGCTTATGGACTGTGACTTCACCCAGACTCAAACCAGCTTGTCATGAAATCATCAGATTCAGTCACCTCTCCAAAAGAGCTAGATGCCAACATTTTTCTTTGGCATTCTGCTTAGTGGGCATCTGGTCTTAGTATTGCTAAGTACCCAATTTCACCAAGCCAGTCATGCGTTCCCCACATCATTCACTAAAGCCAGAAGTAGGGTAGGCGTCTGTGTGTGTGTGTATACACGCATATACCCACATAGACACACGTGTGTGTGCGCACACACACGGCTACTGTGAGAAACTAACCTCAGGTTAAAAGTCTGAATACGATATGGAAGAAATGAAGCAGGGTCACGCTAAGAGTTCCGAAAACACATCATGTGTTTTCATTTTTCCTCCTATAACTGCAAAGTACAAAAGCCACAGCTTCTGTATTTAAATTTACCGATTATCCTGTGTCATTAAATTTCCATTAACATTTTATTCCTGGTTTCAGTCTTACTTTTGTTAGGGCACTCTTAACCCGTTCCTGCTAAGGTGACAACTTTTGACTGTCTCACCTGACAATAGGTCTCTTGTGCCAGCAGAGGTATCCGTCATCCTGGCATCTTTCCTCAACATCACCTATATTTGGGAGTGCCATGGTGGAACCCTATTGAAGAACTTGGTACCGAGAAGTATTCACCCTAAAGAAGCTATAAATACCTAAAATGATAATGGAAAGTTCCAAGTGTTATTAGAAGTGGAATGGTAAATGGGATTAAAACCATTAACCAACACATACAGATCAGAGCAGAGAGAAGGAGAAGCCAAAAGGACTCTAGGGTTAAATAGGAAGGGATTAAAGCTGGTGGGCTTAACATATCTAACAAAATAAGCCATTGGTCAAAAAGGAGGTAGGCCAACAAAGAGGATATAGCTCGTGGAGAGTCCATGAGACAATGGCTGGCAGGGTCCACTGGCACACTGCCAGGGAGAGAAGCCAGTGTGAGTAGCCAGTCTACTGTGAGGGTGGGAGCAACAGGCTACCAGAGCCAGACGCTGTTATGCACTAAGAGGTTCTGATTGTTTGCTCACCAAGCAACCCTCTGACAGTTTGCACCCCCCCTGTTTTCCGGTCCAGCTTATATACATGAAACAATTGTGTCTAAGACAATCCAGCCCCTCTCCTTGGAAAGAATCTTTTTCGCGGTCATTTTTATTGCGTTCCGATTTCACACATCAGGCTCTTGTGAGATTTTCAATGTGAGTCAGCCTCCCTGAGCGTGATCAACTCTGGAACATTGAAAAGATTGATTCCTCTGAGGTTTTACAGCTGATAGCCAAACTGCATACCTAGGACAGAGACCGAGATTTGTTTCCCGAAATTGATTCTCCCTTCTTCTGTGAGTAGCAGAACTTCTGAATTTTAGCTAGATACATGACCTCACAAAATAAAGACCATACTTCCTGCTTCCCTGTACCTGGGAGCCATATGACTATGTTCTGGCAGAAGAAACATATGCGGAAGTGATATACACAAGTTCCAGGTCTTGACCTTAAAGGGAAAGGATATGCCCATGTGCCCTGTCCTTGTGTCCCTGTGCACCTTTTTTCTCCTTCCTACTTGCTGGAAGGTGGACAGGTACTCTGACAAGATAAAAAATGGCTTAAAATATGGTGCATTCGGGAACCCAGGTCCCCAAGACGATGGAGTCAACAATTCATCCCTGAACTTTTTTGCTTGCAGAGATTACATGAGAAATAACTAACATCTATGCTCTTTAAGCTATTATTATTTAGTTGGATAGAGGAACCATATCTAGCAAATAGTGAACCGTAATCAGTTCTTTTGGAGGACCTCCATGACACCTTCTCCAGGCCATTTGTTTTCATTCACCTCATTGGGGGCCTTTCTACCAGAAACACCTACAGTAAGTCCAGCTAACGCTGTAATCGAAAGAAAAATATGATGAAGATGGAATACCAGAGTACTAAGAAAATATGCACAGGGATAAGTTAAAACGGAAAAATGATAACAACCGCCATTATCGAACACTCATTACCCGTCGAGCACATTAAGGGATTAGAATAGTTAATTTGCCCAACAACTCAATTTGATAGCTATTATTTCTATTTTTACAAATAAGTAAACCAAGGCACAGGGAGTTGAAAATTTTCTCCAAAGTAGCACAGCTAGAAAGTAGCAAACCTAGGATTACAATCCAATCCTATCTGAATCCAACACGTTATACCGGCCAGGTCAAGCCCCAAGAACAAGTCAAATTGGTAAAACAGCAATTCTCACACCTTTACACATCAGCATCCTGGCTGTGGCAGGAGGCCAGACTGGGAAGAAGTCAAGATGGTGTGTTTCAGAAAGATTTTATTCTTACTTATTCAATCCCCAAATGCTTACGTAGAGGAAGAGGAGGGATTGTTCAGGATAGCGAATGGAGAAAATTCATCCAGTCATTAACTCGTAGGACAAATAATCATTACTTCAGTCTAGCACTTCCTGTGGAATGACTTGGGTGTCTGAGCAGACTGTGCTTAAAGCCTGGTGTCAACTGTGTCATTAAATCTCATGGTGACCCGGACCACACTGATCAGCACTAATACCCCTTTAACAAGTCCCCAGAAAGGTGTAAATGTTTTTAACCAAATCATTTTATCTTGAAATAACTCCCATATTTAAAGGGCATTGATTTTTTTAAAATAATTTTTTAAGATGCTAAATTACTGTTCTCCTTGTTCACCTGTTGCATCTTAGAATAAATATTAAAATGGAGTGCTCATCGTGCCAAGCGTAGCTTTTGGGAATGCAGCGATGAAGAACCCCGGGGGGGCCGTCGGAGTGGAAAACACTCACCCTGTAAATAATGAATCACAGAAAAATGCAACAGACAGAATCCTAGAGGTACAGAGCACCCACAATGTGGGGGCTCTTGGCCCTTCCTCCAAGGAGGAAAGTTTACAGGGCTGCCCCGTCTTGTCTCCCTTGGTACCTGACCATTCTCCGTTCATCCCCACGAGTCTCTCAGGAGAGGACGCTGGGAGAGAGTGACTGCGTGTCAGGTAGATACTTGCCTGTCAAACACACTATAAAATATATTTGTGCCAAAATATATAAAATTGAAATATGGGCAATCTGATCAACGTCTCTTTCTTCTGGACTGGTGGCCGACCATTGTAGGAGAGGTGAACCTCCTTCAGTTTCCTAAGAAAAACTGCAAAGCTCAATTAACTTGGTAGTTTTTAGAAAATATAATTTTCTTAATTAATTTTAGGACTAGCTTTGTATATCATGCTGCTTACCATTATTAAATGTATCTATGTGGTATTTTGTTAGTGATTTCTTGAAAACCTCATCAGGAAAGAGTCAGCATCAAAATCAACATCAAATAAGGACATATCTGGGGCGCCCTGGTGACTCAGTTAAGCGTCTGTGTCTTCTCTTCAGCTCAGGTCATGATCACCTGAGTTCTGAGATCGAGCCCCACGCCCAGCCCCACGCTCAGTGGGAGTCTGCTTGGATATTCTCTCCCTCTTCCCTTCCCCCATGCTCTCTCTCTCTCAGATAAATAAATCTTTATAAATAAATAAGGACATATCTTCAAAATTGTTTAACTTTTTAGCTGTAAAAAATTTCCCAAAGCAATTAGACAAGTGGCTACCAAGCTACCAAAAAGGGTTGACTATGGAGTAGTAAAGGCAAGGGAATCCATATTCGGAGAGCTTAGCATCAATACAGAATTTTGACATTGTTATATTTATGGGCACAATAAAGTACACTGATTTTTGACGAGTGCTGTCAAAATCCTATTACAATCATAATCCCGAATATCATATGGTGGGGAAGCAGACCAAAGATGTGGCTCAGACCGACCAGTAACCAAAAGAATATAAAATGTTTAAAAAGAAAACCTCTTATTTCCAAAATTTGTATTAAACTTCTGTTTTTATTTCCGTGGAAGGTAATAGCCTCGTTTATATGGGTACATTTGAATATTGAACCAATTCTAGTTTGTAAGTTATGTGACATTCTGTGCTAAACACAATATAATTTCAAGTGCTAATAATAAGTTCCACACGTGTTATTACTTTTGAAAAATCACTGAAAGAAAAACACCTCAAAGAAGAATATCTGTTTTAAACAGAGGCATGAAAACAGTCATGAACTTAGCAGTAGGAAAATGGTTCAAGAAGCAACAGTGTGTTCAAAGAGTAAAATAGGACCTAGCCAGAAAGATGTTCTGCTCAACAGTTCGGACTTGTGGAAATACTGGCAGTAGAATGTGCATTGGAAAGGCAGGATACAAAGTTGAGTATGCAGTGTGAGCTTGTTACCAGACTCCAGTCCTTGGACCCAGCCATGGTAGAAAGGAGGCTGGACCCCAAAGGCACGGGCAAGCCTTTATCGGGGTAATGGCTGCCGCCACGAAAGGGAGACCCAGTCACGACAAAAGTGTCAGACTGGCTCCCCAAGCAACAGCCAGGGAAAGTTTTGAAGGACTTGGGGCAGGAAGGGAGTGACATGTGGGCACCTAAGGGCAGGGTTTTATTAGCACCTGCGCACTTCAAGGTGATGCTTCTTCACATGTTAAATGTCTACCCTGGGCAGGATTTTTAGTGTTATGAAAGTTCAGCACCGGGGTCCATCTCGGTGCACACTGGTTTGGACCTGTCTGGGCTTGCTCCTCGGCTGGGGCTTTGCTCTTCGAAAAAAGTGGTAACAGGCCACAAGGAGCTTTCCAGGTGCACAGAGCCTTGCTCTGGTCCCCGAGGTCCCCAACAGTCTCAGCCTGAGCCTTGTAAACAGTGAAGCGAAAGAAGTGAGCATAGACAATGGCTAGAAGAGTAAAGAGAAGGTTCCATTCACTGAGGTTGTTTCTTAGTGGGATTTTGAGTAATTCTTATTCTCTTTTTTGTATCTTTTGTACATATTCTTTCTTTCCCCTTTCCTTTCCTTTCCTCCTCCTCCTCCTTCTCCTCCTAGCCACCCTTCCTCTATTTCTCCTTCCCTCTTTGGATTGATTACCTGCTAAGTTTCAGGCAATATCTAGACAGAAAAACCAGATACAAATAACAGCATCCCCTGAGGAAGTAGAAGCCCCCTGAGAAGCCTTGAAGCTTCCAGAATGGCTATAGACAGATTGAGGATGCCATTCCCATCCCGGGGCTGTCAGAAATGGGGGTAGAGAGTGTCATTCTGAAACACGTAATAACAACAATTAAACAACAACAACAACAACAAAAAACCAACCCAAACTGTATTTTCAAGTGAAATGTAGCCGGTGGTTATTCTGTTGTAAATTGCGGACATCTTTGGACAAATACAGACTATAGATTTTTCCATACAGAAATGCACGATCTAGGGGCACCTGGGTGGCTCAGTCGTTAAGCATCTGCCTTCTGCTCAGGTCAGGATCCCAGGGTCCTGGAATCGAGCTCCGCATTGGGCTCCTTGCTCAGCAGGAAGCTGTGTCTGCCTCTGCCCCTCCCCCTGCTCCTGCTCTCTCTCTCTCTCTCTGACAAATAAATAAATAAAATATTTGAAAAAAAAAGAAAACAAATGCAGGCGCTAGAGACGTCAGCAAGATCTGCTGACATGGGTGTAAAGAAGCACGAGTCATGTTGGGTTCCCCGCAGAGGATCCTGGAGAACGTTCTGCAGCTGTGAAGGCTCAGCGGTGGACGACTGCCGCGGGAAGCAACTCAGCTTTGGCGCCTCTGCCACTTGTCACACACCTGCTTCTGACTTAGTGCCTTGTGGGTGGACTTCGGGATTCGAGAGGGAGACAGCAAGGCCGCCGCTAGGTTCTTTGGACCCTCTGCAGCCTGGAGGCCTCTTTCCAAAATGCTTCCTGCTCTCCTGGACTCCCCTCTTCAGGTCTGAGGGACAGACTCCCCAGCTCTCTCCCCAGGGGAGCTCTCAGCAGGGCCTCTGAAGGCCCACCGGGTGGCAAAGACAAAAGCCATTTATGCCTGGTGACTGAGCAGCCGTGGGAGAATATGAACGCTTTCTCTTTCTCAGACCTTGCCGTACAGTGTTTCTTTCTTACAGTTCTTTTTTTCCCCCCTTTCTTTCTTTCCCTTTTCTCCTTTTTTGGTCTGAGAGGCTGTTTTGAAAGACCAGCTGAATTGTAGCTCAGGAGAAAAAGAAAAATAAATTGAAAAGACAAGTAAGCATCCAGAAACCTGGAAAGAAAAAAGAAAATCTCAGGGCTATAACTCTGACCTCAGCTGACTCAAATAAGGTGTTCATTACCAAACGATTAGAACCACCTACACAGGACAAAGTGAATTTCTAATCAACAGGTAGTAATAGCAAAACCCCCTCAACGGCCAAGAAGCATTAGAGTGGATTATCCATGAAGAGAGGATTAGAAAAAGAGAGACCCGGGATCCAGCAAAGGAAACCCCAGCGGGCCAGCTGGCGAATGTTTGGGATAATAATTCCAAACGTATTAAAATAAATTGTAAGAAAGAAAAGGCTGAAGGCAATAGAAGGAAGCTTCGCACGATACTGTGTATTGTGGCTCAAATCACGCACATTTGCAGTAATCACTTCCCCAGAGCAGGCAGAAAAGGCACCACCAGCGGAGACCGGTAGAACTTAAAGACACAAAGCCTGATGTGTGCTCACAAGAGTTGCTAGTAGGTGGGGCGGGGGACTTATCACAGAGTCGGCCTGGTAGACACCCTCCTGGTCCATTTTTCTGTGGCCTGGGGACCATTTCACAGTGTTGAAATGGGAAGGAAATAGGAGTAGACGACTTCACTCCTCCGCGGTCCTAAATGCTATCTTGCTGGAGGACTTGATTCCCATAAGCGAGCACAGAAATGTCTTTTCCTTCTTCACACCTAGAGAGTTTTGCCAGCGATGCAGATGTGGAGGGTTCAAACCCCTTTGCCCTCCCCGCAGCTCTGTTCTATCAGGGAAAGCATGAGGATTCAGAAGCTGGCGGGAGAGGGGAGCGACCTGTTCTTGTTTTCACCGTATCCAGAGCCTGACTTATGTTGAGTATCTGCCATTTTCTTGTTGAGTGTATCTTGCCTCCTCGAGGTGGTCTTGTGTTACTTCTGGGAAATCTGTACATGCTATCTATTCAAATGCCTTCCGTAATGTTTTCCATTTTTAGTCTAGGTCAATAAAGTCCACCAGCCAGCCTAAGCTGGGGGGAAATCACTGGGCGCCAACCCTTTGTTCCTGTAATTATAGGCTCCTTCTTACACATTTTCTTTGTGAAGTCTGAAATTCCTTTATCCTTAATTTTTGAGTGAGTAATGGTGTCTTCACTGAGGAGTCTCCTTTCTGAGTGGATTGGAGAGTATTGGGTCCTTGGCTCAAGTGAATACCATCCATTGAATTACGAAGTACCTAACTGCTGTAGACGCTGTTTGAGGCAAAGTGAGTACAAGATGGTTTTATGGTTTATCGGGAAATTGGACACGCAATACATAATCAGAGCAGTGGGTTGAGAAAAAGAATAAAGGCTTTCAGAGGGTTCCTTGGGCAGCTCAAAGAGAAAGCTTCTGATTCTTTTAATGACGGTGCAAAGAAATGTCTGGAAAGGATCTGAATGTGAATTAACCTTGAAGGAAGAGTAAAAGCCAGAGGTCAAGGATATGTGGGAGAAGCACATGTGAGGGGAAGAGCAAGAGGCAAATGGCTGCCCCGGAGCTGGGAGGAAAGAGAGCTCATGACCAGTTCAGGGGGCTGCAGGAGTCGGCCGTGGCTGGATGGCAAGCGTGTGCTGGCATCTTGAGGTTGGCGGGGAGGCGGGAGGATAGGGGGAGGTTGCAGGAGAGGACAGAAGGCAAGGGAGTCAGGAGCCAGATCATCCCCACTACGATGCCCCATAAGGGAATTTCACCAAGGCAGGGTCTGCTGGGTGCTGAATGTCGCCCTAACCATGTTTTACCCGTATTCTACCTTCCAGCTAACTACGTCTTGCTAACTATTCCAGTGTCCTCTGATTTGGATAGCTGTTCATCTGGTTGATCTCGATTCGTGTTGATACATGAGAATGTCAGGAGCCCCTTACGTAATTTGCCTCCTTTGGTAGATTTCTCAAGGAATCAGATCAAGGTTGAATCTGTTTTCCCCAAACCCGGTGTTGCCTTGTACAACCGTCTAACCAAAGAGCTGCAAATCTGCCAAACAGGGTTTAGAGTGGGAAGCTGGGGACCTGGATCCACCAGATCAGTTCAAAGCTGACTGGTCTTACCTCAAGCCTACCAAGCTGTTGCACTGCGGATGGGAACGAGGGACGTCTGTGTTTGTGAGGAGCGGGGAAAGCTAATAGGTTCAGTCTAGTAACATAATCGTTGAGAGTAAGGATTTTTTTTAATAAAAATTGTTCATTTATGGAATAGTGCTTGTTGAATCAGGTGAAGCAGCAGAAGATAGATACCTCTGAAGGCAAAATTATAATTCATATTAATCTACACTAAACACAATAAAACAATGTAAGAATGGAGGCAGTCTGATCTAGCGGTTACCGGCCTGGGCATGTTGGTCAGACAGACTCGGTTTAAAATCCTGGGCACGCCACTTACTAGCTAGGTGACCATAGATAACTTACTAGATTTCTCAAAGCCTCAGTTTTCTTATCTGCCAAATGGGAACAATGGTACCACGCCCTAGAGAACTGGAGTGAGGATTCAATGAGATAGCATGTCTTAGGTGCATGCGTGATGCCGGCCAGGTAATGGCCATGTGTTCGCTGGTGCTATTTTAAACCTGATGGGATAAGTAGGTTCTTAGCTCCTCCGTTAATTGCTCCAGGAGTAATTGTTGATGTTTCCTACCCATCCTTTACCCCACGAGGCTGGGCTGGTGCCCCTGCTAAGAAATACATTCCCACAGCCTCTGATTCTAGCATTCCTTGGGAACACGTCCATGATGGAGTCCAGTCTCCCCCGGCCTGGGAGAACCTGGAACCCAGGGCTCGTGTCTTGTTCACCGTTGGCTTGGCCCCATGTCTGCCACTGGGTCCGCTCAAATTCTCCAAGAATGACTTCTCTTAAAATAAGCTTTGGTTAAGAAGAAGTCTGTCATGATCGGAAATGCATCTTTTTCACTCTGAGCCGAACTGCTGTTATTATGTCCAATAAACAATGCACGAAGGTTAACGACATTTAGGACGCTGTCCTCCGGCTTACGGCTGGAATGTCAGCGGGCTTTAGCCGAGGAGGAGCCTGGATTTTAAACCGGGCCAGTTGGTGGCTGTGACCTTAGGAACGTTACTTAATTTCTCTGAGACTCCAAATTGCCATCTTTAAAACAAGGATAAGGGGCGCCTGGGTGGCACAGCGGTTGGGCGTCTGCCTTCGGCTCAGGGCGTGATTCCGGCGTTACGGGATTGAGCCCCACATCAGGCTCCTCCGTTATGAGCCTGCTTCTTCCTCTCCCACTCCCCCTGCTTGTGTTCCCTCTCTCGCTGGCTGTCTCTAGCTCTGTCAGATAAATAAATAAAATCTTTAAAAAAATAAATAAAACAAGGATAAGACCACAAAGGAGAGAAAATATGGAATGTGCCTGATATATTATAGGCTCCCATCAAATGGGAAATTGCTGATTTTATTAATGTCATTTTAATTGTGTTAATACTTTTGCTGATATTTTTGGGTACCTAGAATACCTCATAGTGTATGATTTTATTGACTACATAATAGTAATGAATATTTATTGAGGATTTTTATTTGCCAGGCACTGTTCTAAATGCTTTATTAATTTATTAATCATCATAGTGACTCTATGATAATGTACCATTATTATCATCATCCCATTTCACAGATAAGAATACTGAATAAAGAGAGATCAGCAATTTTCCTAATGCACAGTTGAGTAATGTACTGACCGTAGACTCAACACCCAGGCGTCCAGGTCCATACCCTTGGCTGCACCCCTGTCAAGGACAGACCAAGAATGTGACTTAAGACAAGTGCACGGTAGAGGGAAGACTGAGATGCTAGCCTCTGCTCCATTTCTTCAGAGACAAAATCCCTCCAACTCTGAGACTTTGTTTCCCCTCTGTAATATATGAGGACTCGTGTTTGTCCTCGCAGAACTCCAACGTCAAGTACAAACATACTACTTTTGATTTCCACAAAGGTCTCCTGGAAACCACATTGTGAAGGAAATCATTGCCAAGTGTTGCATATTTTCCCATAGGAATGGTGTTCTAATTGAGGACTGTATTCCCTTAAAGGCCTCAGAATCAAGTAAATCATTAATATGAGCCAAAATGTGCCAAAGGAGGAGATATAAACAACCATAAACCTATAGCAGGTTCTAACAAATAAAATTATCGTCCAGGTTCTGCAAAATAGGCACGTAGTGCGATACCCAGATCCAGCAAACACATAAAGAGGAAAGCACCGCTAACAAACTGAACCCACGGGAACTCAGTGTCCTTGCTACCGGTAACCCCTAATTTATGATAATATCGCTCTGTTTAGAGGTTAGAATAATTTCCGAGGAAATCATTCTATGGCTTGTGACTTCCAAATTTCTCTGGGAAAGCAGAGGCATTCAAAATAATTCCAGTGACCTTCACGTTGCTCTTAGAATTAGTCTTTTCCAGTTTAGTCACTACAGCTTCTAAATATTTAAGGGACCACGGAGGACACGTGGTTCAGAAGCCTTTTGAAACTGGTCTTTTAATTTATTTTCTGTTTTGTGATTCAACCTCCCTGCCACCTCGCTTCCCCTTGTCCATGTGAAGGACAACCGGAAAGAGGGGGAAACTGACAGAGTTGGGGAATATTTAGCTTCTTGTTTCTTTCCATTCTTATTAATCGATAGTGTTTTAGGGCTGGTTGCACAAATACATACCCACAGGAGAGCCAAGCCCCTACCTAGAGATGTCCCGAGACCCTGTTGTCCAAATGGAACTGAAATAAAATAGTTATATGTGCTGACCTAAACCATGAGGATTAAAATTTTTGAAGCAATGATTATATATATATATATAATATTCAGAACAGTGATGATTATATATAATAATGATTATATCATTAGTAAATGGAAGAAAGAGTTTATTGGATGGGATTTCACAATTGTGAATAATAAAAGTATAAAGAAATCCAAATGATAGCTATTTTTTAGCAGAATTTTGATGATTATGTTTTCCTCTGGCCCCTCTAAATGTTCTTATCTTTCTACATAGAACAATTTCTTTGCAGTAATTTTTTTCAATTTCCAAAGAAAAATCCGGACTCCCAGATAACGCGTCTGTTTCTCTTTATTTCAGTATGAAATCTTGAGTTGTATTTGTAGGCTGTTGTGTGGTTTTAGTGCATACTCAGGAATCGACCAAGTCTTTGCCCTGTGAAAACATATTTGTTAATAAAATAGAACCATTAATAACAGTACCTGAAAATGGAGATATTATTTTTTAGCTCATTTTAAAAGTAAGGAAAGCTGAAAAGAGGTTGAAAATTTCTAGTGTCCTGTAATTCTAAGTTATTCCGGTAGATGGCACTGTTGTATAAAAACCGCCCATCAACTAGGGTTAAGGGACTAAGGAAAGATTTTTTCTGTCTTTCTAGAAGAACCTTCTCTTCCCCAATGGACAAATCATAGGAAAGAGGTGAATAATGAAGAGAACATTTTTTTCTGTGGTACAGTATGGATGGCGCTAATGGGAAAGTTGTATTCAAATGTGTGTATGTTTGGTAATTCCAGGGGCTGTACACTTTTATCTATATTAACGGAGTTTGCAAGGTTAACCCTCTCTTCCCATGCTTCAATCCCAAATTTGTGGGTTTTTTTTTTTAAGATTTTATTTATTTATCAGAGAGAGAGAGAGAGAGAGCACAAGCAGGAGGAGCAGCAGGCAGAGGGAGAAGCAGGCTTCCGCTGAGCATGGAGCCTGATGCAGGACTCAGTCCCAGGACCCTGGGATCATGACCTGAGCCGAAGGCAGCTGCTTAACTGACTGAGCCACCCAGACGTCCCTCCCCATCCCCAAGTTTAACAAACATTTGTTTTAAAGAAAGAGACCAAGAAACCTCAGCTGTATTTTGATTCTTTCCCCATTATTACCACTCAGATAACAGTGTGCAGTGATGGCTTGACCCAAGTTTTGCTATGGAGGTGGTTCATGTTTTCCACGGCTTGTTCACATTGCTAGAATGGCATGGTGGAGAGGTCATATGCTGTGTACCCAACAGAGTTCACATCTTGGCTTTTCCACTTGCTTGATCCCTCTTAGCTCCATGGTCCTGGTCTGGCAGGATTGAGTCAATGACAAGTTGCAGCAGTACAGCTCTGAGAGATGAGAGGTCTCCGTATACACAGCCAGGCAACAGTCCCTGCACAGAGGGACCCTCAATAAATGCTGGCTGTTGATATGAAAATTGATGTTGCCACAGGATCTAAGTAATCAATTCAGTTATTCAGTGATTACTTTCTGGTCTTATTCAAACTTCGAACGTTAGGGGTACCCTTAGGGGTAAGAAAATTGAGGTAAGAGAATGGCTAGCCTTTAGGTGGGATCAGTCCCTTCTTCAAGAAATACAGACCCACAACTCCTTCAGAGTAATGTGGCTGCACTGCGGTGAAGCGGAAACAAAGCACTGTTTTGGTAAATCAGGAAGCTCCTCAGCGCTCAAGCCCGTGTGCTGCTGGTAGGGGATGACGTTTGTCCGCATGGCAATGGCTGACTCATGATTTCATATCCAAAATGGATCTTGTAAAACACATGGTGCAAAGCCCTTGTTTTTCATAAGAAACCTCAGGTTCAACAAGGTTTTGGGGGGTTTTCACAACGGTAGGTTATGTAAGGAAGTTAAACTTCGGTTCAGTACCATTAACTAACTGCTTCCGGGGCATCATTGCTTCTAGGCTGTCCCAGCGGACGAGGAACTTCGTATATGTATACTAACCCCATACATACACATACGTCTATTATTTATTTCTCTATCTACCTACACACACATGCACGCAGGCGCTCACACTCACTATTTTACACTGACGCCTCTGACTCTAAGCCAATGCCCCAGTGTTCATTCTTGGTGCGGTTGTCGTCCTTCTTTATTTGTAACCTCTTTCTCTGATGGTGAGAACCCTACTCTCTTTGTATTTGTTTCTTTGTTCAGTTCTAGGACATACATAAAATACCTTCAGAAGAGCTAGCCCCCATCTCTGTTAGAAAAGAAGTGGCCAGTAAAGGCATCTGTACACGGGTCTTTAGCTTTTAGCCTCACGGTATCAGGTCAAAATCACGTTTTCCAAATTTACTTAGGTTAGTTCCTGTTCTCCCCACTCCCTTCGGCATGGTTGTGTTATTCATTTGTTCCCACGTAGGTTTATTTGTTACTGTTCATGTCCCATTTGGGGTTTTCTCCGTGTTCCTGCTGATTTTAATTCTGTTTTGAGGTATGTGCAATATTGCATCCTTCTAAGAGTCAGAGCTATGAAAAACATATTCTGAGAGAAGGTGGCTTCCCCCTCATTCTTGCTGCTCCAGTCCCATTCTCCCATCCCTTCCAGCCCATTCCCACCCATTCTCTCTGATAACCTACAGAGTTTAATTTCTGGTGTTATCATCCCTATGTTTCTCTTCCACCAGGAAGCAGATAACGTGTATGTGTTCTTACGTCCTTCCATCTGTGAAAGATACCATACTATAGATAGGTTTTTGAACTTTGCTTTTTATACCTAACAATGTATCCTGGAAATTCCTTCTTACTGGTTCACAGAAATCTTCCTCTTTCTTTTTGACACCTGCATACTGCATATTTTTCCACTGGGGGGATGGACTATAGTCTATTCAACCCACTATCCTGCATGTGAGCATTGACGTTGTTTCTCAAATTGTCAATTAGAAACAGCACTGCAGCAAATAGCTTTGTACGTATATGTTTTTGTATTGTTGGATGGATGTCTTTAAGATAGATTCCTGAAGGTAGGGTTGCTAAATCAAAAGATAATTACAGCTGTGAAAAATGATTTTTGGTAGTTTCTTGAAAAGTGGAACATACAATTACCATGGACCTAGCAATTCCACTCTAAAAGAGTTAAAAACAGGACCTGAACAGACACCTGTATGCCTATTTTCATAGCAGCATTATTCATAATAGCCAAAGGTGGGGGCGACCCGAGTGTCCATCGACAGATGAATGGATAAACAGAATTTGGTCTCCACATGCAATGGAATGGTATTCAGGCATTAAAAGGAATGAAATTCTGGTTCATGCCACAACATGCATCAGAAACATTAGTCCTTCGCGAAATAAGCCATACCCAACATGAAAAATATGATTCCACTTCTATGAGGTACTTAGAGTGATCAAGTTCATCGAGACAGCAAATAGAATAAAGGTTATTGGGGGTGGGGAGAAAGGAATTGGGGAGTTAGTGTTTAAAGGACACAAAGTTTCTGTTTGGGATGATGACAAGGTTCTGAACACGGATGGTGGTGATGGTTGCACAATTTACTTGTCACTGAATTGTGCACTGAAAAGTGGTTAAAGTGGTCAATTCTGTCATGTATATTTTATCACAATGAAAAACAATTAAAAAATATGTACACAGGTAGCTTTGTTAGGTATTGCAAATCCCCCCCCCACAGGATTGTATCCATTTTCAGTGCCTATTTCCCCACAGCCTCACCAACAGAAGGTATTATCAGCTTTTCAATTATTGTGAATCTGAGAGGTGAGAAATGGCTTCTCGATATAGTTTTAATTTCTCTAGTTGTGTGGGAATCTGAATATATTTTCAGATCATCGAGGGCTGTTTTTTAACCTTTTTTGTGAATTGTATGTTCATATTTTTTCCTCATTTTTTTAGTGGATTTTTGGTCCTTTTTAAGATAGTATGTACACACACACATATATATACACATTAGGGATATTAACTTTTTATCTGTAGTATATGTAGCAAATATTTTCTTCCAGTTTGCCGGTGGTCTTTTGACTCTGACTATAATGCTTTTGCCATGTAGATTTTTTATTTTGATGCAGTAAAATTTATTGATTTTTTTCTTATAATAATTGTCTCTTTATGTTTGAGTCGTACTTTAAAAGCGTTCCCCCCACACTGAGGTTGAAGAAGGATTCACAATATGTTCTTGTATTTGTATGGTTTAATTTTTTACACTTAGGCTCCCTAAATTTATTCTTGTGGATTTTGAGAGATAGAGACCTAATTTTGTCTTGATTTCAAGTAATTTCCCAGTTTTCACGGCACCATTTACTAAAAGGTCCATCATTTCAGCAATAATTTGAGATGCCACCCTTATCATATATTTGATTTCCATATGTACTTAGATCTTTTTTTCTGGGCTTGCGCTCTGTTCCTCTGTTCTATATATGCGTGCACCATTATCATACTGTTCATCGGTGCTTAATATTTCTATTGGGATTATATTAAAACTTATACATTAACTTATGGGAGAACTATATTATCTAATAATAGACTACATCTTTCCAATTGTTCATGTCTACTTCTGTATCTTTGAGGAGTGTTCTAAATTTTTTTCTCATGTAGGTTTGCACATTTTTTATTGAATTTATTCCTAAGTATTTTATCTTTTTGGTGGTTTTGTAAGTGACTTTGCTCTACCATGATATGTTATAGCTATTTATTTTACCATTTGATAATTTTTTTGGGTAAGACTTAAAAATTCTTCTTGGGGGGCACCTGGGTGGCTCTGTTGGTTAAGTGTCCGAGCCTTGATCTCAGCTCAGATCTTGATCTCAGGGTTGTGAGTTCGAGCCCCTCATTGGGCTCCACGTTGGGCATGGAGCCTACTTTAAAAAATAAAATAAATAAAATAAAATGAAGAAGTCTTTTTTTTTCAATTTACGCATTTTAGCTATTATGAACTAAAAAATATAAGTGCTCCTTCACTTAAAAAATTAAATTAGAAGTTCTATTTCTCATGAAATTTGATGATGAACTTCTACCTTGCCCAAACTGTCAATACTTACCATCTACTATGGTCTCAAAATGACATCATATCAGTGGGCATGAAAATCAGAAGACACAAATCTACGTAGAGTCAGCATCCACTTCAAAAGTTACTGTATTATAGGAAAAGTTTGCCTGAGCTTAGCATATAACTTCAAAGATGCATGTATACATAGCAATCTGTGGAACACAACTTTCCAAAAGATTGTTGTTCTAAATCAGGAGTCCACAAACTTTTTCTATATAAGTCCAGATAGTAAATATTTTTGGCTTTGAAGGCCCTGTATGGTCTCTGTTACATATTCTTCTTTGGTTTGGGTTTTGACTTTGATTTTCAACCCTTTAATAACATAAAACATGATTCTTACCTTGCAACGGTGGTCTTTAGTTTGCTCACGCCTGTTCTAAAATAATTTTACTCATTTTCAATTCCACGTTTTCTTGTGCTTGTTCAAAAATAATGCAATAGGAGCACCTGGGTGGCTCAGTTGGTTAAGCATCTGCTTTTGGCTAAGCTCATGATGCCAGGGTCCTGGGATCGAGCCCCACATCGGGCTCCCTGCTCAGCAGGGAACCTGCCTCTCCCTCTCCCTCTGCTGCTCCCCGTGCTTCTGTATGCATGCATATGCTCTCTCTCTCTCTCTCTCTGTGTCAAATAAATAAATAAAATCTAAAAAAAATAAAGCAAGAGCTATTAATGTGTTGATTCCATTATCAAAAGAAGAACTTCAAAAATAGTTAGATAACTTTTATATCAGTGGTGTTAAAAAAAAAAAACAGTTAATTCAAATAATTGTCCAATTTTTTGACCTAAGTCATGGATTCACCACAGAGCATTTGAAAGTTTGTTCTGTCAAAGAACATCTGACGTTATTGTGAATGCTATTGTAAATTCCATTATAAAGTTTAACATAAAAAATAAGCCCATGGGTTTTTGAGTTTTTTAATTGATGATATGAATACAAATATTGGTGGAGCATAGTATGATAATATCATGGTAAAAACAATATTCTTCTTGGTTTGTTTACACATATTTATTCAATAACCTTTCTTACAGAAAAAAACACACCACTTGGAATAATGTCAGTTGCTCTTGCTCCTGTAATAAGTTCACTGCAGTTTTCAACTTATTAATTGTCCTTCTTGGTCTTATTCCAGTTCATTATTAGAGTGTTAGAAACATGAAATTGCTATTTATACTTTACACCAAAAAAAGCAGAAATCACACCAAAAGACTAGTTCATTGCTCTTAAGTGGATGAATCATGCCCTTTTGAAGATCCAGACTTACGTATTTACTGATTTTCTTACAACAGAGATTTGCTGCTTTCCCAGATGCTTAAAAGGGGGCTTTAAGTTCAGGCAGTTCCAATAATGCCATCTCTCCTAGCTGCACAGAAGTTCAGAGCAGGCCTCCCACCTCTCACTCCTGGAGAAACTGAAGATGAAACTTCGGTAAGGTGCTGCCGGAAATCCACATCCCCACTGCTGTCCTGCAGTTCCTGAAATAACAGGCCGATGACGTGCTTGAGAGATGACACTTCCCAGCTATTCAGTATTTAAAATCTGAAATCTCACTATTGTTAAAGTGAAACTGTAGCCTTGGCAAAGTCAATATTTGTGGTCGTAATATTTGTGGTAAAAACACAACGTGCCTTAGCTTAAACTCACAAATAGTTGGAAAGCGAGAAGGAAGCAAAAATGAAGTTGGCCTCCAGCAAGTATCATGTATTTTACTGAGGGGGTCTCTTCACAAAACCTTGAGGACCTCAGAATCATGTTATAAAATTTATTTTCTTTCCCCCAGCTTTACTGGGATATAAGTCACAAAAATACCGTATCATTTTGTATGTGGCATATAAAAAAATTGAACTCCTAGAACGGGAGAGTCGAATGATAGTTACCAGGGACTGAGAAATGGGGGAAAGTCGGTAGATGTTGGTCAAAGAATACAAACTCTCAATTATAAGCGGGCTAAGTTCTGGGGAACCAATGCACAGCCTGGTGACTAGAGTTAAGAATACTGTATTTATACTTGAAATTGGCTAAGACTGTAAATCTTTTTTTTTTTTTTATGATTTATTTATTTATTTGAGAGAGAAAGAGCTCAAGCAGGGAACGGGGCAGAGGGAGAGGGAGAGAGAGAGAATCTCAAGCAGATTCCTGACGGAGCATGGAGCCCGATGCGGGGTTCGATCTCCAGACCCTAAGATCATGACCTGAGCTGAAATCAAGAGCCGGATGCGCCACTGACTGAGCCGCCCCTGAGAGAGTAAATCTTAAGTGTTCTCACCAAACCTAAAAAAAGCGAAGTATGTGAGGCGATGGGTATGTTACCTCGCTTGATTGCGGTCATCACTGCACAACGTGTACGTATGTCAAAGCACCATGTGGTATAGCTTTAAACAATAGTCTTATGCGGAAAAAACCCTGAAGGCACAGAAGGGTACTTGGAATTGGTTACATTACATATATACTTAGAATTTCATTCGTTCACGTAAGTTGCAATATTTTAATCAAGATGGAAGCAGTGGTTGTCAAATAAATAAATTTTTAAATGTGAACAGAGTAACTGAAGCTCAGAATTTTTGGGATGAAGCTGTTGATTTAAAGAAACACAGGGGAGGGTGGCAGTATTCGCCCTCTCTCCCCTGCCTGCCGTCAGTTGGCTTTCAGAAGCTTTTAGCAGTGAGGGGTGCCTGGCGGACTCAGTCGGCAGAGCGCGTGACTCTTGATCTAGGAATCATGAGTTCGAGACCCATATTGGGGGTAGAGATGACTTAATAAAATCTTTAAAAAAAAGCAACTTTGCAGTGAAAGAACTGCTTTATAAATCAACGTGAGTGTTCTGTGATGGGTAGAACTTTTAAATAAGTGAGTCCTCTACATTTTAGTTGTATTTTGTCGAAATCAGTTGGAAATCTTTAATGTAACAATCTTCTTTTTTTTTTTTTTAAGATTTTATTTATTTCACAGAGTGGTGGGGAGACAAGTAGGGGAAGCAGCAGGGAGAGGGAGATGGAGAAGCAGGCTCCCTACTGAGCAGGGAGCCTGATGTGGGGTTCCATCCCAGGACCCTGGGATCCTGATGTGAGCCAAAGGCAGACACTTAACCAACTGAGCCACCCAGGCACCCCGAATGTACAATCTTCAATACACACACACACACACACACAAAATCTTCAATACACAAAAAAAGAGCATCAAAAAATTTCAGCTTTTGACATTTAGTAAATTTAAATTACTAAAATTAGAGTTTGCAAACAGGAAGAGATTGAAATGTATTCCTACAAAAGCAAGGAAAGACCTAAGCTAGTAAACCGATAAACACCCAAGGGGTGTACAAGATACAATCTTTAAATCCTCCAAGTGTTTTTTTGGAATATCTCCACATGTAGAAAGCATTTTTTGATGGTGCTCCTAATTTTAGTTGGATAAATTTATATTCTCTGCTAGAATAGAACATTGAGTAGCATCTTAATTTGGCTTAATATTCAATAGAATCATAAGTAGAGAAGTTATTCAGTGTTATCTAATAAAAATATTTGTTTAAGAAAGATATTGAGAATGGGGGTGAAACAGGACACATGAGGCTCTTGGCTGAGAGACTGTCACACTTTAATATGAAATAATTAGAATTGTGGATAACATCCATTTAGCAGCATTTGCTCTGACCTTACCAGGTATAGCAACATTTATAGAGGGAGTATTTTCTCAATGAAAAATATGGCCTCCTGAGAAAGGTCAGTTTCAAATACATCAACCATAAAATATAAATGTGAAGAAGATTGATGGCAATTTTATGAAAAAGTTAAAAATAGGACCACCTATTCTCTCTGGAAAGATAGTAATGATTGTGTAGACAGATATAGCCAGGAAATGGATTAAAATGAAGTAATATGTACCCAGAATGATTTTTTAAAATGTTTACATTATTTTAAATATTGTTCTGGGTATAATCTGAAGGATTGTTTTGATCAGTATAAAAAGATTTTTTTTGTTTTTTTTTAAATGTTTTTTTATTATGTTAGTCACCATACAGTACATCCCTGGTTTTTGATGTAAAGTTCGATGATTCATTAGTTGCGTATAACACCCAGTGCACCATGCAATACGTGCCCTCCTTACTACCCATCACCAGTCTATCCCATTCCCCCACCCCCCTCCCCTCTGAGGTCCTCAGTTTGTTTCTCAGAGTCCATAGTCTCTCATGCTTCATTCCCCCTTCTGATTACCCCCCCTTTCTTTATCCCTTTCTTCCCCTACCGATCTTCCTAGTTCTTATGTTCCATAGATGAGAGAAACCATATGATAATTGTCTTTCTCTACTTGACTTATTTCACTTAGCATTATCTCCTCCAATGCCGTCCATGTTGCAGCAAATGTTGAGAACTCGTTCTTTCTGATAGCTGAGTAATATTCCATTATACATATGGACCACAACTTCTTAATCCAGTCATCTGTTGAAGGGCATCTTGGCTCCTTCCACGATTTAGCTATCGTGGACAATGCTGCTATGAACATTGGGGTGCATATGGCCCTTCTCTTCACTATGTCTGTATCTTTGGGGTAAATACCCAGTAGTGCAATGGCTGGATCATAGGGTAGCTCAATTGTTTTTTTTTTTTTTTAAGATTTTATTTATTTATTCGACAGAGATAGAGACAGCCAGCGAGAGAGGGAACACAAGCAGGGGGAGTGGGAGAGGAAGAAGCAGGCTCATAGCGGAGGAGCCTGATGTGGGGCTCGATCCCACAACGCCGGGATCACGCCCTGAGCCGAAGGCAGACGCTTAACCGCTGTGCCACCCAGGTGCCCCAGGGTAGCTCAATTTTTAACTTTTTAAGGGACCTCCACACTGTTTTCCAGAGTGGCTGTACCAATTTGCATTCCCACCAACAATGTAGGAGGGATCCCCTTTCTCCACATCCTCTCTAGCAATTGTTGTTTCTTGCCTTGTCAATTTTTGCCATTCTAACTGGCGCAAGGTGGTATCTTAGTGTGGTTTTGATTTGAATTTCCCTGATGGCTAATGATTTGGAACATTTTTTCATGTGTCTGTTAGCCATTTGTATGTCTTCATTGGAAAAGTGTCTGTTCATATCTTCTGCCCATTTTATGATTTATTTGTTTCTCGCGTATTGAGTTTGAGAAGTTCTTTGTAGATCTTGGATACCAGTCTTTTATCTGTAGTGTCATTTGCAAATATATTCTTCCATTCCGTGGGCTGCCTCTTAGTTTTTTTGACTGTTTCCTTGGCTGTGCAGAAGCTTTTTATCTTGATGAAGTGCCACAAGTTCATTTTATCTTTTGTGTCTCTTGCCTTTGGAGATGTGTCATGAAAAAGGTTGCTTTGGCCGATGTCGTAGGGGTTGTCGCCTATGTTCTCCTCTGTGATTTTGATGGATTCCTGTCTCACATTGAGGTCTTCCATCCATTTGGAGTTTATCTTTGTGTATGGTGTGAGAGAGTGGTCAAGTTTCATTCTTTTGCATGGAGCTGTCCAATTTTCCCAGCACCATTTATCGAAGAGACTGTCTTTTTTCCACCGGATGTTTTTTCCTGCTTTGTCAAAAATTAGTTGCCCAAAGAGCCGAGGGTCCATTTCTGGATTCTCTATTCTGTTCCATTGGTCTATGTGTCTGTTTTTGTGCCAGTACCATGCTGTCTTTGTGATCACAGCTTTGTAGTGCAGCTCGAAATCCGGCATTGTGATGCCCCCAGCTTTGTTTTTCCTTTTCAGCAGTTCCTTGGCGATTTGGGACCTTTTCTGGTTCCATACAAATTTAAGGACTATTTGTTCCAGTTCTTTGAAAAATGTCATTGGTATTTTGATCGGGATAGCATTGAAAGTGTAGATTGCTCTGGGTAGCATGGACATTTTAACTATGTTAATTCTTCCGATCCATGAGCATGGAATATCTTTCCATCTTTTTGTGTCTTCTTCAATGTCTTTCAAGAGTGATTTATAGTTTCTAGAATATAGATCCTTTACATCTCTGGTTAAGTTAATTCCAAGGTAACGTATGGTTTTTGATGCTATTGTAAATGGGATGGATTCCCTAATTTCTCTTTCTTCAGTCTCATTATTCGTGTATAGAAATGCAGCTGATTTCTGAGCATTGATTTTGTATCCCGCCACATTACTGAACTGCTCTATAACTTCTAATAGTTTGGGAGTGGATTCTTTTCGGTTTTCCATATACAGTATCATGTCATCTGTGAAGAGAGACAGTTTGACTTCTTCTTTGCCGATTTGGATACCTTTGATCCCTTTTTGTTGTCTGATTGCTGTTGCAAGGACTTCTAGTACTATGTTGAATAATAGTGGCGAGAGTGGGCATCCTTGTCGTGTTCCTGATCTTAAGGGAAAGGCTTCCAGCTTTGCCCCATTGAGAATGATATTTGCTGTAGGCTTTTCATAGATGGTTTTTATGAGATTGAGGAATGTACCCTCTATCCCTACACTCTGAAGGGTTTTAATCAGGAAAGAATGCTGTATTTTGTCAAATGTTTTTTCTGCATCTATTGAGAGAATCATATGATATTTGGCTTTTTCTTTCTGGATAAAATCTAAGACACTGATCGATTTGCAAATGTTGAACCACCCTTGCATCCCAGGGATGAATCCCACTTGGTCATGATGGATAATCCTTTTCATGGACTGTTGGATTCTATTAGCCAGGATCTTGTTGAGAATTTTGTGTCCATATTCATTAGGGAAATCGGTCTCTAATTCTCCTTTTTGATGGGGTCTTTGCCTGGTTTGGGGATCAAGGTAATATTGGCCTCATTTAATGAGTTTGGTAGCTTTCCTTCTGTTTCTATTTTTTGAAATAGCTTTAAGAGAATAGGTATTATTTCTTCTTTGAATGTTTGGTAGAATCGCCCAGGAAAACCATCCGGGCCTGGAGTTTTGTTTTTTGGAAGGTTGTTTATCACTGTTTCAATCTCTTCATAATTCATTGGCCTGTTTAAAAAATCAATTTCTTCCTGTTTCAGTCTTGGTAGTTTATTGGTTTCCAGGAAGGCCTCCATCTCTTCCAGATTGCTTGATTTATTGGCATAAAGCTGTTGATAAAAGTTTCTAATAATCCTTCCAATTTCATTGGTGTTGGTTATGACCTCTTCATTCATAATTTTATTAATTTGGGTCCTTTCTCTATTCTTTTGGATAAGTCTTGCCAGTGGTCTGTCAATTTTATTTATTCTTTCAAAGAACCACCTTCTAGTTCTGTTGATCTGTTCTACTGTACTCTTGGTTTCTAATTCATTGATTTCTGCTCTAATCTTGATCAACTGCTTTCTCATGCGTGGATTAGGCCTGTCCCTCTGTTGCTGTTCCAGCTCCTTGAGGTGAGAATATAAAAACTGCATTTTTGTTTTGATGTACATGATTTTTATTTTTAGAATTTTATTTTGAAAAAAATATCTGAATAGAACCATTATATATGTTTACCAATTTCATAAAATAGTTCTTTTTTTTTAAGATTTTATTTATTTATTTATTTATTTATTTATTTGAGAGAGAGGGAGGGAGAGCACAGGTAGTGGGGGGGTGGTGAGCAGGGGCATAGGCAACAGGGAGAAGCAAACTCCCCCCTGAGCCGGGAACCTGCTGCGGGGCTCGATCCCAGGACCCTGAGATCATGACCTGAGATGAAGGCAGATGCTTAACCGACTGAACCACCCAGGCATCCCATAAAATAGTTCTCAGTAAAAAAATCAGATGTTCTTTGAAGTTATATGTTTTCTTTGTCAGTATCCTCTTCATATTCCAAACTATCCTAGATGATAAAACATGTGGTTATATATGGTTATCCTGTATCCTACTTAAAGATCGTCTCACCTGCAAATGACAAAACGTTCCAGACCATCAGGAGGATGATTTTATTCAGGCTATTACAATAGGGAAAATGTTGATTAAGAGGAATGTCTCAAGAAAAGGAAGAGGGCCTGGATAATACTATTTGGAGGAAGGAAAATATTATACATTGACACGATGAGAGGTAAAGGCCTTTCTAAATTACATAAACACATTTGGACACAAAGAGCTTCTGGCTTCAATTCTAAAATTTCAGCCATGGATAAAGTGCGAATACAGAATTACAAAATTCACTGAACCATATCAAAGGGCTGTTCTTTTCCTAGTAGGAATGACTTCTTAAGTGATTTGAGCTCAAAGCAGACAAATAGACAAAACAACAGGAGAGACTAACAAATTAGAGTCTGTCTCATTGTTCATCCGGTTGAGACAAGAGCTCTATGAACCATCAGTCCATTTGCAAAGATCACCAAATGGTCAGACCACAAAACCAAAAGAAAGAGGTACCAGAAATGAAGAAAGTACTTAAAAAGAATCCAGCCGAAATCCATAGAAGCAGTGGGCCATAGTCTGCAACAGGTTAAGAAGTAGGACTCCCCACTGGCTTCCAAATCACCAGTCATGAACAGAGCACAGGGCTCCCAGGGCCTCGTTACTCACATGGAGTGATGTAATTCTGAAGGTGAAGTCCAATCCTATCCAAGTCACAGAACCAAAATGGGGCAGGCTGAAGTGCCCCCAAAACCAAGGAGCTGGCTTTATTTGGACTGTAGCGCTAGGGAAGCCTTCGATAATGCAGGACATCTCAAAGGCAAGGAAGAGGATCTGGGGTTTTACAGAAGCAAGTCTTTTTCTGAAGAATTTCTTCTATATTACATCCAGATAAGCAACTTTGCAGACCACTTTTTTTTTTTTTAATATTTATTTGAGAGAGAGAGATCACAAGCGGGGCGGGGGTGGGGTAGAGGAAGAAGCAGACTCCGTGCTGAGCAGGGAGCCTGATGCGGGACTCGATCCCAGGACCCTGAGATCATGACCTGAGCTGAAGGCAGACGCTCAACTGACTGAGCCACCGAGGTGCCCTGCAGACTATTCTTGACAAGGACCGGCTTTGATGAGAACTTCCCCTAAGTCAGTTCGTTTCACACTGAAACTGCATTCTTACAGAACGTTTGAGCTGGAATCTGTATATCCAAAGCTTCCACTCAGTTCGACTTCCATTTTGGGGGGCAACTGGGCCAGACCTAATTCCTCCTTCACAAAACAGCCCTTCAGGTATTTGAGGAAGTCAATAACCTCCAGTTCACCTGCCCATCCTGTGTGCTCTTCTAAGCACAAACTAGAAACTGAAGTAAGTTTTTTGGCCAACACCTCAAGTAACTTGCCAATTGGGGGTCACGTTGATCCCCAGTTTTAATTTTAATTGGGCTAAAGCCACATATATCATAAAATTTACTGTCTTAAACCATTTTTAAAGGTATAGTCCAGGAGGATTAAATACATTCACATTGTCATGCCCCCCCTCCCCAGCTGAAAACTCTGTACCCACTAAACAATAGCTCCCCATGTCCCCCTTCCTCACTCCTGCAACTGCAGTCCTACAACCGCAGTCCTACTTTCTGTTTGTACGAATTTCACTACTTTAGGTGCCTCTTATCAGTGGAATCATATAGTCTTTTTTGACTGACTTATTCCACTTAGCATGATGTTCCCAAGGTTAGCTGTGCTGTAGCACGTGTCAGAATTTCCTTCCTTTGCAAGGCTGCGTAACCCATGTGTATATCACCGCATGTTGTTCGTTCAACAAGAGACACTTGGGTTCCTTCCACCCTTTGGCTACTTTGAATAACACTGCTACGTCTTGATATATAACAGTAATGAAAAACCTAATTGGCTAAAAAATATCAGGAGCTTCAAGTCACACCGTATGTGTTCATTCATTCATTCATTTCTTCAGCATTTATGGAGGACTTGTTGTGGGTAAGACACTATTCAGAGCACTGTAGGGAGAATCAAAGATTAAGTCAACAGCAAATTCTACACTCAATGAGGTATGTGTCTAATAACCTTGATCATATACTTATTCTTAATAAATTATGCTCCCTGTGAATAACACTTGGCCATTTTCAGGCCTAACTTCAGAAAGACTGGTAGAGGAATTATGGAGATCAAGAGAGAGTAACTGAGATCAAAGGGAGAAGAGCAATTTCCCCAAAGTGGCATTTGGGAGATTTCTGAGTAAACGCTTTGGATGTCATGTGTATTTGGGTGGATGTGTGAATCCTTGTGCTCTACTGTCTCTGAGTGCTTTGTGGATTGTTCAGAAAGCCCTGGAACTTTCTGAACTAGCAAATTTGAACTTGAGGATCCCCTGAGCTAGAGGATTCCTTACATTATCTGTTATTAGATAATATTGGTCGCATAATTGATAATAGATTATGTGAGGTCACAGCAGAAGCTCTGGGGGAGGGAGAATGGTGCTCAAGTAGATACTCAAGAGTGCTTAACGTGAGTTACTGTGGGACACGCACACGTGTGTGTTTGGAGTTGCCCATTTTGCACAAGTTGCTTTAAAAATCAGAGGAAGCAGGGACTGTAGCCATATTACTTTGAAATGGGGATGACCCACTGATACTACTGATAAAGTCCTTCAGTTCCAGAATCTCAAGCACTTTGCATACTTTATGCATAAAAACTCAAAATACTTTTGCCTGTTTCACATTTTAAACTTAATTTTGATATTTATATGCTGCTAATTATTTACTCCTGCAATTTTGCAATGGCCTTTCATCACACGCATTTAAATTTCTGTCCCTTGTATCAGATCCTTTTGGAAGATGGCGAAACATAAAGGATAAGTAGAGAAGCAAGCATTCTGCTCTGAGAACCTAAGGCCTTTCTCCAGAGTGTAGCATGTGACAGAGAGAGCTATGTCAGGAAAGCCGCAGGACAGCACATGTAATAGCAAGGCTGTCAGGTCCTGAGCACCCACCCCGGAGTCAACTCGAGTGTCCCTCTGAGTGTCTGCAAGGGCTCCCTGTGCTCTCTGCCCTCAGGGACCTTCCTGTCCAATGGGGAAAGCAGCTCTTGCAGGAATAGGAGGCAATAACAGATAATAGAGGATAAAGTTAAATGCAAAGTTTTCTAGTATGAGCTGACAATGATCTCACTGGAAACGTGACTAATTTGGGGATCTTAAATGTGTTCCATTCATTCACTGAATCCATTCAGAAACCAAAAGAGCACATAATTAAAATAAAATACCCAGGCCTTGAGCACTCCTTTGCAGCTGCAGCTTTTAAGCCAGGATGGCCCGTGTGGAATGATACTTGGAGTACAGGCTGACCCAACGATCCTCAACCTTGCCTGCACATTGAAATTACTTGGGGGCTTTAAAAACATCCCGATGCTTCTGTCCTACCTCCAGAGATGGCAATTTAAGTTGTATGGAGTGTGGCCTGGCTTTCTGGAAATTTTTAAAGCCTCTGTGGGTGATTCACACGTGCAGTCCACTTTCTCATGTGTACTAGGGGAGTGTCGTACAGATGCACACAGTGTGTGTGATAAAGAGAATTAGCCGTACAAAGGGCTCAGGACAATGCCGGAATCATTTTGCCCTCTTGACAAATGGCACCAGTAGCTAATGCTTACATGGCGTTTACTATGAGCCTGCTGTAATTCTAAGGCCTTGACATAATGTTCATTCATTTAATCCTCATAACAATTCTAAATACTAATTTTAGCCCACATTTAAAAGGAGGAAATTGAAGCATGGAAAGTCTAAGGGACTGGTTCATAAGTAGACGAGTCCCGGGTTCTAAAATGCATGCTGGTCACCACCTCCCCGCGACTGCTAAGACCCACCGGTACGGCTGCCTCCATTATGGAGTCTTGTCCCATAGCGATCAGTGTCTGCACTGTGATGCTTGCTTCTCGGCGGTGAGCGGCACTCCTCAGTGCTCCTGAGCCTTCTGGTTCTGAGCAGTAAGAGATCACAGGGGCCCAGAAGGACGTGGGGAAGACCGGACATGGAGGCTGCCATTATGCATCGGAAGGTCATTTTAATGACATCAGGACATAGCAATGTAATAGATATTGGTCAGTATTCAAGCAATTCTGAAATCAAAGCAAATGATCCTTCTTTCTATGTCTGAGAATATCCATGCCTGAGAGACTAGAGCAAAATTTTAGAAAACCAGAAAACGGTCTCCCCAGGCCAAGGGGGGGCCTGCTGACAAGCCCTTCTTTTGTAACTCTCCTTTTCTGGCGACTTCCAGTGACATTGATTGCATTTTCGATTTGTCTCCCAGTGAGATAAGGGGGGAGGAAACACAAATTTGCTGTTCGAATTCTCATTGCCCTGGGTCATTCCTGGTGTCGGGGCAGAAAAATATTCCCTGCTTCTGTTCTGTGGTTCTTTGGCTGAGCTAATAATTAAATTGATATAAGACAGATAAACAGTCTAAAATTATAGACTTATGGGAGTCCCATAAAGATATAGAGACTCAGTGGGCAGTCAGATAATCGAAGCTTATGGAACATCCCAGCTAGGGAAGTCAGGTGCCAACAAGGGAGCTCAACCAAGGGGTAGGGTTTGGGTTTAGAATAGGGGAGGAAAGCTGTTCGCAGGAAGGCAGAGACATTTCCTAGGACAAAAGTTATCTCTGGTCATTGTCTCTGGTCACCTTATTTCCTGGTACAGGCGCCTTTCCAAAGTAAATTTAGGCAGTTGAGGGGGAGGTAAAGAGCTTTTCCTGAATCGGCTGGGTTTTGATTGCCTTTTGTTCAAAATAATCCTCATGCCCAAATTGACATATTTTGGGCAGTAAATTCTGCTTGCCTGCACTGGGCAATGTTAACTGTTTGCTTCCTTTCTCTCCTCTCTTCATTAGATCACACACCGCTGTGAGTGGCCATGCCTCCCCTCATTTCAAAGATAATGAATTAATCCAGGCTAATTGAACTGGAAAGGTCTACAATTCATTTCCAGAAACACTTATCAAGTTCCCCGTATGCCAAGTACTCTTTAAACACTGGGCACGAGGACAGAAGGATCTAGTACGGTGATGCACAATAAATATCAGCTCGGTAAATGTGTGTAGCATGAAGGAGGAACACAGTCTCTGCTCTCACAGGGCTTAGTATTTGATGGGAAGTATAGACAAAGATGCCTGCTGCCCAGAGTGGGACGTAGTGTGGGAAGAGGTGAGTACTTTTTGCTCAGGGACGAGGCCGTGCCTAGACAGAGGCCTGACGGGCAGGAGCCAGGTCACATAAACAGCGAGGGAGAGTGGCCTGGGGTGTGGAGGTGCAGAGCGCACGCTGTATTGGATCCTTTCTTTAGGGCAGCAGAAAGGAAGGAGTGTGAGTGTGTGGTGGGGGAGGGTGAGAGAAGAGCCTGCTGAGTCAGGCAGGGGCCAGCCCTCGGTGGTCTCTCCAGGGGAGGCTTTCAAGTGGGGGAGTGAATGATCAGGCTTGTGATTTAGAGCTCTCCAGGGGCAGTGCGGAAGGTGGTTGCTCTAGGTTGAATGTGTGTGACTCCCCAAAATTCAATGTTAAGTCCTATCGCCCAGTGTGGTGGTATTAGGAGGTGGGCCTTTGGGAGGAGATGAGGCCATGAGCGTGGAGCCCTTATGGATAGGATTCATGCCTTTAGAAATGAGGCCCCGGAGAGACTCCTCGCCTCCTTCCCCTTGTGAGGTTACAGAGAAAAGATGGCTGTCTGTGAACCGGAAAGTGGAGCCGTCCCAGACACCGAACCTGTTGGTGACTTGATAGTGGACTTCCCAGAAATACATTTCTGCTCTTTATAAGCCAGCCAGTCTACAGTGTTCTGTGATAGCAGCCCAAAGGGACGAAGACAGTGGATTAAGAGTGGGGGCACAGGGCAGAAGACTGGGGGTAGAGAGAGACTACTGTGAAGTTGTCCAGGCAAGGACTGGGTGTGGCCAAGACAGCGGCAGTGGAGAGGGGATCAGAGCGCAGAGACGTGGAAGAGGTAGATTTGTTGAATGATGAGAAGTAGAGGCGTGTGGGCAGAGCAGAGGAGATGAGGATGACTCAGGTATTTGGGGGGAAGAGAATGATAAACTTCACCTAGACAAGCTGAGTGGAAAGAAGAGTCGGTTTGGGAAACTGGAGGCTTACCACACTATGCGGAAGCCTCTGTGATACTTTCCTACAAGACATGGCGGAGGTCATTGGGTCTCCTAGCTGACGGCAATAAAGGGGTTGAGGAAGGTGGTGAGGATGCTGTCGTGAGGAGCAGATGAGCTGGTAGAGCAGTCACATACACTCTATTCTTTCTCCTTTTTTGCTTTTCATTGTGGTAAAAAAAGATGCATAATACAAAGTTTGTTATCCTAACCATTTCCAAGTATACAACTCAGCAGTGGTAAGTATACTTACATTGTTGTGCAACCCTTCTGCAGACAGTTTTCACCTTGCAAAATCAAAACTCTGTACCCAGTTAACAGCTCCCCATTTCCCCCCTTCCCAGCTCTGGCAGCCACCATTCCACTCTCTGTTTCTAGGGATGGGACTACTCTAGATACCTCATATAGGTAGAATCATTCAGAATTTGTCTTTCTGTTTCTGAGTTACATAACTTAGCATAGGGTCCTTGTTGTGGACTGAATTGCGTCCCCTCCCTCCAAATTCGTATGTTGAAGCCCTAAGCCCCAGGACCTCAGCGTGCGACTCTGTTTTGAGACAGGGCCTTTAAAGAGGTGATTATATTGAAGGGAGGCCATTAGGGTGAGCCTTAATCCGGTCTAACTGGTGTTCTCATAAGAAGAGGCTATTTGGGCACAGAGAAAAGACCATGCACAAGAAAGCAGCCATTTGCAAGCCAGGGATAGAGGCAGCCTCAGGAGAATTCAAATCTGCTGACGCTTTGATCTTGGACTTCTGGTCTCCAGAACTGTGAGAAATACGTGTCTGTCCTGTAAGCCCTGTAGTCTGTAGTATTTTGTTATGGCAGCTCTAGCAAACTAATGCAGTACTCAAGGTTCATCTTTGTTGTAGTTTGTTTCAGAATTTCCTTCTTTAAGGCTGAATAACAGTCCATTATATGCACATACCATTTTGTTTCTCCATTCATCCATTGGTGGATACTTGGCTTGCTCCCACCTTTGGGCTATCGTGAATAGTGCTGTTATGAATGTGGGTGTGCAGTGGTCTCTTTGAGATCCTGCTTTCCGTTCTTTTGGGTATATAACCCGGAAGTAGAATTGCTAGATCATATGGTAATTCTATTTTTAATTTTTTGACAATATTATACACAGCACCATGTTCTGTTTGATAGCAGCTGCATCATTATACATTCCCACCAAGGGTGTGTGAGAGTTCTCCACATCCTTGCCCAAACTTGCTATTTTTTGTGGATCTTTTGTAGGAGTCATCCTAATGGATACGAGGTTGTGTCTCACATGATTTTGATTTATTTCCCTAACGATTAGTGATGTTGAGCATCTTTTCATATGCTTGTTGGCCATTTGTATATCATCTTTGGAAATTATTCAAATCCATTTTTTAATCACGTTATTTTTGCTGTTGAGTTGTAAAAAAGGTTTTCTGTATTCTGGATATGACTTCTTATCAGACATATGGTTTGCAAATATGTCCTCTTATTACATAGGTTGTCTTTTCATACGTTAAATATGTCCTTTGATTAATGGAAGTTTTGGGGCTTGATGTAGTACGGTTTGTCTATCTTTATATCTCTTGCTTGTACTTTTGGTGTCATATGCAGAAAATCCTTGTCATATTAATTTGATGAACCTTGACCCCTATGTTTTCTTCTAAGAGTTTTATAGTTTTATACACACTGTTCTTTAAGAAGTTGGACTGTGTAGGAAAGGAGAAGAGAGACTCTAAAGCCTCGGGAAGATTATTTTGAGATAAGTAGAGACATCTCATATTCATAAGCTAAGAGAAAAATGCCAGAATTGAGGTTGAGTTTGAAAGATGGAAGAAAGGGGATGATGGGTGGATCAAGTTCTCAGAGATCATGGATGTGCGTTTTGGGGGGGAGGGTGGAGAGAGGTGGTATCCAGAGGTCAGAAGAAAGGAGCAACGCAAGGTCTCCTGTCAGATGGCTTCCATTTTCTCTGTGAAGCCATCCACACATCATTTAATGAGAGGAAGGAGTGGGCAATGGTGAATGGTGAAGACCTGGAGAAACTGTTGAGGGAGTAGGACAGGGAGCTGGCTGGGGACACGCTGACACGTTAGAAAGTCTAGAAAGCAGTTAGTCCATGGGCGTGCCCGGTACCAGCCCCATGGCGCCGTCTTACAGGCTCGCGCAGCTCAGGTGGGGAATGAAGAAGTCAGGCTGCTGGATTGAATTTGGGTGAGGGTTTTCATCTCAGACATCCTATGTTTCATTTTTAGAAGTTCTGTTTGAGTCTTTTTAAAGAATAACATTCACGTCTGTGCCTAATATGCACATGCTTTTGTCTGTTGTCTTGAACATAATGTTCGAATGTCCTTGTCTGCTAATTCTACCGTAAATGTCTTATCTGCATCAGTTTCTGTCAATTGATTTCTTGCTCCTCATTATGGCCCATGTTTCCTGCTTCTTTGCATGCCTGGTAATTTTTTATTTGATAACAGTCTTGGTGGATTTTATTGATGAGGTGCTAGATTTTTTTTTAATTTAAAAATTATTCTTGACCCTAGTTCTGAGATGTAGTTAAGTTACAAGGTAACACATTGGCTTTTTAAAAGGTTTATTTATTTATTTATTTGAGAGAGAGAGAGAGCCCACACACAGAGGGAGAGGGAGAAGCAGACTCCCCGCTGAGCCGGGAGCCCAATGCGGGGCTCAATCCCAGGACCCTGGGATCATGACCTGAGCCCAAGACAGATGCTTAACCAACTGAGCCACCCAGGCATCCCCACTTCAGTCTTTTTGAGGCTTGCTTTTAAGCTTTATTCAGTAGGATCAGAACAGCTTTTAGTCTAGGGATAATTTTTCATCACTGCTAGGGCAAGACCATTCAGAGAACTCTATCCAAAGCCCATGGGCTTTACAAGGCTTTTCTACTCTAGCTGGTGGGATTATGACTTATTCTTGGCCCCGTATGAGTTGCAAGGACTGTCTCTGAGAACTTGGGGTAGTTCTTTAACGACTTTGGATAGTATCATCATATGCATGCACTGATCGATAATTCTCAGCTGAAGACTCTAGGGGAAATCCTCTCTCTCTGTACAATTCTCTCTTCTCTGCCCTCCAGACTGTAGCTACTTGCCCCCCCCTCCCATCTCATCAATTCAGGGAGACTTCCAGGTTCTGCCTGGTTTCTCCTTTCCTGAATTATTGCTGCCAAGCAGTGAGCTGGGACAATCACGGAGTCCACTTTATTATTATCCCTTCTCTCAGTGAACGCTGTCCTACACTGCCTGATGTCCAGTGTTTAAAAACTCTTCCATATATTTTGTCTGATTTTTCAGTTGTTCAAGGTGGGAGAGTAGATCTGGTCTCTGTTACTCTATCTTGCCTGAAAGTGGAAATTTAATATAAGGGAATTACCAGGTAGCTATTATAAAGAGAGAAGAAGACAAGATGGTTGAAGGTAACAGAAGGTATAGAGTTGGGGCTGGCTAGGAAAAGTTATAAGAAAGGAGGGGATTGATACAAAACAACCTATTTCTTCAATGAGGTGAGAGAGGAGATGTGATACTGGAACAAGAGAACTAGAGGAACACTGGATATAATGACCAGAAATATAGGAATTGTACCTATTTTATTTTATTTATTTATTTTTTTTAATGATTTTTTATTATATTATGTTAGTCACCATACAGTACATCCCTGGTTTCTGATGTAAGGCTCGATGATTCATTAGTTGTGTATAACACCCAGTGCACCATGCAATATGTGCCCCCTTACTACCCATCACCAGCCTATCCCATTCCCCCACCCCCCTCCCCTCTGAGGCCCTCAGTTTGCTTCTCATAGCCCATAGTCTCTCATGCTTCATTTCCCCTTCTGATTACCCCCCCTTTTCTTTATCCCTTTCTTCCACTACCGATCTTCCTAGTTCTTATGTTCCATAGATGAGAGAAATCATATAATTGTCTTTCTCTGCTTGACTTATTTCACTTAGCATTATCTCCTCCAGTGCCGTCCATGTTGCAGCAAATGTTGAGAACTCGTTCTTTCTGATAGCTGAGTAATATTCCATTGTATATATGGACCACAACTTCTTAATCCAGTCATCTGTTGAAGGGCATCTCGGTTCCTTCCACGATTTAGCTATTGTGGACAATGCTGCTATGAACATTGGGGTGCATATGGCCCTTCTCTTCACTACGTCTGTATCTTTGGGGTAAACACCCAGTAGTGCAATGGCTGGATCATAGGGTAGCTCAATTTTTAACTTTTTAAGGGACCTCCATACTGTTTTCCAAAGTGGCTGTACCAACTTGCATTCCCACCAACAATGTAGGAGGGATCCCCTTTCTCCACATCCTCTCCCGCAATTGTTATTTCTTGTGTTGTCAATCTTTGCCATTCTAACTGGCGTAAGGTGGTATCTTATTGTGGTTTTGATTTGAATTTCCTTGATGGCTAATGATTTTGAACATTTTTTCATGTGTCTGTTAGCCATTTGTATGTCTTCATTGGAAAAGTGTCTGTTCATATCTTCTGCCCATTTTTTGATTTATCTGTTTCTCGTGTACTGAGTTTGAAAAGTTCTTTGTAGATCTTGGATACCAGTCTTTTATCTGTAGTGTCATTTGCAAATATATTCTCCCATTCCGTGGGCTGCCTCTTAGTTTTGTTGACTGTTTCCTTGGCTGTACAGAAGCTTTTTATCTTGATGAAGTCCCACAAGCTCATTTTATCTTTTGTTTCTCTTGCCTTTGGAGATGTGTCATGAAAAAGGTTACTTTGGCCGATGTCGTAGAGGTTGCCGCCTATGTTCTCCTCTGTGATTTTGATGGATTCCTGTCTCACATTGAGGTCTTCCATCTATTTGGAGTTTATCTTTGTGTATGGTGTGAGAGAGTGGTCAAGTTTCATTCTTTTGCATGTAGCTGTCCAATTTTCCCAGCAACATTTATTGAAGAGACTGTCTTTTTTCCACTGGATGTTTTTTCCTGCATTATCAAAGATTAGTTGCCCAAAGAGCCGAGGGTCCATTTCTGGGTTCTCTATTCTGTTCCACTGGTCTATGTGTCTGTTTTTGTGCCAGTACCATGCTGTCTTTGTGATCACAGCTTTGTAGTACAGCTCGAAATCCAGCGTTGTGATGCCCCCAGCTTTGTTTTTCCTTTTCAGCAGTTCCTTGGCGATTTGGGACCTTTTCTGGTTCCATACAAATTTAAGGATTATTTGTTCCAGTTCTTTGAAAAACGTCATCGGTATTTTGATCTGTACTTATTTTATTAACTGACGTATCTCCAACACCTGCCACTGCGCCTGGCACATAGTAGACAGTCAATAAATAATTGTGGAATAAACAAATGCAAGGAGAACAGAGAGTAAATGTTATGAATTTATAAGTCCAGAGTATAGCATTTCTAGGTGATGACAAAGACTGATATTTGTCTATGAGGATGAGTAGACTATGTGGCATGCAGATAAAGCTCACTGTATTGAGAAGGACAAAGGACTATGAAGCCCTGACGCCCCCAAGAGATAGTGAAGGTTTGGAAGGGGTGATGATGAGAATGATTCTGAACATAGTGACAAAGGACATCAGGACTACTGGCTATTGATCCAAAATCAGTAAGGAGATTTAGATTGAAAGAAATTTACTTCCCTAAACCAGAGTTCCAGAAGGAACAGTGAAGAGGTTTAGAAGTGTGGATCAGAGGTAAACAGACTCAAAGCAATATAGGGATGGGGAGAAAACAGCTAACGGTAGGGGCCTACATTAGGAGCGGTGAACAAAGATGTCAAGGATAGGGGCACCTGGGTGGCTTGGGTGGTTGGGCGTCTGCCTTCAGCTCGGGTTGTGATCTCCAGGTCCTGGGATTGAGCCCTGTGTCAGGCTCCCGGCTCAACAGGGACCCTGCTTCTTCCTTTGCCTCAGCAACATTCTATAGATCATTAAGCTTTTTTTTGAGGGGCGCCTGGGTGGCTCAGTTGTTAAGCATCTGCCTTCAGCTCAGGGTGTGATCCCAGGGTCCTGGGATTGAGCCCCGCATCGGGCTCCCTGCTGCTCTGGGAGGCTGCTTCTTCCACTCCCACTGCCCCTGCTTGTGTTCCCTCTCTCGCTGGCTGTGTCTTTCTCTGTCAAATAAATAAATAAAATCTTAAAAAAACAAACAAAAAACAAAACAAAAAAACCCCACCTTTTTTTGAGATAAAATGTATATAACACAAAATTAACCATTTTTAAATGAATGATTCGATGGCATTCAGTACATTCATGAAATCTTGCAGCTAGCTCCAAAACACTTTTATCATCCCAAAAAGAAACCCTGTATCCATTAAGCAATTATTCCTCCTCTTCTTGGCCCCTGCCAACCATCAATATGCCCTCTAAGTCTAGATTTACTTACTCTGGATGTTACTAGTAAATGGTGTCATACAATATTGACCTTTTGCACCTGGCTTTTTTCTCGTAGCATAATGTTTTCAAGGTTCACCCATGTTATGGCATGTATCAGTCCTACGTTCCTTTTCATGGCTGAATAATATTCCATCATATGACTATACCACTATGTGTTTACCCATTCGTCTGTTGATAAACATTTGAGTTATTTATAATCTTATATAAGAAAGGAGGAAACCCTCGAAAGGAAAAAATAAGCAAAAAAACTTGGAAAACCATAGAATCGATGCATGGAACTTTAAGGTAACATCTAACTCCTAGTCTAACCACATCGTTTTCCAGAAGAACAAGGCCCAAGCTCTCCTGGATAGTTTAAAGCATACCTGAGAGTAGAACTTGAGGTCTAGGCTCTAGGAAATAAACAACTGAATAAAATCATCTTAGGAAAAGCCCGTTGAATGAGTCATCCAGGAACACACACTCAGAAGGAAATGTATGAATGATGGTTCTGCCAAATGTGAAAGCAACAGCAAATTCAGTTGTGGTTTGGACTCTGTATATCATGACATCAAAAAATTACAGCCCTGCACATAATTGTCTGAAACTGCTTAGTTTAGCTGCTTATGACTCAGCATCACGGTTTTCCCAGGAGCAGATCCGGACACAAAGCATTTTATGTAAAGAGTTTATTTGAGAAAGTTTAGGGAACATTCCCAAGAAAGTAGAGAAGTACTCCAGAGATGAGAAGGCGGGCATTAAAGGCGCTACCATTAAGTCTGCTGTCTTAGTGGGAACTGGAGCTTAATCTTCTAGGAAGTGGTGCAAGACACACAGAATTATCCCGCTCAGGGGACAAGAAACCAGGGTATTCACACACCTGTCAGTAAGCTCAGATATGCGCGCAAATCAAATGACCCCTGGCTCAGGGAGGGAATCTAGAAAGTCATATATTAAAAAGTGGAAACAAAAAGTAAGAATAATTGCTACCTGTGTAAGGAAAAGAACTTGCCATTTGCTGCTGCACACACACTCCCAAGGCTGGAGTGAAATTCCTCCTTCACTTTATCTGTGTACTTTACTGCAAGTAAGAAATACTTGTGGCCACCAGGTGCGTGAGCTGTCAACACTAAAGTATGTGGTATTTAGAAGAGATTTGGAAAGTGACAGGAAAATTCACTGCAAGATAGCAAGAGAGAAGAGGGCAGAGCTCTTTGCCTTCGTACTTAACTGAGTATGACCTTGTCCATTGGTGCCAAAAAACGATGACAATACAAGTAGAGCTTAGGGAGGAAGCAGGAGGTGGTGGGGAAAGCACTAGAATAGAAATCAGGAGAATGTGTTCCCAGTCCTGATGCTGCGGGATAAGGCAGCCCTCTGAGCCTCAGTTTCCATGTCTCTAGAGCGGTAGGTAGGTTAGATAGTATCGAAAATGTCTTTTCCAAATGAAGCTATGTGATTCTCAGTTGGTTTTGAAAGCTCAAAGTCTTTCTGAAAAAAGAGACTTAGTTGACTAGTTTATGAATCCATTTAAGCCCCACTTACTGAGGGAGGAGGGGTTTAAAGAGGCAATATCAGTACAGGCGTTAAAAGATGGAGCCTGACCACCTGGGTTCAGACCCTGACTCTGACACATTTATTGTCTCATTCTGGGCAAGTTGCTCAATTGTTCTGTGCCCAGCTTCCCTATCTGTAATAATAGTACCTACCCTAAAAGATTGTTGTGAGAAATAAATGAATTACCATATTGTGGCAGAAAATAATTAATACATGATGTGCTCACCGGAATGGATTCACTCGCTTTTCTGGGAACCAAAGCTAGACTACATTTCCCAGCATCCCTTGAGGCTTTTAAAGGCCATGTGACTGGGTTCTGGTCAGTGGTATACAGGGAAAAACTAATGCGTGCTGTTTTTAAACCTGGCCCATAAAGACCTCCCAAGTGATTCGTTTTGGGTCTCTTTTCACCTGCAGAAGAACCAGCAGAGGAATCTAAGCTTCTAGGAGATGATGGGACTGCAAGATAGAAGGAACCTTTCCAAACACTCATCAAACTTCATGTGAGGAAGAAATTTCTATTATGGTAAGCCACAGAGATTTGGGTTTATAGGTTATAGCAGCTAGTGAGTCATACACTAACTAATACAACATATCAGGCATTTAGCCCATTGTGTGGCAGAGTTGAGGGGTGAATGTTAAGTGGTGTTTAGACCTACTGGAAAGGGAGCTGGTAGGGATGGGAACCGCCTATGTAAACAAACAGCTGGGGTATATTTGAAGCAGTCACGCGGTATGGCTGGAGGGCAGGTATCCTGGAGGAGACTGGGCACTGATAAGGTAAGAAAGGAGGGTGCGCTCACATTGTAGAGGGCGCCCAAATACCAGGTGAAGGACTTGGAGGATATCCAGTTAACAATGGTGAGCCACTAAAGGAAGGATATGTTATGTATGTTAGAGCACATAGCAGTGTTGCCTAGAAAAAGATGTTCAGAGCTGTGATGTGGGGTTGTTTTTGTTTGGATTTCCCCCAAAGTAGCCTCTGATGAAGGACTTAAATGAAAGTAAGTTTACTTGGGAGGTGATCCCAGGAAGCAGTGCGTGACAGGGGAAGAGAGGAAGACCAATGGGGGTAGGTTCATGAGCATGTAAGTGCTGGGAGCATCTGGGGCTCAGTCCCACTGGGCACCCTTGGAGGAACCATGCAGACCATGACTCGGAATTGTCCCACTTGAAGAGGGAGAAACGGAAGGAGGTATATATCTAGCGAAAAATAAGGTCTGTTCCCAGAACATGAACTCTCGAGCACTTTCAGCCACCTGCATGCTCACTGAGCCCCCTGTCATAGCCTAAAAATGCCCTCAGCTGAGAGGGACAAGAAGCTGCTGGCCTGTAGGAGAACCTTGAGTGTGTGGTTGAATGCAAGAGGCTATGGGGTGGGTTCTGACCGTATCTGACTCATTTCAACCACCCCTCTATTTCTAGGAAAACACACTTCCTATGCTCTATTAGCTGTTGATTATGGGAGGAGTGTGGTGATACAATGCAAAGAATAAAGGCTTTGGGATCCAGTAAACCTGAGTTCTAATCACGCCTCTATCTTTTATTAGCTGTGTGACCTTGGGCAAGTTCCTCGCCATCTCTAGTCCCCATTTCCTTATCTGTGAAACAGCTAAAAATATCTCACAGTAAAAACTCACTAGAGGCATATATTAAGAATGGAGCAACGCTATCTCTCTTATCGTCTCTCTAATTCTGGGAGGTACCTTCTGTGCCTGAGTCTGGATGGAGAAAGAATGGATGAGGAGGTGAGGGGCAGAGAATGCTACGTGCTGACATAGTAACCAGAACGCCTATTCTTATTTCTTGGCATTTCTTTTCTGCAGGCTATTCTACTCTTCTACAACATTCATTTACTTATTCATTTGTGTGCTTGGCTTTGCCATTTTTAGGGAAGGCCACCAGGCTGGGACAGGATGAGGGAGAAAGGATAGGGCTAGGCTAGACTTCACAAGAGTGTGCATAGATGTCACCTGCCAGAAGCTAAAGAGACCTGTGTAGAGAAAGAGGCCATGGGATTGAAACCACTGAAATGGCTGAGACCTGCTCCCTATGATGTGACATCATGTCCTGTGATCCACGAACACTCAGTAAGCCCCCAAACTCATGCTAGGCTTCAGTGCGGTTGGGTTTCCTATAGAAGTGGGTAGTGGGATAGCCATGTCAGCTGAAGGCTGAACCAAGATGGCCCGCAAAGGGCTTAATTTGTGAAATAGAGGAGATGAGGAGGAAAGAAAGCCTGGGTTTGCAAAAATTATGAGGAGGATGGAAATGGTACCGTCTCTCTTCCATTACATCATGTGACTGCGATGTTTGAATTTGTTTATACACAGAAGATAAGTAGGGAAATTAAAACCGTCAAGATGTATGTGTTAGTTGGGATCTCTGAGGAGATGCCAAGATGGGGTGAAACATGCAAGAAGTATATTAGGAAAATCATCTGTGACAGAAGAGGGGCAGGGAGGCAGGGGAGAACCTCACTGGGGGTCAAAGCTCAGGTGCAGGAGAGGAGGAAGAAAGGGAGGATGTGTGGGTGGGAGGGCCTTAGGCTGCAGTGCGGCTCAGGGAAAGCTTGGCACTGCCATCAGGCAGTCCTCCAGCTAGACACCTGATGGAAGACTCCCATGTCTTCCAGAAAACACCTGCTCTGTTTTCTCTGTCACAAAAAGAGAAGGGATAAGAATGTGACTACACTTTTTGCTAGCAGACACAAAAAACATCATCTCGCTGAAAATAGTGACCCACGGAGGAATATACAATACACACACACACCCTCATCTTCTTTCTCTTACCACAGTTCACCTTCTCTGTGGTGATATCACACTGTTGTCCCAAGTTTGTGTAATTTTCTTGATGAAAATGTTTACTAATGTGCCAATGTCACTTTCCTGCTTTTGATAACGTCCTATAGTTACCTAAGAAGCGATTGCTGGGGAGGCGGAGCGAAGGCATGCCTACCGTTTTTGCAACTTGTTAGTCTGGAATTATTTTGAAATTAAAAGTTTAAAAAAGGGTTTAATACAGAATCCCAAACATGAGTAAGCCTACTGGTTTTAGGAGCCCACATAGTACACGAATAGGGAAAGCCTTAATTATGGAGGGGGATCATGAAATAATAAATGATTTTTGAAAGAAATGAAAAAAAATGTATGTGATACCACAAGAGCAACGGGCCTAAAGGCATATGCATTTTACCTTCAGAGACAAGATTGCACACCCAGCAAAAGGGAGAGCGTAACACATCAGTGTTCTCTGTGCTCAGTGGCGTTGAACAGCCCTTGGTGCAGACTGAAACTGTCGACGGTAATGGCAAGTGCAGCAGGCTAGCATTTCCTGGAATCTGGTCCTATTTGGAACCATACAAGCTGCTTCTCTATAGAAGAGGGGAAACTGAAAACAACAACAGAAGCAGCCTTTTCTCTTAATCCAAACTGGAAGAAAGAAAATCAGGAAATGATTCATAACGTTTGTCCGCAAATACGATGACCCCATTCACTACGCTTCTTCTCTACCGCCGGGACGCACTACAGCACATGACCAGACCCATTTTCACAACGCAAACTTTACATCTTTAACCGAGGCAAAGGCCGCTGTTTACTCTTACTAGGAATTTAAGATGTTTAAAACTGTGATAATATTTGAGGGGGGCAGTTTGTTTTACTTTAATTACATTTTTAGCATATTACTTTTGAGACTTTTTGGGTTTTAATGTGATGTTTATAATGCCTTTATCTTCGTAGGCCTGTTATATATCTGGTACAAGATCCCATAATATGGTGATTTTTAGTAATACTTACCCAAGTTACTACCTTATTAGAAATTAGCATTTCCTGATAGGAGTTAAGATGGCGGAGGAGTAGGGGACCCCTTTTTCAGCCGGTCCCCTGAGTCGAGCTGGATAGGTACCAGACCAGCCTATATAACCACGGAATCAGCCTGAGACGCAGGATGATACATCTGGATCTCTACAAATGAACATCTCCAGCGCTGAGTATTGAGGTACCAAGAGGGGAGCTGTAAACCGTGCACGGATATCGGAAGATAAACGGAAGGGGGAGGGAGCCGCCGCGTTTGGGCGCCGGGAAGCGGCAGCCACCTGCACGGGGGAGCGGGCGGACACACAGAGGGCACCCGCGAGAGAGCGGACTGAGACGGTGAGCCGTGAACGCGCGCGCCACCAGGCATCTCCCGGAACACCGGAATCCCGGTGTGCTCACGGGATCCAGACTGAGACCGGGAACTCCCGGAGCGCGCGCGGGGCGGCTGGCGGCTGGCGGGCCACCTGCACGGGGGAGCGGGCGGACTCGCGGTCGGCACCCGCGAAACAGCAGACTGAGACCCTGAACCGGGTGCGCGCGCCACCAGGCTTCTCACGAAACTCCGGAATCGATGTGTGCTCACCGGGCATAGACTGAGACCCGGAGACCCGGGAGCGCGCGGGGTGGCAGGTGGCTGGCGGCATTAGAAACACAAAGGACAGAGACAGGGCGGCCAGTGGCTGGCGGCATTAGAAACACAAAGGACAGAGACGCGCTGGCCCTGGAAGTGAGGGCAGGGTCGCCGAGTTGGTGCGCACATCCCGGGACGCCGCAGGGTTGAGCAGCACCAACAGTAACAGAGTTAAAGTGGCCAGAACATCAGTGGAGAACGGGCCGCAATCCCTCTGTTCTGCGACAATGCAGCCTCTGCTGCTCTGACCCTCAGAAGAGGCATAGCCGGCCGCCAGGGAAAGCCGCCAGAGAACAAAAGCCTGGAAATACCGGCTCAGAGAGTGCCCATCCCCATCCTCCCTCGCAGGGGACACGGAGACTCTACCCAAACAGGGTTGCCTGAGTATCGGCGCGGCAGGCCCCTCCCCCAGAACACAGAAGGCAGGCTGAAAAATCAAGAAGCCCACAACCGGAGGTGCCTGGGTGGCGCAGTCATTGAGCTCCTGTCTCTGGCTTAGGGCGTGATCCCGGCGTTCCGGAAAGGAGTCCCTCATCGGGCTCCTCCGCTGGGAGCCTGCTTCTTCCTCTCTCACTCCCCTGCTTCTGTTTCGTTCTTGCTGACTGTCTGTCTCCCTCTCTCAGATAAGTAAATAAATAAAATCTTTAAAGAAGAAGCCCACATCTCTAAGATCCCTATAAAACAAGGGGCACGGCCTGGGACCCAGTCAATAATTTTGGGCTCTGGAAACCCCGCAACCTCTCTTCATCAGAATGACAAGAAGGAGAAGCCCCCCCCAGCAAAGAAAAGACAGTGAGACTGTGGCCTCTGCCACAGAAGTAACGGATATGGATGTAACCAAATTATCAGAAATGGAATTCAGAGTAACAATGGTCAAGATAATGAGTAGACTTGAGAAAAGTATTCAGGAAAATATTACTGAGAATATAGAATCCCTAAGGGCGGAAATGAGAGCGAATTTGACAGAAATTAAAAATTCTATGAGCCAAATGCAGGCAAAACTAGAGGCTCTGACGGCCAGGGTCACGGAAGCGGAGGAAAGGGTTAGTGAATTGGAGGATGGGTTAATAGAGGAAAAAATAAAAATAGAAGATGGTCTTAAAAAAATCCACGCCCACGAATGTTGGCTACGGGAGATTACTGACTCAACGAAACGATCCAATGTTAGAATCATCGGCATCCCCGAGGGGGTGGAGAAAAACAGAGGTCTAGAAGAGATATTTGAACAAATTGTAGCTGAAAACTTCCCTAATCTAGCAAGGGAAACAAAAATTCGTGTCCAAGAGGCAGAGAGGACCCCTCCCAAGCTCAACCATGACAGACCTACACCACGTCACGTCATAGTGCAATTCGCAAATATGAGATCCAAGGAAACAGTATTGAAAGCAGCCAGGGCAAAGAAATTTCTCACGTACCAAGGCAAAGGCATCAGAATTACATCAGACCTGTCTACACAGACCTGGAATGAGAGAAAGGGTTGGGGGAGCATTTTTAAAGCTCTTTCAGAGAAAAACATGCAGCCAAGGATCCTTTATCCAGCAAGGCTGTCATTCAGAATTGATGGAGAAATAAAGACATTTCAGAATCGACAGTCACTAGCCAATTTCGTAACCACGAAACCAGCCCTACAGGAGGTATTACGGGGGGTTCTATAAGAGTAAAAAGGCCCCAAGAGTGATACAAAACAGAAAGTCACAGCCAATACAAACAAAGACTTTACTGACAACATGGCAGAATTAAAAGCATATCTCTCAGTACTCAGCCTTAACATTAATGGTTTAAATTCTGGTTTCAAACGCCACAGGGTTGCAGATTGGATAAAAAGAAATGACCCATCCATTTGCTGTCTACAAGAGACTCATTTCGAACCCAAAGATGCATTCAGACTGAGAGTAAGGGGATGGAGTACCATCTTTCACGCAAATGGACCTCAAAAGAAAGCTGGGGTAGCAATTCTCATATCAGATAAATTGGATTTCAAACTACAGACTATAGTTAGAGATGCAGAAGGGCACTATATTATTCTTAAAGGAAGTATTCAACAAGTGGATATGACAATTATAAATATATATGCCCCCAACAGGGGAGCAGCAAGATACACAAGCCAACTCTTAACCAGAATAAAGAGACATATAGATAAAAATACATTAATAGTAGGGGACCTCAACACTCCACTCTCAGAAATAGACAGAACACCCTGGCAAAAACTAAGCAAAGAATCAAAGGCTTTGAATGCCATACTCGACGAGTTGGACCTCTTAGATATATATAGAACACTACACCCCAGAACCAAAGAATACTCATTCTATTCTAATGCCCATGGAACATTTTCAAGAATAGACCATGTTCTGGGACACAAAACAGGTCTCAGCCGATACCAAAAGATTGAAATTATCCCCTGCATATTCTCAGACCACAACGCTCTGAAATTGGAACTCAACCACAAGGAAAAATTTGGAAGAAACTCAAACACTTGGAGACTAAGAACCATCCTGCTCAGGAATGACTCGATAAACCAGGAAATCAAAAATCAAATTAAACAATTTATGGAGACCAATGAGAATGAAAATACAACAGTCCCAAACCTATGGGATACTGCAAAGGCAGTCCTAAGGGGGAAATACATAGCCATCCAAGCCTCACTCAAAAGAATAGAAAAATCTAAAATGCAGTTTTTATATTCTCACCTCAAGAAGCTGGAACAGCAACAGAGGGACAGGCCTAATCCACGCACAAGGAAGCAGTTGACCAAAATTAAAGCTGAAATCAATCAAGCAGAAACCAGAAGTACAGTAGAGCAGATCAACAGGACTAGAAGCTGGTTCTTGGAGAGAATCAATAAAATTGACAGACCACTGGCAAGACTTATCCAAAAGAAAAGAGAAAGGACCCAGATTATTAAAATTATGAATGAAAAAGGAGAGGTCACGACGAACACCATTGAAATTGGAAGGATTATTAGAAATTTTTATCAACAGCTATATGCCAATAAACTAAGCAATCTGGAAGAGATGGAATCCTTCCTGGAAACCTATAAACTACCAAGATTGAAAAAGGAAGAAATTGATTTCTTAAACAGGCCAATTAATTATGAAGAAATTGAGTCAGTGATAAACAACCTTCCAAATAACAAAACTCCAGGCCCGGACGGTTTTCCTGGGGAATTCTACCAAACATTCAAAGAAGAAATAATACCTATTCTCCTAAAGCTATTTCAAAAAATAGAAACAGAAGGAAAGCTACCAAACTCATTCTATGAGGCCAATATTACCTTGATCCCCAAACCAGGCAAAGACCCCCTCAAAAAGGAGAATTACAGACCGATTTCCCTAATGAATATGGACGCCAAAATCCTCAACAAGATACTTGCTAATAGAATCCAACAGTTCATTAAAAGGATTATCCACCACGATCAAGTGGGATTCATACCTGGGATGCAAGCGTGGTTCAATATTCGCAAATCAATCAGCGTGATACATCATATCAACAAGAAAAGACTCAAGAACCATATGATCCTCTCAATCGATGCCGAAAAAGCATTTGACAAAATACAGCATCCTTTCCTGATTAAAACCCTTCAGAGTGTAGGAATAGAAGGTACATTTCTCAATCTCATAAAAGCCATCTATGAAAAACCTACTGCAAATATTATTCTCAATGGGGAAAAGCTGGAAGCCTTTCCCTTAAGATCAGGAACACGACAAGGATGCCCACTCTCGCCACTATTATTCAACATAGTACTAGAAGTCCTTGCAACAGCAATCAGACAACAAAAAGGGATCAAAGGTATTCAAATCGGCAAAGAAGAAGTCAAAATGTCTCTCTTCGCAGACGACATGATACTCTATATGGAAAACCCAAAAGAAGCCACTCCCAAACTATTAGAAGTTATAGAGCAATTCAGTAACGTGGCGGGATACAAAATCAATGCTCAGAAATCAGTTGCATTTCTGTACACGAATAACGAGAACGAAGAAAGAGAAATCAGGGAATCCATCCCATTTACAATAGCACCAAAAACCATACGTTACCTTGGAATTAACTTAACCAGAGACGTAAAGGACCTTTATTCTAGAAACTATAAATCACTCTTAAAAGACATTGAGGAAGACATAAAAAGATGGAAAGATATTCCATGCTCATGGATCGGAAGAATTAACATAGTTAAAATGTCCATGCTACCCAGAGCAATCTACACTTTCAATGCTATCCCGATCAAAATACCGAGAACGTTTTTCAAAGAACTGGAACAAATAGTCCTTAAATTTGTATGGAACCAGAAAAGACCCCGAATCTCCAAGGAACTGTTGAAAAGGAAAAACAAAGCTGGGGGCATCACAATGCCGGATTTCGAGCTGTACTACAAAGCTGTGATCACAAAGACAGCATGGTACTGGCACAAAAACAGACACATAGACCAATGGAACAGAATAGAGAGCCTGGAAATGGACCCTCAGCTCTTTGGGCAACTAATATTTGATAAAGCAGGAAAAAACATCCGGTGGGAAAAAGACAGTCTCTTCAATAAATGGTGCTGGGAAAATTGGACAGCTACATGCAAAAGAATGAAACTTGACCACTATCTCACACCATACACAAAAATAAACTCCAAATGGATGAAAGACCTCGATGTGAGACAGGAATCCATCAAAATTCTAGAGGAGAACATAGGCAGCAACCTCTACGACATCGGCCAAAGCAACCTTTTTCATGACACATCCCCAAAGGCAAGAGAAACAAAAGATAAAATGAATTTATGGGACTTCATCAAGATTAAAAGTTTCTGCACATCCAAGGAAACAGTCAGAAAAACTAAGAGGCAGCCCACAGAATGGGAGAATATATTTGCAAATGACACTACAGATAAAGGACTGGTATCCAAGATCTACAAAGAACTTCTCAAACTCAATACACGAGAAACAAATAAACAAATCAAAAAATGGGCAGAAGATATGAACAGACACTTTTCCAATGAAGACATACAAATGGCTAACAGACACATGAAAAAATGTTCAAAATCATTAGCCATCAAGGAAATTCAAATCAAAACCACACTGAGATACCACCTTACGCCAGTTAGAATGGCAAAAATAGACAAGGCAAGAAACAACAATTGTTGGAGAGGATGTGGAGAAAGGGGATCCCTCCTACATTGTTGGTGGGAATGCAAGTTGGTACAGCCACTCTGGAAAACCGTGTGGAGGTCCCTTAAAAAGTTAAAAATTGAGCTACCCTATGATCCAGCCATTGCACTACTGGGTGTTTACCCCAAAGATACAGACGTAGTGAAGAGAAGAGCCATATGCACCCCAATGTTCATAGCAGCATTGTCCACAATAGCTAAATCGTGGAAGGAGCCGAGATGCCCTTCAACAGATGACTGGATTAAGAAGTTGTGGTCCATATATACAATGGAATATTACTCAGCAATCAGAAAGAATGAGTTCTCAACATTTGCTACAACATGGACGGCACTGGAGGAGATAATGCTAAGTGAAATAAGTCAAGCAGAGAAAGACAACTATCATATGATTTCTCTCATCTATGGAACATAAGAACTAGAATGATCAGTAGGGGAAGAAAGGGATAAAGAAGGGGGGGGTGATCAGAAGGGGGAATGAAACATGAGAGACTGTGGACTATGAGAAACGAACTGGGGGCTACAGAGGGGAGGGGGGTGGGGGAGTGGGATAGACCGGTGATGGGTAGTAGGGAGGGCACGTGTTGCATGGTGCACTGGGTGTTATACACAACTAATGAATCATCGAGCCTTACATCGAAAACCGGGGATGTACTGTATGGTGACTAACATAATATAATAAAAAATCATTATTAATAAAAAAAAAAAAAAAAAAAAAAAAAAAAAAAAGAAATTAGCATTTCCTTGTTCACTAAAATCATTCTTCTTTTGTTTTCTGGACATTTGTGTATCTCTTTTTATATCCCTTTTGTTGTGACACAAGTCATAACATTTTACCCATTTTTCTATTGGCTTGTCTTTTTCCAATGTGTATGAGGTTTTAAGAAATATATGCCAGATATTAATCTTTTATCCATTATGTATGACCCCAGTATTTTCCCAGTTATGTAACATATTTTTTTTCTTTCCGTTCTGTTTTTATCAAGTTAATTTATGCATATAGTTAAAGAAATAATAAATTCTCATCCAAAGTGGATTTCCCTTAAAGCTAATGAAGTTTAAACTTCAGGGCTTTCACTTACATGGGTTCTTTCTAGAACCCTGGGAGCTACTAGCAAAGTACACACACAGTCATAGGTTTTCACAAAATTTATAAAAGCAGGATGACAATCTGTTGAGACTCCCACCTCTTTCCACTCCTACTTGCCTTCACATTGGGGGTGGGTGCTGAAGTTATAGGGATCTCGGGGGATGTTGACTTGGAGACATATTTTGTTTGGGTGTAGTGGGATATATTTATGTGGTTCACACTCACTTCCACCTTGAGCGAGGTTACTGTTGGCCATCATGGTGGAAGAGTGGCTTTCAGGAATACTTCTGCTTATCCTGACAACTCACCTAGTATCATGGCACAAGGTCCTGGGGCCAGACGTCACGCTGCAACATGAATGTCTTCCATTCTCCCAGCACTAGAAGTGTGTAAGAGAGGAGAAACAAAATTTGAAATTTACAAAGCCAGAAACCAGTCTATGGAACATCCTTGCAATGATCAGATATGTGAATTATAAACAGAGGATTAGGTTCTCATTCTGTGCCTACAAGTTCTTATTTGTCACAATAAATCACTACTTCCGTACATAATATATCACTGTAAGAAAATGGATGACAAATGGATTTAGGGGTATCTTCAAATTAAAGAGTATTTTTTAAAATGTTTTTTAAATAAAGAGTATTTAAGATTAGTCATTGCACAAGAAAATTTTATATGCCTTGAAATTTGACTGCTCATACATTAAGAAAAGTAAATAGAGCTTTTCCCAAATGTGTCATACATTCTAATAACGCAAATGACATTATCAATATTAAGTCATGAAGCTTAAACTTTTCTAAAGAGTCAGTAATAAAGAACAATTTCAATCATCCATGCGAAAAGACTGATATAATCTCTGGTATTTACCTATTCTTCTTAAATTTGTAATTTTTGTGGCATTTTTTCATTGTAAATATTCACTTTTAAAACTAATTTTTATTTGAACCCCTTCTATTATTTTTCCTTTCCTCCTAATCCCCAGAGTCCTCCATATTTTGCCTTCTTTTTATTTTTTAGCTGTGATTCTATTAGGGATTTTGATATTCCTAAATAATATACTAACATTGCTACTTTTTGATTTATTTAATTTTAGATATTATCCAATGGCTTCTACCTGACAGATAAAAATGTGCTCCTCTTTATATTACGTTTACTCCCCCCCTTTCACCTTCCCAATATACTTTTGATAACTATCTTTAGTGTAATAATCAGTATTTATGTCAGAATTCTGCATTCTTGTACATTGTAGAGCCAAGATGTGCATCAAAATTACAGTTTATAGTGCAGCTTTGTGTTGTCGTTCAAGTCTCAAGTCGCCTCTTCCTTTGTCTAACCTGGTATCCTGTGTTTTCTCCAAATGCTCCATCTAATCCTGTATTTCTAAATTTCCCCCTTTTCCCCGGAGACCTGCTGCTTACAACTCCCTGCTCAGCTCCAGTTTGCTTGCTCGGCCAGCGCGGTAGTTACCGTTGAGCATTGCCCTCTGCACGTTCCTTCCTCTGCCCTCCCTAATTTTACTCCGTGGTCTTGCTGAAGTCCATCCTATCCTATCTTTCCTCCTACAAAAGCGTGGCTTCTCCTATGCTTACACTGAATGACTAGTTCCCCTGCATGTTTAGTTGATGTTAAAAATCGTATTCTGGCTGTATTTTGGTGATATTTCTCCATTTATTTCTAGATCTAGATTACCTGAGAAGCCTGATGGTATTGATACTTGTGGTCTGTTCTTTCTGTAAAGTTTTGGGATCTTCTTTTTATACCCGGTGGTCTTGAAATTTCATGGCAATTTGGAATTGCATGAAGATGAGGGTGCATTATCCCTGTGAGGTTAGCTACTCGGTGCTCTTGCAGTAGGATATTCATGCCCTTCATTTCTGGATCTGGATCTCTTCCTCTGCCTGCCTCCTCCTCTCCCTCTGCCCTTCTCCTCCTCCTCCTCCTCCCCCTTCTTCTCTTTCTCTCTCTTCCTCCCTCCCTCTATCTCTCCTCCCTCCTTGTCCCTCTCCTTCTTTCTCTTACTCCTCCTGCCCTCCTTCTTTCCCCCTCCCTGCTCTTGCTTCTCTCTCCCTCCTTTCTCCCTCTATTTTATTCTCCACTCTATTTGCTCTGTTCTCACATTCTGAAACTTACCTTCATCAAAGACTGAAACTCCTGCCTTAATTCTCTATGTGTCTTAGCTTTTCTCTAATATTTTCCCTTTTTCTTTTTGCTTTATTTTCCAGGAGATTTCCTAAACCTTTTCTTCAAAACCTTTCATCGAATGGTTTGTTTTGAGGGCCATATTTTTAACTTACGAGAACCATGTATTATTGTTCCTTTCTCATGGTATCCTGTTCTTATAGATGAGCATAATATCTTCTGGTTATCTCCTTGAGGACACAACGGTTTTAAAAAAAAAATTTCTTCAGGGCGCCTGGGTGGCTCAGTCTTTAAGCGTCTGCCTTCGGCTCAGGGCGTGATCCCAGCGTTCTGGGATTGAGCCCCACATTAGGCTCCTGTGCTGGGAGCCTGCTTTTTCCTCTCCCACTCCTCCTGTTTGTGTCACCTCTCTCGCTGGCTGTCTCTCTCTCTGTCAAATAAATAAATAAAATCTTAAAAAAAAATTTCTTCTCTGTGAATTATCTCTGTTTCGCCAGGTTTATTTTTCCTTTTGGCTTAGTTGAGTTTCTTTCATTCTGGGGCAGTTTCTAAAAATGCCTGGTATTCATGTTTTATTATTTTTATTCCAGAGGGGTCCGCACAGTGCTGATTGGAAGCGCTGGTGGCCTGGACCTGACTGGTTGGCCAGTGGGCTTCATGTTAAGACAATAGAACAGAGCGCTGAACGTTGACTTGGGGACCCTCAGAAGTCAGCATGTGGGGTTTCCCTCCTTGGCCGTCCAGTCTCTCTGAAGAAGAAACTGCTGCTTTTGCGCCTGCATCTTGGATTCTAGGCTTCTCCAGGAGTAAGGGAAGAAGTCTGAAGGTCCATGGAACCATGCTCTCTGCAGACTTTGAACGAGTCTGCGTGTTTTCAGAGTCACAGCTCACCCTGCCTGCAGCCATACTTAACACCTCCAGGCTGTGGAAGCAAGCTGGACTCCTCTGTCCCTATCTCCCTATGGATTTGAGCTTTAAATTCTTCCACTCTGCTGAATCAATTAGCAGTCATGCATTCGCTGTGCTTCTCCAAAAATAGATAGCAGTCTCTCCAGTGGGATCTCTTATTCCCTTCTCTTTGCCCTTGTGGGTTTATACATTTGATTATGCCTTCACAATTATTTTAGTGGAGCCTTGGTAAAAATGGTCAGTCTGGCATCTTTAACTGAAAGGTTGCTTATCTTTTAGCTGTGCCAGCATTTTTTTGATGTAGTTTGTCAATTTAATGCAAAACATTTCTCCCAGAAGACTCACCAATTATCCCAACAGTATTTACTGATAGTCTTTCATTTCCCTGTAAATTTTAAGTATTGATTGTATCCTGTACTAAAGTCCTATATGTACATCGATCTCTTCTTCAGCTTTCTACTCTTTTTCTGTATTAAAACCATAGTATTTATTCTGTCTTCCTAGTATGTTTGGATATCTGGTAAGGCATATCTCCTCTTCATTCTTCTTGTACAGAATTAGCTTTACTATTCTTTTTTCTTTTTTAAGATTATTTATTTATTTGAGAGCGAGAGGGCACAAGCATGAGGAGGGGCAGAGGGAGAGGGAGAGAAAGTCTTAAGCAGACTCTGTGCTGAGCGTGGAGCCCAACGCAGGACTCGATCTTATGACCCTGAGATCATGACCTGAGCCGAAACCAAGAGCTCAACCGACTACGCCACCCAGGCGTCCCATCTTTACTCTTCTTGAAGCACTCGTAAATATAAATTTCAGCATTTGAAGTTTGTCCCATTGCACAAAAATTGTTTTGGCCTTTCGATTGTAATTAACTCGTATGTTACGTTATGGACAACTTTTCACCAGTGAATGTTTTCATTCAGCAACACAGTATATCTGTCCCTTTATTCAGATCTTTTATGTCTCTCAGTAATATGTTACAATTTTCTTCATAGGCTTCATGTATTTGTAATGGTTTTATCAAGTGGAGCCATCTGGCTACCCATTCCAATTTTCTAACAGCTATTTTGGCTTTGAAGGTGGTCTATGTGATGTAACCGCTTGCCATTACTTTAGACCATGTCTTATATTGTTGACTAGTGGGATGTATATTCTAGATGGGGAAACTTTAGGCTTGAGGTCCTAGTGGATGCCGATTTTGCCCTGGAAAAGTGCTAGCTGCCAAAGGATCTGGGAGAAGGAACACCAATTCTAAATCCAAAGAGATACCAACTTCCTTCACTGCACAGCCGGCCCCTCTCGCCCTGTGGACGGGGCTCTGATGTAGTCCATCTGCCAGCAGTGGGCAGTTTGTATTCACTTGTTCCCATTCTGCAACAATATTTTGTTTTTCAGAGAGACAGTGAGGCCTACCCGAGCAAGATGTGCAGCCCACCACGTCCTGACACTCTCTGAACCCACTTGATGTTGCAGGTTAATAAAACTGTCATGCTATGTACCATTCAAATTTGACCTCGATGGGCCCCATTTTTTCAGCATCTGTTGAGCCCAAACGTGGACTGTCTACACAACCCAACTGTCCACTGTCCACTTGGCCTTCGTGGACTTCTGGCAATTATCCAGGAGCTGGTATGAATATGTACCAGGTGGCCAGCAATGATGCCAGCCAGACTTCGGCTAACAGACTGATTATTCTCTGTTCTTTCCACTTACATACTCCAAACGTTGGCCACAGAATGGCAGTTTACCACCAATAGCCATCAATTAATACTATTGGTGAACCAAGCTGTGGCTTGTAATTATTTGGGAAGAATCTCAGAAGTAGAGCCCATTGAGCCACAGGTGGGAACTGTTCATCCAAAGACACTAAGGAGTCATCAGTCCTTGTGCTCTGCTGGCCTTGTTCAAGAACCCAGCTCTCAAAAAAAAAAAAAAAAAAAAAAAGAGAATCCGGCTCGCCACTCCACCTGGGTCTTTCCAGTTGGCATATTCCTGACTACTGCCTTCCACTCGATGGAGACACTGTGCAGCTCATTTTATGAGATGGTTGCTCTGAGATACCTGAGACTTAATTGCACACTCCGTGAGGAGAGTAATAAGAATGCCCCTTGTAGCTAGGGTGAGCTCCAGTGAACCTCCGTAGTAATAACAATGCATAATGAAGATGATAATAACATTGAGGGCTTACTCTATGCCAGGTGCTGTCCTACGTGTTTTACATGTGTTACTCGTAATCCTCACAACTATCCTGTGGGGTAGGTTCTGTCATTATTCCCACTTTACAGATCATAAAACTGAGGCACAGGGAGGTTAAGAAACTCGCTAAACGTAACACAGCAAATAAGTACCAAAGGTAGCATTTAAGCTCAAGTCAGCTACTCCTGTGTCTGTGAGACCAAATACTTTACTGTTTCCAGATTGAATTCAGTTGTGAATATCAGCGATCAGTTTCAGGTAGACACGGGGTCCAGAATGCAGTGTTATGCAGCCCACCTCAGCCTTGAGTAGTTGCAGCCCATATACCAAATTTCAGTGGACCTCACGTGCAGCTCACGCCATTGCCTTTTAGTAATCACTTAGCGTGGCGTGTGCTTGGATCCCCACACAGTCAGTCTGTCTTCTTCCCGGTTACCGGAGATGTAGGGCCCAATAGGATCCGCGAGCGTGGGGTAGGATTTTGCCCACATCCTGAGAGTTCTGCCGGGAGTTAGACTTCTTACTTGGCTTCGAGGACTGTGAGGGCTAGTAAGTTATTCTTCAGTATTCAATATAGTTCAGTGACGGCGTGTCCCTCCCATGCTATGCCCATGGGCAGGACTGATGACCGTTCGACTCAGAGGGCACAGTGCCTGGAGCCCATGATTAGGGCCTCCAAGAATGTTTTAATTTCGTTTAAAATCCAAGAGAAACATGAACATCATAAAAATGAATATATAATCATGAATCCGGCCTAGGTTATATTTGTCCTTATACCAACATGATGACAAAATAGAATCTTTAATGTTTACGGTGGAAGGCACCTGCAAAGGCCAGCGTGCCTAGGGCCCACAGAAGCCGGAATGCGGCCCTGCCCGTGTGTATTCGTTATTTTTGCTGATCACATCCTCCCATCTAGCAGCTTCAAATAGCAAACCTTTATTATCCCGCGCAGCTTCCAAGGGTCAGGAGTCAGGGAGTGGCTTAGCTGGGTTGTTGTGGCTGCGGGCTCCTCTTAAGGTTGCCATCATCTGAAGGCTTCACGGCAGAAGATCTGCCTCTCGGCTCCGTCCTGCGTTTGTCGACAGCTCTCTATTCCACGTCGGCTGTCAGCCAAATCCGTCAGGCCCTCACTGCGGCGTCCCTTCATAAGCTTCGGAGTGCCTTCCCAGAGTGGCAGGTGGCTTCCCTCGAATGCGTGATCAGAGGCAGAGAGAGAGGCACCATGACACAAGCCAGTCTGTTTGTATTTTTGTTTGTTGTTGTTGTTTTTGCTTAACCCAGCAAAGCATATTTTGCACATATGCTACCCGTCTACCGTGGGTGGGCAAGGAGGTCTGCTCATCACAGTTACCCAGAGACCCGGGCTGATGAAAGTTCCATCTGGACCCAACGCTTCCAGAAGTGCAGAGCCAAGGAAAAGAAAATACGTCGAACTGCATGCCGGCTTTTAAACAATTAGTATTTTTTATGCTTTGAAATAATTACAGACTCACAGGAAGTTGCAAAAACAGTACTAAATTTTTAATTGGCCCCTTAGAAAACAAGCATCTCCTCCAAAGAAAAGAAGTGCTGCTGAGACCCTGAACTCAGAACTCTGTTTTGAAAACCTCTGTTAGCTTCACCACCCCATCCAGTTCCAAGGACTCTACTCTTCTTTCTGAAGCTAGAGGCTCTAATGTGAAAAGAGCAGGATGATTGCCTCACGGACATTAAAACAGAAACTCTACTTAGAAGTGATCATGTAAGACACGTGTAGATGCACTGAAAAGGATGGGGCAGACACCGTTGACTCAAGTCCCCTCAGGGAGTTGACGTGCGTGGGTGGGAGCCGGGAGGGGACAGGAACAAAGAGGAACTTGAAGGTTTGACTTTCTGTATGTCTTTATAGCTTGTTTTGTGAGAATGTATTCATGTATATATAATAATAAGTCAGGAAATCTTTTATTTTTTTCTTTGTAATCAACTTCCCTCTTTTTTTAATCAATCATGCGGGTAGGGTTATATCCAGTAAACATTTCTCAGGTTCATTCTTGCTCCCCCGCCTCCCAAATCAGCTGTGATCCAATTTCTGCCTGCAGGTCTCCAATCGTGAGTCCGGTGGGGGTGTGAGGGGCTCTCAGTGCCTCACCTCAGCTTTTCCTACTTTACTACTATTGGGGCTCCAGGTGTCAGAGATTGGTCCATGACCCAAACTTTAGGCGCCCCCCCACCCACTTCAGGGATTCTGCATTCGCCAGACCACCTTGGGTGTGTGGTTCTGAGAAACCAGGTAGCCGTGTCTGAGGGCCCCCTGCCATCAGCTCAGGTTTAAGTAACTGCTGGGCAGAGCCCATTGGTAGTCATGGGAAAACTGGGTGAATTCCACCAGCACACTCCTTCAGGGACACAGAGGCTCTCTTGTCTGTCCCACCGGAGTGCCTGGGATAGCCTTCATCAGAATCTCCCTCCAGCTTCCCGAGGCTCAGCAAAGGCCATTTCCTTGCATTTGTCCTTTCTGTGTCCGGTGTGTATGGATGCCATTTCTCTTTTCGCCATCAGCAGTCTTGTCAGATGACTATGTAACTTGTCTTTTCCAAGAATCAGCTTCGTTTTTCTATGTTGCCATCATTGTTCATTTTATTCGTTGCTATTATTATTGTTATTATTTTCTTCTATTTTCTTTGAATTCAGTGTGCCCTTTTACTATTTTGAACTTTCAGCTGAATGCTTAACTCATTTATGTTCAATACGTCTTATATTCTAATGAATTTTAATTTAAAGCTATACATTTCCCCCCCAGTTTTTTAATCTGTATTCCCATGTTGTGATTGGAAGCACTTTGAATATTTCTCCGTACTGTTTCATATTTTGTATTTTATTTCCTTTGAACCCACAAGTTACTCAGAAGTAAATTTAATTTCTGTCTGTTTTGAGTTTCTTTATCTTTCTGTTTTTGATTTCTAATTTATTTTGCACTGAAATTAGAGAACGTGACAGGTGTGCTTTTTTTTTTAAATATTTTATTTATTTATTTGAGAGACAGCAAGAGAGAGCACAAGTAGGGGGGAGAGGGAGAAGCAGCTTCCGCTGCTAAGTAGGGAGCCAGACGTGGGACTCAATCCCAGGACCCCGGGATCATGGACCTGAGCTAAAGGCAGATGCTTAACCGACTGAGTCATCCAGGCTCCCCTGACAGGTGTGATTTTGACTCTGCAAATACCTGATATCATCTTATTGCCTGCTCATAGTCCATTTGTGAATGTGTTTTAGGATTTATGAATCCCATAAATTGTACGTGTGTGTGTTCTATATCCTTCCTAATATTTGGTAAACTAGATAAAAAATTTGCCAGGAGACACATATGTTTAAAGTCTCTCACATTAGTGTTATAGATTAGTCCATTTCTCTTTGTAATTCTTAAATTTTTTAATATTTGATATTATTTTGGCGGGTATGCAAAAACACATAATTATTATACATTCTTAAAGGATTATTTCATTTATTATAGTATAATCTCTTTTAATCCCTATAGTGCTTGTTATGGACTGAACTGTGCCCCCCCACCCCAAGATTCATATATTGAAATCCTAACCCCATCCTAGTACCTCAAAATGTAACTATTTGGAGCTGGGGCCTGTAAAGAGGTAATTAAAGTAAAATGAGGTCACGTGGGTGGGCCCTAATCCAACATGGCAGGTGTCCTTATGAAAAGAAGAGATTAGGGCACGGACATTTACATATACAAAGGAACGACCATGTGAAAACTCAGTGAGAAGATAGCCATCTGCAAACCAAGGGGAGAGGACTCAGAAAAAAAGCCCCCTTGCCAAAAACTTGATTTTGGACTTGTAATGTCCAGAACTATGAGAAAATAAATGTCTGTTGAGTCAGCCAGCCTATGGTATTTGGTTATGGAAACCCTAGCTGACTAACACAGTGCTTTTTATCTTTTATTAATAATGCTATGCCAGTTTCCTTTTTGTTATTATTTGTCAGGTACGTCATAAAGATTGGTAAAAGGGAACAAATGTGTGGTTATTTATAGATGCCATGATTTTCCTGATAGAAAATGCTATGGAATCTTACAAAAATTCCTAGAATAAATGAATTTAGCAAGATCTCAGGAAACAGAGTCAATATAGAAAAATCAGTTGTGATTGTATATACTAGCAACAAACAATTGGAATATGAAATCTGAAAAAAAAAATCCAACTGGAGATGAAAAAACAGACAACTGAATCTTTAAATCAGGAGTCACAGGATGAGACTGATTCGAGAAAGAGTTGAAATAGATCAGGGAAGTGGTCCCACGATCTGGCTCTGGGCATTCCAACATTCACATGTGAAACTGAAGAAGAGGGGATCAGCAAAGGCGCCAGTGTAGGAGTTGCCGGTTGGATAGAGGAACCAGAGGACGTGGTGTCTCAGAAACTGCGAGATGTCATGTGACCAGCAGAATCCATTGCTGCTGAGCGGTCGTGAGAGCTACTGACAGAGAAATCACCATCGTTATTGGCAACATGGATGTCTTTGTTAATGCTGACTGAAGCCCAATTAATTTGGGTTCTGGAGAGAATAGGACATAAGGAAATAAAGATAGCTACTATAGGCAACACTTTCCGAATGTTTTGTTGTCAAGTGGAGGACAGATACGGATTAGTAGCTGAAAGGAGATTGTGAAATCAAGGGAGGTTTTTTTTTTCTTTTTCTCTTTTCCTTTTCTTCTCTTTTCTTTATCTCTCCTCCTCACATTTTATTTCTTTCAAGTTTTGAGGCTTTTCATAGGCCATAGGGAATAATCCAATAGAGAGGGAGAAAATGATTGCAGGAAGTAAGGGGATGACAGTTGCAGAAGAGAAGTCCTTGGGGAGAAGAGAAGAGATGAAAGCCAGGGCCCAAACAGGGGGGCTGAACTTTCATAGCAACAGGGTCACATCACCCATTTTGCAAGAAGGAAAGCAAAAAGTCTAGGCTCCGATACAGTTAGCTTGGTCTATCTGAGGACAGAAAGTTGAGGGGGCTTACCATAAGATGGTTTCTGGTTTTGCCATTAAATAAGAGAAAAGGTCATTAGCTGGCAGTGATGGGGAGAGGGGTAGAGTGAATGAGACTGGAGGAGAAAGAGAAGTTGTAAAAGGTGACATGGTATTTGGGAAGGGAGGGAAGTAAACACGCCAGGAAGATACGGTCAAATTGTTGAGGAATATTTTTTTTTAAGATTTTATTTATTTATTCGACAGAGATAGAGACAGACAATGAGAGAGGGAACACAAGCAGGGGGAGTGGGAGAGGAAGAAGCAGGCTCATAGCAGAAGAGCCTGAGGTGGGGCTCGATCCCACAACATCAGGATCATGCCCTGAGCCGAAGGCAGACGCTTAACCGCTGTGCCACCCAGGCGCCCCAAATTGTTGAGGAATATTGAGGATCTGTTTGAGATGTATGATCATGGAATTAAAGTGAGACCAGTCAACGGTCAGCTGCTTTGCTGTGGGCATGAAGCGGTTGGATCGTTAGGGCTTAACTAGAGATGGCATTCTGATGGGCAAGCAGGACACGAGGAGAGAAAATCGAGGGAGCTAAAGTAAGGATGTGACTATAGTGGCATGGAATCCAAGCTGTTTAAGGAGGCAAGGCCGGTCAGAAAAAGAGGGATTGGAGGTTTTCATGAGGGCGAAGTGACGCCGAAGTGGGAGTCTTAGAGTGGGTGAGCCTTAGGTACGGGAACAGTCAGAGAGTGAGATGCTGGAGATTATTATTTCAGAGGTGACCCAGAGACTGGTGGTGATAAGCTCAAATGCATGATCATGGGAAAGACTGGCCGAGGTGAGGCGGGAGAGAATGTCATAGGAGGTGTGCCCACTGTTACGCCCTTGTCTCTTTGCTCCAAATTCAGCTTCTATCCTTCCCGTCGTGAGACAAGGGCTGGAACTTTGCAGCCCACCTGTGCTTTGCGAAATGGCTCCCTGTTATGCTCTGCCGGTGGGGGAGTGCAGAGCGAGACTGCCGGGCTGGAGGAGGAAGAAGGGGCTTGCTCCTCCCTGTTTCCCATTTCTATCACCGCTCCCCCAGCGGTGTTTCTTCACCCAGGCGGCAGTTCCTTCCTATAACAGCCAACGAGTCCTGTTTGTGTTTTCCTGGCACTTGCAGAAGCGGCTTTGTGGAGCCCATCTCGGGGACCCCAGCACCAGCCGAGCACACTGCCCTTCAGAGATGTGTTTCAGTGCTGCAGGCCCTCTTCTTAGTGTTTAATTTTTGATAATCCTGGCTCCCTCCCTGCCTTCCACCCAGCCCTAGGGGTGGTAGCTGCCTACTGCAGGAATACTTCAGTGTTCTCCATTTACTCTTTCAGTGACCTCGTTAAGAATTTTATACCTAGCTAACAAGTCTTCATATCAGACTCTCTCTGTGCAAGTAACTGGCATGGTTCCTCTTTCCTGACTGGACTCTGATGGACACGGAACGTGAGGAAGTCAAGAAGCAAGACACCTAGATGTCAAAGTCAACAAGAATGATGCGAGGAGCAAGGGTGAAAAATAAGGCTATGATACCATGAATGTGACAAATTGAGCACTGTGAGAAGGGGGACACTAGGTGCTGAAGTCTGATGGATTTTGTGTACTTAAATATTTAACTTGTCATCGTCCCATCCACAATTTAGGCTCGAAAGTGACTACACTTAAAATCTACCCAGTTCTTTTCATAGCTGTATATGATCACATCTTCTCCCTCCACCTGGTAAAAATTGTAAGTTAACATCAACCCTCCAGGTCAGCATTTCTCAAAATATAGTCTGAGGATTATCCACGCACAAATTTACTAGAATGCTTGTTAAATGGGCAGATTCCAGCAGACAGACCCAGAACTGAGGGATTTCCCAAGTAGCATGATTTTCGTAAAACCAGGACAGTCCTGGGCAAATTGGGATAGTTGGTTATCCTAATGCTGGACCTACTGAATCCACATCTTAAAGGGTAGGGCACATATGTGCAATTTGAACAAGTATCTCAGGTAGATCTTGGGCATACCAACCTGAGAACCACGACCCTAGGTATCCCTGGGCTTGACATATGCCTGGACCTCTTTTTGTCCAGGCTTCATGCTACCTCCAAATTGGGAAGCATTCCTTGATTGAGGTAGAGTGTGTCACTGACTTGTCCTGGAACATTGTGGAAATACTAGCAATTTCTCCTGCTTCTGATAATGAGATCTTGAGCATAAAAAGTGAGTCACACTTCCTTTTCTCTTTTCCCTTGGTCCTTAGGACAAGATGCACTACCAGCTTGTAGACAGCTGCCACTTTCCCCTGTGTGCACACATGCCAGGGAGAAGGACAGGGAGAGATGTCTTCCTCTTTTTATAAATCCCATAGTCCTATGGGATTAGGGCCCCACTCTTGTGACCTCATTCAACCTTAATTATCTGCTAAAGACCTTATCTTCAGATATAGTCACATTGGAGTTTAGGGCTTCAACATATAAATATGGGGGGGGGCAATTAAGTCCATAACGTCCAACAAAAAAGGTATCATTTTGCAGCTGCGCCACATGATGCTGCCATGGTGAAAAAAGATAAAGTGCTTGCTCATTAATCCCCACAAGAAATGCTAAACGTTTCCTCTTTTTTTTTTTTAATAACCACATCTGTTTACTATCTGACATTTTGAATAATGTGTATGGGTCAGATGTTCTAGTTATGAAGAGGAGGGAGAGGGTACAAAGAAAGGCCTGCAGAGGAATTTTGCTATTTGCCAGAACCTACAGCTAAAGCAATAAAAACAAAATCCAAACATTTAAAATGATTCTTTTACTCTTATTCGATATTGTACTGGGAGATCTAGCCACTGCAGTAAGGCAAGAAAAAGAAATAGAAGGCATATCATTTAGAAAGAAGGCAATAAAACTGTCTCTATTTGTAGGTGACATGATTGTCTATATAGAAAATCTCTAAGGTAATTTCCCCAAACCTCCTAGGAGTAACAAGCAAGTTCAGCAGGGTCACAGGATAAAAGAACAATGCACAAAAATTGATTACATTTCTATATAGTAACAGTGAACATATAGACGCTGAAATTAAAAACCATTTGCAACAGCATTATAAAAATACCATTTACAGTCGCTCCAAAGAAAATGAATACTTAGGTATGCACTTAAAAACATGGATAGCATCTATGTGCTGAAAATTACAAAATGCTGATGGAAGAAATCCAAAGAGGCATAAATAAGTGGAGAGACATAACTTGATCATGGATTGGAAGAATCAACACAGTAAAGACATCAATTCTCCCCCAATTAAACTATAGACTTAAAGCATTTCCTATCAAAATTCTAGCAGTCTTTGTGTAGCTATAGGCAAGCTTATTCTTAACTTTATATAGAAAAGCACAGACCTGAGAGTAGCTAAAATCATCTTTACAAAGATGAATAAAGTGGGAAGAATTACTCCATCTGATACTAAGGTCTTAACTATCCAGCTGTAGTAATGAAGACCGTGTGATTATTGGCTGAGAGCTATCAATGGAACAGAACAGAAAGCCCAATCCTAGCCCCACGCAAACATGCTCACCTGACTTTCAATGAAGGTCCACAAGTCGTTCAATGCAGAAGGGAAAACCTTTTCATCAAATGGTGCTGAAAGCAACTGGATATAGGGGAAAATATGAACCTTGACCTAAATCTCACACCTTATAAAAAAAGGAACACAGAATGGATCGTAGACTGAAATATAAAATGTAAAATTATGACTGTTTCTGGAAAAAAAAAAGTGGTAAATTGAATCGCATCAAAACTAAAAACTTTTGCTCCGTGAGATCCCCTGTGAAGAGGATGAAAGGCCAAACTACAGACTGGCAGAAAATATTTGCAAAGCACATATCTGACAGAGGACTCCTATCGAGAACATAAAAAGAATTCTCAAAATTCAACAGTAAAGAAACAGGCCAATTAGAAAATGGGCAAAAAGAAACAAGACAGACATTTTATCAAAGAGGATATACGGATGGAAAACAAGCACATGAAAAGGCGTTCTCCATTATTAGTCATCAGGGAAATGCAAATTAAAAGCACACTGAGCTACCACAGCACACCGCTCGGAATGGTTAAAATAAAAAATAGTAACGCCACCAAATACAGGGGAGGATGCCTCTGGAGCAGGACCCTGGACCCAGGAGAGGAGACTGGATCACTCACAAGTTGCTGGTGGGAATGTGAAATGGTCCAGACAGTCTGGGAAAAGTCGGCAATTTCATCCGGAACTAACGTACAACTACCATGTGACCTAGTAGGTGCGCTCAGAGAAAGGAAGACCGCCTTCACACCAGTGTTCCTAGCAGCCTTATCTGTAACACCGCCGAACTAGAATCAACGCAAGTGTCCTTCCACAGGTGATGGCGAAAACCTGTGGTACGCGCGTATCACGGAACACTACTCAGCAATGAACAGGAGCGAACTGTGTGACTGGTAGAACTCTGTGGATGAATCTCTAGAGAATTATGTTGAGTCTAAAAAGCCAATTCTGAAAGGTCACATACTGTTCTCTAAGACGTTATATAACATTTTTGAAGAAGGAGGCTCCACACCCAACAGGGGGTTTTCAAACTCACAACCCCGAGATCGAGAGTTGCATGCTCCACTGACTGAGCCAGCTGGGCGCCCCTAACGTTTTTGAAATGATACAATGTTATGAATGGAGAACACATCCCTGGTTACCAGGGGTTAATTTAAGGAGGGGAGTGGGTCGATAGGAGGGAAGTGAGCGTAGTTACAGAAGAGTAACCGGAGGGATCCTTGGGAGGTTGGAATGTTCAGTATCTCGACTGCTGAGGTATAGGCATAAAGTTACATGTGATAAAATTATAGGGAACTAAATACACACGTGCACTTGCACGTCAAATGGGGAAGATCTAAATAGGAATGGTAAATACTATCCGTGTCAATATCCTGGATGAGACTGTACTGTAGTTTCTCAAATTGTCACAATTACGGGAAACCGGGCAAAATACACACAGAATTTTGTCCTATTTCTTGTAACTGCATGTGAATCTACAATGAGCTCAAAAAAAAAAGTTGCAACTAAAAATGACACTTTTAGAGGTGTATTTCATCCCTAGGTGGGTCCCTGGAAAGAAAGAAACAACCTACTTTTTAAAAAATGAAGAAACAATCTGCTTAAAGATGGGCTGTTTGCCACAAGACCACAACTATGTCTTTATTCGCAGCTCTCAGGGATGCAGGGGAACTTCTAAAGCTTCAGGGTCACAGTGAGGATCAAACACCAGCTGAACTGTGAAACAGTGAGGTTGCACAGCAGTTGTACTGCTGGAGGGAATTGAGATCAAGATGTCGAAGCAGAAGCCGTCAGCACAACCATTTTTGCTCATCTCCAAGGTCTCGGTTAAACGATTTTGTGAGGATTAAAGATACTGATACACTTTTAAGCAGTTACAGTTTTACCTGAAGTTAATAAACTTCAGAAACTGCTGATTTTAGCATGTGACTTTTGCCTAATCTATTTCAATAGTTTAGTTTGCCTTTTTTTTTTTTTTAAAGGAAGAGCAGAAAACAAACGTTAAATTTATGAGGTCAAATAAATGGTTTGCTTGCCTTGCTTTTTCTTTCAACCTTGTGGGTGAATTCCCTTTTGGTTGTAATGTAGGCACTACTTTACCTTGTCTCAGAACATGTTTTTTAGGCTCTATTATCCCAGGCCCCAATTGTCGATAGAACATGAGCAGTTTCTGAAAAAGTACAACTCCACATACTATTATTATTGTCTTGATTTCTGTTTGATTGCTTTGCTTTTCTTCCTATTTGGGGGAAGCATGTTTCGATTTTCAAGTATAATAGATTCCGTCTGGGCTATCACCTACCCTAGCTTTTCTAAACAATGGCAGAAACTTCTTACGTAAGAAATCTCTCAGCCTTTCTTGGGCCCTGTAGCTAACTGCAAGCTCTGGAATATAAAATGCTTGACAGTTTTAGAGTGTTTGGAAAGAAAGTGGCGAGGAAAGATGGAGTGGTAACATTCGGAGGAAAGAGGCAGGGGGGCTGGTATGTTGCTTTTCTGAAAAAACAAAAAGACTGAAAACATTTCAGTTCACTTGGTCAGTGTCTAAAACAGTCCAAAAACTGTAAGAGGTGGGTAATAAGGCTGTGCCCGCAAAATGACTTTCTGTAACAAGCCATGTTTAACATGCTCTCTGAGTATGTGACTTCTAGTCCATATTTCATATACAGATTTGATTTGCTTTGGAAATAACAGTCAGAAATGCCCAAATCCTGTTGTATTCCGTTTCCTGAGCCCACCTTGGAATTTATGGTTATCGGTTTCATTACATAGTTTTAAGATGAGACCTTGAGTTTTATGCTGTCAGAAATTTCCTGGTACTGGGCTACAGTTAGCAAGGTCAGGAGCTCATTTGGACTCAAAAGCTATAAAATCCAGACGTGATAAGCAGGTCAGAGCAGAAAGCTGTAGAAGACATGGTGATCAGATTATCAGCCGAGAGTAATCTTGTCTGGGACAGTTGAGCCACATGAGAGTCCAGAATGTGTAGATTTTGGAAAAGAGAGACGGGTAGGTGTGGTAGCGGGGGAAGACTCTTGAAAAGAATGCAGACACAGCTGCTGAAAGTACCCTGTAGGTGGAGAAATCATTACTTTCAGAAACAAAGAAAGAGAAGACACCAGAATTCTAAGCACAGTAAATATGTAGGTTGGAATGATAGTACATAAAAAACCTCGTTCTCATTTTTTAAATTAAAGGTTAGGTTTCTCAACTGACCTGAATCCAGGCAAAAAGCGAGAGTACCTTTTTGTGGTAGGATTGATCGGGGTTTTCTCTTGGCTCTCTTGGGTCACCATGAGCAAGTTTCTTAAACCCTCAGAGCGCTAGTTTCCTCATCTGAGAGCTTTGACCAATCTGTTTTCATTTTCAGCCCTTTATTGTCAGTACCTAGTTATATTTTAGGTTCACACACCAAATTATTACTATTTTCCAAAAACCCTATGAAATATGGATTGCATTAATTCTGTTTCGAGTTTATATAGCATCTCTAAGAAATCTCAAATGCTTTGAAAATAGTCTTTCATTTATTTTCCCAGCACTATTTTGGAGGAGCAGATGGGTAACTGTCACAGTTGAAAGATTACAGGAGAGAATGCTTGCAAAGATGAACTCAGCACAGGGTTCGGTGCCCAGCCAGTGCTCATTTAGCTGGCTGCTGTTACTGATACCACTACTACTATTGGCTTTTCGGTAGAACCATGGGCATTACAGTTTCTGTGTATACTCTTCTGCATCCAATATATGACGGCATCTATTATTGGTCATCCATGTCTTTTTCTCCATAGCTGTTCAAGTGGTTATTATCAGAATGTATTTAAATTGGCTGTGACAGCAGTTATCTTGGCAAGCCAAGTCAGGAAGATAGAATACGCACCCAGACACTGTTAGATGATGACTTTGCTATAAGAGACTTGATTTTAGATCTTTTATTCTGCAACAACTTGGAAATGTTATCTCTGAGTGTTTCAAATTTAGTGATGTCCCCCCTTCTAGGTGAGGTATTAATCTCAATGAGATGGGAGTTTGAAGATATGGAGATAGAAAACAAGTAGGGATGTTATCTTCTGTAACTGTCACTTCATTTATTCATGATCAAATGTAATGCTAAGCGGTATTCAGATATTACCCACATGGCTTCTAGCCCTCTGCCAAGGGTGGATTCTTTGCTGGGTGTTCCGAATACCAAACTGGCACATTTCTCTGTTAATAAAGGATTTGCCCACCACTGAGCTCCGTGGGAAGGGCAGAGCTATGACTTCAGAGCCGAGGAGAAATGTCTGGACTCCTTTTACGGAGGAAAAAGTTGTGGGCCAGGACTGATAAGCAATCACAACTATTTCATGTCACTTGAGGCATGTGTGGTGGCATATAATCCCAAATTTCTTATCTTGTCGAAGGTAGTATGGACCAAGTTTTAAATCTCATAGACATGTTTAAAAAGCAAGCAAGCATAGATTTCTAGACGGATTCTTAAGGAAATTTTGCAAACACGACATCACCTTTTCCTCTGTTGCAATATGTATATTATTGCTTCTGGGAAGGGACAGTCCTCTTGCAGCGCTATGCTGAAACCCAGCATGGACAAGTCATGAATCCCATCCATAACCACGAGTAGGAAGTACAGCGGACCCTCGAACAACATGGGTTTGAACTGCAGATCTACTTACATGTGGAGTTTTCTGGATAAATACAGTACAACACTATAAATGTATTTTTGTATGATTTTCTTAACATTTTCTTTTCTCCAGCTTACTTTATGGTAAGAATCGAGCATATAATACCTAAACCAAATATGTGTTAACAGTAGGCTATTAGTAGTTAAGTGTTGCAGGAGTCAAAAGCTCTACATGGATTTTTGACTGTGCTGGGGGTTGGCCCCCCCCCCCCCCCCCGCACCCCCAGGTTGTTAAAGGGTCAAATGTAGACGGAAAGGAACCAAAATCTGACAACAAAACACACCACTATAGAATCAATTACTAAGTACTATTCAAGTGCATGGGCTTTGCCCAACAAAGGAAGAAAGTTTCCACGTTGCCATTTGAAGATTTAGGACTAGTTACAGCAAATTTCTAAAGCAAGAAGGCTCAGCCACATACAGTTTTCCAAATAAGGACTAGGTTACTTCAAGTGCTTTGCAAAATCTGACCTATTTCAAATTTATACTCCCTCTTGCAAAAGGGATTTCATGCATCCTACAATGAGAGGAAATAAGTAAAAACAAGATCACTGGTTCATGGGAAAGCAAATATACCAAAAAAGAAAAAAGTTTCAATGGAACAAATTTCACTCTTGAGTTTCCCAGCGGTCAAAAGGAAAAGGTAAAGAAGAAAGGAGACAACGTTGAATTTGGAGGCATAAGGGATGTTTTCCAGTTTGGCAGTCTGCAGTTGTCATTTACTAGCAGGGGGACAGGGATCTTTCTCTTAATGCATCTTCTTAGATTCTGTGTCCACATTTTAAAAATGTGGATAATAAGAATCTGGAAGAATGTTGGGAAGATTCAAGGAGATACTATATATGAAGTAAAACTCTAAAGCATAATAAAAATGGAAGTGGCTATAGTGAATAATTCACATTACCCAATAAAAAGAAAACAAAACTTTTTTTTTTGGCATCATACCATGTTTTACTGATCTTTCTTCCCCCACAGTCTGGAACATGGAAGCACATAACACAGGTCTGTTGAACCAATGAAAGTAGGAAGGAGGACAGTTTCCAGATGTTCTCTCCTCAAGCTGGAGCAAATGTTTGGCCAATTTCATTGACTGCTTCAACAAAGAAAAGATGAATGTCAGATCCCAAGCAGCCAAGAAGGGCTGCAGAAGGTCTCCTGCATACAGTGATCCACTGTGAACCACAGTGCCAAACAGGCTTTACATACTGCCCCGCAAACCTGCTCGGATTTCAGAGCAACTTCACCTACCACCCTCCCCCAATACCTACTTCTAGCTTTCCACAATCTCCAAGCACTGAATTGTTCACTCTTCCTACCTAAACTTTAAGAAGTGTTCGCTGACCTGTGCCAAATTAAGTCTCCCTATTTTTAAGCCACCATAGTACCTCTTACCTTTTCCCTCGTGGCATCTATCATAGCTTCAAATTTACATGTGTTTGCATCATTATAATTGAACTTACTATCACATTAATGGTATTTGAATCATGAAATTATGAATCAAATTAATTGTTGCATTATTATTACACGTACTTGCATCACTATTACATTTATAACGTCTTGCTGGTGGCTGGCTCCCTGACTGTAAGCTCCGACACAGCAGGGACCTGTTTTTGTTGTTGTTGTTGTTCAGTCTCGTGTTCCCAGCTCTAACACAGTGCCTGACGCATAGTAGTTGCCAGCCAACATTTGTTAATGAGCATTTCTAACCTCTAGAACTCTCTGTCTAGTGGGGCTGTAGACCTACGTGTATAATGGTACAGCAAAGGCTGTTTAAAGTTCGAGGGGGATTTTGCAGCTTCCCAACCCCAGGGCCTCCGTAAAGAAACCCGGGTTGCTTGTTTTACAAAGTGAACACTGCAGCAAACGTTTTGGGAGGCGGCAGAACCCCGCCCCTTTACAACAACTAAACCAAACGAGCTCTCAAGTAGCTCTAAAACGCTCTCCTGAAGGAGAGACATAGATTACAGCAGAGGCATGTGCTTCAGGGCAGGACCTGGAATAAACCCTGCAAATATCCGGCGCGCGTAGCCGGGCGTGCCAGCTGGAGGCTGCGCCGGGACTGCCCCCTCATTTCTCCCGCGCGAAACCCGGCCGGACCGCTCCACTCCCTCCCTCCGCTGCAGGGGGGAGCCCGGCGCCCCCGCACTGGCAGCCGCCGCCCGCCGCGCCCAGCCGCCGCCCCCGCCCACGCCGCGGGCGAAGCGAAGTTCACCGGTCGCGAAGTTTGGTCTGAGACCCGCGCCTCGCAGTCCCGGCGCGGCGGCGGCGAGTGGGCGGTGCGGTGCGCTCCCCCTGTCCCGGGCGCCGAGTGCGCCCCTCCCCCGGCCCGCCGGAGCTCCAGGCGCAGCGCGCGGGTTGCGCGGCCGCGGGTGTTCTGCGTGCGCCGGGCCCGTGGCGAGCCAGGTTCCCGCAGCCGCGTGCTAGGAGAAGGCCGGAGCCCGGGTAGGAAGAATGGAGTTGGCGTCTCGCTCCCAGGTGAGGGTCCCGTCGCAGCCGGGACGCAGCCCGGCCGGCCTGCTCTTTGCGCCCGGCCCTCCTCCCCGCCTTGGGCTGAAACGTGGCCCTTGGCCACCGCGTTGTGGACCTGGCCAGCCTCGCCCCGGGAATGCCGGAGCGGGCGCGCCCTGCAGGTGTGCGCGGTGGGTTACCGCTGTGCCGCCCGGACTGGAGAGGCTGGGCGTCCCCACCTCGCGCGGCAGTCGCCTTGGTCCTGGGTGGGGACCGGGGGGTCGCAGGCCGGGCGGCAGGGGCCGCGAGCCCCTGGAGTGGAAGCGTTTCGAGGGAAGTGCCGGCGGGAGGCAGCAGGGGCGTAGCGCCTGCGTTTGCAGCGCTGGTAGATCCGGCGTGGAGGGGGGTGGGATGTGTGTGTGTGCGGGGAGCTTTTCTGGTGCGCGCACCCCACTTTCTCCTGGAGTTGGCAAAGAGATGAAGTTGCAGAAAAGTGTAATTTTTCTAAAAAATAGCCGGGAGTACAGTTCAACTTGGATGAGGGAGTGTAATTTACGAGGAATGCTCTTGTATTTGTTCTATAACTTTTGTGAGTATTTTCAAGGAATTTGTAACCACTTGGTGGGGGGAATGGCAACGTCATGAGGCCAAGTTAAAAAACAAAAAGCCCGAGATCTCAAACCGTAAACACAGCAGGACCCCAATTACGCTTTATGGTCCAAACTGGGCTTTATAAATCTCATTTACAAACACTTGAGAGTACTTCGCCCCCCCCCCCATGTTTCAGTGGGTGGTGGGAATGTGAACGTTACCTCAGTTTTCTATTTTACTTCTTTAAAGAGCTTTTCCTTACTTTCTAGTAACGAATATACCTAGTATCTTCAGAGGTAAGCAATATCCACTTTTTTCAAATGAACTAAAAAGAAAACTTTTAGAAAGGGAAGGAAGCAGCTTGTGGGAGCCAGAGAGAGGCTTTGTGACGGTTGGATTTTTTTCTTGCTTTTGTGAATGCCTTTGACTCACCGGTTCCACCTTAACCTTGGACTGGGAGTGTTTTACCTCTTCTCCACCTGGGTGCTGGGCCTCGGAGAGAGAGAAGGCGGGGCTCCGGGCCTATCCTTGGGAGACCGAAGGGACCCAGCAAGTTGGTGGCGCCAGAGCCCAGGCCGCTGTCACCTGCCTGGGTCCTGGCTCCAGTTCAAGGCAGAGCCCCTAATGGTTGGTCGTTTTGGCCATTTAATGATGTCCGAAAGGCTTCCTGAAAGTAGACATTTGAGAAAAAATTGTTGTGGATGTTGATGAGAAAGAGTAGTGTTTTTAATTTTCCCCAGTGAGGGGAAGGTATTAAAAACAAGGAAAAGAAATACGAGTAAGAAGGACTGAGATAGGGTTCATTTTTTGTTTTATTTTTCCACTGACCTTTACCATATAATTAGTATCCTCTGCTCCTAGGAGGCTTGGGTTTCTCTAGGACTTAACCCTTTCTGCAAGGAGCCTTGAGCCCCATGTGAATTTCATCAGACAATGTATCTTGATAACCTAGGACTCTGGAAACCTGTTGTTCTGTTCAAACTGTACTTCCACCACTTAAATACACAGTTCATGTTTAGATTAAAAATGTCCCCAGAACGTGTGGTCGGGAGTGAACCTTTTGCCATCAAATAATAAGGCTAATTTTTGGTACCTCTAAAACGCTAAATAAACTATTTACCAGGTGGGGGTAATCCACAAATTATATCTGACCCATTATGCACCAATTAGGGCAAATTACTATATGTAAGATGATCAGGTTTTTTGTTTTTGTTTTTTTCCTTTTCCAAAGACCTAATTGGCAGCACAAATTAAGATGCGTGACAGTTTTTCCAGTGGAAATGTTCCTGTTCATCATAATTTAAATGTGAGCAGATTATAGTCTCTTTAAATTAGCGGAGAGGTTCAACGGGGTGGGCAGGTGACTGCAGATAAGAGCCCTTAATGAACGTTTCAGGCGCAGCAAGATGTTAAATTCGTGCGGTTCTACCCGGTATCCCAGCCTTATGAATAAAGCAGTGTGATGAACTGCCCGAGGCGGCATTAGTGCACAGTGGCTTTTAGTCTGACACACACAGTAAATAGAATTTCCATCCCTTGGAAAGGGCAGAGTGGGAAGGGCTTCCAGCAAAGCAGCTTAGGCCCGATGTTACGAGAAGACCGTGGTTTAAACCATCTCTAGCTTCTGCTTTTTTGCAACCTCACCTACGTGTTGGATTTGGTGTCCACTGACCGGGACCACAGCTCCCATGGGTGTAGTCCTTGTTGGGCTGACCACTGTGTCTTTGTGTCTGTATGTCCGACGACAGGAGTAATACTCGGTGAAGGCAAGGGTACGGTCCCTTTCTGAGAGCTCTCGGCGGTGCAGCCCAGAATTGCTGGAGGATAAGACTGCTTCCACCTCCTAGCAGAGGAAGCAGCAGGTCCTGATGTCAGTGGCGTCCTGTTACTCTCTTCTTGCTCTAGGGTGCAGGTTGGACCCCCACAGAGGGAAATGAAGCTAAATGGTCTCAGGGATACTATGGAGCCTGCTGTTGAAGTGGTAAAGAGGCATTTCTCTGGTGCTGACCTCATAGCTACAAAGTGTCCTCTTCTGATTCTCTGACTTAATGTGTGTGCCCAGAGCCTCAGAAGCTGCTCACAGAAGGGGATGGTTTGTGACTTCTTGGAAGGACAGCACAATGATTTGCCATGAAGAGCTGAATTCTCAGTAATTCGGAGGAATTTCAGAGATCGCAGCAATTGTGATGTGATGAGGCACACAGGACAGAAATCCATGACACAATTGTGACTTAAAACAGTTTATGAATATTATAGTAAATTGATAAGAAAAAGATCAATAAAGCCATTCAAATAGAATAGGCATGTTCATTTTAAACTGTTCTTGAGAGTTCTGCTTTACCCATCAGCACTTTCTCTGAGCTACAGTTTACAGTTTTTACCTCCAAGATACGATTTTGTTTCATAAAAGATAGCTGTATTCACCAAAGTAGGATTGATAGAAGCTGATGGAGGAGCCTTATCTTACAGAGATAAGGCAATATTAGTAGGACTATTTTATTTTCTTTTTGGAAAGCAGTGGTTTCTGAATGTTTTTATTTTTTAAGTTTTTAACTTTAATTCCAGTATAGTTAACATACAGTGTTCTGTTAGTTTCAGGTGTACAATACAGCGAACCAACAATTCTGTACATTACTCAGGGCTCATCGCGAGAAGTGCGCTCTGAATCCTGGTCACCTGTTTCACCCATTCCTTACCCAGCTCCCCTCCAGTGACCATCAGTTTGTTCTCTCTCTGAATCTCTTTAAATAGGACCACGCAGAGGCATATTTGGTAAATAGAGCTGAAGATAACATGCAGAAGACTTTGTCTTCCACAGTGGCAGATGCTGCCGTCAGTATGCCGTGTGCAAAATAAACGCTGTAGTCTCAAAGTTAAAGGGGCCAGAGTTTGAGTTCCGATAGCTGATGGCTTCCTGCCTGTTTTTCTTCTTAATCATCATCTGATGACAGAGGGCTCCCTGACTGGGTTGGTCCATTTAGCAGATACTCTTTGAGCACTTACTATGTGCTTGGTACTAAGGTCACCTGGAACTCCCTGCCTCTTTTGCCTTGGCCAGACCTCAGCTTGCTGCCGTGCCATGGGGACCTACAAGGCCTTGGGTTTTGGGAATGGGAGAAGACCTGAAGAGCCATCCTGCCCCTCCCCCCCCATGGAAACGGTCATTTCCTGGTGTCAGATTTAATCCTCACTGTAGTTCCAAAATGGCTTGTATTATCTGTATTTTAAAGATAAGGTGAACTAGAGCCATTTGCTGTGGGCAGCCCAGCCAGGAAGGGGCTGAGCTAGGATTCTGTCCTCAGAGCCAACGCCTGACTTGCCACTAGACTCACAAGATCTTGGCAAGTCACACAGCTTTCACTGAAATAATATTAGGAGGATAGAAATCTTTGTCCAACTTACAGTGCCACTGAGTTAATCAAGGACATGCTAAGTATAATGTATTATTTAAATATAAGGGTTGTCAGCCCTTTTGGGTTTTCTCATAATACCTTTGCTCCTCCCTTTAACTAGAAGAGCGGGGGCATGAACAGCAGCTGGTCTGGTTCTTTTTTAGAAACTGGCCAGATGAGGCTTTGGACAGGATTCCTTGGATACTGACCGTGAAAGTCAGCATGGGAGCATGAATCCGATCCAGAAGGCTTTTACATAGGAATGATATTTAGATGAGTTTCATATTGTCCAATAGTATCCTACTCATAGAAGCTGAAATAAAAACAAAGTTGGAACTACTGCTCTACCTCCCCTGCTCTCTGGGTGTCATTTTCTAGATCTTTCCCATCCAGCCAAGTTTACCTGTGTTTAGTCACCGTTTTTGCCTAATTGTGCAGTATGACTGCAGTTTGAGTTCTGTCTTTAGCACGGTCAGTGCTATTTTTGAGCAGCTCGGAGGTCTTCATGGTTTTCATTTTTAATGACTGCGACATTTCATTGAGGTGTGTCTTTTATGTACTTTTCTGTTGAAAACTTTTTCTTTATTAGAAGGAACTTTGCAGTAAATGCCTTGCGGTGGTATGTGCCGTGTGCCTAGTGCTGGGGTCCACACTGTCTTTAATTACCATTTCTTCGTCCGGTCCTTCCTGTCTCCCAAAAGGAATGTGCCTGCTTTGCGGTGGATGGGAGTCTCTGACGCGGTTTCCCCCCTTTATTGTGCTGTGTTAGCCAAGAGAAAGCAGTGTTGACTCAGGTTAGAACCAGGGCTCATGATAACTAGACTGAAACATTGTTTTCTTCCTGAACCAAGAGCGCCTAGCAGTGTGTTTTTAGTTTGGGGGAACGTGGAGAGTAGTCTTAAAGGTGTATGTTCTTTACTACCTAGGAAGCCTAGAAGATCCCAGCCTGTGCTCATGGACGCATAGTGGCAGTGCCTGTGGATTGGGCCGTGCTGGATTTTTGCACGTTGGTCACGTGGGTGCTGGAGGGCGGGGATACCCTGCTCTGAGCTCCTCTCGTGTGGCACCGAATCACGTTGTTTGCCTTCTTTTAAGAAGTATTGCTTATTTCAACTACAGATCATCTCCTAGATGTCTGAAAATAGGTGTTCATTGAAGGTTGGATGTCTAAAGGTAAAACCGTAGGTTCCTAATAAGGGATTTCTAAGAGCTGAGAAGAATGTGTTTCTGGATCTGGGTGCTGGTTATCATGGTTCAGCAGTTTGTAACACCTTATACCAGGCTGTGCACGTGAGCCAAATGCACTTTCCGTCGCACTTCCAGTGCCTAACAAATACCATATAGAATCCCTATGAATGAGTCCCAAAGCCTGTGCTTGCAGACCGCCCGGCCTGCCCAGGGGTGTGAGTGACAACTTGCCAGGCGTCTTGTACCCTTCCAGTTGTACAGATATCTTCCGCACTGGGCGTGGCCCAGGGACCCCTTCCCATAGACTCCCTCTGACGTTCCCGCAAGCCCTCCAGAGCGGCCGCACAGCTGTTGGGGCAACCCGCCCTCCGTAAACTCTGCTGCGGGGTGCTCCTAGTACTTGCAGAATCCCCTGTGTTTGTGATTTGAGCTCCGGCATCTGGGTCTTTTGGCACAGGGCCTGGCCCCGCCTGGGCTGCCTGCTGGCAGACCTCACCCTCTGTTAAAAGGGCCCTAGGATTTACCCCAAGGTAGTGGGTGCTGACCCTAAATCATGAGGCAGGCCAAAATGATAATTATCCCGAATGTGCAGGGCCTGGCATATAGCAGGTGTTAAAGACATGTTGAATCGTAAAAAACAAAAAACAAAAGATGGTCTCTGGCTGTCACTGTGTAGTGAGAGGAAGTATGAGTTATGACAGGCTGCAACATCCTTTAGTGGGTCTTCTCAGATTCTTCTGTGGGACTGATGGCAGAGGCCAGTTTGAGCCTGCCCCAGAGGCCCGGAGGTGCTGCACCCCACCCTGTCTGTGTGGGGGACTTTTTCATCCATCTCCAGTTTTATCTTTAAAAGGCCTACTTTGCATTCTTTTCCATAATATATTTTTATTTATTTTAACACAAAAAAGGATTTTTAAAATTACTCTCCTGGGAGAAAAATTCCCCTCCCTTGTCCCACCTGTGGTCTTGAAAGCGTTGAGGCTGTCACCGAGCTCCTCAGTTTGAGAAGCATGGAAGTGCTTGCCGAGTGTAACATTCAGAGAGCATATCTGTAATAAATCCTGAAATAGAAAAGATAACCTCCCTACGTACTCCCCCTACCCCATAATATCTTTGTACTGAAAGCTCCATGACTCTGAGGGTAGTTAAATGGGGAAAACAAAACAAAAATCCTTTAGTTGATGTTGAAATAAATCCCTAAGCATTTTTTTTTTAAATGCAGAATGTCTAGTGCCTTTATTTTGTTCTGCATTAACACGGGTTTAAAATGGAAAGAAAAATAAAAGTGCATTTAAAATTACTGCTTATTCTTAATTCTCTTCCCCACCCCTCCCCCCTACAATTGGTTCCAGGCTTTTTTTTATTGGGGGAGTATTTTAATTAAAACAACGGAAGGCAGTGGGGCTCCTGCAGCCATTCCCGTGCTCACACGGGGCCTCTGACATGAGACTGCCCGGCCTGAGCTCCCACAACAAAGCCCCCCTCGCTGCTGGCCTCAGCATCCCACCCAGGGCACCTGCTCGGCCGGACCTTCCATGCACGGGGTGCATCGTCTTCCCTGGTTGTGACCGGGGCCTGAGAAAGGTGGCACAGCCCCTGTGGCACAGTGCCCGGAGCTAAGCGGGGTCAGCAGCCTGCACGGGCCACGCTGCAGAGATTGTTCAGCCCCCCCCCCCCGCAGCAGGGCTGACGCATCCAGAGGATCCCTGTATTAAGGCCCTCAGGGCTGGCCCAGGATGAAGATCCCTCCCCCCACTCCCGTCCCTGTGAAGGTCTGTTGAGAGCTTGGGAGTGAGCAGGGGGATGCTTGCCTCCTCTGAAAGACAGGCACCCCTGCCTAGTCTCCACATTGTTTTTTGTTTTTTTTTTTTTGGTTAAGCTTTTATTTATGTATTCGAGAGAGCACAAGCAAGGGGGGGGATGGCCGTGGGAGAGGGAGAAGCAGGCTCCCCGCTGAGCAGGGACCCCCCCCCCATGTGGGGCTCAATCCCACGACCCTGGGATCATGACCTGAGCCGAAGGCAGATGCTTAACCGACTGAACCCCCCCGCCCCGGGCGTCCCCGTGCTCCCCATTCTTGCTTCCACCTGTCGGTGGGCTGCAAGTCCTCCTCCAGGCTGACTGCCCTGCACCGACATGGAGGCTGCCAGCAGCCCTTCTTTCTGTCCAGTACCCTGACGGCCGGGTCAGTTGACCTCCTGCACTCACTGCCCTGATGATCCTCTTTGTCACACCGCATTGAAATTGTGTAAAAACTGTTTCCGCGGAGTGCACGTGGCTCAGCCCTCCTGGGACGCCGTAGCCTGGTGCCGGTGGGGGCGCCGTCTTGAGTTCTACACGAAGCGGTAACGCGCTCTTCAGTGACTCTCAGTGGTGCACGTGGGCCCAGCGTCCTCACAGAATGCTTTTACGTCGTCGCTGGGCAGCTGTCAGGCTCTGTATGGAGGCTCTCTGGTTCTTTTCCTTCCGGGTAAACGGGAGCACTGCATTTTCCTGGCCTTTGTAACAGGCAAGGCTCTTTGATCTGCTTTGGCCAACAAAATGTAAGAAGTGTTGTGTGTCACTTCTAGGTGGAATTTTTATTTTATAAGAAGACTTTTTTTTTTTAAGAGAGGGGTAGAGAGAGATGGGTGGGGGCAGAGGGGCAGAGGGGAAGGAGACAGAGAATCTTAAGCAGGCTTCATGCGCAGTGCAGAGCCCAACACGGGGCTCGATCTCAAGACCCTGAGATCATGACCTGAGCTGAAATCAAGAGTCGAATGCTTAACTGACTGAGCCACCCAGGTGCCCCCAGTGGAGTTTCTAAATGCCAGTGCGTCATCATTTGCCACGTGTCCTTCCCTGTCCTTCCCGCATCTGCCGGCACTCCAGGTACCGGTCGCTGTGTCAGCCCAGGTCCTGTGTGAGGACAGTGGGGAAGAGCGTGGGGTGTTTCACCTGCTGGCCCAGGATGAACAGGTCGTGAACACGAGAGAAAGCATGTTTTGTCTCAGCCCTGGAAGACGTGGAATTGTTTGTCACTGCTTCATAACCAGACACGTCCTGACACACAAAGGCTCTCCTACTTCGGTTGTTGGATTCAGTGTGTGGCGTTCATCTGAGTGAGCTGGGGTCGTGGTGGTGATGGAGCTCTGTGGGCTTCTCCTCGATGGTTAGTGTAACGGGGCGAGGACAGCGCTCCTGTAGTAACGGGTTCGGAGGTCGGGGTAGTCGGTGCCCTGTGGCGAGCAGGAGAGTCCCCCTGGAAGCAGCAGTCGTTCTTGTCTGGGATGCCCATAGTCCCTTGTTGAGAAACACTGAGCTGATCGTCCAGTTTGATAATCAGTCTTTTAGGGTCCAGTGAAATCTTGACATTGGCTTCGTATTTCCTGTCTGCTGACCTGTTTGCAAAAGGAAATCACCCAGCGTTTCCCGAGTGGTTTGGCTCAACTTCCCGCCTAGGACCTCTGCCACAACTCCAGTTCCTCGCCTGGATAGCTCCGCTAAGCCCTCTGCACATACACGCCTGTGAGCTTCTCCTCATTACATGGTCTCTTTTTGAAATAACATTGGTCACTTGTTTTGGCTCTTCTTTTATTGTGGTAAAGTATGCATAACATAAAATTTGCTGCGTTAAGTATAGTCACGTTACTATGCAGCGGTCACCTGTGTCCACCTCCAGAACGTTTTCATGAGCCTACACCAAAACTCTACCCATTGAACACCAACTCCCCGTTCCCACCCTCCCCCGCCTGCTGCCGCCAGCGGTAACCACATTCTCCTTTTCTGTCTCTGTGAGTCGACTATGCTAGGTATGACTTGGAAGTGGAATCATATAATATTTATCCTGTTGGGTCTTATTTATTTCGCTTGGCGTAATGTTTTCAAGGTTCATCCATGTTTGTATCTATCAGAATTCCAGTCCTTCTTAAGGCTGAATAATCATTGCCCGTATGTACCACATTTTGTTCATCTGTTCATCCAGCCCTGCCAGTTGGGGTCTTTCCACCTGTTGGATATTGTGAACGATGCTACTGTAAACATTGGTATAAAATAACTGTTTGAGTCTCTGATTTCTGTATTTTTGGACCTACACCTAAAGTGGAAATACTGAATTCTGTGGTGATGCTGTGTTCGTGTTTGAGGAGCTACCATGTTTTTGCCACAGCAGCTGCCTTGTTTCACCTCCCCACCAACACTGCACAGAGGTTCCAGTTTCTCCACATCTTCACCACCACTTAGTGTGTGTGTGTAAATAATAGCCGCCCAGTGGATGTGGAGTGGGATCTCACTGTGGCTTTGATTTGCGTTTCCCTCGTGATTAGTGATGTTGAGCATCTTTTCACATGCTTACTGGCCATCTCTTTATTTTTGCTGAAATGTCTATTTAAGTCTTTTGCTCTTTTAAATTGGGTTTTGCTGTTGGTGTTGAGCTGTAGGAGTTCTCTGTATATTCTGGATATTAAACCCTTATCAGATGTATGATATGCAAATATTTTCTCCCATTCTGTAGGTTGCCCTTTTCAGTCTCTTCATAGTGTCCTTTGATGTCTAACAGTTTTTGATTTTGCTGAAGTCCAATTTATCTATTTTTTTCTATTGTTGCCTGTGCCTTTGAGACCATATACAAGAAATCATTGCCAAGTCCAGTGTCATGAACTTTTTCCTTTATGTTTTCTTCTAAGAGTTACGTAGTTTTAGCTCCTAGTTTTAGGTCTTGCATACATTTTGGGGTTTAAAAAAAATTTTTTTTTATAGATTATTGGCTTAATGTAAGGATCCACCTTCATTCTTTTCAGTGTGGATGTCCAATCTTCCCAGCATCATTTCTTGAAAAGGCTGTCCTTTCCCCCCATTGAATAGTCTTGGCACTTGGTCAGAAATCATTTGACCAGCATGTATGTGAAGGTTGATTTCCGAGCTCATTGTTTTATTGCACTGGTGCGTTATGTCTGTTTTTTTTTTTTCCTTTTTAAAGATTTTATTTATTTAAGAGCGAGAAAGAGAGAGGGAGGGAGAGCATGGGGGGAGAGTGAGGGAGAAGGAGACTCCCTGCTGAGCAGAGAGCCCGATGTGGATCTCGATCCTAGGACTCTGAGGTCATGACTTGAGCCGGAAGCAGACATTTAACCGACTGAGCCACCCAGGTGCTGCTGTATGTCTGTCTTTCTGCTAGGACCACACTGTTTGGATTACTGTAGCTTTGTAATAAGCATCGAAATCTGTAAGGGTAAGCCCCCCATGATGGTTCTTCTATGTATGTATGTATGTATGTATGTATGTATGCATTTATCAAAGATTTTGTTTTTAAGCAATCTCTACTCCCAACGTGAGGCTTGAACTCAACCCCTGAGATCAAGAGTCGCATGCTCCACTGACTGAGCCAGCCAGGTGCCCCTTGTTTTTCTTTTTAAAGATTGTTTTTGGTTATTCTGAGTCCCTTGAGATTCCACATGAGTTTTAGGGAGGGCTTTTCTCTTTCTGCAAAAAAAATGTTGCTGGGATTTTGATAGAATTGCACTGGATCGGATCCCTAGATAGGTTTGGGTAGTATTATCACGTTCACAGTATTTAGTGTTCTGACCCATGAGTGTGTGATGCTTTTTCATCTTCTTTAATTTCTTTCAGTGATGTTTTATAGTTTTCAGTGTAGTTTTTCTGCTTGTTGCCTCAGTTAATTCCTAAGTGTTTTATTCTTTCCGATGCTATGGTAAATGGAATTGTTTTCTTAATTTCCTTTGCAGGTTGTTCATTGTTAGCGTGTAGAAATGCAACGGATTTTTGTGTGTTGATTTTGTACGTTGCAACATGATTAACCTAGCTAATTGGTGCTCACAGGTTCTGTGGAATCTTTAGGCTTTTCTGTATATATGATCATGTCACCTGCAAACATAATTTTACTGCTTCCTTTCCAATTTGGATGCCTTTTATTTCTTGTATAATAGTTCTGGCTAGAGCTTCAAATGCTATGTTGAATAGAAGTAGTGAAAGTGGGATCCTTTTCTTGTTGCTGACTTAAGGGAAAGCTTTCAGTCTTTCACCGTGGAGTATGGGGTTACCTGTTTTTCATATATGGCCTTTATTATGTTGAAGTTTCCTTCCATTCTTTGTTGATTGTTGTTTGGTTTGGTTTTATCACGAAAGGGTGTTGACTTTTGTCACATGCTTTTTCTGCATCTGTGGAGATGATCATGTGTTTTGTTTTCTATGTCGAACCATCTTGCATGCCAGAAATATATCTCATTCGGTCATCTCGTGTAATCCTTTTACTATGCTACTGAATTTGGCTTGCTAGTATTTTGTGAGGATTGATATTCACAAGGGATATTACTTTGTACTCTTCTTGTAGGTCTTTGTCTGACTTCAGCATCAGGGGAATACGGGCCACATGGGATGAGTTAAAGCAGTGCTCTCTTCATTTTTTGGAAGAGTTTGAGAAGGGTTGGTGTTAGTTATTCTTTAAAAGTTAAATAGAATACGCTAGTGAAACCCATCTGGGTCATGGGATTTGCTTTGGGGTGGGGGCTTTTGATTACTGATTCAAATCCTTAGTAGTTATAAGTCTATTCCGATTTTCTATTCGTGAGTCAGTGTTAGAAGGTTATGTGTTTCTAGGAGTCTATCCATTTCATCTAGCTCACCCATCTGGTTGACGTTCAGTTGTTCACAGTACTCTGATTATCCTTTTTATTTCTTTAAAATTGGTAGTGATGATTCCACTTTATTTCAGTAATTTGTACCTTTATTCCATAGTCGGTCTAGCTAAAAGTTGGTCAATTTTGATATTTTCAGAGCACCAACTTTTGGTTTTGTTGATATTTCTCTGTTGGTTTTCTGTTCTCTATTTATATCTGCTGTAATCTTTATTATTTCCTGCCTTCTGTAATCTTTGGGTTTAGTTTGCTATACTTTTTCTAGTTCCTTTTATGGTGTAAAATTAGTTTGTTGGTTCGATATCTTTCTTAATATAAGTGTTTACAGCTTTAAATTTCACTTTTAACATTGCTTTCTCTGCACAGTGTAAATTTTGGTACATTTTGTTTTCATTTTCACTTATTTGAAAGTGTTTTCTAACTTCTCTTGTGATTATCTCTTCTTGGGAGTAACCCCTTGGGTATTTGAGAGTGTGGTGTTTCATTTTCATGCATTTGTGAATTTGCTAGTCTTCCTTCTGTTATTGATTTCTAGTTCCATTCCATTCTGATGAGAAAAGATAATTTGTATGATTTTAACTGTTATAAATTTATTCTGACTTATATTATGGCTTACATATGGTCTGTCCTGGAGTGTTTTCCATGTGACCTTGAGGAAAATGTATCCTGTGTTGGTTGGAGTGTTCTGTCTATGTCTGTTAGTTCGAATTGGTTTTTTTGCTCAATTCCTCAGTTTCCTTACTGATCTTCTTAGTCTATCCATTATCAAAAGTGGGATGTTGACGTCTCCAGCTTTTACCGTAGAACTATTTCTCTTTTCATTTCTGTCAGCATTTGCCTTATAGGTTTTGGAGCTTGAAGTTTCGTGCATGTGTATTTTTAATTGTTATGGCTTCTTGGCTAATTGACCCCTTCATCCGTATGCAGTGTCCTTGTAATTTTTTTTGACTGAATGGCGGTTCTGTGTGAGATTAATATAGTCATGACATCTCTCCTTGGATGACTGTGTGCGTTTGCATGTCTTTTCCGTCCTTTCACTTGTCAGCCTAAGTGTCTTTTCTAAGCATGAAGTGAGTCTTCTGTAGACAGTGTATAGTTGGGTCCCGTGTTTTTAATTCTTTCTGCCGATCTGTGTCTTTTGATTACAGAGTCTAATCTGTTGGCATTTAAAGTGGTTACTGTTCGAGAAGGACTTTGGCCGTTTGGTTTTGTTTTCTGTGTTCTTCTTGATAACTTTTTTGACCTCGTTTCCTCATTCCCACCTACCTTTGTGTTTTGTTGCTAAATGGCATGTTTTGGTACCCTCTTTTCCTTTTCTATGTATTCTTTAGATTTTTCCCTCTGTGGTTAGCTTGGGGGTTACATATAACTTTCTACAATTGAAATAATCTAATTTGAATGACACCAGTTGGTCAGTGGCATACAGAAACTTTGCTGCTCCACGGCTCCTCCCCTCCTTTTGTTACCGGTGTCACCACTTCTGTCTCTGTGCATCGTGCACCACAGACTCACAGGTGCATTTTTATACTGTGGAAAACAACACGTGAAATTATAGGCTGAATTTATATTAATACCAGTATTTATATTTTACTTCAGAACTTTGTCTTTCCTACGGCTTTTTTCCTACTCTCTAGTGCCCTTTCATTTCATCTTGAAGAACCCCCTTTAGGATTCCTTGTTAGGTCTGGTGCCAGTGAACTCTCAGCTTTTGTTTATCTGGTAATGTCTGAATTTCTCCCTCATTTTTAAAGGACACTTCTGCCAGATAAAGAGTTCTTGGTTGACAGTTTTTTCTTTCAGTACTTCAAATATATCATTCCACTGTCTTCTGGCCTCCAAGGTTCTTCTGAGCAATCAGCGGATAATCCTTTTGAGGATTTCTTGTGTGTGATGCGTTGCTTTTTTCTGGCTGCTTTCAATATTCTCTTTTTCTTTGTCTTTCACTGGTTTGATTATGTGTCTCAGTGGGGGGTCTCTTGGGTTTATCCTCTTGGGGTTTATTGGAGCGTCAAGTCTCCCATCGAACTTCAGAAGTTTTCGGTTGTTATTTTGTCAAAGTCTCTCTCATTCTTTGCTCTGCCTCCTCAATTTGATTTTGAACTTGTAATGAAATTTTCAGTTTGGCTGTTATGTTTTTTCACCTCCAGAATTCCTGTTCCTTTTTTATAATTTCTCCTTGTTGATATCATTTTGCTTATACAGTTGACCCTGAATAACACAGATTGCAACTGTGTGGGTCCACTATACATGGATTTTTTATAGTCCAGTACTGTAAATGTATCATCCTTATGATTTTCTTAATACGGTCTTTTCTCTAGCTTAGTTCATTGTAAGAATACAATGTATAACACATGCAACATATCAAACCTGTTAATGGACTCTGTGTTATGGGTAAGCCTTCTAGTCAACAGTAGGCTATTAGTTAAGGTTTTGGGGAGTCAAAATTTACATGTGGATTTTCAACTGTATGAGGGGGTCGGTGCCCCAACCTGTGGCGTGCAAGGGTTAACTGTGTATCATTTTCCCAATTTAGTTTTTTGTGTTTTCCTTTTGTTCTTTGAGTGTATTTAAGGTAGCTGTCTCTTGTCCAGTAAATCCTCAGTCTGTGCTACCTCCCGGACAGTCTCTCTCAGTTTGTTTTGTTCCTTTGAATGGGCCAGGTTTTCTCTCTGTATACAGTCTTTGATCTTCTGTTGAAAAGTGGGTGTTTGAGGAAACAGCCACCTCTTCTGGTCTTTGCAGACTGGCTCTGTGCCAGGGAAGTCATTCATTGATTAGCTGGCCATGCTCTGAGCCTGGAAACCTGAAAGTCTTGTCACATCTTTGCTGAGCATGTGTCTGGCCTGGTCCAGCCCGGTGTGAGGCTTTCCCCATCCCGGATGTACAGTGCTGCTTTAGAATGCCTTGGTTTCCCAAGGAGTCTTACCCAACAACTTCTTGGGGCTTTGGGTGGTCTGTTGTATTTCTCCATGCATAAACTCTTCATCTCAGCCGTTTGTAGGTTTGTAGTCCCTTGCGACTTCCATGAGCAATGGCTGGAGCTTTTCCCTTCGGGAGATTGAGTTAGGTGAGAGAGGGACCAGTCCCTTGAGGCAGTCCCTGATTGGTTAGAATGTTGCAGTCGGTGTCGTAAGGAACTGCATTCTGCATATGATTTGCAGTGTTTAGTAAACCACTTGCCTGTTTTTACATAATTATAGGCAAATTTGAATAGTAGGTTAATAAGTCTTTCAATTATTATAATGAGTTTGGGTTTTTAAAAAAAATTTAGGTGAAATTCACATAACATCAAATTAACCATTTTAAAGTGAACAATTCATGGGACCTTTTGGGTCTGGCTTCTCTTACTTAGTATAATGTTTTGCAGGTTGACCTACCTCGTAGCATGGATCGGTGCTTCATCCTTTTTATAGCTGAATAATAGCCCTCTTTATATTGTATATACTGCAATTTCTTACCCATTCATTTGTGATGGACCTTTTGGCTACTGTAAGTAGTCCTATTAACATGCATATGCATGTATCTGAAGCACCTCTTTGCAGTTCTTTTAGTTATATACCTAAGAATGAAAGTGCCGGGTCACACAGGAATTCTGTGTTTGACTTTTTGAAGAATCCTCAAACTGTTTGCCGTAGGGGCTGAACCACTGCATTCCCACTAGCTGTGTATAAGTGTTCTGGCTTCACCGCATCTTCTCCAACACTTTCTCCCCATGATTTTTGGACTCAGAGGATGTGAAGGGGTAGCTTGTATTTTTTATTTGCGTTTCCCTAATGACTAATGACGTTGAACATCTTTTCATGTATTCGTTGTTCATTTATATATATGTATTTTTTGGGGGGGGAGAAATATGTATCAAGCCCTTCGTGCATTTTTCTATTGGGCGATGCTTTTTGTTTCATCATTGGAGATCTTTGTATATTCTGAATGCCGGGTCCTTATCACTTAAATGTTTTGCCGCTCTTTCTCCCATTCCATAGGTTGCCTTTCGCTTTCTTGATAATGTCCTTTGATGAAGAAATGTTTTTAGTTTTGACGAGGTCCAGTTTAGTCAGTTTTTTTCATGTTGTTCATGGTTTCGGCCTCCTAGTAAGTTTAGGCTTTTTGATTGAATTAAATACTAAATACTAACGAGTAGGTAGTTATTTTATTGAAAAACAGCATTTGGCTGGAATGTCGTTTGGAGGGGTATGAGCGAGCTGCGTGCCCTTGAGTAAGTAGGCTGAGGTTTGCTCCTTTCTGAGGGGAGGTGCTCCGGTTGATGGAGGAGATCTCGTCCCACTCTGGTCGTCCTTGACTTATGATCCTCTTAGCTATAAGTAAATAGTTCATATGCTCCATCACTCCGAGTTGAACCATATTTTCTGGAGGTTTTCAAATCTCACCGCATATACTTTTAAAAAACGAACTCCCCTGCTTTAGATGTACATGACCACATTGGTGTTTTGCAACCTCAGGCCCGCCTGTCCGCCCGCCAGTTCTGTGTCAGGGTGCTTGTCTTGTCACATCCTCCCCATCGCCGAGCGTGCTCTTAACGGACAGAAAGCATGGCTGGATTGCTAGCTGAGAAGGAACCTTGTCTTTATTTCTCTTGCTTTCATTACTTAGGGAGGTTGAAGACTTGAAATATATATATATTTTTAAGATTTTATTTATTTATTTGACACAGAGACAGCCAGTGAGAGAGAGGCAAGCAGGGGGAGTGGGAGAGGAAGAAGCAGGCTCCCAGCAGAGAAGCCTGATGTGGGGCTCGATCCCAGAACGCCAGGATCACACTCTGAGCCGAAGGCAGACGCTTAACGACTGAGCCACCCAGGCGCCCCAAAGACTTGAAATATGTTTTAAGCCTTCTCTGTGTTCCCTTTTTCATGAATTTTCTTTGTTTTACCTATTTTATCTGTGTGACTCTTGGAACACTTCATTTTGTAAGGACTGTTCAGTAACAATAATTTGTCTATTCGTGGCAGATCTTTTCTCCGAAGGGTTTTTTTTCCCCCCCCTAAATTTGTTTTTTTTTTTTCAAGGCATTTAGAACTGTTAAGTGGTCCATGCTACTACTCTTCTCCATTTTGATCTCCTTTACTTGGGGCTTAAAGTCTTCCTCATTCAAGGGCCAGCTGCATATCACATAAATTATATTCTCCTCCATGGTTTGTTTACCTTTTAACTCTTTGATCTTCTGATTCATAGGTAGTATCAAGAGAGAAGCAAAATGGACTGTTGAATTCACCTCAAATAGGCAGTTTTGCCAGCATCCTTTATTGACTTACGGACATCTCTTTCCCATTGATTTGTGGTGGTTTTCCTATCAGATTTTAATTGTATGTACTAGGGTCCGTTTCTAGGCAGTCTGTATGTTCCACTGTTTCTACATCATTTCTTTCTTTCTTTTTGACCGAGGCTTAATTTATATACAGTAAAATTCATCCTTTTTATCACCGCTCAAAAATTCCCTCTGACCTCTAGCATCAGGCAGCCATTGATGTGTGTTCTGTCTCTCTAGTTTCTCCTTTTCCAACATGTCACATAAGTGGAATCAGACAATATGTAGCCTTTTTTCACTAGGCCTAATGCATCTGAGAGTTATCCGTGTAATCGTATCTATCAGTAATTTATTCCTTTCTGCTGCCAGCAGTAGTCATGGTGTGGATGTACGGTGTTTGGTTTATCCATTCCCCAGCTGATTTGGATTGTTTCTGGGTTTGGGAATAAAATTGCTGATGACAAGTTTTTTGTGAACCTAAGTTTTCATTTCATTTCAGTAAACACCTAGGAGCAGGGTTGCTGGATCATGTGGTAAGAATATGTTTTAACTTGATGAGAAGCTGCCAAATTGTTTTCCAAAGTGGTCGCACCATTTTGCATTTCCGCCAACCGTTAGGAGAGTGGTGGTTGCTCCAGATCCTTGTCAGTCAGCACGTGGTGTTGTCCTGTTTCCTTAAGCCATTCTGGTAGGTAGATAATCAGGTCTCATAGTTCTAATTTGCGTTTCCCTAGTGGCTGTGGATGTCAGACATCTTTTCGTGTGCTTATCTGCCATCCCTGGATCTTTGGCAAAGTGTCTGCTCGCATCTTTTGCCCATGTTTAAATAGGATTCTTTTCTTACTGAGTTTTGAGGGTTCTTTATGTATTTTGGGTACAGGTCCTTTATCAGATGTATGGTTTGTGGGTATTTTCTCCCAGGCTGTTGTTTTTTTCTTGTCATTCTCTTTTAAGTGTTTTACGAAAGGTGGAAGTTTTTAATTTTGATTGTCTAATTTATAAATTTTTAAAATCTGTATTCTGCTTCTGGTGTCGTATCAAAGAATTCTAAGGTCACAAAAATTTTCTCCCAGAAGTTTTAGAGTTTTAGGTGTTATATTTAGGTGTCCTCTTCTTTGAGTTAGTTTTTGTAAATGGTGTAAGGTATGTAAGTATCTTATGGATCGACCAATTTAATCGTAAGCGATTTAAAGAAATGACAGTGTTTGAGATAGAAAATGATGCAAAACAACCCTATGTGGAGGGTTGAAGGAACGCTTTCCTCTGTGTAAAAGCCTCTTTCACACCCTGCAAGTTCTGCTGCCCTTGCTATCAAAATTGCTTTCAAAACACTAAAGGAAAATGCAGTAGTGTGCACAGATTTCTTTTGTGCTGTTCCTTAGGGCTACAAATGGAATTTGTTTCTAGGTGAAATCTATACACTGTCCCTGGAATAAGAAACATTTCCTGAAGCTTTATCAAAATCAGCTCTGGAATCAATTGGCCTTTAAGAAGAATCTTAGTTTCTTTCCTTCAAAAACTAGTAGATGATAAATATGTGCCTTCCAGCTAGGAGGTTGTATTTCTTAATGTAAGAAGAATACAATTCTATATCATTGAGATACAGAAAACCTTAATTTAAAAAATTACACTTAATTTTAAAAAATATGGAATTTTAGGTTAACGGTATGCTAATTTGTTTTCAAAGGTGAAGACTTGATTGAAAAGCAGCTGGCAGTTTGAGGCATCTTTTTATAGCTTATTAGTTTTTTTTTATTTAATTGAATTTTAATTAAAGGTTAGGGTGAGGTGGTTACAGTGATACGGAGAGCTCTAGAGCATTGCTTTGTGCTTCTCAAATACTGGAAGGGCCCCTACTAAATAAGAAGCAAGCAGCAATTTGGCGGGATTGATTTTTATTAGTATAGCTTGGCTGGGATAGAACAAAGCTGGATTTTAAACCCAGTCTAGTTCTGCAGACAGCTCGGTCACCCAGACTTGCAGTGAGCTTCTGGGCTTCGGAGCCCAGGTACCTGGGTTGAGGGTGTGGTGCCGCCCGGCATTAAAGCTGAATCCTGGACTCAGGAGGTGATGTTTCTGAACCTGCCTTAGATGAAGCGTTGGGTTCTTACACCACATCCCCCTCAAGTGCTGGTCGCACAAGAAACAGATGGAGGTCCAGACTTGCTCTGTGAGTTTGTGAAAAGAGTACGTTCATTTAAGGAGGGAAGATTTTCTTTGTCAGTGTGTAGAAATGCAACAGACTTCTGTGCATTCATCTTATATCCTGCAACTTTGCTGAATTCCTGTATGAGTTCTAGCAATTTCTTGGAGTCTTTTGGGTTTTCCACATAGAGCATCATGTCATCTGTGAAAAGTGAAAGTTTGACTTTTTTGCCAATTTGGATGCCTTTTATTTATTTCTGTTGTCTGATTGCTGCGGCTAGGACATCTAGTATTATGTTGAACAGCAGTGGTGATAGTGGACATCACTGTTGTGTTCCTGACCTTAGGGGAAAAGCTCTCAGTTTATCCCGCCATTGAGAATATTAGCTGTGGGTCTTTCATTTTGGGCCTTAATGATGTTGAGGTATGTTCCTTCTATCCCTACACTGTGGAGGGTTTTTATAAAGAAAGGATGCTGTACTTTGTCAAATGCTATTTTGGCATCTGTTGAGAGGATCATATGGTTCTTGTGCTTTGTTTTATTTATGTGGTGTCTCACATTGATTCACGGATGTCGAACCACCCTGGCAGCCCAGGAACAAATCCCGCTTGTCTATAGCAGCCATGTTCACAGTAGCCAGAATATATTGAGTCCAGATGTCCATCAACAGATGAATGGATACGGAAGAGGTGGTGTGTGTACACACACACACACACACACACACACACACACACTGGAATATTACTCAACCATCAAAAAGAATGAAATCTTGCCATTTAAATGATGTGGATGGAAGTAGAGGGTATTATTATGCTAATCGCAAAATAAGTCAGGAAAAGACAAATACCATATGATTTCACTCATGTGGAATTTAAGAAACAAAACAGGTGAACATAGGGGAAGGGAAGGAAAAATAAGACAAAAACAGAGGGAGGCAAACCATAAGAGACACTTAATATAGGGAACAAACGGAGGGCTGCTGGAGGGAGGTGGGGGGGAGATGGGGTAACTGGGTGATGGGCATGAAGGAGGGCACTTGATGTGATGAGCACTGGGTGTTATACCTAACTGATGAATCACTAAATTCTACCCCTGAAACTAATAAGACACTGTATGTTAACTAACTTGAATTTAAATAAAAATTTTTTAAAAAGGAAGATTTTCCCTACAGTTTTAAATTGTCTTCTAAAGTTGGTCTTTTATTGCTGAATTTTAAAAAATCATGGTAAGGTATACATACCTTAAAATTGATCCTCTTAAAAATTTTTAAGTAGCATCAGACACATTTAAATTGTTGTCAACCATGAGTTGTTGGGCAGGCAATCATTTCGTAAAACGGAAACTCTGTACCCATGAAACAGCCACTCCCCTCCTCCACCCCTGGCAGCCTCCTTTCTACTTCCTGCTCACGTGAAGTGTCTCACATGAGTGGAATCATAGTCTTTGTCTTTTTGTGCCTGGCGTATTTCCCCTAGCATAACGTCCTCAAGATTCATCCATGTTCTAGCATGTGACGGGATTTCTTTCCTTTTCTCTGAGTTAGTTGGTGATGCTCATCACTGAATCAGATGGTGATGAAATACCCCTAAGTGCACAGGGCTCGGCTTTTGGTGCTGGAGCGGGTAGCATGGTGAGAAAGCAGCCAGAGAGCTGGAGAGTCCGCTGTGAGAGCTAACTGTCCGAGGAGGGTGAGATAAGCACAGGGAGAGCTAGCGTCAAGCAGAAGTCACACCCCAGAGTCAGGAACAGAAGACGGGCCTGACGCTCTGTGCTCCGTGTGAGCGTGCGTTCTGCAGACTAGTGTCTGTCACCAGGGAACTTGCTAAAGATGGGCCATCTCAGGCTCTTCCCCCGACAGCCTGTTTCAGACTAGTTCTTTGTTTATTTTAATTTGTGGAGGTATAATGGACCCGTCACGTTAGTTTCAGGATTTGGTATTTTTAGTTGCCTTCCTAAGGCTGACGAATGCTTCGTCATACGTGTGTACGAGTTTTCATCGTTCTTCCATCGATGCACACCTGGGTCCCCTTTGTGGCTGTTGTCAGTAGTGCGGCAGCAAACAGGGAAGGGCAGTTTTTAAATTAATTAATAGATTGATTTTTCTGCTCCAGTCAGTGAAAGGGAAACTTGATGGAGGGGGCGGGGCCTCGGGGCAAAGGCGGACCCAGTGGAGGGACCTTCTTGGGCACCATCGCTGCCGTGGCGCGCTTGGGGCAGCCGCTGTCCGCGCAGGCGCGCAGGCGTGCAGAACGCTCACGGCCCAGCATCTTGGCGCAGTCGTAGTTCTGGGCCTGCGCGTGGCGTGGCGGGAAGGCTCAGGCACAGCGCCCAGTGCAGGGTGGGCTCCTTCTGGGTATCGTGGTCGGAGAGAGTGCGGGCATTCTCCAGCTGTTCGCCTGCAGAAATCAGACGCTGCTGGTCAGGCGGGATGCCCTCCTTGTCTTGGACTTTGGCTTCGACATTCTCAGTGGTGTCAGTGGGCTCCACCTCGCGGGCTATGGTTGTGCCCGTCGGGGTCTTCACAAGGATCTGCCTCTCTGTCCACAAGGCCGCCACCACCACCGAACCGCTCTGCTGCCTCGTTGTAGAGAAAGAGGGTGGCCGCGCTATTTATTGTGAAGTTCTTTCTACTTCGTTTTCTTAGCACTCCATGTGCGCTACTATTCGTCCCAGACACTAGTAGATAGACCGTTGGTAATATTTGAAATTTCGCTCTAAACGTCTCTTGGTGTTCTACAAAGCACCATGGTTCCGCTGTGCGCCTTCCCTGAACGAGTGTGAGATCCAGCCTGTAGATGTTTGGTTCTCACGTTAGAAGCTGACGTTAGACGACTGGGAGATGTCGCAGCACGGCCGGGATGCCTGGCTTCTCTGGGAGGGTTGAAGGTGGAGCCCACGGGACCCCTGTTCCTGTGTGGCAGTGGCCTACTGGCGCGGAGAGTAGCCGCCCCTTCTGGGCCTGTGTCTTGAGCTCACCAGTGAGCCTCGGCCCGTGGTGTCTTACCCAGAGCGGCCGCCGTACCCTCCTCCTGTTAGCCCCCCGAAACTGTTGAGAGTGCATTCCTTGTTCCCGAGAGGAGCGCTAGGGTCCCGTTGAGGGCCTGTGGGTGATCTGTAGTCCTTTCTGAAGGAGGAGCTGTGAATGGGACTGCTTTGTATGCACATGTTCTAGGTGAAACTCTTTAATTCCTCTTGTATAGGGATGGCATAGACTGCGCCTTTCACACCTCCCCTAGGAACCCCACGACAAGGGCAGATACCTGTCGATACCTTCAGCGTGGATTAGTGATAACCTGCTTTAGGCCGGGCCCCGTGTTAGGTGCCGGGGGCTCCACCCTAGTTCCCGTGTCCTTGTAGCTGACTTGACTCCTAGTCCCCACTTGACTCTTGGTGATAAACTGTTATCCCAACAAGAACAGCACGGACAGATGTAGTGAGTGTATATGAAAGGAATAGAATAAATGTATGGACTTTAAAAAATTATAGTTCATTAAACAGTCTTTTCACTTTCAGAAGGATATTTTCTTGATTTCTTTTTGGTTAGCTAGATTGCAGTTGTCTTAATATGCAAGTTTACTATACATAAATGTACTGGTTGGCAGTTTTTAATATTTTCTTTTCAGTTACTTGCTTTGTTATTATCAGTAGTAGTACTAGTAGTATTTTGTGAGTCTTGTGAGTGGGGTTGCAATCAAACGGAGCATGAGCTTTGGAGAAAAAAGTCTGTCGCACTCCCTGTCTACACACTGCAGCTAGCCAGGGGCTCCCTGGTGACAGGCACAGGGAAATGACCACTCCTTGGGCCTAATGTGCTGTTAAGGTTGCTGAACCGCTCACACATTAGAAGGGCGTCCCCATGAATCTTAGCAGGTGCCTTGCATAGCAATCTTGATTTCTTTGTCAACTCTGTTCAACAGTGTCTTGCACTGAAGACCCTTGAATATCTAACAGAGACTTTTGCTAAATCTTGGAGCTTGTGACTGAAACTCCTCTCTTCACACCTTGTGAGGTTAGGCAGCAAGAAACAGCCCCGTGGCCCCTAGAATGTGTACTGGTTTTTGCTTTTTTCCAAGTGTTCTTTCCTTTTGTTCCTAATTGGTCATTACAGCCCCCTCGTGGGACTTCTGGGACAGACTCTGGAGCAGACGTGACGTCCTAGATGAGCTGGGGGGGGGGGGGGAGACAGGCTTCGCAGCAGCTGTACCCAGGCTGATGCAGTTGTCCCGGAAGCAGGTTCTCCATATTGCCAGCCTCTCTGTTCCTTCCAGGCGCTTCCATGAAATCATGACAGGGCGTACTCCTCCTCCTTTAACCTTCTTAGGTTAAAACAAGCTTCTGGGCCGGCAGAGCTTTCTGATTCACAGAATGGTGCTAAGTCAGAAAGCAGACGATGGAAACCAATCTCTTTCTGCCGCTGCAGGGACCGAACTCGGGGGCTGTTCCGTAATGTTACACACTTACACTCCGATAAGTATTCTCTGTTTCTCTTGTGACGAGTGTTATCTTGGCATGTTGGTTTCATGACAAAACTACTAAAAAGTACCTATGAAAAGATAAGGGGTGCCAAATACTGTTAAATTTACCTCCTTATGAAAAGTTGCATTTTTCTCCCAAGAACTGTTTCAGGCTTCGTTAGGAGCTCCTGGCATAAATGTGGCACGTTTTTTTTTGTTACTGTTCCTGGAACTCTACTTCTGTGTCTGCCCCTTTGTCCCAAGAGGTGATTTCATTAGATGGTGGGAGAGTGTGTGTGTTAATCCCCTGACACCGTTAAACTTGGCATATTCATTCTAGGTTTGTGTTCTCTATAAACCAAATGTTAAATGTCCTTTGATTGAACCATTGACTTTCTAATCGTTTTTTAAACAAGCATTAAAATCATGATAAAAACAAGATTAGAGATTAGTGATTTCTGAAATGAACCTAACTGTAAAACTAATTCAATGCACAGAAAAAAATTCGAAGAATTGAAGTAACTTGAAAGTACAACTCTGTGTGTGTTAGTGCCACATGGTGTGGTCTAGGGAATCCCTAGGGTTCCACAAAGACAGAGTTATTGTTGTCATCATTCTAAATGCCAGTTTCACATAAAAGTGGCTTGTTGCGGTCGAGGCGCCTGGGTGGCTCAGTAGTTCAGTGTCCAGCTCTTCATTTTGGCTCAGGTCATGATCTCAGGGTCGTGAGATTGAGCCTGCTTAAGATTCTCTCTCTCCCTCTACCCCTCCCCTTCCTATCGCTAAAAAAAAAAAAAAAAAAAAAAAAAAAAAGAATGTCTTGTAGCAGTAAAAATTATTATATTAAAATCTCAACCCTTGAGGGCATCTCTTTAATACTCACGTGATGAAATGGGAAGTAGAGATAAAGTACCTTTGCATCCCCAAGAACAGAGATTGTCAGGTTATCTCAGGGCAACGATCTAGGAAATAGTGGGCCTATATCCCAGGGATGGAAAGAACTGCAAAGAAATCTTAAACTTGGTTGTTGTTGATGGTTATTGTTGGTAGTGGTGGTAGTGGTATAAGTTTGAAACTGTTTCGTGTGTATTGTAGATAAAGCAAATGGGTAAGCGTATGAAAAATACTGAGAGTTGGAGCTTTCTTTATGGGGAAAGGGAAATAATGTGGGATTGAGGGAGGTGAGGAAGAATCCTGTCCTTTCGGATTTGAATTCAGGGTGTCACCGTGAATGTGTGATTTAAGACATTTAAAATATGCTGATTACGTCCAAAGAGCTTAGAAGCAATGATACTCAACTAGCAAGGAGGATACCAAGTCCCCACATCGGATTTCTTAGTGCCTGTGCACCTTGGGAAAATGGCTGATCCAAGGTCTGGGGCAGGTGATGAAGTATAAGGCTAGCTTGGTACACTTATGCCGGAAAGCAAAGAGGTGCCCAAAGACCGTTAGAGTTGTGTCAAAAGGACACAGAAACTGACTTGAAGGAGCTCCCAATGGCCAAATTTAGGACAATTTGAGCATCAGAAAGAATGGTGACAGTAATGTATTATAGCACATTGAATTTAAAAAAAAATTCCATGAATCTACATGGGAGTGAGAGAGGCAGAGAGAGGGAGAGATAGCAAGAGAGAGAGAGAGAATATTGTGTTATAGAAGAATGCCAGCTAATATATGAAGAATGAATAGAATTTGAAAATGACCATTTTGCACCCCCTACTGTGCAGTCATTGATTCAGGTAAGAGCTGTCAATGGAGCTGAAACCCCCGAGTGAGTTGTCATCAATCAGGGGGAAGGATAATCACAGAATGTGAAATATCACCCTACTCACTGCTTCCTAGATACAGAGGGGAAAAGGTATTTTTGCTGGGGAGAAATACGGCACACCCTACCTCGTTGGTCAGAGAGCATCACCACTAGAAATCCGAGAGCGCCGACGCGATGTGCAGTACTACCTAGGAAGCAGTCACCGTTTTGAAAGAAAGAAGTAAACTTGAATCTGACTGAGCTTGTAACTTCACTACCAAGTCATAGGAAATCCCTGGGGACATAGGAGTCTTTAAATATCATCTTGCAACTGCAACCTTCCAGACTCTAGCAAACTCCACAAATGACCCAGTTTCTTCAAAAATAAGTTGCCAAAGAAAAAAAAGGACACATGAGAAAAGACTTGAGGGACCTGTTGACCAATGTGTGGACCTTATTCAAATCATGATAGAAATAAACCGTGAGTTAAAAAAAATAGGTTAACAGAACTGTGAACACAGACTGTGTATTTGCTGATGATACAGGGTGAAATGATACTGTATCTTCATTTGCTTCAAGATTTGGAAGGAGGGCAGTTGGGTAGGGATACAGGCGGAGCAAGATTAGCCATGGGCACAGAACTGCTCCAAGATCCATGTGTGTGTTCATTATACCGTCCTACCTACTTAGGATTATGTTTGAAAAATTACACAATTATGTTTTAAAAAACACCAATTAATAGGGGATAATCTGACATATCGTGCCTCTTTATGCATTGCTTTGAGAAGTGCATGTCATCTGTATAGAATTGTTGCCAGAAATATTTCACTTAAATGTATCAGGAACCAGTCAGACAAGCTCAGAATGTATGATGTTTGAGAAGGCTGTCGTCTTGGGCTATGTAAATGATGTCAGTGTTGTGAAAAGCAACAAAAAATAGTGTCATAAATAAAACAAATACAATGCGTGATCTTTGCTTGAATGGATCCCCTTTGTCCCCCAAAGTTATTGAAGACATTTTGGGGACAGTTGCACACATTTAAATATGAACTTGTAGTAAATGATATTATTGAATGAATGTTAATTATTTTAGGTACGGTTGTAGTTTTATGGCTCTATAGGAGAATGTTTTTTGTTCTCAGGAGATGTGTGCGGAAGTATTTTAGGGTGAATTAGTATGATGTCTGCAATTTACTTTAAGTATACACAGGTTGCGGCGCCTGGGTGGCTCAGTCGGTTAAGTGTCTGCCTTCCTTCGGCTCAGGTCATGATCCCAGGGTCCTGGGAAGGAGCCCCACCTGCTCAGCGGGGAGTCTGCTCCTCCCTCTCCTCTTTGCCCCTCCCCGTGTTTGGGTGCACTCACTCACTCTCTCAAATAAATAAAATTAAAAAATATATATATATGCATGGATTAAGTTGGCTCATACTAAATGGCCGTTTCTCTAGGTCAGAATCTGTGACATACTAGCCAGTGCCTATGGTTCCACTTAATGTTTGTTGAAAGAGACAGGAAGCAAACGTGGTGACACACGGGAGCTCCCTGAGAAGAATCTGTAGATATTTGTACCGTTCTGTCATCTTACTTTGGGTTTCAACTTGGGAACAAGTAGGTAGTCAACATATGAAAATGAACTCTGAACAGATACATACTTGTTAGATGAAGTGTGCTGACAACATTCTTGGAATACTTGCCTATAACAGTGTTTGAATTCTCTTGGAACTCTGAAATGACTCGATTGAGAATATAAACAAGGAACAAAAAAGCTACTTATTTCATTGTATGAATTTCCATATCTGAATCCGCAGGTGACAAAGAAGAGAAAAATTAAAGAGCTATAGGTGGAAATGAAAAAAAAAAAGGAGCTTAGTAATACCTTATTTTGACATAGATGACATTTGAAGACAAATCCACTGTAGGAGAAAAATAGATCGTTGGTTTCTCAGAAACCGATGACTATTTTTTGTGAAGAGATCACACATGGCTTCTGTCTAGGTACGGCTCTGACATTGTCTGTAAGATAGGATATATCTCTAGAGTTTGAGAACAGCTTGTCCTTCCACCCCTCCCCCCACCTTCTTTTGTTGCCACGAGGAGTCAGCCGAAGCACATTCTGCTCCGGGGTTACTGGGCTCTTCTGGGCGACCTGGGCAGATCGATAGAGCTAGGAGATGCTAATTCCTCCTGCTCTCTACAAGATTCCCCTAAGTGATGCTAACAGCCCCTGGTTTGATCCTCCTTCTTTTTTGAATCCAAAACAGATCCCTAAAGAAGTAGCTGACATCTTTAATGCCCCCAGTGATGATGAAGAGTTTGTCGGTTTCCAAGATGATGTTCCCATGGAAACCCTGTCATCAGAGGAGAGCTGTGATAGTTTTGACTCATTGGAGTCAGGGAAACAGGTATGGATGCTTCCTTTCATGGAAGGCACGGTCTTCTGGAAGCCTGGGTCTTGGTTCGGGTATTCTTTGACTTGAATTTGGCCTGAGATTGGTGATAGCAGTTAACCTTCAAACATTTTATTTTAAAAGTGTTGTGCCTTCATGTTTCAAGAACCAGTGAGAGTACCTAGATCACTTTTACTGTTTAAGCCCTTTCCGTGTACGATAATTTTTTTTTTTTTTTAAATGGGGCCTCACATGGTCAGATCCATTTTCTTTGCAATGTCGGGGCTGCAGCCTGTGTTGAGGCTGCAGAGTGTCCCTGCTTGGCCGGCCGGGGAGGGCTGGGCCCGCACAGCGCCCGTCCCCACCACAGTGCCGTGCAGGAACGCGTGGTTGCCGTGAGTCAGCCGTGTCTCCGTGCTCCTGGAGCGTGGTTCTCTTGGCACCTCACTCTTGGAATTGCTGGCGAGGGCGTGACTCTTTCTTGGATTCCTTTGATCTCTAGCAAACACAAGTTACATTTCTCTGAGAGTTCGTTTCCTGGAGGTTTCTGTTGTGCCTTAACAGGAGCATGGCCGAAGTCGCTAGCCTTTGGGGGCATTTTCTTCTGCATTCATTGTGGCTCTCAAAATTCTTCATTCTCCCTTGACCACAGCTTCTTTAGAGGCTGTAAATTAAACCCACCTAGCTTCGACTGGGCAGGTGCAGGAGGAGAAGCAATTAATTATATTAGGGAAGTTCCAGCCTCTGTGGGAGCAGGTCTTGCCCGGGTGCGGGGGCCTCCCTGGTCTCTGTGGTCCGCACTTGACGTGCTGTCTCATTTGACCCACCAGCCACCTGCTGCCACTCCCTTTGGTCTCTCCCTTTCTCTCATGTGTTTCATACTTCACGGTCATGTCTTCTGTCTCCCGTCCCCATCCGTGGATTTGCCTCAAGATTTTGTCTTCGGACCTTTTCTCTTAGTGATCTAGGGCCCAGCCTGCTTTCAGCCATTACCTGCAGGTTCTTGATGGCTTAGCTTCTCTCTCAAGCCCCACGTGTACGGCTGACTGCCAGTTGGACCAGTCTTGAACTCACTGTTTCCCTCCCCTTGTTGTCCCTTTGTCTTCCTCATTTTTATCTTGGTCTTTGGTATTTGCGACCCCCTCCTCCTCTCCCATCTCTCCGACTCCCTTGCACGTGTCTGTGACTCTCTGCCATGTTGCTCTCCCCCTCCCCCTTCCCCTCCCTTCTTCAGCTCCCCTGGTCCTCATAGCCCCTTATCTCAGTTACAGAACTGAGCTCTGGTCATGCTCCTTGCCTTATTCAGCAGCCATTTGAGCATGGTCAGCCAGTGAGCGAGAGTGGAGCCTGGGGTCCACCGTGAGGGGCATTTCTGAGCAGAGCAGGATGGGCCTGAAGAGCTGAGCCTGGAGCCCAGCAGTGCAGTGGGAATCACGACACCGAGCAGCTTCCGTATCTTTGCTGTTGTAAATAATACTGCAGTAAACATACAGCTGTATAATTAGCGTTTTGGGTAAATACCCAGTAGTGAAATGACTATTGCACTATTTTTAATTTCCGGAGGACCCTCCGTGCTGTCTTCCACCGTGGCTGCCCCTGTGGATTCCCGCCAGTGTGCATTCCTGCCAGCAGTGCCCGGGGAACCCTTTCTCTCCACATCCTCACCAACGCTTGATTTTAGCCATTCTGACAGGTGTAAGGGGATACCGCAGTGTGGTTTTGATCTGCATTTTCCTGATGATGAGATAAGGGAGCACCCGAAGTGTCGATCAGTAAAAGAAGGGATAAGGAAGATGCTGAGTATACGCACGACGGAATACTGTGCAGCCGTTAAAGGGATGAGGTTTTTCCGCCATTTGCAGCAACGTGGATGGACCTAGAGGGTAGTGTGCTGAGTGAAGTAAGTCAGAGAAAGACAGAGACCATATGATTTCACTCATATGGAATCTAAAAATTAAATAAAAAGCAGAACCGGACCTATAAATACAAAGAACAAGCTGATGGTTGCCAGCGGGGGGGGGGGGGGGGGGGGCGGGTAGGGAGATGGGCAAGATGGGGGAAGGGCGAGGGAGGCGCAGGCTTCCAGTTGCAGGGAACAGGTAGGGCACAGGGAGTATAGTCGATGGTACTGTAACAGAGTCGCGTGGGGACAGATGGTAGCGACCCTCGTGAGCTTAAGGTAAAAGAAGGTGTGAAGAAGGCGAGTCAGTGTATTGTACACGTGAAACTAACACTCCGTGGCCACTAGGCTCAATACAAAAATGTAGAACAGAAAAGCCAGAACAGCTGCTTTTGCTGCTCTGAGCGCGGCTGCTTCTGTGTGGCCGCGCCCAGCCCACCCTTCCTGCTCCCCCTGCCCGGGGTGGGGGGGGTCGCCGGTGTGCCTGAGAGGGCCCGTGGCCATGTGCTTTCCATACAGCTCGCCCTGACGCAGCACCTCCCAGCACAGCATGGGGGTGTTGTCACCCCTGTTTCACAGGGGCGAGACTGAAGCTCGGGGCAGTGAGGTGACTTGTCTAGGCCCCCACATCTGAGAAGCGTCCAGGCTGGGATGCTTGAAATCTGGGAGCGTCCCTTGGCAGCCTCGTCCCTCTCACTGCTCCCTGTGCTGCAGGGACCAGAAGCCGCACGGACACCCTCCTCGTATGCTGGTCTGTGCTGTTCATTCTGCTTTTGTGTCCTCTCCTCATTTTTCTGGAGTCCGCCCCCGTTCAGCTCCAGTTCAAATGCTGCTGCTGCCTGAAATCTTGCTGGATTTTCTTTTTCTTTCTGTGTGCGGTATTGCTCACGTCTCCCTTACAACACGGATCGTCACCTCTGTCCCGCTGCCTACTGGACTGTTCCCTCCGCAGTGGGAGGCCCCTCACACGTGCACGATGCTTTCCAGCTCCGCTGGTTGGACCGCTTACGTGTGTTGTCCCTGTCCTCGTGTTCTGTGCGTTCAGCATCCATTGGTGAAGGAGGCCCCATGGCGTGGAATTGAGGTGGGATGTTGGTCCGACTGGTTCAGCTCACTGTCATTTTCCAGTCGGTTTCGTCATGTCCCATGAGCTTCAAAATAAAAAGTGTAACCACCCTGTCAGCCCCTCTTCTCATCTGGTATTTGCTTACGGTCTTGATCATGGGAGATAGATACAGGGGACCCAGGGCCAGAGCATTCTGCCTGCTACTGACTTTAAAGGGTAACCAGTTCTGGAGAGCAAAGAGCTATGTGAGGGTTGTAGCCAAGACGCAGTGAGACCGTGGAGTGGTTGTTCTGCTTTATACAGACTCACATTAAGAACGTTTTTTTGTTTGTTTTGTTTTGTTTTTTTTAAGTCTGCTCCATGCACAGCAAGGAGCCCAGAGTAGGGCTTGAACTCACGACCCTGAGATTAAGACCTGAGCTGAGATCAAGAGTTGGATGCTTAACTGACCGTGCCACCCAGCCGCCCCCAAAACAGTCTTTGTATCTTGTGGAATGAGGAGAAGAAAAGCAGGGGCCTTGGTGTAGGACTGTGGCTGCGTGTTTTGGTGTTCAATCTGGTCACCAAAGATACTGCTTTCTCCCAGGCCGACTAGTTCCCTGTGAGGCCAGCTCAAAGGGTAAAGCGAGCCAGAGGAGCAGGAGGTGGGAACTGGCTGCTCTAAGACGGGGCTTGTTCTCTCTCGGCCCCAGGCAGGGACCGTGGGTATACGATGAAACGCACACATAGGCCCGCAGTGCCGCCGGGCCGCCTGCAGAGGCCAGCTCAGGGCTCCGTGAGCCAGATGTTTCCTGCTCTTGGAGGTGGCAGGTTTGTCGGGGGCTGCTTCGGCAGCCCGCTGTGCAGCAGTCTTTCTTAAAAATCAGCCCGGGCCTGTTGCTTCTGCAGCCTGACCACACACACTCATGATCCGTGTCAACCAGCCGGGAGAAGCCGCGTGAACTCACGCACAGGATGCAGCAGTGTTGACTTTGTTCTTCCTTAAGCACAATTTGAATTTCACTTTAAAGAAACTTCCCTTTTGTGTTTGTATTTTTTTTTCAAGCAGCTGCACCACAGCTATCAACAAAGGAACAAAGTAATTTAGCTCCAAGCACACTCACTCCAATTACCCGTAATAATTCATAGGAGATATTTAAGCTTAAAAAAATGCTGGATATAGACATTTCTTTCTCTATCCCCCTATAAATTTTCCCACTCATCTATTATATCTATTTTTCTCCAGAGATGATCTGAGCTTGAAGAAGTATATAATTAAAGTCAGGGAGAGGCAGTGGGGGAGATAAAGATTCTCCAGCCGAACGCGGTGTGATGAGGGGTCACTGCTATATCGGGTGCGGGAGGAAGAGACGTCAGAGGCAGCTGGGGACACGCGCCAGCCCTGGTGCCAGCCTGGGGGAGGCAGGTTTGTGGGTCTCCTTTCTGTACTGCGGGTCTGTCTGTTCCCTCCTTTCTTTGAAGAGAGCCATTTCGAGAGTCCGGTTTCTTGCCTTCGATTGGTTCGAAAGACAGAAAATTCATTCCAAAAGGTCTTTCCTTTTTAAGAGTCCTAGCGCGGTTTTCCTTCTGCCAACTTGCACCTGTCGGTGTTGCTGGCCTCGGACCTCCTGCAGGAGAGGCTCTCCTGGGGGCTGGGGGCTTGGCGCTCCCATCCGCGCCTGCCGTGGGTGGTCACGGCGCACAGTGGGCAGGGAGCGGTGTGGAAGGCTCTGGCCCTTTCCTGCGCAGAAACTTGCTGTCTCTGGAAGGCAGGTGGGAGGTGTGCTCACTGACTTAGGGGAGACGGCTTTGGGTGGCTGCCAGGAAGGAAAGCCAGCCCGTGGCAGGGAGCCAGGGTTTCTCCTCCTGGCTCCGTCCCGTGTGCGTTCGGTTCTGTGGGACAGCAGACCTTCCTGATGGCCAGCCCTGGCAGGAGCTGAAGGCCGTCAGCACTCAGCAGTCACAGGAGAAGCCGGCTGAGCCTGTGGCCGTGCTGACTTTTCGAAATGGTATAGTTGTTTGATGGTTTCAAATTGTTCAATTGTTCTCCTTCCGTAGTCTATAGAAAAATGTGTGTCTCTGTGTGTGTTTGGTTATTGTGGTAAAATATACATAACATAAAGTTGACCATTTCACCATTTTTCAAATGTAGGCGAGTGCCCCGTTTCTTGCCAGCAAGACGCTAAGTGGCATTAAGGACACACACGGGGTTGTGCAGCTGTCCCCGTTATCCAGAATGTTTTCATCACCTCGAACAGATACTCGCCATTAAACAACTTTTCACTGTCCCCTAGCGTGCCCCCCCCCGCACTGCTCACCTCTGTTCTTCTTTCTTTATGACATTTGTGTGTTTTTAATTTAGCAGGATGTCTGTTTCCATTCCAAATACTTCACGGAAGAGCTAAGAAGAATTTTTATAGAGGACACTGACTCAGAGACCGAAGAATTTGAAGGATTTACACAGAATGACCTGAATGGAAATAGTAGCCCAGAAGTCATGGTAATAATTATCAACACGGGCGGGTGGGGTTGTCATATTTTCAGTCCTGTTTCTGAACTGTATTTTTTGTAAGAAGTCACTTCACAAATGAATGACTTTTTCTTACGTGTTTATCTTCTTAAGCCAGTTAACAAGATATAGACTTGCTATTTTAAGGCTAATCCCTGGCCCATCAGTCCATTATTCTCTTATAGAAAATCCAGTTGTCTTTCCCTGGTACCTTAGGGGGTTGGGGGGGGTGTCCCAGGTGTCCCTTATTGTTCTTCTGCAAGAATTTATTTCAGACTTTCTGGAATATCTTTTATCTGGAAAGAGGACGGTCTGTCTAGGAATAGCAAGTTCCTTAAAGTGATTTCTTGTTGTGTGTAAAATCATGTTCTTAAGTTTGGAGTTCATTTGGCCAAAATTTAGCTGCGGTACAAACTTGAGAGTTTTCCCTGTGTATTCCCGATTTGGATGCCGAAATGCTCTTTCGGTGATAAAGGTGACCTGGACTTGTCTGACTCCGGAGGGAAATCTGCTCTCAGCACTCGGCCTTCAGGAGACTCGATGATTTCTTCCTTCACTCCCTGGGTTGAGGCCAGTGTGCTGCCAATTAGTATTTGAATCTCAGGGTACCTTTAAAGAACAGCCTTTGGGTTTTTTCCAGGCATAAAAGTGTTTTCTGCTAACTGAGAAATAGCAGACATTTATCCCCCCAAATCAGTCCAGCGCTTCCCTTCTTTGCTATCGAGATAAAGGATAGAGGTTAAACCTCTTCACATTCAGAAGCTCCTGAGAACCCACCGCTGGCATGGAACTTGGGGAGAAATTTCAATAAGCTGTAACTAGCGGGCTTGCTTTGTTCCTCACCTTTTCCTGGGGGATCTTAAGGCCTGAAAGCCCTAATAGTAGGCTGCCTTGTCCGATGTGGATCCCCCCGCCCTCCCCCTTGCAGAGAGGAGCAGCCCAGAGCCTCTGCCAGCCCCCGGTCCCCAGCCCTCCTTTGGCTTCCTTTACAGAAGCTGCTTGTCAGGCACTTGGTGTCTTCTGGCCAGCAAGCCACTGAAATCCTTCCAAACCCTAATGGGTATCATCTACTCTTAGTGCCTGAGCTATCTTCTGATTTTTAGCTAAGTGATGTCAGGTTATTCAGAGAATCTGTGTTTCTAGCACTGGGAAGACGACGCCAACAGTTTTTTGTTTGTTGTTGTTTTGTTTTCCTGTCCGTGGTCTATACATTTGGGGCATGAATTCTGACGTGTTAACTGATGGAACTCGTAGCTTAGGGCAGGTCCACCTGCACATTTTATTTTACGATTCAGTGAGCCGACAAGCATTATGGCCTCCCTCCCCAACCTGCTGCCCGCCCTAGTGAGCACTGGTGAGAGCTCCTGTTCTGATACAGGATGGTACTGTCCCTTGGTGTCCAGTCGTCCTCTCACCGTATGTGAAGCAGCCACGGCGGCAGCACTGGGCCTTGCGTGCTTTGCCTCCGGTCTCCAGTGGTGGTTACAGTTTGCTCTTCTGGTGTCTACTTTAGTCCTTTACAGAGTCCTTAGCAAGGAGATAGGGGTTAGAGGATGATGGAGATAAATAAAGCCAATCTGAGAGGTATTTCCTCTGAAGTTCTCCGACACTGTTTTCCTAAAATTGGATTCCTCCAGTCCCACCATTTTGGATTCCAAAGCTACAGATGTAGAAAGTTCAGGACTTGAGAGAGAGAAATCATTGTACTGTAGTCTTATTTCTCTCGTTGGCCTGTTGTGGATTGATACACACCCCGAGGTTTGGAAGTCATCTGCACATTTTTTCCCCTCTCTTTTCCTTATTTATTTTATTTATTTTTTAAGTAGGCTCCAGCCCAGTGTGGAGCCCAACACAGGGCTCGAACTTATGACATTGAGGTCAAGACCTGAGCTGAGATCAAGAATAGGGTGCGTAACTGACTGAGCTACCCAGGCGCCCCAATACTTCTTTTAAATTGTTTTTTTTTAAGGAGTCTTCTTGTCCAGTGTGGGGCTTGAACTCACAACCTGAGATTAAGGGTCTTGCTCCACCGACTCAACCAGCCAGGCGCCTTATTTTTGAGTCCAGCTAGAATTTGGGGGTGGTCACCGAGGAGGAAGCTGAGTCATCTTCCTCAGTCCTGGGCCCAGTGTGGTGCTGCTCCCCCTGCGCTCTTCACATGGCCCCATTGCCCAGAGTCCCTGACAGAGGGTCTCAGCATGTGGTAAGGGAGAGATGCCAGGAGGGGGCCTTGATCTCTATAGTCAGGCCTATCTCCGCCATTGCTAAGAGTCCCCTCGCATCTGAGATGTCACCCACCATCGCCTGGGTCATGTCACCCTGTCGTTGCCTCCTGTTCTGTGTTCTCATGTGTAAGACTGAGTTCCGTTCTAATGCCAGAAACCCATTCCAAGCAGAATCAGAAAATTGGGGGCAAGAGTTTCTTGAGCTGACGGGACGGGTGCCTCACAACAACCCAGGAGCTGTCTGCCTTGATTTCACCCTGCAGCTCTCCAGGTTGCAGAAAAGGGAGGGGAGGGGCGCCTGGGTGGCACAGCGGTTAAGCGTCTGCCTTCGGCTCAGGGCGTGATCCCGGCGTTATAGGATCGAGCCCCACATCAGGCTCCTCCGCTATGAGCCTGCTTCTTCCTCTCCCACTCCCCCTGCTTGTGTTCCCTCTCTCACTGGCTGTCTCTATCTCTGTGGAATAAATAAAATCTTTAAAAAAAAAAAAAGAAAAGGGAGGGGACGTCCCTGGGAGTGAGGACCCTTCGTGTCCTGGGGATGAGTTTCCCCCACTGACCCCACTGGCCAGTCGTCTGCTTGCTCCTCTGTCACTTGACTGAGGTGAAGTCAGCTCTCCTGTCCCTCCTACCCCCGAGTCCTGTCCCTCCGCGTCAGCGCAGAATGGTGTTTCTCTTCCCCTTCGCGCTCCATTGTTACCTGAAGATCACTCTTAGGCCATGCACACCCTTTTCTTAGGCCAGTCCTCCTGATACTTGGCTGTCCCACAGTGGAGGAGCCCTCCGTCGTGAGCGCCCTGCTTCCAGCCCATGCTCTGCAGGCAGCAGTCCGCCGGGGGCCGGGGCCAGAGGGCAGCAGTCGAATGCCTGCTCTTCCACCAGATGTGTCGACAGGGTGCTAACGGAAGGGTTCAGCGGGAACTCATGATAGGAGCGGGAAGCTGTCTTCTCATTTGTTCTCTACGGTAATGTCAGAGTGCTTGTTTTAAGTAATGTGCTCTTGGAGGTCTGTTCACGAAACGTGGTCTCTGCTCTTTTCTCTCCTTTTGTTAGCTTGTGGAGTCAGATTTGAGTGATGCTGGTAAGGCGTCTTCAGTGAGTGAGGAAGAGGAGGAGGATGAAGGAGAAAAGGCGACACCTAGAAGAAGCAGGCCTAGGAGGAGCAGTATTGGTCTTCGAGTAGCCTTCCAGTTCCCCACCAAGAAACTGGCAAAAAAGTCAGATGACCATTCTTCAGAGCCGCTGTTTTCTAGCACTCGCTTACAGGACAGTAAAAAAGCAATCCTTGGAAGAAAGAGAAGCTGCAGACAGGGGAAGGAAAGGGAGGATTCGGTCTCGGAGTCTGAGGACGACTCCAGGGGTGAGGGCCAGGAGGGCTCGGACGCTCTGCTGAAAAGGACCATGAACATCAAGGAGAACAAGGCCATGGTAAGGCCCGGTGGTGGGCGGTCTGGGCGCTGAGGCTCCCGGGACTAACCCCAGAGCTGCTGCTGCTCTCGCTTCGGTCGGGAACGTGCTCTGGGTAGTGGGTGTCCTTTCTCCGTTCCTGAACCCCGGCCAGTTATTACCTGCTCGGCTGTGGTTTGGGAACAGAAAGCGACTCCCCAGGACTGTTTTTAGCTCCGCTGCCTGATGCCGTGACCTCCTGCTGCTTACTCTGTTATGAAGTTAGGTTCTGAACAGGTAGTGGTAGTGGAGAGGGGAGGGCTCCACAGCTGGCTGCTTCCCAGCAGAAAGGAGCCAGGTGTGCAGAGGGGGTCGAGAAGCCCACGTAAGGGTCGCAGTGTGCAGGCTGGGCGGACGGCTTGCAACGAGAAATCCTTTGATGACCCACTGGGCCTTCTAGACCTCATATGAGAGAATGCAGGAGACCTCACCTCAGTATTAAGACAAACTGAACAGTTTTGAATCACGTTGACGTCTCTTCCCTGGAATGAATGATGACACAAGGGGAAATCTGTTATGTCTATTTGGTTTTTCTGTATTCAGTCAGTAACTTGTTTGCTTCATAATTTTGTATATACACAGAATTAATAGAATTCTACCATTCAGTCACTTTCAGCATTTTGGTGTATTTTTAGTATTTTCTTTTTAAAAAGCATAATACTGTATATGCAGTCTTAGATGTCTAATAAGAAAACAAAGAGCCTACTTTTGAAACTTATCCTAAGACATATTTGCGCTTATTAGTTAAGGGAAATTTTTAGCACTGTATCTGCATTTTTAAAATAACTGATTTTTTTTGGTAGTGACACCTATACATTTATATAAATCTAAAATTAAAAATCCTGATTGGAATATTAATGCCTGTTATTTAGGGTTCTTAGGTGTTTATTTGGGAATATTTTCATAAATTATTTTTATTAATGAGAAATCAACTTCAGGAGTTTTTTTGGAGCTCTAAGTAACTGTCAGAACAATCGGGTCGAGCCTCTTGTTTTGAACAGGACGAGACTTGACTTAGGTGTGCACAATGACCTGTTGCCAGGCCACGCTGCTCGTCAGTGGCCCCGTCAGGAGTCCCACCTCCTGCAGCCGGCCCTGTCATTCCAGGGACCCGTTCATCGGTGACAGGATGATGTTTATATAGAAAGAGCGGGCGTAGATTTGATTCCTATGCGTGATGATCCCAGTATCTCACCTCTGGAGCTAAAACCCTTTACCTGTGAGGCTCAAACCAGAGCAGCTGTTGAGATCGTACGGGAATTACCTGAGTCCGGTTTCTTACGTTGGCAAAACTGAGGATCGTGGGTAAGGTGTTAGGTGAACGAGACGCGGCAATATTGACGTGAGACCCTCTCTTTGGTTCTGAACCTCAGCTCGCTCAGTTACTGGCAGAACTCGACTCCATGCCGGATTTCTTCCCAGTACGAACTCCGAACTCCGCTTCCGTAAGTAGGACTCCTTTCTAATTCCTGATTCCAGTGCCGACGCACAGTCTGCTGCCGGGTGGCTTTTATTCGAGGAAGCACCCGGTTGCATGCGTCTGTGCTCTTGCTTTCAGAAGAAGAGAACGGCGAGGCGGGCTTTCTCAGAGGGACAGGTCACACGGCGCACGAACCCGACCCGGAGCGCACGGCCTCCCGAGAAGTTTGCCCTGGAGAACTTCACCGTCTCAGCTGCCAAGTTCGCAGAAGAGTTTTACGGTTTCAGGAGAAGGAAGACAGTTAGTGGGGTATTTTCTGAGCTCAGTGAACGATGATTCTCGCTCTAAGCCAGTGCGGAGGTTCTGACCCGCTGGGTGTGCAGCTGAGCGCTGGCATTTCTGCCAGTTCCCGGTGCTGCTGGCGTTCCCAGGACCACGCTCTGGGAAGGACCCCCGCCCCATCTAAACTGTAGGCTGGGGGGAGCCCTTTCCCTAGAGGAGCTGCTCAGCGATAGGACCCAGCTCCGTCTCTAGGGGAGGCAACAAAGGCCTGTCCTTGGCGCCAGTCGGCCTTGTGGTTTTTGCTTGTGGGAAAGGGCAGGGATTCTTCCTTGCCTTTCGGTTTTAGGAATGGGGCATTTTAAGTGCTTGCAAAGTCTGGAGTGAGAGAGTAGGTCCTTCCCATTGGCAACTGTGGCCGTTCACTGTGGTTTACTTCCCTGTCCTCACGGAGTTTACAGCGGCTGTTCATTGGTCAGGGAAAACCTGAGCTATGCATTTACTGTCCTGTCACCTTGCCATGAGGGCGGTTGGCAGGGGCAGGAGCTCCTTAAATGATTGATTCCCGGGAAATAGAAGAGGGACGTAGTTAACATTACTGGTGCTAGAGCTCTGAGAGTGTGAGAGGATTTTTTTGTTAAGATTTTATTTATTGAGAGTGAGCGAGCATGAGCAGGGGGAGGGGCAAAGAGGCAGAAGGAGAATCAGGTTCTCCTCTGAGCAGGGAGCCTGATGTGTGACTCAGTCCCAGGACCCTGGGATCATGACCTGAGCTGAAGGCAGACGCTTAACCGCCTGAGCCACCCAGGCGCCCCGAGATTGTGAAATTTTTATATGTGTTTTGTAACCAGTCAAAACAGCTTATGCTGGGTTCTGCGTTGGCTCATTTTGCAGGGGAAATGCCAGGGGTACAGACGGCGTCACCGAAGATCTTCTTTTCGGCCAGTGGAGGATATCACTGAAGAGGACTTAGAAAATGTTGCCATAACTGTTCGAGATAAAATCTATGATAAAGTTCTGGTAAATTATGTATAATGAATCATTTGCATGATTGTGATTCTAATGGAGAGTCCAGGGCACTGGTGTTTGAAATCCTGCATTGTATTTAAACTGTGGCTGGGTGGGCTTACGCCCTCAGGCCTTCTCCCCTCTGACTGGGAGGGTTGGCTGTGACCGGGAAGGGGAAGTTGGCAGAGTGCGGAATTCTCAGGAAAGCTCTTTCCAGGGGATGCAGGTGATCTGCGGGAAGGCAGGGGTATGGTTTGGGAAAGGATATTTATAATAGTTACATTTTAAGTATTTATAGGGTGTTTATGTTTTAAACATTGAAAAAACATACTGTGGGGTTTTTTTGTGTGTGCTTTTGGATTCACATAGAGGAACTAAAGTTCGACAGAATATCTTTGGTCGGTAAGAAATGGGTTAAAGTATTTTTTTATTAAACAGTGGTTTGGAGGGAGACTTTGTAGTGTTATGCGCCATGTTTTAGATAAGTTACTTAAGTATTTTAACACCTGAAAGTTGTATCCTGAAAAGCGCCAGGATCGGTGGAAGCTAGGCCAGAGCCAGGTGCTGCTGCCTGGGGCTCACGGCCGCTTGGGCCCCTCTCCTCCTCTGCGGGCATGTCATTCCTTCCAGGCTCCTTGCTCTGTCCCCAGAATTAAAAGTGCTTACAGGCCCCCAGAGGGTGCTCCTCTCCAGGAGAGAGGCCGTGCTGCTTCGAGCCCAACGCACGTACACGGCAGCACGTGGCCTCGTGCGTGCCACCCTCCACTTCCCGTCTTCACCCACTCACCGCCTTCCTCCCTCAGGGCAACACTTGCCACCAGTGTAGGCAGAAGACCATCGACACCAAGACCGTGTGTCGGAACCAGAGCTGCGGAGGGGTGCGAGGACAGTTCTGCGGGCCGTGCCTGCGGAATCGTTACGGGGAGGATGTGAGATCCGCGCTGCTGGACCCGGTAGGAACGGTGTTCACCTTTGTCATGAATTGTACTGGCAGAGGGAAGCAGGTTGAAGATGGGGCTCCCTGGGCCCTTTATTGGGGACCTGTAGAGCTCTATCTACCCCACAGCACTCTAAAGGGAATGAAAAATAAGGCTTCCTCTGGAAAGAGGAGAGCAAGCTGACCAGGAGAAGGGAAGAGATGAGGGCGTTTTCTAGGGTCAGAGCCACACTTTCTTACAGTTCTGGTTTGTAAGGTGGGCCTGTGTGCCTTTCTTCCAGCAGCGTGGTTTAGCTCAGGCAAGGCCCGGGGGCAGGGATGTCACCGTGGAGGGGGCTTTCTGCATGCCTGGCCCTGATCTAAGGTTTTTTTCTCTGTTCAGGCAGTTGATTTTGTTTCAGGTATTACTAATTAATTCATTTAGCCTAAAAAGTAGGTATATACCCTCCCTGTTCCTGGGTTCTCTCTATAAAATAACAGTACGATTAGTATACATGCCCTTGAACCTGGGCAGTCAGGCTCCAGAGACTATGCTCTTAGTTAAACCCTGCCCTGTGTATGGCCTAAATACGTACTGCCCCCCCGTTTGCAGACGAATATAAACCACCCTTCAGGTTAAGTGGTTTAGAAAGTGGAAGAGCTAGAAGTCACACCTGGGCCTCACTGCTCTTTTGTGCTCCTGAAAGTCTGCACTATGATTAATCAAGTTGCACATGTGAGGCCCTGGGCTGGTTAACCTGTCTGGGCCTTTGAAACCTGTGAAGGAAGGAGGCACGTTGGGTCACCCTGTGCATCTCCTAGAAGGAACACGGGACCCGGGGTTGGAGGAGGGGCCGCGTGAGCCGGGCCAGAGCGCAAGGTCACGGGGGACATTGCTTTTCCAGGACTGGGTGTGCCCCCCCTGCCGCGGGATCTGCAACTGCAGTTACTGCCGGAAGCGCGATGGCCGCTGCGCCACCGGGATCCTCATTCACCTGGCCAAGTTCTACGGCTATAACAACGTTAAGGAATACCTGGAGAGGTGAGTCTTTCTTACAGACCCTCCTGAGTGCCATCCATTTCCTGTCTGCTCCCCGGGAGCGGCTCCGGACTGTTGTTTTCCCTGTTAGGACGTTCCCTCCTGCGCTAGAATTTTCAGCTTGGCACTGCCAGTCTCCCCCCTCGTTGTGGAAAACAGAGGGGAAGCGGCAGAGACTGTGCAGGCCCAGCAGAGAGGGGTGGGCGGAGTGCTCTTAGGACGCTGTGCTCACCACCTTCTGGGGCCGAGTAAACAGCATTGAACTCCAGAGCGGAGTTTTGGAGTGAGGCACGTGGCTGCAGGGTCTCCTCTCACTGAAGTGGGACGAGGCAGGACCGACCTTGCATCACTTGCATCAGAAGATCCGGGGTCGGGCTCAGTACTCCAGGTGGAGGTTGAGCCTAGAATGCAGCTCTTTGCCTCTGTCCCCCGCACACTGATGCCTCCCGTCTTTCTTTCAGTTTACAGAAGCAGCTGGTGGAAGACAATTAAGAGAAGACCCAGCCAGCTCCCCGTAGAGCACGCCAGCCGGACCTGCCATGCCACTTGTGCCTAAGATTTCTTACAGTTGTGTTTTTATACAGAAATTCTTTGTAGACCGAAATACTTTTTTGTTTATAAACAGATTTCTCAGGAAGACGGCATAGTAGAGGAATCTCTCTATACCTGTATCCGTAGGCCCCTATTGAATTGTTTAAAAGCATCTCCATGCGATGAAAAAAGCAGTTTAAGTGGGGTGGAGTTAAAAGAAGTCCCAGGTAAGATTCCAGAGAAAACCTTGTATAAGCAGCTCTTGCCTTTGACACTGTTATGTGGCCTTGATCTTTCTTTACCTCTAGTCTGGGACCACATAGTTAACCCTTCTCTGGATCATTGGAATTTGTTCAAGACTGTTCCCCTAAATTACAAAGTGCAATTAATCGTAGATCTTGAGAGTACTAGAGTTTTATTTTTTTTTTTAAACTTGAATGAACAGAAAGTTGACTCACATTAACGACACTGGAGGCCGTGGAGCACTGCTGGCTGGCAGGAGCGGCTGCCCTTCATTCAGGATTCAGCTGCTGCCCGAGGTCAGTGGCTGCTGGAATTTAAGAATGTCAGGGCTAATTTTTAATTTAAAAAGGTTTTTTTTTTAATGTCTGCAAGAGCTAAAAATCCCCCTTCACTGATGATGGGGAGACTTTTTTACATTAAGGCACATGTAAGTTACTTGAAAGTTACCTAAGTGGGAGGAGGTTTTATAGGTCTCAGTAGAATAAAAGTGTGCACGGCCACCAGTGGAAAGCCTTACTGTGTTGTCCTGGCTGCGTCCCATTTTCATGCTTCGAGCAGCAGAGCCACACCTGCCAGGACCCACTTGGCCGTCTGGTCTTGGCTCTTCAGCCGGAAGGTCCACACGTAGTTAGAGCCCCTCATTTTGGTTTTATACACGGGGCATTCGTACGTGTGTTTGGTTTCTTGTCTGTCCGTGGGGATGGCTCTGGCGAAGATGACTGGCATCACCGACGTGACCTCCCTGAGGCAGGCTTCCGCAATGGTTCCTGACTGTGTGTCCCACCTGGCACCTACAGCAAAAACACAGGGCTTGCAATAGTGTGGCATGTTGGTACCGCTCCTCTGGTCGTTGGAGGCAATAAATGTTTGGTTTTGGCACGTTACTGCTTGTCGGGGGCTTTCTTACTGCGGTGGGTGGGTCTTAGCTGCTCCCCAGCTGCCACGTACCCCCTGGAGGCAGAGCTCCCGCTCCACACCTCAGCTTTCCTTTGAAAAAAACTACTTTAAAATTCAAAAGGTCTAATAACACTTGGATGAAAACAGATTCTGTGGGAATCCAGGCACAATAAAGCCAATGAGTTTGTCCTCCCTTAAAAAAAAAGTGAATATAAGAAGTCTAATATGGCACATTCCTTCCTAACCCCACTTTGGAGATTGCACTGGCATCTTAAAGAAGTCTTGTAGTAAAGTAGCAGCCAAGTTGCTTTTTCTAAATTAAGATTTTGATTTAAATCTGCATCTATGTCCAGTGTTACGACCACAGGGTAATTAAAGGCTTACACTGAATGAAGTGACAGCCATCACCCTAACTGCCTTAAAATTTGGCTGACCTTGAACACAGAACCTGGTATACAATTTTGTGCAGCTGGGAAACGAGGTAAGGACACACTAGATACAAGTGAATGCTGAGGAGTGAAGAAAGGCCCTTCACGTCCTAACCGTACAGTGCTCCTTGCGGTGTATCCTACCTTCCATGACGAGCCCGTGGAGATAGGCACCTTCCCGTGGAGGATGGCCGTAATCTTCCTTCGTTTTTTTTGTGACATCAACAGTCAGGCACATTTTATCCAGTGGCCACCCGTTTTTTCGGGCCATGGTCTGCATGATTGCTGTGGGAGACGAGACGAAGAGGAAGGTTCGCAGGAGCCAGTGGTAGAGCTGGCCACAGACCCGTGGCATGCTTGTGTCCCATGGGGGGCGCGTGGCTGCACGAGACGGACGGCCAGCACAGGGCTGCAGGACACCCTCCCTGCTCTTGGGGAAAAGCCAGGCCCAGGGGCTACATGTCTGGTTTTGCTCTGTTGTCGCAGAGTGGAGCCGTTGGGATGGAGACCACGTGGCCCTTGACAGAAATGTTTACTAGAGTGAACTACATCCCACCTCACGTGGCCGTTCTGCTTGGAATTTTACTCCCTCTCCTCCGCTGTACCGGCCCCTGCGTGAGCACTGGGGAGCAGGGCAAGAGGGGCCTTACCAGTTAAGAAGGACTGAGGGCTGAAGAAGCCAGCCAGCCACACCACAGCCGGGAGGGCAAGGTCGTGGGTCCAGGTTTCGAGTTCCCGGCATCGCAAAAGGAGGTCATCAAACCTGGTAAATACAAGGGAGGAAGAGACAAACGTGCTTTTTAGTAATGGAGTTTTCCAGTAAGCTGAGGAAGATTCAGGGGAAGATGGGATAATCACCACTGATAAAATCCTTGCCTGATGATTTGCAGAACACTATCCCTTTAAAAAGCTAGTTTTTCCTGTTGAAATTTTGTAACTGTTACCATGAGGGACAAGAAACATGGGAATGTGGAAAATTCATCTCCACTTATTCAATGACTGGGTGGTGATGACACACAGGTGACAGGCTCCCATGCATGAGGCTGGGAGGGGGGCTGCCGGACAGGGCGGGGCAGCACAGCTGTGCCCGTGGTCTTCTCACAAACAATCGTCACCTGAAGGGGGAAGAGACGGTCACGAAGAGAAACAGCACCTCCCAGCCTCTGCATGGCTGTGGTTTGAGAAAGTGCTGGCTTTACCCAGGTTCTGAACAACTCAGCACAACAGTTAGGAAGCCGACTCCCAGAGGCTACGGGGAAAATGAGCCTCCCTGATAAAATCAGACATGTCAGGCCTTGAAGTGCAGAATTGAGGGCTGCCAGAAAGAGGGCGAAGACGGAGCAGGGGTAGGAGATCGACGACGGCCCCAAGATCAAAGCCGGCGGGCAGCTCTGCAGGGGACGGGCCGCACAGGCTAGCTCTGAAGTTTTCTGGGACCTGGTTGGGTTAAGGATTACAAAAGCAGCAGGGCTGATGTTCACGGAGAAACCTGGGTCACCACCAGGAAAATTCCTGCCATCTTCGAACATGGCCCTTGTCCTGCCCCATTGAAATTCTTTCAAATAGCTGGTTTAGGGACAACCTACTTGAAGACAGTTAAGGCAAAGAACAGGAAAAGCAAGGATAAGAAAAGATGGGGGGAAGACTTTTTATCTAAAAATGTTGCCACAAGAGGATAGGCATTGTTGCCACTTTGCCACAGGTTTTTAAAAAAGCGATTGCTTGCACAAGTAGGATTAGGGTTTGAGGTAAGAAAGAGGACATTAAATAGATCTCAGAGTGAGAAAAGCATTTTAAAATGAAATGGGAAAAACAATTATAGGAAATTTGAGTTTCCCTCAGTTACAAATTTGATGGTAAAATCAGGGACATACCATGTTTCAAGAAAATTTGTGAATGATCAATAATAAAATATATCTTGATATAGACTGAAGACAGAATCCTCCTAGGAAAAAGTCATTTTTCCCCCCTTTCTGTCAGGCAGCTGCAGACACGTCCCCAGCCGCATTCGATCAGAGAAGGCCCTGCTGCCCACAGAGCCCCCAGCGACTGCGTTAATTTTTTTTTTTATAACCAGCCAGCCTGTCGTTTGAGTATAAAGACAACTGATTATATAGCATAAAAACTGGCACCAAATCCAACGAACAAGAGGGTTGATAACCTAGCAAATAAGAGGGATCTGAAAAAAAGACTGTTCCTTTAAACTCCTAAGAAACTAGAGTGGTAGTCATAAAAACAGGAATTTATGAACCCAAGTCTGGTACCTCCCCTGCCCTCAATATAAAGAACTTGGAATTGAAGGTTGATTTTGGACAGTGAAATTTTAAAAGTCAAGGGGAGACACAGTAAACTGGAAACGATGCAGTTCCCCCCAGGACCGAAGAAGTCAACCGGGATACAGCAGAGCGAGACAGATTGAAAAGACAAGATTTCAGGTAGGTAAAGACAATGAAGACAACGGGGGAAGGCAGTATTTGGAGAAATAAGGGCTAAGAATTTTTCAGAGTGGAAACAATAGACTTACACATTTATAACTGCACAGGGTATCAACAGGGATACCTTTTAAAAAGTCCACACCTAAATAAAGGAGTGAAATTGCAGAACATCAAGGGTGAAGAGAAAAATCTTAAAAACAGCCCAGACAAGAGATTAGTTGTGAAGGGATGACAAGTACATTTAAGAACAGTCTCATCAGCTGTAATAAATGCCAAAGAACAATGGAACTACGAAACCACAGGGCTGAGAGAAAATCCTCATATGCTGGAATTGTGCATGTAGGTAAACTGAGCAAGCGTGCAGGGAAGAAAATTCAGAGACACAAAGAGCCCTGTTGACTCCCCACCATATACCCTGAAAGCCCTGTTGTATCTTATATCCTGTAGCAAAAAGATGAGGGTCCAGAACAAAGGAGTCCAGAATGAGATATAAAAAGCAACAATGAGCAAAGAAATCAATACATGTTGTTGAAGCGAAAAATAATTGACTACAAACAAAACAAAAATACTATCGTTTAAAATAAGGTTGAATTACAATTGCAAACCAGAGGAGGCTGAAGTTCAGAGGGAGGTTAAAAGTGCTGACTTTATATTGTGTTAGAAAAATCAAGTGTGTAGGTTACAATGTAAAGTGTTTCTGCTAAAATAATAAGAAATGTACAGGATAAACATGGAATAAAGAACACTATCAGGCGTGCCTGAGGGACTCGGTTGGGCATCCGACTCTTGCTACCCACTCTGGTCTTGATCTCAGGGTCATGAGTTCAAGCTCCACATTGGCCTCCATGCTGGGCATGGAGCCTACTTTAAAAAAGGAAAAGGGGGGAAAAAACCCAAACTATTAAACTGACAGAAGCCAGAAAAAATTGGAATAAAAGAAGAAAAATAGAGAAATTCGAAGGCACAAAATTAGATGGTGAAAGTGACTCCAAAGTTACCATTATCATAAAATTTAATACAAATATCTTTGATTGGAAACATAAAATCTGATTTTGGACATCCATAGTGTTTACAGAAATCCAGTGAGCAGCTCTGCTCACCCTTCCCCGCCATGGTTATTTGCTGCCATCTGTGTGTGTCCCTTCCACACTGCCCCTTCCATTCTTATATTTGCACATGTTCCCTTGGGCAGTTCCAAGGGGCAGTCATTTGAATTTTTTTTTCTTTAAGATTTTATTTTTTTAAGTAACCTCTACACCCAACATGGGGCTCGAACTCACAATCCAAGAGTCACATGCTCTACCAACTGAGCCAGCCAGGTGCCCCTCACCTGGAATTCTGATGGAGCTTTCTAGTTTAAGGCTCAGAGTAGCATTCCGGTTCACAGAAAAAAGGAAAGCAAGGATAAAAAAATCTAGGTACTAGAAGATGGGAATAGAGAGAATCACTGAAACTTCCTGTGTTGGCTATGAAGGCCAAGGAGCAGTTGGGGACAGCACTGGCTGTCAGGGACCTGTGAATTTCAGCTCCTGTCTTTGGAACACCTCTTTGCACTCACACCCACACACCCAAGCAGTGAGATTTACTGTATACTAGAATCTCTGAAAAGCTCTATGAGATGCCATTGGTAATCACTAGCTTCGAAAATAAGCATAGGAAGTGACACGAAAGCAAACTCAAGTTGCCGCCCATCGCCATTTAAATAATAACGACGGAATTTTATTACCTATATTTTTCAGATAAACTGAAAAATAAGGAAGATCAGGTATTTTGTCCAAGATCAAAGAGCTTAATAAGTAAGGGGCAGTATTTGAATCTTGCTTTGACCCTAACTTCACTGAGTTTTGCCTTTAAAGCCACACACAGAAGAAACTCAGGTGAAACTGGCAGTGCTCCGCACAGTCACAGGCCAGGTATACTCACAAAGTACACTCGTCATAGCTGTTCTGACACAACAGTGACTGAGCACCGAACCAGCACCCAGGCGGATAACGGCCAGGGGGAGCCGCGAGGGGCAGCTTACCACTGGGCCAGGCCATATGTAGATGGATAAGCCAGTCTGCTCCAAGTGTCTGGGACTGTGTCATAACTCAGCTGGGACTGCTGGGCTTCCATCTCAGGAGACAACGTCAGCTCGCCCTTGCATGGAGAAGAGAGACCACGTCGTCAGTGTCCTCTGACGTGCTGAAAGCGGCGCTACTACCACTTTTAAACTTACCTTGAGACCAAGGTCTAACCATTGAAGTGACACACGGATTTCCCGAAGGAGAATATTCATCCTTTCACACTCTTGGAAGCAAACAAGAACATAGGGGCTTCTGTTTGAGCTTTTTTGCATTATCTCCACCATGTTGAACTCTTCTGGAAGTTTCTCCAAGATGTCATCCAAGACATTCTTAACCTTAAATCATTAATACACACAAGATTGAGCTCCTCTGTGTTACAGTTTTAGTCACAGGGACTATGCCCTTGATTTTTCAAAGTCCCAGATATATCCTACAACTCCCAACGATGCTTGCTAATGCATTTAAAAGATACCCATCACTCCTGGAGATGGGCAGACGGCACTGCCGACTAGCCCTACAACCTCCACATCGGTGCAGCCTCTTCCCCTTCTGTAGGTCCCATCAGGAGGGAGCTACTATCTGCAGTTTATTCACTTGGCATTTAGGGAGTAGAAGAACTGTCCTCAACTACATTTCACTTGTACGTAAAGATACAATCAGAGGAAGTAGAACCCCAACATTTAGGTATTACATTTTGTAGTCTTCTGCTAATTAAAAAAAAAATTTTAAAAAGTCACATGAACCAAAAATGCCCTTTAGGCTTGAGCTAATTCTGGTGAGTCTACAATGTTGTCCTCCCAACTGACATAGCCTAAAATTTTAGGAGCAATTTGGACGCACATTTTCAACAGCAAGGGAGTCTCTGTCTTCTTTAATTATTGCCTTGAAGAATACAAGATTTATATATTAAAGTTGTGAAAATAAGTGTACGTAGTACTTCAATGTACATATTTTTTCTTATCTCCTACAGAACTGGGGAAAATCATTGAATACCTAAGACGGACAAAAGATATAAGAGTATTGCCTGTCTTCAGCCTCAGGCAGCTCTCACTCTTTCCTTGATTTCTTAGATTACTAACTGTGGTTCTGCTATCCTAATCCCCACTTGCTTTAGCGCCCTGGCAGGTTATTTTTCAGGTCCCAAAATCTTAAACTCATCTGCTGCAGCTGTAGAAAGTATGAAACACAGTGTAGTAGGCAAGTCAGGTAAAAGAATGGCTTTTGGAATCAGCTAGAGTTTGGTTTCCTTCATTGGCCCTTTCTAGCAGTCTGACAAAGTCACCTAAACTTAATTCTGGAATAGGGATCCTGACACTGCTTCATGCTATTGCGGATGAAGTGGCTTGTTTGTAAAGCACTTTCTTTAGTGCCTGGCATATAGTTAGCGCCCAAAACAGTCGTTGCTACAGTCTGTTTGCCTGTTTGCCGTGCTGAGGCATCTAAAGACCATTTGCTTTGCAGTTTCTTGTTCAATGGTCAGCTTCTTTGCTGTAAAGATCGAAGCCCCAAAACTAAATCAAGACTTTGTCCATCTCTCTGCTTCTATTAATGCTATAGCTTTTCCCAAATGGATGAAAGTTTCCTTTTGTATCTTAAAAAAAAAAAAAAGTCTAACATTCATACAAGGAAAATGTTAGTATACAGGATAAAACACCCCACAACAAATTCTAAAGCCTCTAAATGATAACCAAGGCCCTCAGCAAATGGCCCTATTTCAAGAAATAATATGGAATCTGTGGCCTCTGCCACAGAACTAACGGATATGGATATAACCAAATTATCAGAAATGGAATTCAGAGTAACAATGGTCAAGATGATGTGTAGACTTGATAAAAGTATTAATGAAAATGTTAATGAGAATATAGAATCTCTAAGGGTGGAAATGAGAGCGGATCTGGCAGAAATTAAAAATTCTATCAATCAAATGCAGTCAAAACTAGATGCTCTGACAGCCAGGATGAATGACGCAGAAGAACATATCGGCGAATTGGAGGATGGGTTAGTAGAAGAGAAAGTTAGAATAGAAAATTGGATAAAAAAAATCCAATCTCAAAAATGTAGGTTACGGGAGATTACTGACTCAATGAAACGTTCCAATGTCAGAATCATCGGCATCCCCAAGGGGGTGGAGAAAAACAGAGGTCTGGAAGAGATATTTGAACAAATTGTAGCTGAAAACTTCCCTAATCTAGCAAGGGAAACAAACATTCGTGTCCAAGAGGCAGAGAGGACCCCTCTCAAGCTCAACCACGACAAACCTACACCACGTCACGTCATAGTGCATTTCGCAAATATTAGATCCAAGGATACAGTATTGAAAGCGGCCAGGGCAAAGAAATTTCTCACGTACCAAGGCAAAGGCATCAGAATTACATCAGACCTGTCTACACAGACCTGGAATGAGAGAAAGGGTTGGTGGGGGGGGGGATTTTTAAAGCTCTTTCAGAGAAAAACATGCAGCCAAGGATCCTTTATCCGGCAAGGCTGTCATTCAGAATTGATGGAGAGATAAAGACTTTCCAGAATTGCCAGTCATTGACCAATTTCATAACCACGAAACCAGCCCTACAGGAGATATTAAGGGGGGGTTCTATAAAAGTAAAAAGGCCCCAAGAGTGATACAGAACAGAAAGTCACAGCCAATACAAACAAAGACTTTACTGGCAACATGGCATCATTAAAACCATCTCTCTCAATATTCAGTCTCAATGTAAATGGCCTAAATGCTCCCATAAATGCCACAGGGTTGCAGATTGGATAAAAAGACATGACCCATCCATTTGCTGTCTACAAGAGACTCATTTTGAACCTAAAGATACATTCAGACTGAAAGTAAAGGGATGGAATACCATCTTTCATGCCAATGGACCTCAAAAGAAAGCTGGGGTAGCAATTCTCATGTCAGACAGATTGGATTTTAAACTAAAGGCTATAGTTAGAGACACAGAAGGGCACTATATTATTCTTAAAGGATGTATCCAACAAGTGGATACGACAATTATAAATATATATGCCCCCAACAGGGGAGCAGCAAGATACATAAGCCAACTCTTAACCAGAATAAAGAGACATATATATATAAAAAACGTTAATAGTAGGGGACCTCAACACTCCACTATCAGAAATAGACAGAACACCCATGCAGAAAATCGACAAAGAAACAAGAGCTTTGAATGCCATACTTGATGAGTTGGACCTCATAGACATATATAGAACACTATAGCCCAGAACCAAAGAATACTCATTCTATTCTAATGCCCATGGAACATTCTCAAGAATAGACCATGTTCTGGGTCACAAAACAGGTCTCAACCGATACCAAAAGACTGAAATTATTCCCTGCATATTCTCAGACCACAATGCTTTGAAATTGGAACTCAACCACAAGGAAAAATTTGGAAGAAACTCAAACACTTGGAGACTAAGAACCATCCTGCTCAGGAATGATTCCATAAACCAGGAAATCAAAAATCAGTTTAAACAATTTATGGAGACCAAAGAGAATGAAAACACAACAGTCCAAAACCTATGGGATACTGCAAAGGCAGTCCTAAGGGGGAAATACATAGCCATCCAAGCCTCACTCAAAAGAATAGAAAAATCTAAAATGCAGTTTTTATATTCTCACCTCAAGAAGCTGGAACAGCAACAGAGGGACAGGCCTAATCCACGCACGAGAAAGCAGTTGACCAAGATTAGAGCAGAAATCAATGAATTAGAAACCAGGAGTACAGTAGAGCAGATCAACAGAACTAGAAGCTGGTTCTTTGAGAGAATTAATGAAATTGACAGACCACTGGCAAGACTTATCCAAAAGAATAGAGAAAGGACCCAAGTTAATAAAATTATGAATGAAAAGGGAGAGGTCACAACCAACACCAATGAAATTGGAAGGATTATTAGAAACTTTTATCAACAGCTTTATGCCAATAAATCAAGCAATCTGGAAGAGATGGAGGCCTTCCTGGAAACTCATAAACTACCAAGACTGAAACAGGAAGAAATTGATTTTTTAAACAGGCCAATGAATTATGAAGAGATTGAAACAGTGATAAACAACCTTCCAAAAAACAAAACTCCAGGCCCGGATGGTTTTCCTGGGCGATTCTACCAAACATTCAAAGAAGAAATAATACCTATTCTCCTAAAGTTATTTCAAAAAATAGAAACAGAAGGAAAGCTACCAAACTCATTCTATGAGTTACCCAATATTACCTTGGTCCCCAAACCAGGCAAAGACCCCATCAAAAAGGAGAATTAGAGACCGATTTCCCTAATGAATATAGACACCAAAATTCTCAACAAGATCCTGGCTAATCGGATCCAATGGTACATTAAAAGGATTATCCATCATGACCAAGTGGGATTCATCCCTGGGATGCAAGGGTGGTTCAACATTTGCAAATCGATCAGTGTCTTAGATTTTATCCAGGAAGAGAAAACCAAATATCATATGATTCTCCCAATAGATGCAGAAAAAGCATTTGACAAAATACAGCATCCTTTCCTGATTAAAACCCTTCAGAGTGTAGGGATAGAGGGTACATTCCTCAGTCTCATAAAAACCATCTATGAAAAGCCTACAGCAAATATCATTCTCAATGGGGCAAAGCTGGAAGCCTTTCCCTTAAGATCAGGAACACGACAACGATGCCCACTCTCGCCACTATTATTCAACATAGTACTAGAAGTCCTTGCAACAGCAATCAGACAACAAGGGATAAAAGGTATCCAAATCGGCAAAGTAGAAGTCAAACTGTCTCTCTTTCGCAGATGACATGATACTCTATATGGAAAACCCAAAAGAATCCACTCCCAAACTATTAGAAGTTATAGAGCAATTCAGTAATGTGGTGGGATACAAAAATCAATGCTCAGAAATCAGTTGCATTTCTATACACGAATAATGAGACTGAAGAATGAGAAAATAGGGAATCCATCCCATTTACAATAGCACCAAAAACCATACATTACCTTGGAATTAACTTAACCAGAGACGTAAAGGATCTATATTCTAGAAACTATAAATCACTCTTGAAAGACATTGAAGAAGACACAAAAAGATGGAAAAATATTCCATGCTCATGGATCGGAAGAATTAACATAGTTAAAATGTCCATGCTACCCAGAGCAATCTACACTTTTGATGCTATCCCGATCAAAATACCAATGACATTTTTCAAAGAACTGGAACAAATAGCCCTTAAATTTGTATGGAACCAGAAAAGGCCCTGAATCGCCAAGGAACTGTTGAAAAGGAAAAACAAAGCTGAGGCCATCACAATGCCAGATTGCAAGCTGTACTACAAAGCTGTGATCACAAAGACAGCATGGTACTGGCACAAAAACAGACACATAGACCAATGGAACAGAATAGAGAATCCAGAAATGGACCCTTGGCTCTTTGGGCAACTAATTTTTGATAAAGCAGGAAAAAACATCTGGTGGAAAAAAGACAGTCTCTTCAACAAATGGTGCTGGGAAAATTGGACAGCTACATGCAAAAGAATGAAACTTGACCACTCTCTCACACCATACACAAAGATAAACTCTAAATGGATGGAAGACCTCGATGTGAGACAGGAATCCATCAAAATCACAGAGGAGAACATAGGCAGCAACCTCTCTGACATCGGCCACAGCAACCTTTTTCATGACACATCTCCAAAGGCAAGAGAAACAAAAGATAAAATGAGCTTGTGGGCTTCATCAAGATAAAAAGCTTCTGCACAGCTAAGGAAACAGTCAAAAAAACTAAGAGGCATCCCACGGAATGGGACAATATATTTGCAAATGACACTACAGATAAAAGACTGGTATCCAAGATCTACAAAGAACTTCTCAAACTCAATACGTGAGAAACAAATAAATCATAAAATGGGCAGAAGATATGAACAGACACTTTTCCAATGAAGACATACAAATGGCTAACAGACACATGAAAAATGTTCCAAATCATTAGCCATCAGGGAAATTCAAATCAAAACCGCACTAAGATACCACCTTATGCCAGTTAGAATGGGAAAGATTGACAAGGCAAGAAACAACAATTGTTGGAGAGGATGTGGAGAAAGGGGTTCCCTCCCACATTGTTGGTGGGAATGCAAGTTGGTACAGCCACTCTGGAAAACAGTGTGGAGGTCCCTTAAAAAGTTAAAAATTGAGCTACCCTATGATCCAGCCATTGCACTACTGGGTATTTACCCCAAAGATACAGACATAGTGAAGAGAAGGGCCATATGCACCCCAATGTTCATAGCAGCATTGTCCACAATAGCTAAATCGTGGAAGGAGCCGAGATGCCCTTCAACAGAAGGCTGGATTAAGAGGATGTGGTCCATATATACAATGGAATATTGCTCAGCTATCAGAAAGAACGAGTTCTCAACATTTGCTGCAACATGGATGGCACTGGAGGAGATAATGCTAAGTGAAATAAGTCAAGCAGAGAAAGACAATTATATGGTGTCTCTCTTCTATGGATAAGAACTAGGAAGATCGGTGGGAGAAGAAAGTGATAAAGAAAGGGGGGTAATCAGAAGGGGGAATGAAGCATGAGAGACTATGGACTCTGAGAAACAAACTGAGGGCTTCAGAGGGGAGGGGGGTGGGGGAATGGGATAGGCTGGTGATGGGTATTAAGGAGGGCACGTATTGCATGGTGTACTGGGTGTTATATGCAACTAATGAATCATCGAACTTTACATCAAAAACCAGGGATGTACAGTATGGCGACTAACATAATAAAATAAAAAAATATTTAAAAAAATAAATAAAATGTAAAAGTAAAAAAAACAAATAATATGGAAAATTCCTCAGACTTCACTACAATTAAATCTGATGGTTAGTGTGTTCCAACAACCCGAATCCTTGTCAATCAAACCCTGATTAAATTGTGAAGGAAAAAGGGCTAATTTACCTAGGGGAAAAATAAACTAGATGTTTATAAAAAAAAAAAAGCACATTTGATGTCTATTTCTCATCCCCGTCATTCTAGGACAATATATACCTTCAAAAGAATAATGCCCAAAGAAAAAAATAATACTGCCAGTCTCCCAAGATAATGTAAGAACGACGCCATGACAAAATGACAGAGTCAAAAACACAGAGTGAAAGGCAACTCACAGATTTGGAGATGTTTGCAATACATCTGTCTGATAAAGGATGCACGTTTAGAGTCCTTACAAATCTGTAAGAAAAACACTGACAACTCAAAAAATGGGCAAACAACTGGAATAGGCACTTCGTATAAGATCACATCCAGATGGCCAAGAGCATAGAAAAGATGCTCAGCATCAGGCCTTGAGTAAGGATTGCAAGGTTAAAACCACAATGAATTAGTGCCATTAACAGCCTGAAGGACAGAGAACAGTGGAAACTGCACACCGCTGGTGGGAGTCTAAGTGGTACACGCACTTTTCAGAACTGCTTGGGAACATCTCCTGAAGGTACACATTACACCCCACGACCCAGCAATTCCACCTCCAAGCAAAGGGGGTGACGAGTGTCGGGGGACACCTCTGGAAGTTGCCTGTGCCGGCTGACGACTACAAGAATGTTCATGGCTGTGATGAGTCTAAATAGCGAATCGCTAGAAGTAACCCCACCGTGCATGTACTACGAATGAACAGAGCACGAGCTGCATACGCACACGACAGCGGACTAAACAGAAATGAAGAACTGGCCCACGCAACAGCATGGGTGAATCTCGTAGATGCAAGAGAGGAGCGGGACGTACGTCAGTACATCCTGTACGCACGCATCCGTCTGACACTGAAACACAGGCAAAGCTAATCTACGGTGAGAGAGGTAAGAGCGGTGGTTTGGTTTGGACAGAAGGGGAGGGATATACTGACCCCGAGTGCGGGAGATGTGAAGTACTTTTACCTGGGTGGTGGTTACATGGGCATACGGAAAGGGAAAAAGCCATCGAGCTGTACACTTCGATCAGTACACTTCACCGTGCGGATGTGATAACTCAACGGAAGTGAGAGCCCCTACCTTCTCTTCTGCGGACTGCCCCAGCTCCTCGCGGATCAGTGCGTTCCTGGGCTGCAGCTCCAGCAACGTTCTGAAGAGCGTGTTGGACATCACCGTCAGGAATTCTATTTCAGCATTTGGGTGGAGGCCATACAGTGCTGGGCTTTCTGGAGGAAGCTTCTCCTCTATGTACTGATGGTAGCCCGAGTAATCCAGATCCGGTGGGGCTGCAAATCCCGGTGCCAGCATGAGTTCATCTTCAATCTTCAACCACAAAGGGAAAGGAGTCGGTTATTCCAAGTCTAAATGGAAATCGATCTTCACATCCTAAGACACTTTGAGAACACTCTTAATAAGAGTGTCCAGAGCAATGCCGGATGGGTAGCAGGCTCTCTGAAATGTTTCACGATGCTTTTGTAATCCATCATCGTGCCCTGTGTATGGCACTGGGCTGACCTCCGGGGAGGAGTCCCAGGAACACACGGGAATCCTTGCCCCAAGAAGACAGAGTCTGCGGTTCGCTTGGGGCAACGTGATACACGCACACAAAGGAATGACTGGGTGCCCAACCGTCTACTGCATACCGGTCACCCTGTCACATGCTCCTAGTCACCGATTCTCCCAACCTTGGCAGACATTCTGCAGAGAGAAATCGAGACTCAGGGTAACTTCTCCAGGCAAGAGGTCTGATTTAAATCTTAATTCTGAACTCGCTTTCGTTTAACTCTATAGTCTTTGCTTTCCTAATGTACGTACTTTCCACAATACTGCTTCAAATTATTTTATACACGATACATATCAATTTTATACAGAGTTATATGTACATGCACCGAAAAATAGGGCTGTAGGTATGGAACATCGTACAGAGCGGTATATGCAGAGTTAGATCAGGGCTACCTCCTCGCCTCTGAGCTACTCGGGGCAGAGGCAGTGTGGCTCATCTCAAGACCCACAGACCCTGTGACAGCTGCGGGCACATCCTGATGCTCCGTGGATGAGGCACACGTGCCCAGTGGACGAGAGGCCGGAATGACAAGGCATTTATCACATGCACATCTGCTGCATTACGGCTGGGGGAGAGGGCTGGCATTGCATGGACTGGAAGGTTCTTAACCAAGGCAATGTGGGCAGCAATACCAAACCTAAATAGGCGAATGTCGTTCTTCAAAATGTAACAAAAGAATTTACGGACCAGGTTCTCTCACCAGCCATAAACACAGTCAAGTGCTTGTAATTTTCTAGTTCACTCAGCATCATCTCAGACTTTTTCCTAATTGTTTTTAGTTCCCAGGGGCCATGACCACCTCTGTTTTCATTTTCCCAGTCTCTTCTGCTATAAATTCTATCTAGATATGCTGAAATGTACAGAGGGATACTTTAAAAAACACTCACCTAATGTACCTATTTTATGCCTCGATTTTCTAAATCATTTTCTGAAACTGGGGTTTTCCTCTATAATTGTGTATGTTGAGCCTTCTGGTCCCCTCACTCTCAGCCAGAGACAAAGTAAATATTCGCAGATTCTTACTTGATACTATGTACTCACCACCTAGTGCACCCCAACAAGCCTTGGAAGCGTAAAACGTTCATCTACCCTCCTTCTTAAGAAACTCCCGGTCTGGTGGGGACAAAGGAAGTGATTTTCTACACAACCAAGTCATCTGTGAGTGCTGACTCTTCCTTCTCAGACCCGCAGTCTCTGGTTTCCCAGAGGGCCTGTGTCCTTACAGACTGCCCCGTGGCTGTGAATTCCAAAAGGCGTTTTTAAATGTTTGAGTCGGCATTTCTGTTTTGCACTAGGAAGATTTCCAAGTTAATCTAATCTTTCATTTTGTGAGAAACAGCAATCTGGACTAACAAATTTGAGAAGGAGCAACTCGGACCATATCCCCACCAGTATCTATTATTTCACTCATTTATCCACATTTTCTATCATTTCATTTTTATAATGATTTTTATAAATCAGGATAATCGATTTCTTTTTTCTTTAAAGACTTCACTTATTTGAGAGAGCGCGCGTGCACACACACAAGCAGGGGGAGGGGCAGAGGGAGAGGGAGAAGCAGGCTCCCCGGTGAGCAGAGTGTCCAACATGGGACTCGATCCCAGCACCCTGGGACCATGACCTGAGCCAAAGGCAGATGCTTAACTAACTGAGCCACCCAGGCGCCGCCAGAATAACCCATTGCAATCTCACCTGTTCAGGGTGACCGAAACAAAACTGTGGGGGAGATTTCAACTCATGTTATTAGTCTATGAGATAATTTAGTCAAAATAGAGATACGGGCACAAAATACAAATAATGAAACCAAAAGTTAGAATACATATATACAAACCAAATTTTACTCCCTGCAAATAAGGACGTGATCCTCCCTGTAAGTGCTCACTTCACTGTCGACAGAAATGTTAAGAGCCAGTTAAATTGTCCTTCAATTAAAGACAGAAAGTTAAAAACAGTTTCAAGCAAAGAAACAAACCAAAAACTGGAACCACATAAAATGTTACAATGCCATGGGGACGGGAGGTGTGTGTGAAGGCCTCTTCCTCTAGTGCTGTGGGAACGCCAGTGGTCCACGCTTTCCGGAGCGACAGTTGAGCAGTCTTTTTACAAGCATGTAGGGAGTGCCTTTTACATGTTCCTTAATGAGCAAAACAAAAGAAAACCACAAAGGAAAGACAAGGGCTTGAGGTTTACAGTCAGCCAGACGGGGTTCAGTTGCCATCCCTGAATGGGTTGCTGGCTGGTGGCCTTAAAAAACGGCAGTTTATCTGAGTTTCAACCTCGTCAGTGAAATGTCGCTCCTACCAGCGACCTAATGACTGTGGCTGGGGGAATTTAATGACCACGTACGCAAACAGCTAGGCACGTAAGTAGGCTTTTATGTTAGTTTGCATCTTTTCTGTGTCCTAGGAACAGACATGATTATTTCAAGTACATTTTGATTTTCTGGAAGGAAAACTGACAACCTGAGGAACGTTCCACCGTACATTCCTACTATGATGTCAAACAGGCGAAGTTTGAAAAGTGAGTCTTGTTCACATAGGTTCTTATGTATTCGCTTTCTCCTTTAAGAAAGCTGTAAAGATTTCAGTGTGCTCTGGGGCTTCTGTGAATCCTGGTTCTCAACCCCTTTCCACTCAGGGCTTTCCAGAAACACGGCTGCTTGTTGATGGGGCCACAAAAGTAGAGCTCCCTGCATACTGACCACCTGTCTCGCCTTTGGGGAAGGACCTTTGAGGACATTACTGTGACTCTTCAAAGAATCAGTAATTCTAAACAGACATTTCTCCAAAGCAGCTAAATGAATCGTCAATAAGCACACGAAAAGATGCTCAACATTGTTAGTCTTCGTGGAAATGCCGATCAAAACCACAATGTGATACCACTTCACGCCTGCCAGGATGGCTTAAAAAAAAAAGAAAAGGGTAACAACAGTGTTGGCAACAATACGGAGCGTGGACCTGCCGGTGGGGATATAAAATGGTGCATCCACTTTGGAAAAATAATATGGCAGTTCCTTAAAATGTTACACAGAGCTACAATCTGATCCAACAATTTCACTCCCAGGTACATACCCAGGGGAAATGGAAATGCATGTCCACACACTTATTCTTAAGTGTTCATTAGCAGCATTATTGATAACAGCCAAACCATATGGAGAAGGAAGAGAAGAATGAAGGGAGGGTAAACAGAAGGGGGAATGAACCACGAGAGACTATGGACTCCGAGAAACAATCTGAGGGTTTTAGAGCAGAGGGGTTGGGGGAATGGGCTAGCCCGGTGATGGGCATTAAGGAGCACACGTATTGTATGGTGCACTGGGTGTTATACGCAAACAATGAATCATGGAACATTGCATCAAAAACTAAGGATGTACTGTATGATGACTAACATAATAAAAAATTGAAAGAAAAAAGAGCCAAAAAGTAGAAACAACCCAACGTCCATCAACTGATAAATGGATAAAGAAAATGTGTCCATACAATGGAATAGGATTTGGTCCTAACAAGGAAGCACTGACATGTACCATAGCACAGATGAACCCTGAACACATGATGTTAAATAAAAGGTAGAAATACAGAAGGCTGCATATCGTATCATTCTGTTTATATAAAATGTCCAGAATGGACAAATCCAGAGACAAAGAGTAGATTTAGTAGCTGCCTGGGGCTGGGGAGTGGGGGAGAGGACGGTGAGTGACTCCTAATGGGTACAGGGTTTCTGTGGGGGGTGATGGCTGCACAGCTGGGAATAGGCTTAAAGCCTTTGGATTGTCCAAGTGGGGTCGGTAAACTTCCATTTGAATTTGTCTCAACAAAGCTATCTGAAAAAATGGTGTTGTGCTCAAAGAGAACGAGACTCCACATCATGAAAAAAACAAACCATCAAGGACTTGCAGTCATTTTTGCAGAAATCAGTGTCAGCACAATTATTAGGCACTGGGAAAGCCAGCATCCTGCCACTGTGCTGACTCTGTAGGACTGTGGTCCTTCTTACCTTTTGCTTTCTGGTATTTCATGAAACACCTGCCTCCACTGCCGCCTCCCCGAGTAGTCTTGCTCATGGCAAGAACCTCCCGATCCCGTGTGCGTCTACACAAGTGCATTTGCCCTTGGCCTTTGGAGTAAAAAAAGCCATGGCCCCTAAGTGCTGTAAGGGACTTTCAGGAATCACTCAAGGTTAAATTGTATCATCACGGTGTCTTCAGAGCTGACAGGTACCGGAGTGATTTTCTAGACAGTACCTTCGTTTTGCAAATCAGTAAACTGAGGCACGAGGAGGTCCCGCACAAAGCTGGACAGCACGTTAGTGGCAGAACGAGAACCCAGAGCTCTGGGCTCCCGGCCTGCCCGGTTTTGTTCACGGCAGCGCCCCGGCCGCCCGTGGCGCACGCACAGCGCAGCGTGAGTCAGTGGTTCGGTGACTCGCGCTCCCTATACTACAAACAGATCAGCATTTCAACCGACGCAGCGTGCTACAGGCAGACGGCGGTCTGTGGCGTCCGACTGAGAGTTCGAATCCTGGGCTGGCTACTTACCAACTGTTTGACCTCTGGGGATCTGGGTTTCTTTTCTGATTACTGGGGATATTAACACCTACTTGGCCGGATGAGTGCACAGAAGAAATAATACACATGAGATGTGTAGTACTGACCCCTGGCACAGAGCAAGGGCTTAATAAATGGTTTCCGTTGTTAAAATCACAGATTAAATCTAGTCAAGTATGAGATATGAAAATTTATACTTAATAATAAAAGACTTCCATTTATGAAGCATGTTGTTCTAACACTGTATCAATGTTTAAACCTAACAACAAACCCATGAAATGGGCCATTTTTTGTTTGGTAGACAATGAAACTGAGGCTCAGGGGAGGTGTCTAAAATCCAAACAAATACAGACAGAACTGAATGTGACCCCTACTATTATTTTGGATTTCAAAGCCCAGCCTCCCAATTATTACTCTATATTACCAGAGGAGTTCTTAATATATGACAACTTTCAGGTGACCTGATACCTTCTTTTCCGAAAGCGATTTTCTGTGTTCCCCGCTTAGCATGGCCAAGTACCTGCCTTAGGTGAGAGAACAGTAGTAATAATAATTCCCCAACTCTGGCCGGAGACCTCGAAGGCCCATTGCCGTCGGGGAGCCCTCTCCCGGTGCAACCCTCACTTACCCAGCAAGAAACCCACCCATCCTCCGAACAGGCCAATACCAGCTAAAGGCATCCCGAGCAGAGCTTCCATACTGTTAAGGAGCTGCTTTTCTGACCATGTTTCATGAACCAGAGATACTCATTTCTAAGTAAGGGAACCAACGTGAGAAGCGGTGCGAAGCTGTCCCGCAGGTGCACAGGTGTCAGGGCAAGCTCCTACTATACACGGCAAGAGGAGGACACACTCGCACGAGAACAGCAGCACTCGGACACCGAGTCAGCAAGGGTTCTAGCTTCCTCTGTTGAGAAGGCGGCTCTGCCCGGGGAGGACGCAAGACGGCAAGCGAAGCGTGAGCCTGAAAACGTCAGCAGATCTGCTGGGGGGCTGCACACCTACATTTCTCACGGGCTCACGCCCTCTCCGGGGCTGCCCCCGGTGTCGTCATCTGTATTTGTCGTACCGCTGTTGGAACGGGAGCTCAGACTCGTGAAGGTTAATGGACTGTCTCGTTTGGCAACGGTCATTCGCTCCCTATCCTCGGGCCCGCGCCGGAGAGGGAACGTCAGCATGAGCTCCTCGCTCTGCCCCGTGACCTCCACCAGCGTTCGGGGAAATCAACCTCCGTAAAGGTCGTGGGCCTGATGCTGTTTAGCTTTCCCATCTCCATGGTAACCTGCTCCCAGACCTCTTCTGAGGAGTGACTTCCAATTGCAGTAAATTGGAAGTGTATCTCTGACCTGTGAAATCCTGCTCATTAGAACTAAGGAAAGACCGGGAGACTCACAGTGAAGGAAATAAATAATGGTCACGTGGCAGGAAAGGTGGTTTGGTGGTGTTTTTTTTTTTTTTTGGCATTGTCTCCAAATTGTTTAACATTATTAATAGTAAAAAACAAAATCTGTCCTCAAATTTCTGTGTTAGACTACAGATAATACACCACGTTTTCTAAGACATGATTATTCTCAAAATGGACTCAAGGAAGGGGATCAAAACTATGTAATATTTTAGGACATGAAGTTCTCAGAGACATTATCAACAGGAGGTTGCGCAAACTTTTAAAAAATAGAGCACTTATTTTTTTGCAGTCCTTTGCATGTTAAAGTTTTTATTTAAATTCCAATTAACTTACCACGTAATATTAGTTTCAAGTGTATAATATAGTGATTCAACACTTCCATACAACACCCGTGCTCCTCCCAAGTGCCCTCCTCAGTCCCTGTCACCTGCTTCACCCATCCCCCATCCCCCATCCCCCTTAACCATCAGTTTGTTCTCTGTAATGAAGAGGCTGTTTCTTGGTTTGCTTTTTTCCCTGTGCTCATTTCTTTTGTTAAATTGCTACATGAGTGAAATCATATGGTACCTGTCTTTCTCTGACTTACTTCGCTAAGCATTATACTCTCTAGCTCCATCCATGTCCTTGCGCATGGCAAGATTTCATTCCTTTTTATGGCTGACAGTCCATTGTTATGTATACGCCACTGCTTCTTTATCCATTCGATGGACACCTGGGCTGTTTTCACAATGTGGCTATTGTGGATAATGCTGCTATAAACATCGGGGTGCATGTGTTCCTCTGAATTAGTATTTTTGTATTTTCTGGGTAAATTCCTAGTGGTGCAATTGCTGAATCACAGGATAGTTCTTTTTTTTTTTTTTTTTTTTAACGTGTTTATTTGAGAGAGAGTGAGTGTATGAGCAGGGGGGAGGGATAAAGGGAGAGGGAGAGGGACAAGCAGACTCCTGCTGAGCGGGGAGCCCAATATGGGGCTCAATCCCAGGACCTTGAGATCACAACTCGAGCTGAAGTCAGATGTTTAACCAACTGAGCCACCCACGTGTCCCTCATTGGGTAGTTCTATTTTTAACTTTTTGAGGAAACTTCAAGCTGTTTTCCAGAGTGGCTGTACCAGCTGGCATTCCCACCAACCATACAGGAGGGTTCCCCTTTCTCCACATCCTCACCAACACCTGCTGTTTCTTGTGTTGCTGATTTTAGCCATTCTGACAGGTGTGAGGTGATAGCTCATTGTAGTTTTGATTTGTGTTTCCCCGATGATGAGTAATGTTGAGCATCTTTTCACGTGTCTGTTGGCGATCGGTATGTCTTCTTTGGAAAAATGTTGATTCATGTCTTCTGCCCATTTTTTAATTGCATTATTTGTTTTTTGAGGGTTGAATTCTAGAAATTCTTTTTATATTCTGGCGACTACTAACCCTTAATCAGATATGTCATTTGCAAGTATCTTCTCCCATTCCGTAGGCTGCCTTTTAGTTTTATTGAATGTTTCTGTCCTATGCAGGAGCTTTTTATTTTGATAAAGTCCCAGTAGTTTATTTTTGCCTTTGTTTCCCCTGCCTCAGGAGCCATATCTAGAAGGAAGTTGCTCTGGCTGATGTCAAAGAAGTTACACAGCACTACTTTTAACATAGTTGGTATCTTGTTCAAGCGGGAAAAGAGCATGGTGTAGGGTGCCCTGGGTTTCCACAAAATACTCAGGCAATGGCCACGAACACGGAGGCCTTTAGAGAGACAGCACAAGAAAAGCGTGGCCGCCACTTTCAGCTACTTCAATGGGGAAACAGGGACTGAGCACTTTTGCCAGAAACACAGTCCTGGGCACAACGGACCGGCTGTTTGATCTTTGCAGATATGCGGTGGTTAAGATGAGAACTCAACCCAGTACAGGGGGTGCTCTGCCCCCGCCTCCCAGTTGGGAGAACTGGGTTCTCGCATCCCATTTCTCCTGAGCACGTATTTAAGAGTTAATTATCAAAATTGAGAATACTCCATGGCTTCTGCGACAGGGAAGAAACTAAAGATTTCACATATTTTAGAACCCTCAAATTGAAATCAATACACCTGTCTTCTAGCTGGAGCTCTTTTTGCCCAAAGTAACGGATGGACCCGGGGCTCGCCATGCCTCAGTCTCTCTCTACAAAACAGGTTAACAGCGTCAGTTCTGCGTACCTCTCAGGGTTATTCCTAAGATCCAGTCAGTCAGTTTATGTGAGGGTCCTTCGCCTGGGCACAGAACATGAGAACACACAGAGAAATCACCAAGGAGGTCTTATTGAAGCAGATTCGGATGTCACAGATCTGAGATGGGGCCCAAGACTGCATTTCTGGGGCACCTGGGTTAAGGATCCGACTCTTGGTTTCGGCTCAGGTCATCATCTCAGGGCTGTGGGATGGCGCTCCATATCGGGACCCATGCTCAGCAGAGAGTCTGCTTGAAGAGTCTCTCTCTCTCTCTGCCCCTTTCCCCCTCACATGCCTGCCCCTTCTCTCTCTCTCTCTCTCAGATAAATAATAAATCTTAAAAAAAAAAAGACTGCATTTCTAACAAACTTTCAAACTCCATGACAGTGGACCAGAATATATTCTCAAAAGGCCAAGATTCCTTAATAATATTTAAGAAGTATTTATATAGTGAATTTAGTTAAAAAATTGTCTTACTCGACGGGCACCTGGCTGGCTCAGAGAAGCATGTGACTCTTGATCTTGGGGTTATGAGTTCAAGCCCCGTATTGGGTGTAGAGATGAAATAAATAAAACTTTAAAAAAAAATTTTTTTTTTAAATTCTTACTAGGATTTTCTCCTCTGTAAAATGAATTATAGTGTCTTACCAGGGATGGATTCATGAATTCTTCCAAATACGCCCGACACAGTTTACGATCCCAGTCATCGGTGATATGGCCTCCATACATGATCTCACCGAAGAGGTAACGGAGGTCTTCCCATGGTACCTGCGAGGGATAGCACGCAAATGTTCATTGCCAGGCCCAGTGCATCTGCCTCAGAGAGGCCAGTTAGCAGTACACGCCTCTCTCCAAGCCCCTCTAACACCATGTTCCCCCAAATCCACATCAACAGGAGCATTTAAAAGAGGCTCAGAATGGTCTGGGCTTCTCCATAGAATTTCTGGACAGAATTATTTTCAGTGTGTTTTAGTACATTCGGTGAAAATTCACTAACACTGAACTTTGAATGCAGATTTTACAGCAATTTTTCCTAGAACATGCCATGCAGGGGAACTTTATAAACTCAAAATCTCAACCAAAAATCAAAAGAAGTATTATTTTGCAGGGCCTTTGAGGTATGTCATGTCTTTATGATCTAACAGCAGGGTTTATAATCTCATTTAGGCAAATAAAAAAAAAAAAAACCTTCTACAAGCTGAATTTGGGGTATATTTAGGATACCATCCACTTGCAAAAATCCAAGCAAACCGATCCCCTTGCTGCAGACTGATCTGAGGGCTTGGTTTATGGCCTGACTGGCCTCCTCCGTGACTGTTCTAAGGGTTCTAACAAATGACTGTACCAAGTGGTATTCCAGAAATAACGGCATCTCCTCTCTATTTGGCTTAGCGGATTTGCAGCCTCTCTCTGCTACCCTTTAGCTTCCTCTGGGTTTGCAAAACATGCCAGTCTGTGATGAAGCCTTTCTAGACAGGAACCTTTATACCCTCAGGGGCAGTAGATTGCCTCCCAACAGTTCAAGTAAAAACTTAATTATAGCCTTCCTTGGCTGCATGATGTGACAGAACAAGTAAAATTGCTTCAACTGTTCCAATGTACTGGTTACAAGTTTATTTGAATTTGAATAAATGAAACTCAACGAGGTCTTTCTTTTAAGCTGGTCTGAGGTGAGTGAGAAATGAGAGAGAACTGAGTGGACTGAAGCAGGCTCCCTGAACCACCCTCATGGACCGGACGGACGACAGAGACCTCTTCATTTCACTTCTCTGAGTGCCTCTTACTAAGACCTGCTGTACATTCTACCAGCAGGTACGTATTGCCCTCAAGATTTTCCTGAGCTAGGGCTCTATTCTTTTCAATAATCGACTCTCTTCCCCCAAATCCTGATCTCGGTTTTTTGAACATACACCTTCCTGAAAAGGACATTTTGTACCACCAGCCTCTGTGAACATAACCTAATTCCCAAATCCTGGTCACTGGCTTCACCATGTGTGGGGAATGACTTGGGTGTAGACATCTGAGAGAGGACAGAGTGTTCAAAACCGCGAGCTGCGTTGCTCCTGGAACACCAGAGGGGGCAGCAGCACACCACCATTCCCTTGGGCCACCGTGGGGTCACTGTGGGGTGGCCAAGGCCGGGGATGTGAGAGCCAGGGCCACACAGAGGAGTCCGCTCCTTTCTCCCCATCATTTCTAGCTCGGCTCTGTACAGGAGTCAGCTGAGATGGGATAAAAATCCTTGTCTCCGCCTCAGGGGACAGTCATGAAGGACTTGTATAAGAGGATTAAGTGGTCCACTTTACTTTCTACCCAGAACTATTATAATAGTCAATTTGACCTGCAATATTTTACACAAAATGTAAGATCAACTCAAAATATTATTTATTATGAAGATCAAAATATGCTCAAATTTTGTATATTTAAAAAAGGAGAGAGACGTGAGTGCCTGGGCGCCTCAGTCAGTTAATGTCTGCTTTCTGCTCAGATCATGATCCTGGAGTCCTGGGATCAAGTCCTGCACTGGGCTCCTTGCTCGGCAGGGAGTCTGCTTCTCCCTCTGCCCCTCACCCTGCTCGTGCTCTCACGCTCTCTCTCAAATAAATAAAAATTAAGAAAAAAAATTTTAAAAAATGATAGATGTGGAATGTTGATCATCATATACCATATTAAAGCCACTTTTTTTGGATACAACTTGCTCAAAATACGTTCCTTGGGAGAACACGCCCACGTCATATACTTAGTGTACATTTTCTGGTAGGTGTCACATCACCTTGGAAGCTTGGGAAAACTTACTTGGTAACAAAAACTGTAACCATGGTTACCAAAAGAACATAAAGCAACTCTCTACACACAGAAACACAGATGAGTCATTTTAAAGGCCCTTTACAGAAAGTGTGGCCCAGAGCATAACACCTGGTTTTGACAAATGTATCTCAATTTTAACAGATTTAACTGAATGGAAAAAGTTTCCTTTATGAAGACTAAGCCAGAAAATTCTTACAAATGGTTCTTCCTGTTTGAAATCCAATCATTAGGTTTCTAAGAGTTTTCACAAACGTTCTTGATGAAGCATTCCCATTCCCATCTGTAAAACACATTGTAGCTATGAGGTAAAATCATTCATCTACCTTTAACTTCCAATCAAGGGGAACATTACTGAGAAAGTCACAACAAGGTGGCATCCTTAATACATAATAATGACATATGCAGGAAATGCACCATTATTTATACATGTGACGCGCTGTAAATTGCTTCCATCATAAGAACTAATTGTAGTGATTATTAATGCAGTGTTATGAACTGTCAGAATTGCTGTATGTAATTACATTTGTGCAAATGCTTCATTACCTGCCTAATGAATCTGGCATATATGCACATGTAAACCACTGTTTTTGTTAACATAATGAAGGACATTTTTTTTTTCGCACTAAGCTGCTGATGTAGAACTGGTTTGACCTATCTTACGAAGTTCGAGCATCCGCTGCTGGAAAACCTTTGATCTAGTGTATTTTCACACTCGGCAGAAGACGCATGTACAGTGTCAGCTATTTCAGTAATAGCTTCGAAAGAGAAATTATGCTCCATTTGATAGTGGCCAGAGACTGACAGATTCAGTACACTCTTTGGAAGAGGTTATCTGACCACCGGCACTTACGTGAGGGTTTGCCTCTAAGTAGTTGTAGAGGACGTTGGCGCAAATGGTGAGGTCTCCAGGACCGAAGGGGTAGCTACGGCTCCAGCCTCGGGGGCCAAACCTCAGTCTCCCGGCCACACAAGCGTGGAAGTAGCACAGAGAAAAGAGGATGCTTTTAAACTCCTGCTCCTTGGAGCACACCTCAAGCGTATCCTAGGAGGAAAGGAAAATATTTGGTTACCCTTCTGCACGGTTTCCAAGGGCAAGGGTCTGCATGCTCAATGACCTTGCATCTAACTTTGAGAGAGATCTAGGACGGGGGTACCAGGCAGCTTTAAGCACGGCTGTCTATCCTATCGGCGCATAATAGGAGACTGACCACTCGGCGTTTTCTAGTCTGTTAATTTAAGAGGAATGCTTTCTCTATGCTTCAGTTATTTTACCGAATGCTTCTAAGTTCACTAGAAAATGACAAAATTCATTCTGAGCAGTGATGATCCCGCTTGACATCATTTTCCCCTGCAAAATTCTCCTTGAAAAATCTAGCTGACTGAAGGACACTGTCTTCGTTTCATCAGCGTAGCAGAATGCTACTTAACCCCCAGCCCTCCATTTCCTCTGGTTTCATAGTCATCCAGATCACCTGGGCACATGGCCACCCATCAAAAAACCATTTCCCATCCTCTCTCGAAGCCAGATGTGCCATATGACCAAGTTCTTGCTGAAAGAATTTGAGCAGAAGTAATGTGTACAATTTTCATGTCATTTACTTAAAAGGAAGTTGCTTGTCCGGGTCGTCACTCTTTTCCGTTCTCTGTAGGCTAGACGTGAGGATGACCAGACAACCACGGAAGCTGTGAGTGAGTTCCAGGGGAGACACCTACCAGCTTGCGCGTGTGGCTGAGCTCATGAAACAGAGCTCCCCCTTATATGTGAGAGAAGTCATCTTATTTGGATCACTGGAATTTCGTAGGGTACCTGAGCTAATATGATCACCCTGGCAAATGTTTCCTTCCAACGAACTTAAAGTAGAATTCATTGCAGGGTGGAGAGAACGGCATATGGAGGACTAGAAAACATACACCCTGTAGACTAGATCTGTAACATTTTCTTTTGAAACTGCAAAGGGAAAATTAAGTCCTGGAATGCTGGTATGGTTATGGCTCCCACAGCCATAAAATCAAAAGATGAACGACAGCCATCCAATCTCTGTCTTAAAGGTAGTAGTACTTTATTCTCAGATTTGGCAGTTCTGTGAGGCAAACGAGGACTACTTCAACTGATGTTGGGCAGTGGAGGAAGATAAGGCCACAGCTGTACCTTCTTGCCTTGTCCTTTAAAATGGCCCAATTATAGCCAGTCTACATTGAAAATGAATCTGACAACTTGGGCCATCTACCAAGTATATTTAGCACCTTTCAGGCGGGAGTTCAGATCTGGTCTTCTAGGAATCTTCTAGTTAAAGTCTAAACCAAACCAAGACTAGATTTGTTCTCTTGTTCTAAGACTAGAAGAAGCTTTTTAGATTCTTAGTGTATCACTTCCATCAGAATCCAGGGTTAGTACCAAATATAGTTCAAGAACTGGCCAGGCCATCCACAGTGTGGACTCGACTACATCACTAGGTCATTTGAAAGCACTAGGCCATTTCTAGGTAATTTATGAGGCTTGAAGATACACGATCATTAAACGTAACCTTTCCACAACTAAACATGAAATAAAAGATAAGCTCATGAAAGAAGAAAATAGAAAACATGAAATTGCAATTAATCTTGAAGACTATAAAAATATATTATCAATATATATAATTATATATATATATAATTATATATATATAATTATATGTAAGAAATTTCTGGGAGATGAAATAGAAATATCAAACTTTTACTTAGGAATTATGATCTAACAAATCACCTAATACCTCTCTGAATAACATATAGTCCACAGAAAACTAAGGTACTACAATAACTAAGTACATTAATTCCGTAAATATTTCATATAACTGATTTAGTTTTATCCTCAGCACTTAAAAAAGAAATTATACACCTTGGGCACCTGGATGGCATCCAACTCTTGATTTCAGCTCGAGGGTCATGATCTCAGGGTTGTGAGATGGAGCCCCACCACTGGGTTCCGTGCTGGGCATAGGAGCCTGCTTAAGATTCTCTCTCTCTCTCTCTTTCTCTCCCTCTGCCCCTCCCCCATCTGATCCCACCCTCAAAAAAATTAGAACTTAATGCCTCCCCCATCTGATCCCACCCTCAAAAAAATTAGAACTTAATGCCCATTGCATTACGCTCTGATAATATAAATGCCACTGAATCAAGCTTTTCTAATTATGGAAAAAGTATGAGTCTACCTAACATTCTACATTTCAGGTCAGTTGTATTTTTACAAACTGAAAGATGAGCAAATTACTATCAGAAAATACACAAACAGCACTGTGAACAGAGAACAGGCATCCACATTCACATAACAGTGTTGTATGCCCGTAGATACCAATTTTACATGCACGACTACCAATTATTTGTTTCTGCTGCAAATCTTACAGAAAAAGAAATCTAGGAGCGTCTGGGTGGCTCAGTCGGTTCAGCGTCCAACTTTTGATTTTGGCTGGGGTCATGATCTCAGGGTCGAGGAACAGGGCCCTGTGTTGGGCTCTGTGCTGACTGTAGGGCCAGCTTGAGATCCTCTCTCCCTTTGCCCCTTCCATGCCTCCCCTAGCATGTGCTCGCTCTCGCTCAAAAAAAAATCTGTATCTTATTTTAAAAATGTGGTTACTATCTGGGTATGAAAGGAGCCTAAACAGTAGCCCCTTATGCCACCTTCAAGAGGCAGGTGCTGAGCTGAAACACACAGGGAGACAGGACCCTGTAAGAAATGCTTCTTTACATCTCAATCACTTAATGATTGCATTTACATAAATATTCTGGAATGCTCAGGAAATAAAGGACTAATATTAAACTTGTTCATTATGAACACACATATCAAAGTTCAAAGGTAAATTCTGACTTGGGTGTAAACTTAAAAATACAGACTTAATTGAGTTGAATATTAAAGCGTGCAAAACAAAAACACCCCAAGAGAAGAGTTCATTTGTGCAGATCCCTTGGGTGCTTTTCTCATCTGAGGAGGGCGCCCAGACAACACGAGGGACTGGGACTTGTTTCCCTAACTCAGTTGAGTACCCGAGGTAGATGGCATTCACTACCCTTTGTCCGTGTCACAAGCCTCAGCTACATGAGACCACAGCAGCAACACGGAACACCCAGCATGATACAAGCAGCGTGGCAAAGTGGGAAGCCTGTGGTACAGATCAGCAAGTGCCAGTCCGAAAATGTCCTGTTGCTGACTTTTAGCTGGGCATATGGCTGCCCAAGATAAACTGGCTGTTCCCAGCCTCTCCTGCAGGTCGGTAACGCACTGTGACTACATAAAACCAGTGAGATGCAAGGAGAAGTATGATGTATTCACTTGTAGGAAGCATCTTTAAAAAAAAAAAAAAAAAAAAGCAAACACGTGCCCAGGGTCATCTTCTTTGTTCCTCTTTCATCCTACTGTCAGGAACATGGATGTGGGGGATGCCACCTGGGACCCTGGCAAGCCCATTCCAGAAACAGTGAACTGTAAAAGAACTAGACTGATGACAACTTCATGTGACACAGTGAGCTCTGAATGACCTACCTCCAGAGTTCTGATGTGGCAGAAATACTTCTTTAACCTTTTTCCAGCTACGGTTGTCTCATGCTTCCTTCACAGGTAGCCACGCATCATTCTAACTGGGAACGTACTCACAGATGACCATGGAGTACAGGTTAATACCCTTGAATTACATCGTCTGAACAAAACCGACATTTTATTTTCTAACATAAGGACAGGTCAACATTCATAGACTATTCTAAAATTTTTAGATTTTCTTTAGAGTTTTTGTTGGGTAGGTTTTGGTTGTAAGAGGTCTGATAGGAAATTTATTAAAGAAATAATTTTGATTATCCTTGCTTTTGCTACTTCTGATCAAAATTAGTCTTAATATTTCAGAGGATCCTTTCGACTAGATAAATACTTCCCCTTGAAGTACTTAAGAGTCTTTCCAATAGCTGTCATCTTCAGTTAATCTAGGTGGCTTTCCAGATAACAGTCAAAAGAATGGATATTTTCATGAATAAACTAGAACAGGGAAGGGATTCATGCTTACGCTTTGAGGGATCTGTTCATCCCTATCATGATATGCAACAAATTTTTTAACGTGCCTTTCCCTGGGGAGAGTGTCTGTAGTTTTATCAGATTATCAGAGAGGTCCTTACCCCAAAAAAGCTGAAGGACTATTGGGGTGAAGCATATTTGTTCATGACATGCTCACTTTTCACAAATACAGATAATTGTCCTATGGGGTTGGATAAATCCTATTTAAATAAATCAAGTTCCTGTTCTGTATTTACTTTGGGAAAGAGGTTGAGAATATCCTAAGTGGTCCGAAATTATCAACGGAGGGATTAAAAAAAAATACATGTCTGCCATGGTTCAAGAAAGAAAACATACGTGCAATTATGCAAAACATTCAAAGAGATTTCTTGAGTACTTTGTTTATACAGTCTCCCCTGTTTATATACCTGTTTATATAGGCTATAAATTAATTACTTAAGTAGGTAATTAACTGTATTCTTCAAAACTGTAATCGCAGGTGGCCTATTATTATAATTCCTTCATAATGTTGGCTTGAGTATTGGCCCAGAAGATACTAGTGAAGAATGATGATATTTCTAACAGGAGGTTTAATATTTATACCAAACCATTTACATTTCCTCTTCAGGGTCCATACTACTTCTCCTAATAATAATAATACCATTTCCTGGGGTGCCTGGGTGGCTCAGTTGGTGAAACATACTGCTGTCCATCTCGGCTGGGGTCATGATCTCAGGGTCATGAGGTGGAGCCCTGCGTGGGGCTCTGTGCTGGGCATGGAGCCTGCTTAAGATTCTCTCTCCCTCTCCCCCTCCCCCAACCCCTCCCATGTACACTCTCTCTCTCTAAAACAAACAAAATACCGTTTCCCAAGGATGTCTAAGAAATCAGAGGGAATGGCAACTCAGAGAAACAACAACAAAGGAAACTTGTTTGAAAGACTTGATTATGATTCAGATAGTTGGGATAATTTGCACAAGGAGAATAATAATAGGAGTATTTATGTTTGTATTATTTATTTTGCAAGGAAATGAAAGTATAAATAAGGTGGCAACATGGATATACTCGGAGAAGATGATTTAACTTTACTAACATCAAAAGCAGATCTAAAACTGAATATTATACTGGAACTCCTCCTCTGTCATTACTATTGTTGACGTCCTCAGTTAACAGCAACTGGACTAACAGTGGCTTCTTCTCTTCCTGTGGTAAGAGATACTGGTCGGCCATGTTTGTCTTCAATAAGCAGGGTCCTCAGAGAGGGATGTTATTGGTTCTCCTTAAACATGTGGCTGCAGTATTTTTTTTTTTAAGCTTTTATTTATTTGAGAGAGAGAGCATGTGTGTGAGTCCGAGTGAGGCGGATGAAGGGGGGGAGAGAGAATCTTAAGCAGACTCCGTGCCCAGCGCAGAGCCATGGGGCTCCATCTCACGACCCTGAGACCAGGACCTGAGCCGAAACCAAGAGTCAGATGCTTACCCAGAGCATGTGGCTGTAGTTTTAAGGCAAAAGATAGATTTTCTAGTCACTGGAATAGGGAACGACATGGGGATCCTTTCAAGAGATTAAACCACACACTGTGATTTCACCCCGTCCCTCTGCACGAGACGCATGCATAGCTAATGGCCCCGTGGTTTTGTGAGACGACCCTGACTTTGCCAGGCTTCTGCTTTCTTACCTGATCAAAGTTGTAGAGGGCGGCATGCAAATTGGCCAGCATTCCTGTGGGTGGTTCATTAGTAATTTTAATGGAATTTTCCAGGAGTCCTTGAGGGATGATGTGTTCATGTGGTGTAGGTGCAGACTCGGCACTCATGAAAACCCGGTAATCTCTGTGGCCTCCTTGGCTGAATTTTTCGAGGAGTTTCTCCAAGGTTCCTAGCCACTTGGCTACCAAATGGACATTCTGAAAAAAAACCAGTATGGCTTATAATTCTGGTGAAACTGAAGTACATTACTTAAATTATGGAATCACATTTTCCTATATATCAATGTGTAGAAAACTCAGAGAACCAGGATTTAATTTTTCCTGTATTATCACGTTGGGGAGCAAAACAAAGCACCAAAACATGACCACACGTGAACAAGTGTACGGTTCCAAACCACCACAGCTATCTTTGCATATCCAAATCTCCTCCCAACACACTTAGCCACCTGCCAATCACCTCTGAGATGGAGTTCCTGACACTTTTTTTTTTTTTTTAAAGATTTTATTTATGTGACAGACAGCCAGCGAAAGAGAGAACACAGCAGGGGAGTGGGAGGGAAAGAAGCAGGCTCCCAGCGGAGGAGCCTGATGTGGGACTCGATCCCGGAACACGGGGATCACGCCCTGAGCCGCAGGCAGATGCTTAACGACTGCGCTACCCAGGCGCCCCGACACTTTTCTTTGTTACAGTTCAAACTCATTTGTGGAGACTTGGCTGGTTAGTTTAATCAAGTGTAAAAACTAAAAGCCAGAAATGTACCTCATCACCCACTTCATTGTTTCTGATACCCACCTCGTCTACTCAACGCCTACTCATTGGTATATGAACTCCAAAGGATGTGAGGGCTGAATAGCTAGCCGAAAAAGAAATCACTCTTTGTTAAGATGCTCTGTGGATCCCTGACAGGTTCATTTCTTTAAACCCTAGAACTGTCAAAATCATGAAAGAAACAAATGTCACCACCATCACTTCTTGATTTTCAGTTTTATGATTCACAATTCTCCAACCCTCCAATCCTAAACGCCCATACAGTACATGGTAGTTGGCGTTGTGAGACAGGATGAAGGCCCTACCCTCACATGCTCTCTGGCTCTGGAGACGTCCTTAATATAGTGATTGCAACATCACGCCAGGAATATGTAGTTACTTCCAGCAAAAAAAAAATTTACTATTATAAAAGGTACAAAAACCCAAAGAATAAAGGCAAATAGGGAATGGAATGGTAATGTAGGTATCTCTCTTTGAAACAGTTCTAAGAGGATCTATGCCCATTTATTGTTCACATTATGAGGCTTTTTCTTCCTTTGGCAAATACTGAACATGGGTAGGTGTCATAGCTGAACTGTGTCCCCCCAAATTCAAATGTTGGAAGTCCTAACCCTTAGGACCTCAGAAAGTAATTGTATTTGGAATAGGTCTTCAAAAAGGTAATTAAGAGTAAATGCAACTATTAGAATGGGTCTTAATCCAATACGGCTTGCGTTCTTATAAGAGGAGATTAGGACGGACGGACATACACACAGAGGGGAGACCATGTGAAGACACAGGGAAGAGATAACCATCTACACACCAAGGAGAGAGGCTTCAGAAGAAACCAACCTTACTGACAACTTGATCTCAGACTTTTGGCCTCCAGAACTGTAAGAAATTGAATTTCTGTTGATGAAGCCACCTAATCTGTGATACTTTGGTATAACCCTGGCAACCTTCTACAGTCAAAAAGGGCTCTGAGTTTCCCACCCTCTGTGCTTGCTACTAGGTTATAGTGAAAGTACTTCTTCACCTAACAATGCCACACACACAAGCAAGCAGAAACAACCACAACAATAAAACCTATTTGGCAAGCTCAAATACAACCTCTCTATCTCATGGCCTACGAGACCTTACTCGAGAAGTTTACTTGAAACAAATGTAAGGATATTCTAGGCAGTGACCTTGGAGTCAAGGAACAGAAAAATCTCCAAGGGAGCCATCCCCGAACACAGGCACACTCTGGAGTCCAGCCTGGGAACCATGCTCGAGGGGCTTGGCTTTGACGTTGGCTGGATTCTTGAGCCCACTTGTCCAAGGGCAACAATGCCTGTGCACCATTTTTAGCTAATCCATGTATCTTGGAAACCACCTATTTTGCCTGTGAAAACAGATTTTTTAAATCCATTATGTCAATTCACAAAGCATCTGGTGTACATCTGAGACGCAGATAGGTGCCATCCTGCTACCTATGCACAGGTTTTCTTTGGCGCATGGGCTTCTAATAAGATGCTAACCATCCCCCGAAGGGCTCTATGACCACAGCAGCTGACACTGTGCAGTCCGGTTAAGAGCACAGTGGCACGAGCATACGTGTCACAGGCCTACGCTGATGTAATTTAATGTACGTTACAAACAACATAACAAGTTCCCATTAGGCTGGTCTTCCCTTTATTCAAAGTCCTGTTTCTCTTTTAAATGGCAAAGAGATACTAGAAACCTCCAGAAACTGAGGTCGTCTCTCCTAATTATTCTATGTGTGGCGAGGAATAGCTTAATAGTTATATTCTAAGTTACTGGCTTACTGCAAACAACAAAAACCAAAGGTCTAGGACAGACATCCCGAAGCAGACCCTTCACACGACAACGTCTTTTGAGATTTGTCTTTCATGGTAAAACTTACAAGTTGAAATCTGGGGGCAAACGGGGACTTAGCATTGATAGACAAATAACAACCATTTTACTCGGAATACTACGTTCTCTTGAGGATGACTATACCCCTCCTGCCCTCTCTCCAGTCTGAGCCGCTGGACACACGAGAATTCTCAAAGAACGTTCTTTTGCGGGAAGATCTCAGCATCTACCCAACTGTCACAGCAACGACAGCTGTCTCTGAAAAGAACAACCCCCCACCGTTACCGGTCTGCCTCGGGGAGCTCGGAGGGGAACGCGCGAGCCCGTGTCACCTGCTGAGGGACCAGCTGAGTGGCAGCTGTTGCTCTCCCAGGGGGTTTGGTTCTGCTCGGACTCTGAGCAGCTTCGTCATGAATCCGATTTTATTTTCGCGGAAATGCCGAATGCCTCAACCGTGGATGCTGGAGGCGCTGCCGGAGGCCAGAGCCATTTCTCCGTGTGAGGGTGGCCGCATGAGCTGGCAGGACAAAACACTCCACCTGCTGCCACACAGACCCGAACTCGAGGACCAGCTCTGCCGTGCCGCTGCTGTGTGGCCCCGAGGCTCTCCAGACCGCTCGGAGGCTCCCTTGCTTCATCTTATAACGGGAAGCCCACACCTGCCCCGGCAGCTTTGCCGTAGCCATCAGAGGTGACGTATCCCGTGAAGTGCCTCGTAAGGGGTCTGGCATACACGGGAACCGCTGGGCTCGCCGTGCTGCAGATCAAAAGGCCATGTCCAGCCCTGGTGAAAGAGCTAGCACGTCTTGCTGGGGGAGGAGTCAGTGTGGCTCCCAGATGCCCCCTAAAGCTTGCCTGGGTTCCACTAGCTCCTGGGCTCTTGCTCGAATCCCAGCCAAGACAGCCACTGGGGAGGACACTGGGTCAGAGTCACAGACCCACATCATGCTAGCCCTGGAAGGGATAAAGGGCTTATCTACTCCAATACCCTTAATTTACAAACAAAGGAAATGTAACACAGCTAGTTACGGGTAGAGTCAGAGTTGTATCAGGTAATACATGTAAAAATGCTCTGTCAACTTTAAAGCAACTTGCAGGGCGCCTGGGTGGCTCCGTCCATTAAGCGTCTGCCTTCAGCTCAGGTCATGATCCCAGGGTCCTGGGATTGAGTCCTGCATCAGGCTCCCTGCTCAGTGGGGAACATGTTTCTCCCTCTGCCTGCTGCTCCCCCTGCTTGTGCTCTCTCTCTCCTTCTCTGTCAAATAAATAAAATCTTAAAAAAAAAAAGCAACCTGCAAATATGAGATATTATGACAATGGCTTTGGCAATCTATACAAGCCTGTTTGTTTTCAAGCACTCTTAGAATCTTCCAGATATCTGTAGAATAAGGAGGTTCCCTCTAATACTTTTAATTTTAAAGCATAATGGCTAGAAAATCCCTCAAAAGATGATAGCCATCCTTGTCAGCTGAGTCCCTCACACCTTTGGAGGGGTCAGTAGTGCTGAGAGAACCCCGAGGACTCTGCACCTCACCATCTGTCACGAGGAAGGATCATTCCCATTGGCCTGGACCACTCAGCACCGTCCATCCGTGTGGTCAGTCCCAGTGTTTTCCAAGAAGACGCAATACTCACTTGGAGGATGACCCAGTGTCCTCCTTCGGCAGCTTTCTCCAGGGCCTTTTCTGCCACCGCTTCCTGACCTTGTCCTAAGGACACGTTGTGGAATTTTCCCGAGTCAATCGTAAACCCCAGTCTTTTGCCTGTGGGAACATAAGACATGATAAGAAGAGTGAATCAGGAGAGGTAAGAAGAGTCTGGAATATCGTGTCTCCTGGCCATCTGTGGTTACTGCTGCCACCTTCTAGGTCACTTTCCTGAAGAATCCAAACTCAACTTCTGTCTTTCAACAAGCAGCATTTGGAGCTCTCACCAGCTGCCTCCTGGGGAGCACGAGCAGAGCCTGTGGAAATAAGTTCCTCTGGTTTTATGGTAATGAAGCTTTTGACATTTTGATAGATGGCAAGTATTGTTATGGAGCTGTATTAACTCTTGCAGGAGTAGCAAAGCATTTCCCGCATAAAAAGGAGCAACATGTGGTAGCTATCACATCATTTCTTGAACAAATTGGCTCATTGGGTAAATGCAGAAGCTTCTCACCTTGTGGCCATGCTTGAATCGAGCACAGTCAGGTCACAGCTCTATTAACCTGGTGTTCTCGGCGCAGGCTGTGGGGAATAGTAATCCAAGGCACAAAGGGCCAGGGCCTCGCACAATCGAGCAGGCTGGCTCTAATGACCACTATTTAGTCACAGGGGGCACGAGATTACACTAGAATGGAGAAAATTGCCCTCTGGCCCTTATATAGTCAAAAGGTGGAAAACAGTACAAAAGAAACCTGCATTATGCCAACCAGAGGAATGTTCCGTTTGAACATTTCTCCAGACCACGGTGTTATTAGCCTTAAATTTTCCATATACTCCATCTCCCACAAATGAAAAAGAAAGAAGGAGGGAGAGGGAGGGAGAGAAAGTCACTCGCTGTGAACTGAGAGGAAGGTGGGGTGGGCGCTGGGCGAGAGGGAGGGCGGGAAGGCAAGCCTCCTGGCCCCTCACCAAGGATCTCCAGGTCTTTAAGGGTGTCCACCCCTGGAGACAGGATGAAGAAGATGGGCGTGGCCGGGCTGCTTTCTTCCAATGCTTTAACTAAATCCACTCTGGTCCTCCCCACGTACTTGGCACCGAGTTTTTCCTCCACAAAATTCCTATAAAAAAGGATAATGCCAAAGACATGATCAGTGCTCATGACCTTGAAAAGTGCCACAACTTGGATCAGCTTAAATCACAGGCACAGGAAGGAAGCAAACTACGTTCATTACGTGGGATGTTTTTGCGGAACAATACGAATTCTGCTAGATTTATGTATCAGTGCCCCTGAAATCCCTCCCTGCTTTAGAAGCTCTGAAAATCAGCAGCCTACATTCCATTCTGGGGGCTACTGAGACCCCCCTCTGAGCACCACCAGCTGCCTGCCTATGGCTTTGTATCCCCCAAATCTCCTGCCAGAGCCCCCATTACTTATTAACAGTTCATTAGATTTGCCACAGTGCAATTTTCCGGCCTGCTGGGTTTCTCATGAATATACAAATGCTTTTTGGGGTGTTTCTAATATAGGGAAGCTCAATTAGGCAGGGGTTATTTTCCCGCAGTATCAGATTTAGCAGAAAGTAAGTACTACTAAGCAGAATTAACTTGTAAAGTAGGGCGCACAGAGGCCTCTGCAAGGGGGGACATCAGTTGGACAGAGCGGAGGAAAAGGCTTGAGGTGTGTCACTGCTGTTGAATGAGGAGCAGAGAAGGAAGGAACTTGAGAACTCCTTGGTTGGTGAATTCAAATGAGAACACGACTTGCGTGAATTAAGCAGCATCATTACCATTTAGAAGCCGAAAGGGTAAAGAAAAAGGACATGCGGACCAAGACGCGGACAGGGGTTCCTGCTTTAAATTGCATTGGTTGTAAAGCTATAGGACTATTAGTGTCTCCATGAGAGGAATTCCTTTTTGTTTGATGTGCAAAATCTTCGGAGCCCAAATGCTACCACTAAATAAAAACAGTGGAAATTGCACTGGGATAATGCATGTTCCTGGCCTCTGAACTCTGCTGACACCCACCTCTCTGGCTTGAATATTTCCAGTGGCTCCCCCCCCCCCGCCCCCGCCGGCTCCCCTCCTAATGTCAGAAGCAAGGTTTTCAGGAAGGACGGGCTCAGCCGGACGACAGACCAGCACACTGGTTAGTGTTTGGCGAGTTTCAGCAACAGCACTCATGACAGTATCAAAATTTCAAGCAGCATCGTGGCTCATCAACAGGGACCACAAATGTCTCCACCAGCTGCTCCTCGCCCCTAAGACTAAGTCTCCTGAGACCAAAGTATTTCCAAAAATGCTAACAGCCCCACCTGAGAGCGTATGTCATTCTGTCGGGGCGCACTGCTCTCAAAATAATCAGCTTCTGTATCACACTTTTCTTCTTCCATTCTTGCGGCAACTTCTCTTTCTCTGGGCACTCGGATTCCGCCCACCTCCTCCACTGCTTGGCCGATCCTTCCACATCTCGGTCTAGGCCTCGAAATTCTTCTAGGAGGGCTACTGCCTGTCATAGCATGGGGCACAGATAGGAAGGGGGTAAACAGCTCAGAGTCTGAGACAGAGACTAGTGGAAGCATCGAGTCCTCTGTGAACATGCTGGGCTGGAGAGTCCTCATTCCTTGCCCGATGTACTCTACACCCTGTCCTGCCCGGCCAAGAGAGGGACCGCTGGGGATTCCTGGAGCTAAACTCCCCAGTTCTCTGGCCTGGTGGGGATCGGCCAAGACGAGGCACTGGCAAGAGACTGGAGGGCTGGAGGAGAGAGACGCAGGGGTATTTCTCCCTCAGCGCCTTCCCTGGGGTGACGTAGGTGGGCAGCGGCTGCGTTCACCCACGGAAGGCCACCGCTCCCACAGCTTGGCTCTCCCCTAACCTCATGTCTCTGCGGTTTCAGGAACTACTCCTTTAGTTTCGTTTCCCATCCCCATTCCTGGCTGATTCCCTTAGTCTTCTTCCCATACATTTCCCATGAAAATACACTCTTTGTTAAGCTTGTTTTTATCACCCCTTTGAATGGGTCATCTGTTTTCTGCTGAGACCCTGACTGATCAACAAGTGGACTTGAATTTATAATTCTACATAAGCTAATAAAAATTCTATTACAAATAAACCTAAATGTACTATAAAAATAAGGGATAATGGTTATTTTCAAGGGACAGAAAATTTCCTCCTTAGAAAAAGAATGCAGCAAACACCATACGTTTGTTAGCATACAACACGCCTCTTTAAGGAATTCCAAAGCCTAGGCCAATAAACTCTTAACAGTGGGATCTCCTGACAGAAAAATGAGGTAAGGATAGGTACCCGGGGTTGATGCATAACTTTTTTATCTACAACATTCCGGTCTGCTTAAGTACTTTATAATTAGAATAAACTACCGTGTTGTTATATAATTAAAAAACTTATTTGAAAAAAGTGGAGAAATATTATAAAAAAGAAAACAAACCTAATTTAGGTAAATTGACAAAAATGCTCATTTCTGTTCCTTGACTTTTACCAAAGTTCCTGCAGAATATACATATTTATTAACTTTTCTTTACTTCCAAATAAGAAATTAATCACTTTATACTTTCGTAATACAAAGATAAACTGAAGAATATCACATTATACAGTATATTTCTACAAACGAAATGGGATACATCACTTGTATTTTTAAAACATTTCTACATTTGCAAGATCTGATATTTGAAATAAGCTTTAGAAAGTGAAAAACCATCTTCCTCCCATACCTTGAGAGCACTCCATGACTGAGTAGTGAGGAAGTCGACAGGACTCGGGTAAGTGTGTTCAACTGTGAATCGAAGCAGGAAATCCAATTCAAGAGGGTCTATCTCTTTCTTTCTCAACAAAATCTTGAGGGTACATAAAATTGAAAATGGTCATTTAGTTTATAACAAAATCAGGACACAGGAGGTAGTCACCATGTAACAGGATTGAATAGGCAGAACCAAGTCTACAGACAATTCCCATAGATATCTATCTGTTCCGAAGCTAAAATAATAAATCTCAGATTATGCTCATGATCTCAAAACCCTGACTGAAAATCTAGTAACAAATAATTATGAAGACTTTCCCCCCCAGTTTTAACACACGCCTATTAGCAAATTATTTGAAATAAACATCCATCCTTTAGTCTTTTGCTGTTAGATCAAACTTGTCTTAAAACTGGTTACACAAATTGAGAAAGCCTCAGGTGGTAATGGACCAAATTACTAAACAAAAGGTAGAACTAGTATTATAATTTAGTCCTGATACAGAAATCACATCTAATAAACTATGAGATATATGAAAGATTTTTTTTAGAGAGGTGGGGGAGGGGCAGAAGGAGAGGGGGAGAGAGAATTTTGACGAGGGGCTCAGGCTTGAACTCACAATCCTGAGATCATGACCTGAGTTGAAATCAACAGTTGGATGCTTAACTGACTGAGCCACCCAGATGCCCTGAAAGATTTTTCTTAAATGTGAGATTATATTAAGAAAAATAAGAAATTGTTTTATAGATACAACTAAACAAACAGTGTAAACTGAAATAAACTTTAGATATCTGCATTAAAAAACTGATAAGTCCATAGAACATTTTGGGGTAGAAAGGGGGATGAAATATTCCTAACTTTCACATAAAAATTATAATACCATATAAAGTTAAACAGGTAAAATGTTTGAGTTTTATACTATTTTAAAACTTGAGGTATTTTCAAAATGCATTATGGGTGGTAACACATTAAAAGAGTATTTTATTTTACTAATTGATTTTTTCTTAATTCAATTTATTTCAACAAATAATTGCCATATATATATATGAAGCTTTGATTTACAAAAATTGTCAGGATTTGAGGTAAGCTATAATTTATCTCTGGCTTCCAAGGAGAAATTTTTTTTTTTTTTTTTAGACAGAGAGTGTGAGTGGTGGGGGAGTGGTTGGGGGAGGGAGGAGCAGAGGGACGGGGGAGAGAGAGAAAATCTCAAGCAGACTCCCTGCTGAGCACAGAGTCTGACTTGGGGCTCAATTTCACGACCCTGAGATGATGACCTGAGCCGAAATCTAGAGCTGGATGCCTAACGGACTGCATCACCCAGGCACCCCAAGGAGACAGTTTCAAATAGATGATGTGCCTATATGTGTGTACATGTCATATATTCTCAATCCTGGGTTTTTACTGTTAATGAATAATATGTATAAAAACAAAAATTTCATTTTGTAGTGTCTTGCTCCTATATCTCACATACATTATGAAGCACCTACACTTATATGTTCTTAAATAACCCAAAGGAATCTAACAAACACCGAAAATACTGAAAGTAATAGTTTGTCATTGTTAACAACAGGGCGAGGCACTTTGGAGCGTACGACACAGACCAGGCATTGACCTTCCATCAAGATTTGGGTTGATAGAAAAAGTTATACAGCAAACAAACTAATGAAAGGGCAACATGCTTATTTCAGGTAGGCATTCAGTCCTCAACGTTGTCTTCTTATCACGGGCATCTTTATTTAAAAACAATCTTTTGTGGGGGACCTGGGTGGTTCAGTTGGTTAAGCGTCTGACTCTTGATTTTGACTTGGGATGATCTCACGGCTGTGAGATCGAGCCCTGTGTCAGGCTCCCTGCTCAGTGGGGAGTCTGCTAGAGATCCTCTCTCCCTCTCCTTCTGCCCCTCCCCCAGCTCTCTCTCTCTCAAATAAAATCTTAAAAAAATATTCTGAAGTTCATATTAAAAAAAGAAAAAATAAAAGGATAGATCTCACTAAAGGTGGCAGCATGAAGCCTGGAGCTCTTTTACGCATTCACTGGTGTTTAAAGGGACAGAGAGACTCCTAGGACCATCCAGATCTGGACTCATAATTCTGATCTTAAAGAATCTGCCTGGGAGTCCCTGGGAGGCTCTGCACAGGACCTGAGAAGGGAAGAGGTGGTCTCACTAATCTGTTTTTCAAGGTGACAGCTAATGTGGTCACTTAAAGTGCAGACCCACCCAAACCAGAACCTCGGGACCTACTCCAAGGTTGTCACATGTCCAAGTTTACCCTGGGACATTCAAACTTAACTCATGCCACCAAGGGCTTCCAAGGAAGGTGTCATGTCTCCCTTCAGAGGAAGTAAAGCATATAATAAACAGATATATGGGACTTTGGCTCTGGGGATGCTTTCAAGTGACTGATTTCCTTACCTGAAAAGCCATCTGGGACAGGAAGGTGAGCTTGTCCCCTTCAAACAGCGCCCGGCTGGTATAGAGGAAGACGGCGTAGGTGATGTTCTCCATCAGGACTGAGACACGGCCCTGCACGTCCTCTACGGTGTCAGCCTGCTCAATTGCTCTGAGGAACAGCATGTTGAAAGCCTGGGGAATTTGAAGTGACTCGTAAAGGGTGGAAACCAATGCCTGATGTCTAGCTAGCCCCAGACACACGGTAAAAATGTGGAATCACTTTGTAAGTTTACCTTTATACGAAACTGCCAAACTGTTTTCCAAAATGGTTTTACCATTCTGCATTCCCATCAGCAACGTGAGAGTTGCGGTGCTGTAGCTGTGTTAATACTTGTTCCGGCCGGTCCTGTACAACCGTGGCTGTTCTTTCTGGTATGTAATGATACTTCATTCTGCTTTTACTTTGCATTTTTCTGTTGAATACTGAGCAGTTAAAAATGTGCTCATGGGCAGTACATGTAACTTAGCATAGGACAGGTCTGCTCAAATCTTTGAGTTCTTATTGAGTTGTACAAGTTCTTTATATATTCTGGTATAAGTTCATTATTAGATACAGGTATTGGAAGGAGATTTTAATAGTATGTGGCTTGTTTTTTCATTTTCTTAATGTCTTTTGAAGACCACACATTTTTAATTTGATAAGATTCAATTTATCATTTTCTTTCTATTGTTTCCTAAGTAATCTTTGCCTAACCTAAAGCCCAAAGATTCTCTCCCATTTATTTCCCCTAGAAACTTTATAGCTTTGCTTACTTATTTTGAGTTAATTTTGTATAAAGTATGACGTAATGGTTAAGCTTCATTTTTTTCTTTGTGGATATCCTGTTTTCTCAGCACCATTTGTTGTAAAAACTATCCCATCTTCATTATCTTGGTATCACTGCCTCAAATCAATTGATACATACATCTGTGGGACTACCCCTGGACTCTGTGTTATATATGTGTTTTTCTTTAGGCCAATTAGTATAGATTTATAATAAGTCCTGAAATCATGTACTATACATTTTCTAAATTTCTTGTTCTTCTTCAAAATTATTCAGTTATTTTAAATCCTTTGAATTTCTACACAAATTTTAGAACCACCTTGATAACTTCTATTTAAAAAGCCTTCAGAGATTTGACTGAGATAGAATTGAATCTATAGATCAATTGGAAAGAACTGGCATCTTAATAATATTGAGTGTTCTAATCCATAAACATGGTATACCTCTCCATGGTCTAGCTCAACAATGTTTTGTAGCTTTTAGCACATGGATCTTGTTTTGTTAAAATTATCCCTAAGAGTTTTTAATTTTGGAAGCTATTGTAAATAATAAGGAGTTAGTAGTTTTATTTTCCAATTGTTTGTACCTCATATATAAAAACAATCGATTTTGTATATTGACTTTATATCCTGCCATCTTGTTAAAAACTCATTCTTCAAAGTCCTAGTGGCTTTTTTGAGTAGATTTCTTAAGATTTTCTACATACATGATTAGGTCATTTGTGGGGGAAAAAAAAGACACTTTTATTCTTCTTTTTAAATGTCTGTGCCTTTTATTTTATTATTGCACTGGCAATAACCTGCAGGGCAGTTCTGAATAGAAGTGTTGAGAGAAGACATTGTTCCTGATCTTAGGGGAAAGGATTCAATTTTTCAACATTAAGTATAATATTACTGTAGATTTTTGTAGATGCCCTTTTTCACTTTGAGAAGTTACTCTATATTCTTAGTTTGCTCAGTTTTTTTTCTTTTTTTGACCAGGTGTTGAAATTTGTCAGATTCTTTGTCTGCATGAAGTGATCATATGGTTTTTCTCTTTTGTTCTATTCATAAGAAGACTTGCGTTATTTTTTAAATGTTTAACCAGCTTGCATTCCTGGCATAAATTCCACTTGGACATAATATATTGTTCTTTTTGTATGTGGCTGGATTCAATTTGCCAGTCTTTCCTTGAGTAGTTTGGCAACAGTGTTGACGAAGAGGTCTGCTCTGTGGTTTTCTTCTCTTGTAATGTCCTAGTCTGGTTTTCGTATTTGGGTAACGCTGGGTTGATATTACTGATTTAATTTTATTACTCTTTATACACTGTGGTTGTTCCAAAACGCAACCACTCTGTGCTTCTCAGAATTTCTGCACACCAGCTCCATACTACTAGAAACCTGCTAGTTATTCCTGACTCTTTTCATTATTGTCCATACCCAATCCATTTCCAAGGGCTGATTATTCTAGCTTCAAACCACAGGTGAAGTCTATCCACTTTTGAGTCTTCTGTCATCAGTTGTTTGCTTCAAATCTTTCAATGGCTCCTTTTTACAGACAAACTATAACCCCAAATCCCCCACCTGGCAACGAGGTCTCCCATGATCTACATTTTCCCACCTCTCCAGACTCCTGTCTTGTCATCTTCTCCCTCACTCATTAATTACCCTCCAGCCACATAGATTCACTCACCACCTGAAATCCCAAACTCTTTCATGTCCCACATCCTTGTTTTCTCCAAACACTCCATAGGTGGCTAAACTCTATAGGAATCAACTGTAAGTCACTTCCTCTGAGAGGTCTTCCCCGAACTAAAAGTGAAACAGTCTGTCCCATCCTTATTATTCTCTCTCATTGTACTTACCACTTTCATACCCACACACACACTCCTATGTATCTCCACTCATGTCTTTTTTTTTTTTGAAATTGTACACTCAGCACAACATCTGGCATGATGATTGATCTCAAAAGCTATTTGTTAAAAAACTGAGTGACAGAATGAATGAATACTGCCTACAGGCACAATGATGCAAAGTAAACAGCATGGCCTTTGGGATTACAACCATGAGTTCAAATCCTGCCTTTTATCATTATAATGTGAATTTTTGGGCAATTTATTTAAAATCTGAAGATGTTAGCTTTCTTTTCTTTTCTTTTTCAACAAAACAGGGATACAATAGTATATTAAGATGTTTCAGCCATAAGAATGAACCAAAGTATGAAAATGTCCAGTATGTAACAGAGTGACTTCATGAATATTTGTTCTCAATCTTTCTCCTGCTCTACCAAAACAGTATGAGAAATCTTTATATAAGACACCTACATTTTCGTGAAGAAAGTAAAGGAGCCTCAAGGAGAATTTCCTTATATATAATAAACTCAAGACTCGGTTTAAGAACAAAAACAAATGTATTATGATGCCACATAATTATCTTAAAGCCTTAATGAAAATTATAAATAAAAGTTCCTGAGAAAATGAGGATTTTTTTTTTTCTCACTAGATCCTTAGGACTCCTAACTGGATATACCGATTGCTTAAAAGTAAATTCTAAGCCTCCAGAAACAAGTTGAACTCACGAAACTTAAATTTTTTCTTAGCCTATTCAGCATTACCTTCAAAGAGAACTGATAGATGGGGTTAATTTTTCTGAGGTCATTAATAAGAAAATAAAGAAGAGATGCTCTCGCTGCCACTGGTCTGTAACATTCTCGGGCCTCATTGATTTTTCTTTCATTTTCTTTAGCTTCAATCACCTGTGGTGAGATCAAACAACGTAAGTAACTTAAAACTTACTCTTCCTATTCTTTATACTTACCCAACTGATGGAAGGGATGTATCTGAAATAAAAAATTATTTGCATTAAAAAAGATAACACGGATGGCATCTATGTGCTTCAGTTTTTCTAAAATGATTAGATTCATACTTTAAACCCCTTTTTTCATAAACAGAGTTTTCAGCGAGAACGGACATAATGCTAGTTGTTTTACACTTACAGATGAAACAAACGTGGTTGGTTTTGGTTTTACAGAATTTGTTCTGAGTAATGTCACCTTCCCCTGCGTCCTCTCTCTTTTTCAGGTTTAATAACCCAGCTATATCACCTCTCAGGGATAGCTCTTAAAAGTCTGCTGGGTCAATTCAATGCCGATAACTTTATTAGTCAACAAGGTATACAAAAGCAGCCAAGGTCAATAATATATCCAATAGCCACGCTTACTAAAAAGCCTTTATATCGAGACTCTCCTGACTGTCTGACTTTGTACCACATGATCCATATGCTCATATATTTCCATTTAGTTGACCTTAATGCATTAGCCCCTGGGTACATTCAGAGAGATAATGAAAACAACAATAATACCACCACCACTCATCAACCAACAGACTCATTTTTACTCAAGGCTCAAATATCTTCTTTTTTTTTTTTTTGAAATCTAGGACTACTGCTTGTCCCTACAGCTTTTAAAGATAACTTGTGTATAAAAGGAAATAAAATGTAGAACAGAGGGGTGAATCCCTACATAGCAATATACTAAGAAGATAGGAAGAGACATTTTAAGAGACAATTAGAAGCTAACTTCAAAGCTAAGACCTAATTTACTTAATTGCCCCAATCTTTACCATCTTAGGAGCTACCTAGAATTCATTTACTTAAAAGGATAGAGTAATTTGGGATTCCATTTCTTAGCTTAAATTAAGACAAACATATAGGATGTGTGGTGACACAGCCTCAATGGGGTAATTAATAGATTACTTAGTAATGAGGATATTCCAGAAAGGAAGTAAGGTTCCTCTCTTTCTGAAACAATGGAATTTTAAAGTTCATGGACACTTGTGTGAGTCCAAAGTACACATCATGCGTAAGGCATATTGGGACATATATGCTGGACATTCAGGAGGAAATCTACTCAATAAAAATTTTTACTGGCATTCAGGAAACATCATTGTTTCCCAGGGTGAATAATGCATCTGGGTACAGCAGGAGACTGTCCCTGGCTCAGTCTCCCCCCACTGAAGGCCTGTAAACAAAACGTCAGCTCTAAATATTTCTCTAAAAGGCACAACAGACGGGGAAGCCTGTGGTGGGACTGTAGGGTGTCAGTCGGCCAGAGCTGGACGCTAAGCCTTTTTAGATTTTAGACCATATAAGCCAGCAGGCTCCAATTTTCTTCTGATTTGGGCACTCAGAAAAAATAATAGCCTGACAGAGTCTCATGTGACTGAATGGATCTTTGCTGAATTAGGACAACCACAGGTTCCACCACGTCTGTCTCCATGCAGAGCCCTACACATTTTTAAGGGTAGTTTATTAAATGACCTGTAATCCACAACAAGTCAGGGCTCTTAGAGAAGCTGTCAAGTTTGATTACATTTTTATGCCAACCACTTGATTCGAAAGGAGCGCTGTGGCCCTCCGGGTGTCCTTTGCGCCTTCTTACCTTGCGCTCTATCTCTGCTGCGGTTGCTTTTGTCATCTCTAGTCTCTCCACCAGCTCGGTGTCATCTAGAAAGCTCCCCTCTGCTGCAGAAAGGCGCAGAAGGAGGTCGTCCTCCAGATACTTCAGCTCGATCTTAAAGTCATTTTGGTGCTTTGTCAAAACCAACTAACATAAACCAGGAAAAGTGTGAGAAATGGTGGTTCAATGCATGTTTGTAAGCAGTCTCTTTAATCACTGATTGCACGGAATCATATATAGTAAAACACACTGAAAATTAAAAACATACTCATCATCATCTTTAAAAAGTTTTTTAAAAATAAGTCAGAAAATATGTTAAGAACTGGTTGCAAGCCAGGGTCCAGAGAATGAATATTTGTCATAATCATTTAACATCGGGAACCGACAGGAAGAATCTGTTCTATAGGAAGGAACTTCTGGTTTCTGCTTTGTATCTACAGAGTTAGAAATCATCATTTCCATCCTCACAACAGAAAAAAGTGAATCCTCAACTCTTCTTACATCTGTTAAAGAACTGAGGTCATAGGGCCAACTGCTACTCTCAACACCAGAGAGGTGGGTGAATACAGACCGTCACAACTGCTGGCAAACATTCACAGTAGCCACTGGCTAATTGCTAGAGGCAGAGCTTGAGGGTTAAAAACCTCTGGGGGCCCAGTCTTAGGAAGCCCTTCATACTTTTGTGAATTAACGTCTAGGACACTTACTAGGTTCTCACAGCAAAGATCAGGGGGAAAAAAAAAAAAAACTCTTGCATTGGGCAGTGGAAGGGGGAAAACAACCATTTTGAAACATGTCCAGAGGAAAGCAACCATTTAAAATATGCAAGAGCTTTCTGTTCTCTTAACGAATGCTGCCCTCAAGGGAAATTATATTGTCAGAGCCTTACCTGACCTTAAGCAGGGGGATGACTGGGTAACTCAGCCTCCCCTAGATGTCCTTTCTCACATAGGGAAGATAAAAATAAATGATAAACTCTCCTGAAGTTCAAACCCCAGTAACTCAGGCCTATTAGAAAACCCTGAGATTTAATGATAGGACCATAGAAAACCTCCATCCAAAATACCTTACCATCCTACCACATCAACAGACTCCAGTATGATAACACTGGATTACAACAGAGAGTGCAAGGTACTGACTCTATTTAAGAAGGAGCTTCTAAGGAAGTCCAAAGACAAAGAGAGACAAAAACAGGGGTCTGGGAGGAAAGTGAAGCCTATACCACTTACCAGCTCCAGCAAACATGACACGCAGCCTAACTCCTAGCCACATAAGCATAAAACCTAACACTATCTATTTACCTCACTTCAAATTATCTAATACATCATATCCAGCTTTCAACAAAAAAGTACAAGGCACCCTGAAAGACAACACAGTCTGAAGAGATAAAGCAAAGCTCAGAACAAGACTCAGGAATGGCAGAGGTTTTGAAATTACCAGACTGGGAATTAAAATTAACTATGCTTAGTGTGCTAAGGGGCTCTAATAAAGTGGAAAACATGCAAGACTATATGGACAATTTAGGTAGAGAGACGGAAACTCTAAGAAAGGAAATGCTAGAAAGAAACACTATGAGGGAAATGAAGGATGACTTTGATGGGCTCCTTAGTAGGCTGCACACAATCAAGGGAATCCTCGGTCAACCCGAAGATAAGTCGCCGGAAACCTTTCAAAGTGAAAAGGAAAGAGAAAAGGAATGGGAAAGAAAGGGAAAGAATATCCAATAAATGTGGGAAAATTACAAAAAGTTTAACAGACACATCATGCGAATACCTGAAGGAGAAAAAGGAGAAGAAACATTGGATTTAATAATGGCTAAGAATTTTCCAAAATTAATGACATTCACCAAACCACAGATCCAGGAAGCTCACAGCATACTAAGCAGAGTAAGAAACAAACAAACAAACAACACACCTAAACATATCATATTCAACCTGCGGAAAATCAAATACAAAGAAAAGATCTTAGAAAAAGCTACAAGGAAAAAACAACAACAACAACAACCCACCTCACCCATAGAAGAAAGAGGACAAGAATGACACAGAACTTTTGGGAAACCAAGCAAGCAAGTAAAGAGTAACCATTTAAAATACTGAAGAAACAAACCAACAGTCTAGGATTCTATATCTTACCAAATCACTCCCCAAAAATGAAGTAAAAATAAAGACTCTTTCAGACACACAAAAACTGAAGGATTCTGTCACCAGGAGTTGTGTCTTATAAGAAATGTTAAGATTTTTTGTCACAGAGGAGAAAAAAATGATATAGGTCAGAAACTCAGATCTCCATAAAGAAAGGAAGAATGTCAGAGAAAGAATAAACACAGGTAACAATTTCTTACTCTTGACAGAACTGTTCAAAGTAATACAGACAACAATGCATGCAGATTATAACTTACGATAAATGAAATGAATGACAATAACGTTATAAGAAACCGGAAGGAGGAAATGAGAAAGCTTTTAAAAGATAACCCACACCCCAGGAAGCAGTATAATAATGTGACTTGAAAGTGGACTTAGGTTACTTGTAAATGTATATAGTAAATGCTGAAGAAACCACTACATGTTTTTAAAAATAAGTATAACGTGTATGCTGAGAAAGAACAGGCAATAGAATCCTATAAAATGCTCAGTTAAAACCAGAGAAAGCCTAAAGAAAGAAAAGGAAAAAAAAAGAGTAAGGAGGAGTGCAGTAAATAAAAAAAACGATGACAAACATGGTAGATTTTAATCCAACTGCATCAACAATGATCTCTTTGTGAATTTTCTAAACACATCAGTTAAAAAGATGGACACTGACACAGTGGATACAAAAACAAACAAACAAAAAACAAACAACCCCCCCCAAAACAAACAAAAAAAACCAAGACGCAACTGTCTGTTGTCTACAAGAAATCTACTTTCTCAAAGGCAAAGGGATGGAGAAAGATATACCATGTAACACTAAACAAAAGAAAGCTGAAGCAACTATATTAATTTCAGACAAAGCAGAGATGAAAACAAGGAAAGTTATCAGAAGCAAAAAGGGGAATTGCATAATGACAAGGGGGTCAATTATCTAAGAAAATTTAAGAATCCATAATGAGCATGTCTCTGACAACAGAGTGTCAAAATACATGGGGACAGAAACGGATAAAACTGGAAGAAGCAGACAAAGGCACAGGGCTGGAGAATTCAAAACTATCTACAGTTAATACATCCAGTGGGCAGACTCAGGACGATACAGTTGAACCAAACAGGACAATCACTGAATGTAACTGACATGTACGGAATACTTTCTCAATTAATAGCAGAGTATGCATTTTTTTCAAGCTCACATAGAATACTCACAAGATAAACCAAAGTCTGGGCCAGAAAACACACCTGAAAAAGTTAAAAAAAACCCCAGAAATACAAAGTATGCTTTCAAATCACAATGAAATTAAAGAAGGAATTGCTAATGGAAAGACAGCTGGAAAAATCCCTAAATATTGGGAGATTAAACAACACACTACTAAGTAACATATCGGTGCAAGAAAAAATCTCAAGAGAAATGATAAATATATTGAAATAAACAAAAATGAAAGTACAACTTAACAAAATGTGTGAGATGTAGCAAAAGCAGTGCTTGGAGGAAAATTTATAGCATTGAACACATGTATTAGAAAAGGAGGAAGATTCTAAAATTAATTATCTAAGCGTTCACCCTGAGAAACTAGTGAAAGAAGAGCAATATAAACAAAGAGCAAGGAAATGAAAATAAACAATAAAAATTAGAGCAGAAATCAATAAAATATAAAACAGGAAACCAATGCGGAAAAAATCATCAACCAAACATCGTTTCTATACAAAAATCAATACAATGTATAACCCTGTAGTTAGGCCAATCAAGACAAAAAAAAAAAAAAAAAAGGGAGAAAGCACAAATTACAATGTTAGTAATTTAAGAAGGGCCATCACTATTGATTCTGAGTTAAAGGACAATAAAAGACTATGATGAACAATGGTATGCCCATTAATTTGATAATTTAGATGCAGTAGACCAATTCCTTGAAAGACACATCTACCAAAAACTCATACAAGGAAAACTACATAATCTGAATAGGCCTACGTCTAATTAAAAAATTGAATTGACAATAATCTTCCAAAAAAGAAAGCAACTGGCCCAGATGATTTTGCTGATGAGTTTGCCAAAGGTTTAAAGAAGAAATGCTATCAATTCTCTACAACTTCTTCCAGAAAATAGAAGCAAAGGGACTACTTCCTAATCAATTTTATGAGGTCAGCATTAGCTTAATATCAAAACCAGATAAAGCCATTACAGAAAAATCCCAAAACTATATACCGATATCTTTCATGAGCATAGATATAAAAATCCTCAAAATACGAGCAAATAAAATCAAACACATGTGTGAAAATAATTATATACCATACTAAGTAGGATTTATTCCAAGTATGCAAGTCTGATTCAACATTGACAAGTAATGTAATTCATCTCATCAAAAGGCTGAAGAAAAAGCTTATGATATACCAATAGATGAAGAAAAAACATCTGAAAAAATCTAACATTCATTTATGATAAGAACTCTCAGCAAACTAGAAATATAGGAGAACTTCAACTTGATAGAGAACATCTGAAAATGAAACGTCTAGCTAATATCCCACTTAATGGTGAAAAGCTACATGCTTTCCCCCCAAAACTGGAAATACGACATGAATATTTCCTTTCACCACTTCTATTCAACACTGTACTGGAAGTCTTAATGAATGTGGCAAGACAGGAAACATAAATAAAAGGTACACAGAAAGGGAAGGCAGAAATACAGAGTCTTTGTTCACATATGGCATGGTTGTCTTTATAGAAATTCCTGAAGAATCAACAAAAGGACTCCTAACTAATAAGAGATCATAACAAAGCTGCAAGATACAAGGTTAATATACAAAATTCAATTGCTTTTCTATACACTAGCAATGAACAAATGGAATTTGATATTTATAGTACATTTACATTAGCACCAAAAAACTGAAGTGCTTAGGTGTAAATCTAAGAAACTATATTGAAGGTTTATACGAAGAATTCTACCACATTCTGATAAAAGCAATCAAAGATCTTAAAATGTAGAAAGAATCCATATTCATGACAGGAAAACTCAGCACTGTTAAGGTATCACATCTTCCTTTCTGTGATTCAACATGCTGCCAATCAAAATTCCAGCACGTTATTTTGCAAATATTGACAACCTGATCCTAGAGTTTACATGGAAAGGCTTAAGATCCAGAATAGCCAACAGTCGGCATACAGAAGAAGTTGAAAGGTTGACAAAATCCAACTCAAAGCCTGGCTATAAAGCTCCCACAAATAAGAAAGGTACAGTATTCACAAAATAGACGATAGATCCACTTTCACCATAATCAAAAGTTTTTTTTTCCAAAGATTTTATTTATTTATTTGACAGAGACAGAGACAGCCAGCGAGAGGGAACACGAGCAGGGGGAGTGGGAGAGGAAGAAGCAGGCTCATAGCGGAGGAGCCTGATGTGGGGCTCGATCCCATAACGCCGGGATCACGCCCTGAGCTGAAGGCAGACGCTTAACCGCTGTGCCACCCAGGCGCCCCCATAATCAAAAGTTTTTATACTTCAGAAGACACCATCAACAAAGTGAAGGCAACCCACAGAATGGGAGAAAATATTTGTAATATTATATGTCCAATAAGAGTATAACACTCAAAATATGTAAAGAACTCCTACAACAATAAAAATAACCCAATTTTTAAAATGGGCAAAGGATTTGAAACAGCTGTTTCTCTAAAGATGACATATAAAAGGCCAATAAATATATAAAAAGATGCTTAAACTCATTAGTCTGGAGGGAAAAGAAAATAAAACCATAGTGAGATACCGCTTCATACCCACTACTATGGCTATTATCAAAAAGAGAGACAAGTATTGGTGAGGATGTGAAGAAATGGGTCCTTTCTACACAGTTGGTAGAAATGTAAAATGGTGCAGTTGCTTTGAAAACAGTCCGGCAGTTCCTCAAATATTAAACACAGAGTTACTGTATGACCCAGCAATTCTGCTCCTAGCTACATACCGAAGAGAAATGAAAAATATATGTCCACGCAACTTACAGTGAACATCCAGAGAAGCACTGAACGTCACAGCCAAAAAGGAGGAATGACCTGAATGTCCATCAACTGATGAGGGCATAAGTGAAATAAGGTATGTAATATTTCAAAGAGAATATTATTCAGCCCTAAAAAATGAAGAACTGATACATGCTACAATATGGATGCGCCTTAAAAACATTATGCTAAGTGAGAGAAGCCAGGTACAAAGGCCAGATATTTTAAGATTCCATTTATATGATATGTCCAGAACAGGCAAATCTAAAGGGATAGAAAGTAGATTAATGATTGCTAGGAGCTCAGTGGGCCCGGACGCTGGAGAGTAATAGCCAATAAGCATGGATTTTCTTTTAGAGGTGCTTGCTGAAAATGTTGTAAAATTGATACTTTGTGAATGACCTAAAAACACTGAATTATACAACAAAAAGGGTATGTGAATGATATCCCAAACTTATAAAAAAACAGGGAGAAATATTACTATGTCTTAATGAACGACGATGAAAGGACATGTTTTACTAAAGCAGAACAGTATTTTAAATAAATTTTATTTTTATATTGCAAAAAGGAAGGATAACATTAGGAGAAACTGAGGTTGGGTTAGTGATGTAGGGGAGCTCTGTAGTACCTTGCAATTTCTCTGTAAATAAATCTGAAATTACTCCAGAGTAAGTTAACATTTATTTTAAAAGCTTGCTTCAGATAAAAAAAATAGGGGGAGAGAGGCAAAATGTTGCTAATTACTGAAGCTAAATGATGATCGCATGGAAACTTAGAACTATTTAACGTTCCTATGTTTGAAAAATTTCTCTATCAAAAATAAAACCAAAAAAATTAACTGAACTGTTAAGGCTTCTGGAAAAAAGAAAAACACGTGTACATAAATTACCACAAGACTATTTTCTTATATGGTCATATGGTGTTTCGAATATGGACACGTTCCCTGTCCAACTTGGCAGTGATGTACCGAGCAGCCTGCGGTCCTCTAAACCCTGGCCGTGGACCACTCATCGCTGGCAGCTTGCGATGCCACCGCATGGGAGCGTGCCCGCGAGGAGACCGGAGGGCACCGTGCCCACTCGCACTCCGCCTCCATCCCAGGGCTGTCTCTGCCCCGCTTGCGGACTGGTGGCAGAGGTAAATCCAAGGGAAAGCCATCTCCAGTGGACTCTGAACATGCCTCAGAGTCCCTTGCAGGGCCAGGTAACACAGGCTGCTGGGCCTGCCCCCAGAAGGTCACATTTAGCGGGATCTGGTCTGTGGCCCAAGATTTTGCATTTAAGGTTCCCAGCTGATGGTGATGTGCTAGGAACCACCATCCGAGAACGACTGGTTTAGATCAGGAGTGTTGAACACTTTCCATTAAAGGCGAGATGGTCAGTATTTTTGGTTTTGCAGGCCATACAATCCCTGCGGCAACTCATCCCTGTCAGTGACTTCCTTCTACATTTTCAGGCTTCCTCTGTTGTTTGGGGGGCTTTTCTCGTGTGCGTGTGTTTGTATTCAAACCTCATTTTAATTATTTTTTTTTAATCATTGTACTTAAAGTCATACATTTTCCTTTAAATGCTAGCCATCACCAGCTATGAGCCCCTGAAGTTTTCCAGTCTTATTCCTTATTCCAATACTCTTTTTTGTTCTTTTGCCTTGGTGGACTCAGACTATTATCACTGAACCTACCAGGACATATTCCTCCTTCTCTGCTTCTGTTTTCCATGACTCCCATGTCTCCTTGCTTGTCCTTGTCACCTCCATCAAACCACACCTAGAGCTAGCCCATCTCCTACAGGGGCACAAGGCTAACGACCCGCTTTCAGAGGAGTGCCCCTGAATTGTTAACTGTTCACATACATGCTCGTTTTTCTCAATTAGATTGTAAACCCCAGGTGGGCAAGAATCCTATCTTATACTCCTGGGTCTAAGCACTCTAACCTGGGCAAAGCAGATACTGAGTAAGGGTTGATGGCAGATTTCGTAATTTTTACCTTAAGTTTCTCCAGATCTGGCCTTTCAATACTGACCACCTCTGCCAGGAGCTGGGCTTCTAGACCATCTTCTGTGACCGTGAAATTGAGGAGGGTTGTCTGAGCTTGCAATTCCGGCTTATAGTGAGGATTTGCCAGCTTTGTGTGAAGGATAAGGCGAAAGTTCTTGTTAAATTCACATTCTTTGTCTCCAATCCTGATGTATCTAAAGGAGGCACAGCACAAACATTCAGATTCCCACGATCCATAAATGGTATTTAGGCGGCATTCCATTTCCTCTATTCTGATAATGTATCTAGGCTGTAAGACCAGGTAATTCAGGATTTTTCAGCTACTCTGTCTCCCTAAAGTACAGAAGAAATAGGAATTATCCACTAAACTTCTATAGGATTGTTTACATGCAAAATGGTGATAACGGGTACTCATCCTGTAATGTCACCATAACAAGAAAATGTAACACTTCATATGAAAGTACAAACATTAGCTTCTATTATACTTCCTATGATTTACCTTCTATTAAGCATTGTTATTTTTTATTTTTTTAAGATTTTATTTATTTATTTGTCAGAAAGAGAGAGCGCAAGCAGGGGGAACGGCAGGCAGAGGGAGAAGCAGGCTTCCTGCTGAGCAAGGAGCCCAATGTGGGACTGGATCCCAGGACCCTGGGATCCTGACCTGAGCCGAAGGCAGACGCTTAACCGACTGAGCCACCCAGTCTCCCCAAAACATTGCTTTTCTGAAAGGATGAGTATGTGTTTGCATATATTTGTGTGTGTATTAAGTGTATATACACTTAAAATTCATATACATGTTAAAAACACACATACACTTTAAATCACCACTTCCGTATTTTTGGTACTGCCTCACAAGCAAAGTTCAAGCAGCCTCCTGTGTGGAATGCATGGCGGTGGGATCTCGACAACCATGCTTCTGTCCTATATCCCTATACCCTCGGTCACAGGGACGAGAAGTGGGCACTTCAAAATACTCTAATCTGAGTGAGTTTTCCTGGGGCTTGGGATCGGAACAAGGAGATGGGAGAGCTGGAAATGGAACGTTTAGGCTCATGCTGACGTCACCCTTTCCTCCTGGTAAGCCACGCAGCAGAGAAAGACATTCCTGATTTCCCCAGAGAAGTCAACCAATATTGAGGGTGAAGAGTCATACAAAGGGAGCAGGTTCTGGACATTAAGGGCTTCCAGGTCCCAGGTTCCTTGAAGCCTGGCTGCCTTTTTAACACAGTTGCTATGACGCCCTGCGGCCTTGTGACACAGGCTTTGCTTGGCTTAACCTGGATGGAGGTGGTTTCTGTACTGCAGGCAAAGCTCTGAGTGAATGCAGCCTGGGGGGGAGGGCCTGATTGTTTTCTACCTCAGATACTGGGTCTGACTTGTAAGGACCTCATCACCCAGGCTCTGTTGCCCTCTGGGTTCTGGAAGGACTTTGGCCAATGAAAGCACTAGCAAGATGAGGCAGTCCAGGAGAGGGAGGTCAAGGCAGATCCTCCCTGCCTCAGGGCCATGGTCTGGTGGAGGCTGTGTCCTGCCATGACCATATTCCAGGTTCGGGACGGGCCCTTCCCACAGCTCCACTCACAGGACCAAGTAACACCTTAGGGCCTAGAGGTGGTAATGGCTTCCTGCTGTTGGAAATCCTTGGCTGCCTGGAGTCTTCTCCTGGGTTCCTTTACACGTCCCTCTGAACGTTCTTTCTGTCAACACTCTGTTAATTCTATTAAAAAAATGTCCAGCCTCCTTTGTGGTCTTTTTTTTTTTTTTTCTTTTTTCTGCCAGGAACCTGCTATGAGGATTCGTTAGAGGGGTTTTTAAATTCATGCAACAGACAAATGACAAATACTGAAATTTTTCAAACTCTTCCATCAAAGAGGTCTGAACTGCACAGGAGGAAAAGTACATGTAAAAAGCCCAGGAGTGAACCTGAGACAAAGCATCTTCTCAGTCTCCTATTTTATATTAAATATAAACTTTTGCATTCTTCCACAGTCAGTGTATAAGGTATTTTAATTGTAGAGGTATCCTAATGATGACAGAATGTTCTCCAAAGGCCATATGATTTTTCAGGTAAATACAGTATTTAAAAAAAAATACGACTTATCTCACTGACTTACAGGCAAAATGTGATTCCATTAAATTTATCAAATTTGGAAAATTGGATGAATTCAAAAGAAGAACACTGAATAACAAGTTCAGCATTCATACAACATTCCTTTTTATGAAAAGGTCACAATAGTTGCAACAACTTCTTTTAAACTTGAAGAGAGATGCCCCAAATCCGTGATGTGGCAATATTTTAGGTGGCTGCCGGTGGATGTTTCATAATTTTATCTCGCTCTGAGGAAAGGGCTTCTGAACCACTGGCCATTTTATCTGACTATGAAGAACTTCGTAAAGCAATTGTAGTGTGTAATGATTATTTAAATACTCAGTTTTCTTAAATCGCTAAAGCTTTCATCACAGAATCCCTCTAAATCACTAAAGCTTTAGTCACTACAGCTAAGAGTCTCAAAAGACAGATGAGACTCATTACCTTTTCATCCAACTCTCAAATTTTGTTTGCATTGTAATGATCTTATATTTGCAACAAAAACTTTTGCAGTTTTTGATCAAGGGTCTAAGCCTGAAAAAGATCTGCCAAACTAACACTGTTGGAGACATGCTTTATTAAGTTGAATGGTCAATCCATTCGTGTGACCTAGTTTTGGGTTGTTTTTACTGTGTCAAGGCTTCCTACTCTTTAATATTTTTTTTCTAGAAGGAGAAAGACCAATTTAGGTAGCAACTTTCTTCTAAGCCAGTATGAATTTGTAAATATGCTTCACTTAAAAAAAATATATATATATAGGGGCACCTGGGTGGCTCAGTCGGTTAAGCAGCAGACTTTGGCTCAGGTCATGATCTCAGGGTCCTGGGATGGAGCCCCCTCTTCTTGTGTGGGGGTCCCTGCTCAGCAGGGAGTTGGTTTCTCCCTCTCCTTCTGCCCCTCCCTCTGCTCATGCTCGCTCTCTCTCAAATAAATAAAATCTTCTTAAATAATTAAAAAAATAAAAAAAAGTAAAAAAAGAGTATTTACATCATTGTTAAAGGGAAACACTGAGGGAAAAAAAAAGATGAATGAATCACAGGCCAAATGTTATAAATGAACTAGAGAGCAGCTGTTGGTGTATTCAATGAGCACAGTGGCCCTGAGCCCTTGTTTCACAGGTCATGGAAATGACACCATCTGTTCACATGTTTGCAAATATTTCCAGCTGATATCATGCTCATTAAAATCATCATGTACCTTATTGATAATTTCTTCAGTTCTTTGTTTTTATAGAAAAACATGTTACAACCAAACATTCATTCACTCAAAGAGCAGTGACTGAACACCCACACCACGCCAGGCTGTCGGAGTCTTGTAGGCACGGGGCACATAACGGGCACAGTCTCTGCTCTCACAAACAGTATCACTTAACTCTCTCATAATAGGCATTGTGACTATAAAATCTTACTTACTGATACAGCCATTCTTCTGTTTAGTCTGTTCAATAAACGAAAACATATGAACTGCCTACAACATGACAGTCATAGCAAGATCAAAGATCTGCCTCTATTAAAAGGTAGGCAAAGAATGCAAATAGACATCTCTCCAAAGAATATATACGCATGGCCAATAAGCATCTGAAAAGACGTTCAACACCCTGAGTCATCAAGGAAATGCAAACGAAAGCCCCAGTGAGGTGCCACTTCACATCCACTAGATGGCTGGACTAAAACAAACAAAACCCCACAGACCGTAGGTAACAAGCGTTGACGAAGAGAGAGAGAAATCAGGAACGTAAAATGGTACAACCACTTCAGAAAGCAGTTTGAGTTTCTCACAAAGAAAGATGCCCTCGTCGCCTAAGACCATCCCGTGACCTGCCTCTCCTGGCTGACCCAGCTCTTGACGGCGACATAATCAACTACGCCTTCTTTCGGAGCATCACCAAATTTCTCCCACTACTTGAGCTTCTCTTTCCAAGGGCTTCCAAAATTAATCAAAGGTAGCTCTGGGAAAGATCGTTCCTTGCTAGCACTATCCACTGACTGGCTTTTAGAGGAACTTTCAACAGTGAAAGTTTCATGTAATGACTGTGCCTGGGCTTCTCACACGTAAGCGATACCAAAGCTGATACTCATTTCTATCACCCCAGTGATAAAATCCAAACTTTAACTTCTGGTATGTCTTGCAATCTTGTGATTACTGCTCCATCTTGGTTTGAATTCCTTCCTCCTCAGAGCAGCATCTCAGAAATGCTATGTCTGTCACCACCTTTCACGACTTCAGATTCAATTTTCCTTATTTTGCTTATGAATTTCTACTGGATTTGAGTTCATTCCTCATAAACTTCCTGTTTTAATCGCTAACCTATATCCCCACATGAAAAGAAAATGCAAATATTTTTACCACTTAAAAATGTGCATTTTAATGAAAAACACTGAATGAACCAACTTCACAGTTTTCCTCATTGTTGTCCACAGGGACAGCTCAGTATGGCCGGCTGAGGGACTGAGGTAAGAAGTTTAATTTCGAGGTCTGTATGTGAGGGTGTGTGTGTGTGTGTGTGTGTGTGGACATGTGAGAATCAGAACAAGCCCCACAAGATGACTAACTTACTTCTGGAAGTCCTAGCTGCTCAAGCCTGAGGGAGAAATCTCTCTAGAGAGGGGGTTGGAGAACTATTTCTATAAAAGGCCAGAGAGAATCAATACTTCAGGTTTTGTGGGCCGCATACATCTTTCCCAAATATTCTTCTTTGCTGACAACCCTTTAAAAACCATTCTTAGCTCACGGGTTGCATCAGGACAGGTTGTTCGCATATTGCCCTCTAGAAAATCACGCGGTTAGTGGTATGGATGTAATCTCCTTGCAAGGAAACAGCAGCTAATCACACTCGATTTCCTAGTATCACCAACCTATAATTTTTCCAATCAGCCACTACACATAACATTGCTCCCCTCCCTCGGCTTTCAACAGAAAAAAGTGTGAGACTGGCCAATATGAAGCATGAGGTTTGAAAAACTTGGCTTCTGGGTGTAGGTGACAAACGTTTTACACTGGTTAAATACTTCACAAATACCTGAGTTAACGCAATGCTCCGTACAAGGTCTCAGAGACGACTCTGTGGCTCCCAATTTCCCTTGCACACCTCCCTTCTACACCTGCATGTACCCTAAGTGTTCACATACCTTAGTTTAAGAGTCAGAGATCTATCTGCTTGAGGGACGGGTTTGATTTTCTCAGTGAAGAGACAGTTAATAGGATGTCTGCCTATAAGTTTGGGTTTTACATTTTGTTTGGAAACCTTATTTCATAGGTTCAAATTTCCCAGGGATAGTAAATTATCCTCAATTGGGGTGTTTATGATCTATGAAAGGCAAAAACTGCATAATGACTCAATGGGTTTTATCATTGCTGCTAGGTTAATTTTTGGTTAATCTCCTATCTGGGAAAAGTAAACAGACTGCTAGTGCTCTCTCATGATTTGAAGGTTCCAAAAAACAACGGAGTTAACCAGAGGGGTGGGAAAAGCAAACAATCACTTTGTTGTTTCTGTGAAAGACATGAGTCCGGAGGTTATGACCTCTAGAATACAGCAGGCAGTGACTCTTGAACTTGAACTCCAATGAGAAGCAATAGCAGGTGTGAAGAACAACATAAAACTTGCAAGTGTGGCTATTATCTTAAAGCGGTAGTTCTTAACCCATTTTCTGACCCCATGCCCCCTATGAGCAGAACTTACCCCTGACACTATCCCAGTGAGAGTCAAGTGGGGCAGGAATCTCCGAAGCTGGGGTGGCGTTGCTCACAGAGGGTTTTTTCATCTCTCCAAGGGAGTGACCAATTCCTGTCCCTTTTTCTAAATGCCTGGTGTGGAGGTTAGAGGCCGATTATCTGACCCAGATCAGAAATAAAATTATTTTCCCCAGTACAAACACTACGGTTTTACTGGATAGGACATAGGGTGAATCAAAAACATTGTTTCACCTGGCAGACTTGCAGTTTTAGAGCAGGAAGGGCCCCTGGAGATCATTCGACTGATTCCCTTTTATGGACCCAAAGAGTTTATGACTTGTCCAAGGTCACAGAGCTTAGTGGCAGAGCTGGGACTAGAACCTGGGTCTCTAGACTCCTAGTATAAAGTTCATTTCACTGCATCACACTGCAGGTTAACGTGCTCTGTTTGATGGTGACAGCTTGAGACCCCAGCCTCCATCTACCTGTCTGACCGTCAATCACAAGAGGGTACTGAGAGAATATGACTCACTCAGTACAATCTATGGCCACTATCGAAAATAAGATACAGACACAGCCCAGAGAACATGCCCTGCTGATCTTTGCTTCGAATTTCTGTCCCTGTTTATGAAGGAGAAAAGCACTGATTATTGAGGTGTCTAGGTCTAACCAAGGAGCTGAATTTCTGGTAGCTATTTTCATTAAATGAATTTACTTATAAAATCTTAAAAATAAATCACTCAACATACAGAAAAATTTTCTTTCGTCTGGCTTTAAGGGGAAAAAAAGAGTCTTTTAAATATGCTGAAATGCTTACTAGTTAGTTGAATAAATCATTGTATAAAAGGCCATCATCTACAAATTATTAACTCAGTTTTCCTGTAGGTCAAGTTTACATAAAAATCAGGTACTTTGGGAATTTCAAAATTCTTTCAGAGTTTATTCAAAATCCAGCCGAAAGGTGTTTTGGGATGAAAAGAGTCCTAATTTCTTCAATCACAGAAGGTCATTACTACTGTAGAGAACTGACAGACATAAATAACATGGAAATGAATCCCCGGCTCATAGTCACAGCCCTCCTGTGACAGACTCGGGGAAACATGTCTCCAGCTATCAAATCGACCCGACCATCAGAATCTCTGTGAGTTGAGGAGCCATTATGGCAACATAGTCAAGATGAGAATCTCAAGTTGGGGATTATAACCTGGATATCTTGGATCTAACATATCTATGTGGAAACTGAGGACGTATCTTTCAGTTTTGTTGGAACTGTTCTCAAGATTTAGCATAGCTGCTGCTGAAAATGCCATCAGTCCTGGATCATAAAAACCTCAACGACTTTCTCCAGTGATTAGATATTCTGAGTACATGAACAAACACCATCATTACTCTTTATTGCCATCTAAAACAAAACTTGGAAAAGCAGCGTATCCAATTTAGAACAAGGACCCGCGGCGGGAGGACAATGTTTTAAGAAAGATTTGCAAAACCTGTCTCACAATGCCGCGGAGAGAAAAATTTCCTACCATACCGTATTGGCACACTGAAGGTCCTTACTCTAAGAGGATCAGGCAATTCAGAAAGCTCACACGTTCCCTGGACTGGAGGAATTCTCTAGGCATCTCACCAGGGCCTGCTTGTCAAGGTAAAGAGATCGCAGGTGGGTTCTGAGATAAGAAAATAACACAGTCGCACTCCTTGGGGAAAAAACACACTCAGGAAAAGAAAAGGAAAAAAACAAACTTTTCAATGGACATCTAAAAGCCTTACTGCATGTCCTGCTGCTTAAAATTAAACACTTCTCGATGAGGCTTGGGAGCTCCAATGGCTCAGGCTGGGAGCTCGGTGGCCGTGTTACTTAGCAACCCCAGTAGGGGAGGGGAGCCGCGGAGTTGGTCAAACCCTGCTCCTGGGGAAAGGTCTGGGCTGAAAGCAGCAGAGCTGGCAAGACAGCCCAGGAAAAGGAGGAAAGAAGTCCTGAATAGAAATGAGTTAATTGTCTTGCTGCTTCATATAGTTAATATAACCAACAGGTCCTTCTCAGATAAAAGCAAACTTCAATTAAAAAAACAAAGACTGGTGTTGCAGGGACTCCAGGTACCCTCGCACAGAAAGAAAAAAGGAAGCTAAAAAAGAAAATCCTAGCAGATTACTTCCCTTCTGAGAAACAGAATATGTACACATTTTACATATATTATGTTAAATATGATGACATATATGTATCTTGAGATCTACTTCATATTTAAATATTATAATGTAGCATGAAAAAAATTCTGGTTCCGTTTGCATTTTTTTAAAAAAGGAAATTTGCTTTTTTAAAAAAGTAAAGATTCTTTATCAGTGACCTGTTTGGAATTTGCCTTCACATCAAGTCAAAAACCTACAGCCCAAGATGACTAGGAGTGTGTGTACCATCCACAGCATGTTATTTTTTTTAAAATCTTTTAAAATTTATTTGAGAGAGAGAGAGAGAATAAGCATGAGTGGGAGAGGGAGAGCAGGCTGAGCAGGGAGCCTGGCAGCGGGGCTTGATCCCAGGACCCCAGGATCGTGACCCGAGCTAAAGGCAAACGCTTAACTGACTGAACCACGCAGGGGCCCCTGAATGTTATTCTTTTATTTTTTCTTTCTTTCTTCTTTTCAAAGCTTTGTTGTCTTTTTTTTTTAATTTGAAAAGCCATGTCCTTTAGTGTCATCAATTTTTACAAATATTCAGAAGGGACTTCAAAAATACTAGCTTTCATATATGATTTGTTATTCTTAAAAAAAAAATCTTGACCGAATTTAGGAATAGAAAGGTCTTTTCTGTAACTAAACTTTATGTTGAAATTAGAAATTAGGAGAGACTAGAATGCTGAATTCTACTATATGAGGGTATGAATTGACTTGAAAATAAAGCAGTTCCTATACACAAGGGTTATAATGAGAGAACTATGTACCTCCTGAGTTTATTTAAAAACCAGAAGCCCCCAGCTCAAGACGGCACATTTTATTACAGTGTGGGATTTAATTTAACATGGTTCTCTATCTTAAGTCTGACCCAAGACCTCAACAATTTAAATAGATCTAACATCAACTATAATACAATCACGTAGCTTCAACTCCAAGGGTAACAACATAATACTGAATAAATTGAAAACTTGCTAACTGCAAACAATTCCCCCTGTTAATCTTAGTAGCACTTTTAGGAAACACATTCATGGTAAATCTCTGTTAAATATCTTTCACTGTATTATTTCTGTAAAATAAATTTATAATTGTATAGTTAATATTTCTGTTAGTTTTAAGTTTCTATGACACGCTACTTAAGGACTAGAATTAAAAGGACAATTACACGAAAAATATAGGGAAAGTATAAAATGTCTTTTTATATATATAAGCATATTTATATGCTCAGAAACAATCTGAAACACATCTGACAGTAAGGTTACTCCAGCTAAGATTAAAGTTAAAAAATTACTTCAATAATATTTGGGGGGATTTGGAAGATTAAAGAGAGAGAATTTTATGAAGATGCTTCACGGATCAGCAACTTCTCTAATATGTAAGCCAGTAAATTTGCTTTGGAAAAAGTACATGTTGATAAATCTTTCCGGATATGGTTTCTGTCGATTGATATGATAAGATGTATTTTAGTTAAAATTAGGATTGTCTGGAGTTTGGTGGATTTAATTATTTGTAATTACCCAGCTGTTGTCAGCCTGTGGCCATTTTATGACAGTGGTATCTACTATGTGGGTCAGGTTCAACTGTATATCTTCTCAAACACAGATTTAATGTGCTATTGACGAAACCATTACTAGAACCAAATTAAAGTCTGGGCTGATGTATTGGTCCATGGGGACCTGTCAGACATGAAAGGAGTAATTAGTATTCATTACTTCATACTCCACAACATTCCAGTTATTAATGAACTTCAACTTTTGGACTATGCTATATCTATCACAAGCATCTTCTCAGACATTCATTATTAGGAAGAATAAACTAATATTGGTTAAAAAAAAAAAGCTCCTAAAACAAACAGAACTAAGATAAACAACAACACTATCAATGCCAGAAAACTCTGTGAGGGATGTGACTTTCAAGAGGATGCAAATGTTATCCCACCTGTGCAGGAGGAATAGGACGCAGCGAGGACACGCTGCGTGAACACACCGGCGTTGCAGTCCCTGGGGGTTGTGCCCCCTTCTTTTCACTGTTTTCAATGCTACCTTGTCTTTACAATACAAAGGGAAACATCTGCAGTCACAAAGGTGATGGCATGGACGGAACGACATAGAAATGTAAAGACAGAAGGGAATAGGAAAAAAAAATCAAGTAAAATGTTCATTGTTGACATGAGAATAGGATGTCCATTAGAAAATTTATAACCATGTAGGTCACCTTGGGACGTGATCAAAGTAAAGTCAAAATTTTTCTTCCTTTTCTGATATTGCAAACGGGTATCTCTATTATTAAAGCCCAATTGACCTTTTTCTGTTAGTGTTCTTTTCCAGTGTCTTCTTTTTATTTACTTCATCAGAAGAAAAAGAATTCTTACCTCGACCAATTTAATTTTGCATATCCCTTTCTAGTTTGCATATGTGTGGATTTTGAAAAATTTTCTTTCTTTTTTTTTTTAGAGTTACATGAAGTCACAAGGAAGCATTTGCTTTGTTGAAACAGACATTTTGTCAGGTAGAAATAATACTTTCACTAAAATATCAAACATTATTCCAAAGTACTTTTAAAGCTCTTGTAAACAAAACTAGTATCAAATTGTGGAGTGTCCTCAACTTTTTCCATTAAAAAATAATAGGTGGCAAAAAAAAAAAAAAAGGGAAGTAGAAAAGTTCCTCCTAGGAAGAGGCAGATAATAGTACTGAATACACGACTTGTCTGTATTCCAGAAATGCAGGGCATGAGTCCCTAACTTGGCTCTCTGAAAGCCTCCGTAGTGGTGAGCATGTGAGTTTGTACTTACACTTCGGAAAACACTCTAGCATCATGTTTCAAAGCTGATTGTGCACACCCTCGACAACCTAACTCTTGTACTCCACGATACAAACTCTGAGGACCTCCTGCTGTGTGCCCCGTGGACGCACATACGCATGTTCAGGGTATTAATATGAAGAACAGCCTGGCTCCTAATAACCGAAATGTCCTTCAATAACAGTATTAAATAAATTGAGGAACAGTTACACCACGGAATACTACGATGATGAAAATGAAACAATTAGAGCTAGAAACAAGAATATGGGTAAGTCTTAGATATGAAACAGAAAATTCGAGTCCCTTTATATACACAATGAGGACACTTTTGTAAAGCTCCAACTCAAACAAAAATAAATGAAAGTACTTTAAGTAAAGTTCTGAAATGATAACAAAGTTTAGAATACTACCTTCGGGAGAGGTGACCCAATGGGGAATGAGAGGAGCAAAAACGTAGCTTCAAGAACATTGGTAATCTTTCGGTTCATAGTGTGAATGGAAGATATACATATAATTTATTATTATGCGTTATAACTTTCACATATTATGTACTATATATGTACTGGCATTAAATAATACAATTTAAATGACCAAAACTCTCTCCTGTTCTTAGGAGTCAACTTAAAACATCAAAAGATATGACTGATTCCTTGGTCACACATCCCATATCCAAAAAACCGATGTCCTCCTTCAGAATCTCTGGCTTAGCATCTGATTCATGCCCCCAGTCACCCGCATACTGTACTTATCACTGGTTCAAGATTCCAGGGAAATAATGTACTTTGACTACCTATTTGTATTATGTTGTATTTTTTTCACCTCACCGGGTAAGAAAACGTAAACACAAATGGCCTGAGCTTTACCCCAAATCACCAAACTAGAGGTTAGGGGACCAAGATTTGAAACAAATTTCATCTTCCTTCTTCTACCCCAGTGTTAATAACAACCACACGCTAGTGCAAAACCCAACTTAGAGCCTTGAAGTCTCTCTCGAAAACGCTCACGAGCTAGTTCAAGACCATGGACTGGTCATTGTATTTACTTTCTGTCCCATGCCAAGTCCTATGGAAAAGATGGAAAAATAGATGTTCAAAAAAAGAATAAATTCAAAATCACGTTGGAAAGAGAACAATGAGTGGAAGCAAAAAAAAAAATGAGGAATGAAAGAAACTGATGGAAAATGTCATGGAAAACATTAGCAAAAGTTAACAATAAACACTCCTTGGAAGGCTAATAAACATATCCTTATTAACAATCAAGGAAATATAAAACAAAGCAGCAAGAAGATAAGGATGCTGTTATCTGATGTTCCTATTGGCTCTCGCTCATGATACCTTATTTCATATGTTCTGTGATTTTTGCCTGCGAACTCATATTCCTTGAAATTATATATTGTACAATCCCTCTGAGGTCTGGGTTTATGTACATAATTACAGACAGGATTTTTGTGTCTGCCCAGTACATTGGGGTGTGACCAATCCAGCACTGCTTAAAATAAGTAATTGGTTTGAGGTTTTTAGGTCATCTAAGTAAAAATTTGTCTTAAACATTTATAAGAGAGACAGTTTCTGATTAGGAACTCTCAGGGGACATTTTCCCACCTCTTCTCAGTGCCAAGGTACAGAAAGGAAAGCACTCCTTTCTGCAGGGCTGAGTTTGGTTTAATTTTTGACAAATTTACCCTTAAACTGAAGGTATGGCCCCTTGAGGTTCTAGCATTACGCAGTGATCTCTAGGCAGACTTCACACCCTCACCTGCCTTGGTCCAGGCTCTAGGCATCCATCACAACAGAAATCCAGGGTCATCAGGTTTTAGCAGGTGCCCTCGAGAAGAAAACCTTTGGTGTTCCTTGTCTATCCAATTCCTGCTTTGGTGTTCCTTGTCTATCCAATTCCTGCTTTTTGGTTGCACTTTGTCAACCAAGTGCCAGGAAGTGTGAATATTTTAACATATTTAGTTGTTTTTCAGCATTCACACATCTAATCTGCCATAATGCCTGAAATAAAAGTCTATGTTTTGATTATTTTTACTTTGGTTAATCATCTTTTTTAAAGATACAGATGTTTCTTATCCATAGAGAACTTGCAATCTAATACAGATATAGGACTGAACAATAAATAAACATATCATAAGAGGGACAGATAAAGGCAGAATGTCACAGTACAGAAAGGACTATGGGTGGGAGACAAAGTGGAAACTTAATATTCCCATTTAAATAATTAAATAGCAGTTGAATTCTGAATTAAGTGAATTTGGGATTTGTAGAAAGACAAGGTAAGTAAAATAGTGTATCATAGGAGGGGGGCAAACTCTGTGTGAATGAAGGGAATAAGAATTATCAAATAGATAAAGCATTTTATGGGCCTCAGAGAAGAGCTTCATTTCAATTTAATGTAACAGGTAACAGAGGATTCTTAATGGGTTCTTCAATAGGCCAGCAATAGAAGCAACATTAGGACAAGATTATTTTAACCACTCTCTGGGTTGGAAAGGAGTGAGCAGAGAGAGAATGTAAAGACATTACTTCATTCAGCATAAAGAAATGAAAAGTCTGAACTACACCGTAAGATGTAGAGTAAAAAAAAAAAAAAAAGGGAGAAGAAGAAACATGGATTCCAAACATTGATGAGAAAATAAACAAGGTTTAGGGTAAAAAAGATTAGGGAGAGTTACGATGGTCAAGTAGCATTCATAGGAATTCTACTGAAAGGCAGTAGTGCCTATTTATTTGGAAAAACTTGTTAAGACATTGTTTCCACATATGTATTAAACTGCACATGGTCATAGGGTATTCAAGAGAACATTTCGGTCCTCCTTTAGTCCCCATTTTTCTCGTCTGTGAAGTGGGTGTGACCTCTGATCTTCTGATTGTAGAACATGTGTCTACATAATCACACCTACGGGGGCCCCTGGGTGGTTCTGTTGGTTACGGGTCCGACTCTTGGTTTCAGCTCAGGCCATGATCTCAAGGGTCTTGGGATCAAGTCTGCATTAGGGACTTGACTCCCAGCTCAGTGGGGAGTTGGCTTGAAGATTCTCTCCCTCTGCTCTTCCCCTGTTCACACGTGTGCTCTCTCTCTCAAGAATAAAAAAAAAATTAAAAAAAGTCACATCTACCATGCTGGTCTAACTACCTCTCCATGGAGATATTCCACGATCTTCATAGTCAGTCAAGATATCCTTATCAAGCTCCATAATCACATGTCCACTGGCTTCTTAGACTTCCTTTCTGAGAATCTTAAAGTAGCACCTTCATCTTTGAAAGTCTAATAAGTGAAATCATTACATCTTTCCCTACACTTACTCCCATTGCTGTACCACAACTTGCCATAAATCACACCATCACTTACCCTGGCAGAAGACTGGAAATCACCTTTGAACCTTCCTTTTTTCCCCTATCAACAAAATCCCATTAATGACCAAGAACTGATGAAATTAACTCCTTGAGGGACGCCTGGGTGGCTCAGTCGGTTGAGTGTCTGCCTTCAGCTCAGGTCATGATCCCTGAGTCCTGGGACTGAGTCCCGCACTGGGCTCCTTGCTTGGCAGGGAGTCTCCTTCTCCCTCTGCCTGTCACTCTCCCTGTCGTGTGCTCTCTCACTCTCTCTCTCTGGCAAATAAATAAATCTTAAAAAAAAAAAAAAAAAAAAGAAATGGGGCGCCTGGGTGGCTCAGTCATTAAGCGTCTGCCTTCGGCTCAGGGCGTGATCCTGGAGTTCTGGGATTGAGCCCCACATCGGGCTCTTCTGCTAGGAGCCTGCTTCTTCTTCTCCCACTCCCCCTGCTTGTGTTTCCTCTCTCGCTGGCTGTCTCTCTGTCAAGTGAATAAATAAAATCTTAAAAAAAAAAAAAAGAAATTAACTCCTTGAGAATTCTTTCATTTGTCCTCTCCTGTCTCTCTAGTATCACTGCCTTAGGTTAGGGTTGTATCATGTCTCAGCTGGATGACTGGGATTGTTTGCTAATTAGATCCTGGCCCCATGGACCACGGTCCATGTCCCTTCAGTCAATACTTTACAATGCCAACAGCATGTCCTTTCAGAAACAAATCTGATTACATCACTCCTAGCTTGCTTAAGAGTCTTCACTAGCTTCCCCACTGACATGCTCATGATTTTCGAGTGAAACTATGGAGACTCCAGATTTGTTACTCCAGGAAGGCAAGGTCCTTTGGTTAAGAACCATTGCTGTTGTCAACTAATGTTACTGATAGGAATGGGCCCCTTTGGTGTGTTTGGGGAAAAGAAAAAGAATTATCACCCTATAGGAAAAGGCCAACTCAGAAGTCATCTGTGGGTACCCAGGACATCCACACTCTGGGGGTCCTGCTTCACCAGGCCTTACTGTCCTTTATTCCTTCCAACACAAGCCTCTCCACTGATGTGGATCTGATTTGCAGTCCTGCCCGAAGCTGTCGGGCTGGTTTATGTTCTGCTATTTGATATTAGTTCTCTCGTTCCAAAATTCTCTTCTCCCCCTTGTCTATCTGACAAATGTCCACTCATCTTTCCAGACTCATATTAAATGTCAATGTAGTCACATGTCATTTTTTCCACAAAGCCTTTCCAAGTCTCCACTCTGGCAACGATGAATCCCTGCCATGTATACGTCTATGGCCACACCAACGGCCGGTCTTCCTTCTGCTGTTCACACGTCTGCCTTTCCCCGAAGGAAATGGAGCTTCCTTAAGGGCCGGCTCTCTACCTTATCATACTTTAGATCTGTGGCCCCCAGTCCAGCGCCTGGTCTAACAGGGCTCAGAGAAGTTGTATTAGTGACCGATACAACACGTAAGGAGTCCACCAGCCCTCATCCTCTGGAAAGAGATACTAAAAATATCTGCAAGGGAGAGGGAAGTAGAAAAACTGGAGATACAGGTATGATTTTACACTGTAAAAGTCCCTGTTCGCACATGTAAGAGTTTAGGAACTAGGATTGTTAACGCAGTAACTGCATGTGATAAACACCATTTGTTACGTTCTTACGTATCGTTGTAAATTCTCTTGGTCTTTAAAAAAAAAAACGCTGGAATGATAAGATCAGTTCTATAAAACCTAAAAATAGTACATATTCAGGAAATAATATAATTTGGAATAAGCTGTTCTAGACTGTGATAAAGCCTTGATGCTCTATGTAAAATCATTTGTTTCTGAAATATAAAACTTCTGGGATTCACAATAATATGTTACTATAGCCATCATGAAGAAAAATCATGGCTCAAATTTATTAGTCCCTGGAAAACTTAAATTTATATATATATATATATAATTATATTTATTTTACTTATATTCATTATATTACTTATATATTTAAGTATATAATACAATTATATATTTATTTTCTATTTATTATATTTATATTATGTATTACTAATATATAAATATACATATAATACATAAAATATAAATAAAATATGTAAAATTATTTATAATTATATTTATTTTATTTATTACATTATATTTGTTTTATATATTTACCTTGTTTATATTATATATTACTTATATATTCAAAAACATATATAATATATAAAATATAAATAAAATATACAAAATCACATATTACATTTATAATATATTTAAAAGATATAAATATATATAGAGAGAGAGAGAGAAAGGGAGAGAGAGAGAAAATCACCAAATTTTTTATACCTAAATTGTGTTATTAAAGGTCCAAGTTAATGCTAGAGAATGTGTATTTCACTGACAAAAAATTTTAGGTCTTTCTAATAGAGTCAGAACCTTAATAACAAAGATTTCACTTCAGTGACATTCAAGATTTTACACTATATTTTTAACACATCAGACACAGCCACAATTATATTTATGTCAGAGTTGCAGTTTGTCAAGTAGCTTATTAAATTTTTCTAAATGCATGGCTGGGTAAATTTTGGCTTATTAAACAATTATAAGTTGTCAGTCACTGTAAATGGATTTACTTGTATAATAAATACTATACTAATCCGTTAGGGACTATTTAAAAAACAGAAGTTAGTTATCCTTAAGTAGACCTATTTCCACTTAAAATTGACCAGAATAAACTGGTGACTGTTAACTTTGAGGCAGAGACTGGGTGTCAAAGAAGGGTGCTGGAGAAATTTTGAAATCCTATTTCTTTGGAAAAAAAAAAACATGTAAGAAGAGAAGGAAACCCAGTGAATTAAGTCTAGGGAGTGCTGGTTTCATGTGTGAAGAGGCACAGGGAGCGTATGGAATGCCACGACCCCCGTGAGCCCACAAAGGCTCCGTCAGAGACATACATGCTGCACGTGGCCTTTCACACATTGATAGAAAGTGCTATCATGACTCCTTGGAAATGGCTTCCCTGCCCCTGGGAGAATGTCCTGGAGAGTCGGGTGTCCAGGGGGATGGCAGCTATCCGGAACATCACACGGAGCTCACGGGGCATGTTTTTAGCTGTTGGTGGCACCGCTGCTGGTATGGGAATGATTTTAGGGGTCCACTAATGAATTTTTTAAAAAACATATATTATATACATATTAAAAGCATATTAGAAAAAAGAGAACTGGCACAGGAAACCCCTCGTTCTGTGGATGTCATTACTTTGGATGAAGCTGAGTTAAGCCAAAAACTGAGTGGACTTAGAACTGTTCTGAAGAAAAATATTAAGTATATAAGATACAAAGTTAGGTAAACACACTAAAGGTGTTTTGCGAAGTCTTAAACTTCTCTGGTACAAACTGATAAAGGAACAACTACTCACAGATTTGTGACAATGCATTTTTTGGTTTATAAATCAGGGATTGGATAACATGGGTCTAAATCTACCAAAAAAATAGTCTGCAAGTTTGGATCGTGTTGAAGGTGCTTCTGTCTTGGAAGGGAGGTGCCATGGACTGGAAATTCAGAAACACCATCGAGAAGATTCCAATGGACTGCGCTAATTTTGAGGCTAAAAGAAGCCACTGATCACATTCATATGCAGCACAAAATATAGAAGAAAAATTCAAGAACACTTACTTTCCTTTTTTAATTGTGTTTCTTCCAAGCAGTGGATCGAGGACTGGATCTATTGTTTCCTCCAGATTTTCAACTAAGATGACATCTCCAAAGGCCAAAGCAGTTTCAATGGCATTCAAAAACCTTAAAATTCAATCAGAATTGAGATATTAACATGAAAATAAGCACGGGAAAAATGTTCAAAATTATATTAAATTATATTTGTTTTCATGTAGTTTTTTTTTTAATGAGACAGAGAACACGGTTTCATACAGTAGTCAACTAGATTACATAGAAATTAGTTCTTCTGACAATAACCATGGTTGAGACAAATGTAACTTACCCAAACATCATAAATTTAAATTCATTTAACAGGTCCTTTTGTTGATAAAAAAAAAAATTCAAAATATATTAAATGCCTTGTGGTTTTGTCAAACGTTCTTTTTTTTTTAAACTTTAAGTTCAGTTGTGACAAATGGCAAATTATCACTATATTTCATTCTCCCTCTCCAAAAATAGGCTCAAAAATAATTTTCTCCAAGTAGTCAGATAAGCAAGGAGTACACTTATCTGCATAATGGCAGAAATTCCTTATTTTGTTTTATATGTGAAAAGACGATGAAAGGATCAAATCAAATACCAGGAAGTCTGAAATCATTCAATATTAACTGAAGACCAACTACATCCGAGACTTTATCAGACAATATTGTCATGAGGACCCAATGACAGAAAGTCTCAGAATAGATTCAGTTCTCAAAAGCGACTAAGAAATTACCTTCAGGCATTCAGGTTGGGGGCTTGCAGACATGCTAAATCCTACAACAGGCCAGGTGTATATTCGGCAATTGGATTCTCATCCACTGACAATTCTTGTGTTGCCATGTGCCAAATGTCCTAAAGGATTACAGTCCATCCTATTCTGCTCTTGGCCTTAGGAAACCCACCTCTTTTTCCACTCGGGGGCAGTGTTTGTTCTTATCTTCAATCTAATTTCATCTTCGGTGAAGTGGATGCCACCTAACAGAAATGCCCTCTCAGCAAAAAGATCCTCTGTGAGATGTGAACAAGCAGATAACCAGGCAGTCCACGCTGTCACATTCGCAGCAGCAGAGAGGGCTAGCAGATGCCGGGGCTTTGTAAAACTCAGACCCATCCCACAGCAACTCAACAGAAAGCCAGTCCTTCCCATTCCACGTACCCTTTCTGGCCCACATGTGTGACTCTGAGGTCCGTTCCGTACTTCTTCTTGATCCACTTAATTCCCTGCTGCTGGGGATCTATCAGCAGGGGCCAGCGCTCACAGTGTGTTAGGATAGCGGCGTTTTCGGTCGACATTCTGTCACTGGGCAGCCCTTCGTTATTCCAGGTGGCAATGGTGGCGTCATCCGTCAACATGGCAATCAAGTCCAGGCCTTCGGTTATTGGGATGGAAACCTTGAACATCAGAGTTGAAGGCAATCAGCTGCCAGTATTGCAGAGCAAAAAACTCAGCACGACAGACAAGACACCGAGAGGCCAAGGCCAAGACAACACATGCCAATGCTCTCTGCGCTCTCGGAAGCCAAATGCAACTCTCATCGTGAAATACAATTTGACCCGACAAGCACGGCACTTAGCTCTCCGAATTCTGTCAAATGCAGTATTCAACATCTGGTTTATTACTGCATCTGACTTCAAGTGAGAGACGGGGCCCTAGGCAGCCGTCGAGGGCTGCTCCCACAAGGGGAGGGGGACTTAGACACCAGGAAGGACCGCTGGACAACAGAAATGTACTTGCTCCAGGGGGTCATCATCCCACACGAGCAATGCTAAGACGCAGCATCCTGCCCAGGCAATTCATCCTGGAGCACGGGCCGACACTACGAAGAGATGACTTCTCTTCTGGGGATAGGTTAGTGGAATGTATTCAGTTGGCGGCAACTCCATCAGCTCGCTGGCTGTGCCCAGGAACTGAGACTGCAGCCTCTCTGCTGAGAGGGAGCTGTCTGCCCTGTGACTGTGGAAAGGAGCACTGCAAAGTGGGGACATGTGTTCTCTGAAAGAGAGAGAGGAGGGGGGAACCTATTTTATTTTAAAGACTGATTTATTCATTTGGCTGGGTGGGGGAGGAAGTACATGCCCGAGCATGAGCAGGAGGGGGCTTGGGGGGAAAGAAAGGGACAGAGGGAGAGGGAGAGAAGCGAATTCCCTGCTGAGTGCAGTGCCCTATGCCAGGGCCTGATCTCACAACCCTGAGATCATCACCTGAGCTGAAATCAAAGTCAGATGCTCAGAACTGACTGAGCCACCCAGGTGCCCCCAGAACCTGTTTTAAAGAATAAGGATCATTCTTTACAAAAGTGGACTTTACAAAAAAACCCAAAATTATAGAAAGGAATTTATTAAGGAATTTATTCATTTGTTCATCAATCACCAAATACTTATGGAGCACCTCCTGTGTAATAAACACCGTCTGGAGGCTGGGTGGGTGGCTAGCATGGAAACACGCCTCCATAAGGGAGGGCAGTAAGAGAGGGCCTACTTAGAGTGGGCCAAGGGTTGGGGGGCTGGGGTATAGCAGCAGCCAGAGTCAAGACTTATTGTTTGGCCACGGATCTTCAGCAAAGAAAATGCCGGAAAAATTCTTTTTTTTTTTTTTTTAAAGATTTTATTTATTTATTCGACAGAGACAGAGACAGCCAGCGAGAGAGGGAACACAAGCAGGGGGAGTGGGAGAGGAAGAAGCAGGCTCATAGCAGAGGAGCCTGATGTGGGGCTCGATCCCAGATCGCCGGGATCACGCCCTGAGCCGAAGGCAGACGCTTAACCGCTGTGCCACCCAGGCGCCCCCAGAAAAATTCTTACAGTAGAGCTGCGATGAAATTTGACGTCAAAACATCTAGAGAAAGTAGGATAATAGTCCTACTGTCTCTGACCACAATGTTATCTTAGAAATAAACTCTATCTCCTACTTATATGAGCAATGAGCTTTGGTATCTTTTAGAATAGGCATCCTCCTATTAGCAAGGGATCTGTGGCTTTAACTTCTTACCTTCTACTTAATGCAAACAACTTGAAACAACTGGAGGCTTGAAATAACTTTAATTTCTGATGCCAAAAGGAATAACAGACAGTATATGTAGATCTTGTGTCCAAATTCGATAGTTTCAATTGTTCGAGCACCCATTAGGCACACAGCTGAGTGCAGGGGGTCAAAGAGAACTCCCCCACTCCAACTTTAAATGGTGAGTTTCAACTACTTGGGGAAATAACGCAGGTGGCTCACACTAAAGAAGAGCGTAACTGCTGGGCGATACTCTGAGACTTAAATTTTTAGAAACAGATTTTAGGATATTTTCTTGATAGCAGTATGTTCAAACGGGTAATTACATGAACACATCGAGGAATTTTTTTTCATTAGAATATTTTTTAGATATTTACGCTACAGGGATCATTTGCACAATAAACTTTCACCTAGGTTTAGGCAAGGGGAAAATAAACCTCAACTCATATGTATCTTTTTTTTTTTTTTAAAGATTTTATTTATTTATTTGACAGAGACAGAGACAGCCAGCGAGAGAGGGAACACAAGCAGGGGGAGTGGGAGAGGAAGAAGCAGGCTCATAGCAGAGAAGCCTGATGTGGGGCTCGATCCCGGAATGCCGGGATCACGCCCTGAGCCAAAGGCAGACGCCTAACCGCTATGCCACCCAGGCGCCCCCAACTCATATGTATCTTTTTTTAAATTCACTCTTTTCAGAATTCCTTGAAGGACTCTGCAGAAAGGAAAATGAGTCTGGAAACCAAGGGCAAAAAGAGAGCGCTTCATGTCTCAAGTCAGCTTCGCAAGTCCACAAGCCTCCATCTAGTTGCTCCATTAAGTGGCATCAACCTGTGAGCCAGGACACTACTAGGAGATGAGCTGGTGTCGGGGCGTGGGAGGCTCTGCTCTATGGAAAAGAAGCTTCCATTAGAGAGAAAGAGAAGTCTGGAAGCACATGCCAGGAGCCAACCCAAACCAATCCTAATATCCAATGTTTATCTGAATCCTCTGGAAACCCACCATGTTGTATATTCCAAAGGAAAAAAGTTCCTGATGAGGGAACGTCCTGATGGGATCACACTTGCATTTCTCAAAGGAACCCTCGCGCACTGTTGGTGGGAATGCAAACTGGTGCAGCCACTGTGGAAAACAGTATGGAGGGTCCTCAAAAAGTTAAAAACAGAGCTACCCTATGATGCAGTACTTGCGCTACTGGGAGTTAACCCAAAGGATAAGAAAGCACTGATCTAAAAGGACATAAGCACCCCTGCGTTTCCTGCAGTTATTATCTCCAACAGCCAAATTAGGGAAGCAGCCCAAGGGTCCAACAAAAGATGAGTGGATAAAGATGTAGTATATATACAAAAGAGTATTACTCAGCCCTAAAAAAAGAATGAAATCTTGCCCTTTGCAACAACATGGATGGAGTTAGAGAGTGAAAGAAGCCAGTCAGAGAAAGACAAATACGATTCAATTTCATTCCTATATGGAATTTAAGAAATAAAGCAAACGAACAAAGAAAAAAAGAGACAAACGAAAAAAGAGACTCTGCGATACAGAGAACACACTGATGACGGGTGAAATAGGTGGCACGACGAGCACCGAGTAACGTATGGGAGCGCTCCCTCGCCACACCGCACCCCGGAAACTAACGCAACACTGTACGTCAGTTACACTGGAATTAAAGTAGACGAACACGAGGCTGCCGAATTAAAACAAAACAAAACACATTTCTCCCAACAGGATGTGACAAAACTACTAATCTTCGTAAGGCTTTAAGTGTGTACAAAATTTATTCACAGGCCTTCACTCTTCTCAATGTCTCTGGTAACTTGGAGCAGCTCTGCTAAGTGGGCATCTCTGGCTGGCTGTGTTCGCTCAGGACACTGCGGCGTGGAAAGGCTGACAGCACTAACAACTCCGTGTTTTGTTCTGTGTATAACCCGCGAGGTCAGGGTGACGAGCAGAGTGTAAATGCCTCCACAAGCGCATCCAGGTCTCCATCTATGTGCCCAGAGGACAACTCCGGATGGAAACAATTCTGGGTAACATGTTTCTTAGACCCACAGGCCATGTATGTCCACTACCCCTGTCTTGTTGGGTCACTGCCCTCTGAGCTACTCTTTGGATAAAAACAATTTTGAGTAACAGTTTCATGTGGGCCCTCAAGGTCATATATGCCCACTGTCCCTGTCCTTTCAGTCCCTACTATGCTGCTCTGTCTCTTCCCCACCTGTCCTCCAGACTCACGCCCCCCCCCCATGCTGCACATTCGGACAACCCTGCCCACATGCCCTTTAGTATCCTGGTCCTATTTGGACCCAGTTATCTTGCTCCCACTATCTGCTCATCTTCACCAAAGTACCAGCTCTCACCTAAGGCTGTGGTTCCCAACCCTAGGCTGCGTTTTGGAATGTGCCAGAGCTTTCAAACACTGCCAACATGTAGCCTCCCATCACTAATGACTCCACTTCAACCGACGTCAATGTATTTTAAAAGTTCACACCCACGTGATCTCCCCATGAGGCTGGGGTGCAAGAGTGATTTCCCTTGGGTCTCACTTCACTTGAGGTCTTTCCTTAGTAGACCATTTTCTTAATACTCTCAACACTCAAACCATGTGTGGGAAAGAGTTGTCATTCTTCTTCCTTCCCTACAGGTCATTCCAAGACAACTGCTCTTCCATTCTTCAATAAAAAATGCCACCTTTGAGTCTCATGGAGTCCAGTTATACAATCCTCTACATGTCTCCTCATATTGATTATTAAGGACGTAGCTTTTGGTCCTTCTCGCCGTTCTAAGATTTGCTGTCAATCTGAGACAACCTCAACGCCCATATAGATAACGAATCTAATCTCCGGCCTTGACATCCTTCATGCCAAAGCTCTGCACTGCCTTTCCCTTCCAGCATTCTGCGGGGAAAGGTGGAGGGAGAGGAAAGTAACAGAACCACCTGGGAAGATGACACAGCACCCCCACCCTCAATGATGGTGACATGTTTTTGATAAGTTGTTATACTGTCTCCTTCCCTAGATGACAAACCCTGTCCCAGACCTTGTAATAATCTGAAGGTATTTCATTGAAATCTAAATGCCTAATCCCCACTTATTTAAACATGACTGCCTATACCTCTCACCTTTAAACATAATACTTACTCTAACCAACAGTAGTAAGATACCTAGTTCCTTATCCACCATGTGTATTTTTTTATCATGGTAAAATATTTGTAACATAAAATTTGCTGTTTTAACCATTTTTCTGTATCCAGTTCAGTGGCAGTAAGTACATTCACACTGTTGTGCGACCATCACCACCACCCATCTCCACAAGTTTTTCATCTTCCCAAACTGAAACTCCGTGCCCATTAACCAATCACTCCCCAACCCCCTCTCCCCGCAGCTCCTGGCGACTACCGCTTTACCTCTGTCTCTATGAACCTGACTACTTTAGATACTTCATAGAAGTAGAATCATACACCTTTGTCCTTTTATAACTGGCTATTTCACTTAGCGTAATGTCTACAAAGTTCATCCATGTTGTGGCATGTGACAGAAGTTCCTTCCTCTCACTGAATAATATTCCATTGTCTGTATTTGCCATAGTTTGTTTACCCATTCATCTACTGAGGGATACGCAGATTGCTTCTACCTTTTGGCTACTGTGAATCACGCTGCTCTGAACAAATATACAAGTATTTGAGTCCCTGCTTTTACTTCTTTTGCGTATACACCCATGAGCAGAATTGCTGAATCATATGGTAATTCTGTGTTTAATTTTTTGAAAAAACTCTACCGTATTTTTAATCACAAGTTCCTGGCTACACTCACATCTCTATCCAGCCGAATTAGCACCTACCATTCCTTAACTGTTCCTCTGGCTGCCCCGTGACCTTCTCTGCCTTTGTTTCCTTCTGGCTTATCCACCTTGGCCGGATTCAACATCTTCTGTCCTTTTCTTTTGCTCTCACACTCTGAGTATTGCTGATGAAAGCTTTACAACTGTAACTACACATTTATCTTTTCCAAATTCATCTTTGGTTTCTTAAAGCTGCTTGGCAATAATTAGTATCTAGTCTCCCATTGCCCTCAATGGGAGTTTTTGATGTTTTCGCCACCCCCTCATACATGTTCTCCTAATGCCAATTTGCTCATCTTTGGCCAGGTGGTACTGCATTTCCCCAGTTTCCTGAGTGGACAGAGACCACGAGACAAGGTGTGGCTGCATCAACTTTCCATCGGGATCTTTGCCTCTGACCACATTTGTCTCCTTCCCTCCCACCTGAGTTCAAAGAGTCTTGCTTCTCCTATCTTAGGGTCATTCTACTACCTCTATTCTGGAGCCCATCCCCTCCCCATTTCTGGTGGCTCATCCCTCTTCACTATTTTATCCTCCATAATTCCTTCTCCCTTTCTTCTCCTGACAAAAAGATATGCTCTTGTCTCATTCACACTGAAAAACCAACCCTGGGCATAGCTCCATGTTTCTAACTAGGCACTCGGCTTACCTCCTTCCCATCGCAGGCAAATTCCTCCAAGAATAATGTCTTTTCCTTCCACTTCCTCACCTCCCACTTACTGTGTAACTCAGTGCAATCTGGCCTCTGGCTTGTCACACCTTCCTGGTCACAAAAGATCTTCACATTTTCCTATGTGAGGACACTTTCAGTTCTTAGTTCTTCTCTCACGAGTCTCTGTGGCTCTGGCATTACTGACCATTCCCATGTTTAGACTCTGGTCTCCCATGGCACAACGTTTGCCAGAGGTGTTCTCCAATCTTTGCTCCTTCCTCATCTTTCTCTACTTCACAGCACGGAGTCGAATCTCTTTACTCTAAAGCTCCTCTGACATGATCATCCCAAGTGTGGGTCTAACAACTCCCTACACATCGATCACTCCCAACTGACTCTCCAACCAATAACGCTCTTACCAGCTCCCTACTGGTCACGGACACTGGAATGCGTCAGAGACACCATGCAGTCATCTTTCTATAACCTTCATCTTTCTCCCAAACCAATTTTAATTTCCGGGAACGGCACCTGCACCTACTTATATCCCCCCATCAGTCCCATCTGCAAGCCGATGCTTTGTTTTACCAGCACCTTCTCGTCTCCTCTGGCATCACTCCCCCGTTGGCAGTGTCCGCTGTCATCACTTTGTTCAGCTCACTGTCATCTGGCTCGCCATCGTAACACATGGCCTCAGTAACAAGAGTCTCTTCCCCTTCCAAGTCGCTGTTCCTTCTGTGCCCAGTGTGAGCTTTCGAATGTGTAATTCTGACCAAAGACCTACTTACAATCCTTCAGTGACTCCTGAGGCTTACAATAAAGTGCAAACTCTGTTCCTTCATTTATATTATTGGAATTATGATATGGCTCCTTACTAATTCTGTCATGTTCACCTGTATAATGATATACCAGCTTATTTACATTTTTAAAAGCCTACTTAACATTCTAATACTTAAATCACTTGGAACTATTTTTGCTTGCTTTGAAGCTGTGAAGGAGAGTACTGTTGTTTTGCCCAAAAGGCTGGTCAGTTGTTCAATCACCACTCATTGAAAAATCCATTACTTCCCCACTGATGTGCAATGTACATTTAAGCAGGTATTCCTTTATTTTAAAATACATATTGATAGTCTGGTAGTTCCTCAAAGGATTAAACATAGAATTATCATGCAGCCTAAAAAAAAAAAAAAAAAAAATCTCACTCCTGGGGCGCCTGGGTGGCTCAGTTGTTAAGCGTCCGCCTTCGGCTCAGGGCGTGATCCCAGCGTTCTGGGATCGAGCCCCACATTAGGCTCCTCCGCTAGGAGCCTGCTTCTTCCTCTCCCACTCCCCCTGCTTGTGTTCCCTCTCTCTCTCTCTCTGCCAACTAAATAAATAAAATCTTAAAAAAAAATCTCTCCCCTGCGTATGTACCAAAGAGAAATGAAACGTGTCCACGCAAAAACCCTCTACACAAATAATTCTAATGTTCACAGCAGTATTTTTCATAATAACCAAAAAGTAGAAGCAACTCAAATGTCCATCAACTGATGAGTGTGTAAATAAAATGTGGTACATTCATATAATAGAATGTAATTCAGGCTTAATAAGTAATGAAAGCCTCATATAGGCTATGCATCACAGATGAACCTGGAAAACATTTGAAGTAAGAGAAGTATCAAACGCCACACATTGTGTGAGTTCATTCGTTGGAAGCGTTCAGAACAGGCAAATCCATAGAGACATAAATTAGACTGGTGACTGTCTAAGCCTGGAGAGGATGGGGTGATTGGAGCTAACAAATATGGGGTTTATTCTGGGGGTGATGAAAATGTTCTACAATGGACTGTGATGATGGTTGTACAACTCTGCGAATACACTAAACACTACTGAAGTGTATACTTTAAATGGGTGAATTGTGTGGTATGTAACTTACATCTCAACGAAAAGATACACTGAGCATCTACAATGTCCCAGGCGCCATTCCAGGATAGAGTAGTTAACAAAACATACAAAATCCTTGCTTCCATCTTACACCGTAGCTGAGGGAGAGGAAGGCTATTAACCACAACAGATGGATAAATGAAATAACATATTAGAAAGTGATCAATCCTAATGTGAAAAAATGGGAGTGGGATGAGGCATGCTGAGGGATGAAAGTTTTAATCCTATCTAGGGATTTGAAGATGTTATTTGCACAAAGACCTAATGGATGGGAATGAGATACTTTTATGTCCTGAGAGAAGACTTTAAGACAGAGATAACAGCTAGAGCAAAGGGCCTGTGGTCAGAATGTACCTGGTATATTCAAGAAAGAGGGCCCATGTGACTGCAGCAGAGCAGTGAGGAAAAGAATAATAGGAAACGAGATAAAAAGAGTAAGGGGCAAAATCGTCAAGGGTTTTATAAGACTTTGTAGGATTTCTAGCTTTTGCTTAGAGGCAGTGGGGAGTAAAGGATCACAGTGGCTGATACGCTGAGATCAGATTTTGGAGAGCAATGAATGCAGCAACAGGGAAACCAGTGAGGAGGTTCTGGCAGTTATTCAAGAGAGGGATGATAGCTTGGCCCAGGACAGGAGTGAAGGTGGTGAAAACCAGTCAGATTCTGAACAGATTTTGAAGGTGTAGCCTACAGAATTTCCTGGATGGACTGGACATGAGTGCCAGAGGGAAGAGTCACATCAAGGCGACTCCAAGGTTTTGGGCCCAACAGAAGGATCAAGCTGCCATTCAACAAGCTGGGAATACTTGGGTAGAAGGCGTTTTGGGGGGAAGGTCAGGATTTCAGTTTGGATGTGCTATAAGACGTCTTTCAGACACAGGAGTGAAGACGCCAGGGTCTGTGACCACAGGTACACTTTTGCAAATTACTGATGTACGGGTGACACTTAAAGCCACAAACCTGGCGCAAAGCAGCTCAAAGATTAAAGGCTGGGCATTTCACTATTAAGGTTGGGGAGAAGAGAAAAATGTAACGAAGTCCAAGAAGGACTGATCAGTGAGGTAGGAAGATGGGGAAAGGTGAGGTCTTGGAATCAGGTAAAGAAGGTACTAGGAAGGAGGGAGCGATCGATTGCATCAGGATGCAGCCAAGAGTCAAGTATGGTGAGAATGGAAAACAAACCATTAGACTTAGCAACGTGGAAGCAAAATGGCCCCACAGGAGTCTTGGTGGAGTGGTGGGGACAAAAGCCTGTCCAGAGTGACTCACGAAATGGAGGGAGGACCAGGAGATAGTGACTAAGATGACTCTTCTGAAATGATGGCTGTAAATGAGAGCAGAGAAATGGGAGAGTTCCATTTCATCTGCACGAGTGCCACTGACATGTATTTATGTCACGAAAACAACTATTGTGAAAATTGAGGCATTATTACCAATGCAGAACGTTAATATACAGAGAGATGTAAGGATATCTTAAGGGCTTTCGTCAACTGAGCTGACACAATGTTGCAGAGCAAACGGGCGTGGAGTTCAGGAGGTCTCACTTCCTATTCTATACAACCTGAGTCACTTAGACTTCCGTGACTCCGTTTTCTCTTTTGTATAAGGACGATCATGACCTAGATGATTTTAATCTTCCAAATCTGTGCTTTCACTTTGCTCATGGGTATGGATTTTTAGATTTAGGAGGAGTTATCTTTATACTTGCATTTAAATGCTCATTTTTATTCTAAAAGTAGATGTGAAAAAAAAGTCTTTGGCAAATAACCCGTCACGTCAGAAAGAAAACAAAGTTTCATGCCATACCATAACAATAACCGCAATTTGATTTCAGTTATCAGTTTTGTTAAAAGGAGTTTTGCAACTGTATCACTAGAGTGTATAAAAAAAATTATTATTTTTTCGTCTCTGTGTTGAAACCATCATTTAAACAAGAAACACTGAGACACACAAGAAATGTCTTTTTCATACTAGAATTTCCAGTCAGTCAGTCAGTCGGTCAGTCATGATAAAGGTACAAAAGAGCCTGGTATACCTACTGTTTTTTCTACTGCGATTCCAAGATGGTGTTTCCAAATGCTGCCAAGGGAAGGGAGGGAGCTTACCTTGTGCTGGAGAAAGGGAACCCACTTGCAGTCTACCAGTTCCTGGCGATACGGTTTTGTAAAGGATCCGACATAAGACACAAAGGCTGCGGTAAGGAGAACATCTCCACAGAGGGTCTTCTCTTGAGCTTCGAATGATTTAATCGACTGACCCCAGCGAATCTTCTCTGACTGGAAGGGAAAATAACTCAGATGTAATTGCAGGGTGAACACCAACGAAACAAAGGTTTAAGATGACCACCTTATGGCTCCATTTTAGTCTACGTCCTTTTGCAGAGCCTTTAGAAGGCACAGAACTGGACTGTATGACTATCATCATCTTTCTTATGTTTGAAACCCATCCTTAGGAAGGGGCTCTCATACTCCCCTCAGTGCAGTGTACTGCAATAGGGCATGAGATCTTTCAAATCTCCTTGTTGGATGCTCTCTTTCTTCAAAAGCTGACAGTCACCTTCCTGTCGCTCTGAGAGTGGAGGACCAAGAGGTTGGTCTGACTGAGTGACGTTAGGATTTTTAATGGCAGCCTGGTGGCTCTGCCTTCCTCTCGCTTTGTAGCAATGGTACTACACCGCCCTAGACAACCACTGTTTTAGATATACTGGCTATCAATTGACTGTAGACAAAGGAAAAATGACCAACACTGCTCACATTAATTAAAATGCAAAGCTTTAAGAGCCAGCTATCCTGGACACTATTAATTAAAGAATAATCCTGGTAGTTACTAAACTGGGGTTATTTCTCTGATATAATCTATCAGTGGAAGAACCTATAGCCTATATAAAAAAAAAAAAAGAAATCAGGAGGGTTTCACTAGTCTTGAAGACAATACACTCAAAGAATGCTGTTGAAGTCCTTCTATCTAGTTGGATGGCCATTTAAAATCTGATTTCCAGGTTAAGTACGTGGAGGCCTTAATATTGGATTTAAATAAAACTACAATAAGTATATGGATTGACTGAACTGAAGGATCGCTCACTAACTCACCATTTCAATGCATGCTAAAATTAGCATCACATTCTAAGAACATGCAAATTAATAGGTACTGAAAAAAATCAGCAATCTGATAGTCCAAGCAAAGAAGAACCCTGTGGAATTTAGCTCTGCCTGTGAAAGAAGAGAGAGCACAGAAAGCAAAAAAGATCTATGTCAAAAGAGACTGGAATGCCAGTTCCCTGAAAGCCACCATAACACCCACAACACGGAGGTCATGAAATTAGCAAGTGAGAATAGTTATCAAAGATATTTTAAGGTCATCTCCTTGCTTTGCTTGAAAAAGATCACCCTACGTTAGCCATACAAACACTAAGGAACTTCAACTCTTCAGCCCTCTTTATAGAATTCATTACTTTCCCTCCTCAGCTACTGACCATATATCCATTAATTTTGAAGAGAAATTTCTCATTTGCCTTTCCTCCATCTTTGTTGTCTTTGGCTAGTAAATGATAAACAATAAAGTGCACCCACCTCATTCTCCAAAACAGCTTTGAAATTTGAAGATTTACTAAACACAGACTTATTGGCTATTGAAATCGTCAATAATCTCACTATACCACCCACGCAACATAAATCATTACTGACATTGGCTAACAAGGGTTTAAGAGTTGGAACATGTCCTGTAATAAATTTCTAGACAGTTAAAAATCACTATAATTTTATTCTAATGCATTATAGATTGCCTGTAATGTCATCCTGGCTGGGGTGACCCATTTCTAATTTTGAACAGCTGTTCAGCTCAGGAGTTAGTTAATGATTAAATACAAATTGCCTGATTTATTAGTCTGAATGGTTGAGACTATAGCTTCCAGGTCAATGCCATATAGACAAAATCATCAGTCTTGATGCTTTTCAGAAGTTAACTGTCTCCTGTTCTAGTCAGAAAGAATTTATCCTCAAAGGAAAAGGTCTGACATCTTCAATTAATCCTTAAAAATGTGTGTGTGTATACAAATATATATGTAATTTGTTTTTTGGCTAGTTAACATGGTTTTACCTTCTTTCCTCTCCTTGTCTAAATCATCATGAGTAAGCAAAGCCTTTGGAACACCTGCCGCGTGGAAGAGACACATGGTAGACCCTGTTCTTTCCTTCATAGACATTTTGGACATCCGAAACCTACTACAAGCAAACAGTCTAATTAAATGGCACTTTTTCATTTTCTTAGGTACCTCACAAATGGTAAACACTTCAAACTACTTAAATCACATCACTTTCAATGGGAACAGGTACAAAGTGCACTGGTAGCAGTGGAACTTCTCAACTGACCTAAGAAGAGTGAATCTTCCGAGGGCTACAGGATTTTTTTGTTTTTGAACACAGGTCGTTCCCCAAACTCAATGACTCACTCACTCAACAAGTACCGATGGGTGCCTATGGTGTGCCAAGGATTATTCTCTCTCCTTGGGATCAAGGGGTGAAGAAAACAGATGTGGCTCCTGTCCTTGAGGAGCTTATATTCAAGTCAGGGGAAAAAAGACCACCCCCGAAGTACATACGTACGTATTTAAGTGTGTCATGTGGTGATAGATGCTGTGAAGAAAATAAGCCGACTAAGTGCAAAGAGGGCTACCGCGTGGAGGTGGGGGTGTGTACAGGCAGAGGGAAGCCACGTGATAAGGAGAACTTTAAGCAGCCACCTGAAGGAAGTGAGGGAGCTAGTGACGTCATTATTTGGAAATGTGTAAGCTATGTGAAGGAAAAAGGCAAAGGCCACCGGTACGGGAGTGACTGATAGTATGAGGGAAGAACAAGGAGGGAGCGAAGCTGGAGCCAGAGGGAAGGTGACAGACGTAGGGACAGAGAGGCATCTGGGAGCTGGATCATGCAGGCCAGCGGAAGCCTTTGGACTATACCTTGATTTAGACAATTAATTATTGGAGACTTCTGGGAGAGGGAAAACATAAATGAAGTTAATTTTTTTAATTACTCAGCTGCAGCAAGGGGAGTGGACTTTGGGGACAATAGTGGAGGCCAGGGAAGTACTGCAGGGGAGAGGAGTGGGTGGCCTGGACCAGTGTGGGGGAAATGGCCAGGATTTGGAATGGACTTTGAAGGTAGTCAAAACAATATGCTGATGGACTGAGTGTGGGTCATGAGAAGGAGCACAAAAACCCAAGAGGGAGTCCACAGCTGTTGGCCGTAACCACTGGAAGAACAAAACTGTAATTACTGAGATGGGGTGCAAAGAGTGGATTTTACAGGTTGGCCCCGAGTTTATGTACAATGAACCATAAGTGTCAGGGAAGGGTTGAATTCAAATTTGTAGTAAATTTTAATTAGATTTTTTTGAAGTCGACTTTAAAAGTTAGGCTATCGCCCAAACGAACCCATCTTGACACACATCCTCCCTCCTTTGTTGCTAAGAGAAATCTGATTTTCAAGAGCGGTGATGTGTCCTTCCCCACGAGATGAACTGTGATCGGCTAAGCCAAGGATGATAACCCCATTTCCCATGTTGGTGGCCTTCTTTGAAGCTAGATGTGGTCAATCTAGTTCTGACTAGAGAAGCCTAAGTGGCTGTCTGCTAGACAGGTTGCCAGGAAAACTTCCGTTTTTCATGTAAAAGGAGAAAAATCCAGAAAAATCCAGATTATTTTCTCTCTCCCCTGAATGTGCAGGTGTAGCAGCCTTCTGGGATGATGGTGCAGAATGCACGAGGGTGAAGGACCAGCTGCTAAGTATGGAGAGGCAGAAGGGTATGAAGAGATTCGGTATCTGACCACTAATTCCCCGACTCAATGACGATAACGGTCTACCCGTGCAATTTTATTGCAGTATGTGAAAAATAAATTCCCATTTGTTCAAGCCACTGTAAATCAACTTTTCTATCACCTTCAGTTAAATGCATTTCTAATAGTTCAGTTATATACTTTTGGGTAGCACTTAAAAATAACAGCTTTACAGAGACTTAATTCACATGTTGTGATAGTCACCCTGTAAAGTACGTAACTGAGTGGCTTTTAGTATATTCACAGACTTGTATGATCATTCCCAGCAATCTGAGCATGTTTCTCTCACACAATGGAAAACTCTACATCTATTAGCATTACTCCAGATGCTGCCGCCTTGTCCAGCCTCTGGTAACTGCTAACCCGCTGTCTCGTAGCTTTGCCCATTTTGGATATTTCATGTAGAAGGGATCATACGACATGTGGTATTTTGTGTCTTCTTTCACCTATTTTCATTTACTTTATATTTTCAAGGTTTATCCATGTTATAATATGTACCAAGACTTCAATCCTTTCCATGGTCAAATAATAATCTATTGTATGCATAAATTATACATTGGAGAGCAAATAAAATTCGTGACTTCCTGAGGATAAACGCTGTATGTTCTTCTACCACTTGTGTTCAAACAGGAGAAATTTAATAAAGAATTGCTTTAAAAACCTTTATTTCACAGGGGCGCCTGTGTGGCTCAATCATTTCAGCATCCAACTCCTGATTTCGGCTCAGGTCATGATCTCAGGGTTGTGAGATCGAGCCCTGCAGCGGGCCTGTGCTGAGCACGGAGCCTGCCGGTCTCTCTCCTTCTCCCTCTGCCCCTCCCCCCTGCACCCTGTGTCTAAGATAAATAATAAAAATCTTTAAAAAAATATTTCATAGAATAACTATTAACATTACTCTGTCAGTCACTCGTCAAAAGATACCACAGAAGAACCAACCGACCAACCAAGCAGGCTTAGCTTTAAAAAAATGTTCTGATGGTACAACTCAGTTGCAAACGTATATTAAAAGAATCAGACAACAGTTCAATCTCACCGTTATCCAACACCTGTCCTTGGTTTCTAACGTATCTTAGAACACCACTGAGTTCACGGCTCTATTCTAAAAAACGTAAAGAATCCATCACTTCTTCCTTTCCGTCTGTTGCAACTATAGTATGAAGGCTGATTATTTCCTTTCACTATTGATTCCATGTCTATTTAGTTATTATGGACAGCAAATAAACATAAAATCCAAAAAAAGGTGATCTGAATATTTGAGATTTTTGAACAAAAGGTCAACTTGCCTCAAGTTCCTTGACAAGCCGATTGGCTAGTTCAATAGTTTTGTTGGTTTGGTTCACCTCCTCTTGACACTGGACTTTCTTGGCTATTGCTTTTTCAAATGAAGCTGTGAGTCTGCTCAGATTTCGATCCAAATCCTAGATAAGAGTGAAAATTAGCTTGTGAGCCATTGTTAGGTAAAATGGAAACAGTATAATCATCTTAAAGCATCTATTACCTATGGGTCAATGAAACCAACCTCCCTGCCTCCTTGACCTTTGCCCCTGTAGCATACATATGTTAGGGAAGAAAAGGATTAGTGATAACAAATGCATCAGTGCCACGGGAGATGACCAGTTCGACCAGTTCACTGTGAGCTTTTCTCACCTGCCTTCTGCACTAAGCAGGGTGCACACAGCCGCTGGGGGGTGAGGGGGCGTGGACGAGCCCTCCAGACTCACACCCCCCTGGGTGCACTGTCCCCTCTCCCTTGTGCCTAAGCCTCATCCTCCAGTACCACCTTTATTCTAATAACAGTCATCTTTTGGTTCTCCACCTCCTGACTCTTTTCTTATTTCTCAATGATCCGTAACTCAGGCAATGAAGAGGGGTGTTAATGATTGAGCAGCTCCAGACCTCAGCAACCTGACCCAGCTTGGGCCAGATGGTAACTTCTGGAAACGGGCCATTGAAACTCAGAGGTATGTCACTGTCTTTGGCATCAAAAGCCAGGAAAGAGGTGTACATTTTGGAGGGCTTCGTTTGGAGAGGGACTGTGTTCCACCAGGGATGCAGGAAAGCAGGGAAAAAACCATGCTGGAGAAAGAGAAAGAAAGGGCAGCAATAGAAGTTACACGGCTCTGGAGAGACACTAGTAGACATCCGTGGCAGCTTTCCGTTTCCTGGATCTCTTTCCTCCCGAGACCAAGTCACACTTCTTTCCCTCAGAGTTGTGACTCATCCCCAGCTCCTTTCTGGCTTAAGGTTTTCTAAGTAGGTGTCTGTTATGGAGAGCCAGAAAAACCCTTGCCTAAGAGAACAGTACTAGGGAGACTCCTTACTACAGCGTCTTGCTCTCTGCCAAGCTCCAACAATCCTAAATAAGACTGGTAACAGTGCTTTTGTAAGTGAGTGCCAAGTTCCAAGAGACTTTAATAAGCAAACCCGTAGAACATACACTATTCATAATTTAGAGATGGCTTGTATCTGTCAATGACCCAATTATCATATCATTATTTAGTTTATATCATTAAAGCAGCACCTCTAAAAGATGTACGTGTCCTACTTAAGATTAACACGCAAAATGAGATCAAATATATGAGGACGGGAGAAGATAATCACATGTCACCAAGTAGAAATCAGATTAAAATAAGTAATATTTAAATGTCTGTTAGGTTATTAGAAGTACTTGTGGTTTTATAAAATCCAGGAGCACATGGGAGCTCTGGCCTCCAACTCCTGCGTTCATACTGACTCCCTGCTACCAGTGAAGTGGCCTCAAGGCAGACCGCTTACCTAACCTCTCTGTGCCTCGGTCTCATCACCTGCAAAATGGAAATAATGTTACCCAATTCCTGGGCTGACCTAAATATTCATAGAACTAAGGTATAAAGTGGTTTCTATCCATTCCCTGCATAAAGCTGGGAAGGGGAGCTGACTGTTGGGAGACCACAGTCTCTCGCCCTGGTTTCTGGGTGTTCCTCTCTGGGCAGAAGCCAGAACTGTCTCCCGGGAAGAAGAAGAAGAAGGATAGGTTTCTTTCCGGGGTGAAGGCTGAGCAGCTGTAGTTGCTGTGCTCTCTATACTGGGGGCTCCTGCGCCTGGCACGTCTCAGCTGCGACACTGACGGTGGGCGGACAGCATCAGCTCGTCTCCGCTGCATCACTCCACGGGCTGGGGGCCCAGAGAAGCGATGCATGACGTCCGTGCCGCTGGCTGCACTGTACATCACGGCGTCCCCCGGACTCTTGCCCCCAGGGGTCGGGTCTTCCGCCCGTGTCCGTAAAACTGTGGCAGGCTAACTCGTTAGCTTGCAAGTAGGGTCAAATCTCGGTTCCTTCACAGTTCTTCACAGGCCCTGGCCTCTCAGGTTCCAGAATTAAATGGAGTGAGAAAGGAGGGACGCAGCCCAAGGGATCCAGCCCATCAAGCATCCTAAAACCAGGGCTTTGCACATGAGTGTGTTCCAGCACCTCCTGGAGGGCTTGATAAAACCCGGACTCCAGGGTTCTCCCACCACAGTGTCTCATTCCGTCAGTCTGGGGTGGGGTCTGAGAATCTGTACTTCTAACGAGTCCCCAGGGACCCTGCTGCTGCTGCTGGTCTAGGGGACACACCTGGAGAACCAGGGCCCCAACAAGAATGACTGCAGATTTTCTTTATGGCCACCCTTTGCTCCTGTATGTTTGAGAGACGCGGCAGCCGTGCTTCCACTCCAACTCAGCCAGTTCTTTTCTGCTCAGCCTTCACTAAAAGGCCATCTTTTAGTCTTTACAGAGATGAAGAGTAAAAGGAACAAAAACATACAGACCGACCCTGGTATGAATGGACTGCCATCGCAGCACAGATGCTGCTGCCAGACACAGCCCTACTGTGCGAGGCAAGACAGCAACAGGAGACGTAAACTCAGGAGGGAAACCCAGGAGGGAGGAAAAATCAGGGGCTGCAGGAAACGAAGGCAAAGCTAGCAAAAGCTGTAATTTCGCTTGGGCTCCAACATTCATCTAACTCATGCCAACAGACAGCAGCTACGCGGAGGCACGGTCCTTGCCACGGCCAGCCACGGCGTCTTCACAGCGAACGGCACTGTGGTGGGAACGGCAGAGACTCTGTTGCATTAGAAACTACTCTTTGGGACTATGAGAAACAACCTGAGGGCTTCAGAGGGGAGGGGGGTGGGGGAATGGGATAGACTGGTGATGGGTAGTAAGGAGGGCATGTATTGCATGGTGCACTGGGTGTTATACGCAACTAATGAATCATGGAACTTTACATCAGAAACCAGGGATGTACTGTATGGTGACTAGCATAATATAATAAAAAAACATTAAAAAAAAAAGAAACTACTCTTTGGAAATCCATTTGTGGTAGGGGGATGGGAGGAGCCATTCTTCATCAAGACATTTCAATTATTACTCTGTCTTCTTTTCCCTGTGTCTGCAAACTTAGCTCTGAGGCTTATTGATACGTGAATCTCTGCTTGTGTCGTGGGTCTCTGAAAACAACTGACACGAACAATTCTATTCAGCCAGTTGCAAGCTGTGTCCAAAGGATCACTAATTCCACAACCACAGATAGTCTTGTGGTTAGGATCACATGTGGCTGGTACCCTCATCCCGTTTCTAGGAACATTAAATTGCTTGCAACTAACATGAAACCATTCACAGTCGATGGCAATGTTTTTTAAAGGCTTTGGTCAAGTTGAGAGTTTTGACCAAGGAAGGTAGTTTTTATAAAATGAGTATGCTTCCTCTAAGTTTATCTAAATCAACAGTTCGCCTGTTTTTCTTTCAGTAGTCACCAGGTGTTTACTGAACAGCACGGACGGCGCTGTCATGGGAAGTGTGCGTGGGCCGCACAGGGAGGAGAGGATGGGCGAGCCACGTGGGCGGGAGCGAGGGTCAGGAAGTGCAGGAGAGGCAGTACTCCAGACAGAGAAGGAGGCGCGAATTACAGGGAGAGGGGCTGAAATGTTCCGTATCTTAAGACGACTTCTGGGGTTATTAACCATCTTATCAAAATAGCTATCAGAAGAAAGACATCTTTTAATGACTGAATAGTAAAATGAGAGCCCGACTGAATTCCTTCCTGATAGATTCAGAAAGTCAATACCTCAGGCTCTGCTCTGGAAAGATGATCTCCCTCGTCTTTTGAGAACCTGCCCTTAAATCTGGGAGGTGCCCTCTATTAGGAAGTGCACCCCACACACACACTGCGCGCGTGCACATGCGTGCACACACACACATTTTTTTTTTTTTTTTTTTTTTGGCCAAAGTAACAAGTCGTGGCCTCTGACATAAGCAGGTCTAATTCAGGCCTCATTCTGTAAGAAGCTGGGCTCACAAGCCGCCTGGCTACTGTGAGCACCGGATGCCCCGACGACCATGGCGGCTGAGTTGACCTGCTTAGGGGACCCACGGCAGGATGCACTCTGTGACAGGAACATTGTCCCTGAGGTCTACCCTCAGCTCCCGTTGCGCCTTATTCTTTACACTCCCGCCGGACCACCTCCCTACATCTATGACCCTCACAGCCAGGGTTCTCAAATCCACAGTCCTGAGCCCGGCCCGCCTCCAAACTGCAGCTCTGACAGCTGAACACCCAACACAGGGTTTTCTACAGGATGAGTGGAAACTCTAACATTTATGAAGCACTGACTGTGTACTGCACACAGTAGCATCTCAATGCATCACAGTTCATAGATGGGGGGAAACAGAAACCACCCCCAGCTGATTCAAGCTGCAGGGAATTTACCAGAAGGAAATGGAGGTTGGGGAGGCTCTTAGGAGGGAGGAAAAAGGCAGAGAACCACAGAATAGGCACCCAGGAGCTCTTGAGAGTCTCAGGAACAGGAACTCCTCCGAAGTCTCAACTGGACCCTCTCTCTAGAACGCATGACCTCTGCCAGCCGTCTTTATTCCCATGCTCATGGTTCAAATTCTAGAGACTGAGGCAGAAAGTGGCAAAGCTTGGATCGTATGTCCAGCCTTTAGCTGGAGAAGGGAGGGGCACCTCTGGGAAAAGCCCCACTTGAGTGTCTCCAGTGAGGAGGCATCATTTCCCCAAGATACTCCCCGAGAAGGCAGACCGGGTCCCGGGGAGCCATAAATCACAAACGCCCACCTTGAAAAGCAGCTGTTCCAATCACCATGTTACAGAAACGGAACTGAAGCTCCCACGGGTTCCCTAAGTTGCCAGGGCTGGACAGTGCCATCAGTCTGACTGCGCTGCGCTCCTCCAGGCCAGGCAC